>NW_024467137.1:3181593-3801380 GCF_000820605.1 Sporothrix brasiliensis 5110 | reverse complement strand
CCTAACTAACCCTAACTAAACCCTAACTAAACTAACTAACCCTAACCCTAACCCTAACTAACCCTAACTAACCTCTAACCCTAACCCTAACCCTAACCCTAACCCTAACCCTAACCCTAAAACTAACCCTAACCCTAACCCTAACTAACTAACCCTAACCCTTAACCCTAACTAACAAATGAATACATCGGTGGTTTCTAGTCACTCAAGCCTCTCCAAAGCACACCCAGGTCCTAAATAAACATGGCAAACAGTCGTCGGAATTGTCTGCTCGTCTTTCGTTGTGATATTTAACCGACGGCCAAGACGACTCGACATCGACAACACCCATCTCCCATCCCACTCGCTTATCTCGATCTGTTGTCAAATAAGCGTATGGGCATGAATTGGGCCATATTCTGTTGTTTCTACTGGAATTCTCATTAAATCTATAAAAGCCTCATTTCCCGACTTCATCCCCTGGACTACAGCCAATAGCATCGTCAAGACCTATCCGACCAGCAACTATAACAGTAATAAGACCGGGCACCTTTTTTTAATAACCGTATTTAATTGTCCTGTCTATTAAGTAGGTGTTATTTAGAGTTACTGTCACTGCTACGTATCTAACCAACCCATAGCACTCTAACTAGTCTAAACCGTAAGATCGATAATCTCTTCTACAGTTACAGTATCCTCCAAGACCCGTTTATCTCGACTACGTGTCCAGTTGCCAGTCAAGACATTAGTTCCAACGAGGTTTCCGTCCTGGTCCACTTCCAGTGATCCGCAAATCTTTCCATCGATATCCACAACGGCTGTTTGGGCACCTGGCTTGGCCCCGTATGTGACAACTTCACAATCATTTGCATAGTCGTACACGGCACTGCGACCTGCTGTGTTGGTAGAACCGAGGACGAGAATGGTGTTATCACGAATATAGAGAGCTAGGGACCCAAATCCATGGCGTTCACGGAACCAGCCAGGGCCAATCCGGACCTTATTAGTAAAGAACGACGTCCAGCGGCCGCGCGGTAGGTAAAATTCTACCTCACCACCTTCCTCAAAAATAGGTGCCGCGAGGAGGCTGTTACCGATAAAAAATTGGCGGTCGAGGGTCCAGGCAGTAGGGTCATCGGGAAACTCAATACAAGTGGCGCGTACGCTTACAGGAAGACCGACGGCGACCGACTCGTGACTTTGGGCCAAGATGTAGGGTAGCAATCGGATCTTGAGTGCTGTCCAGCGCGCAAGTGTCGTGGTGGCACTACCAGGAGATCGGTCGTCATCATCAATAGTCCAGGGTACCCGATAGGAATTGCTGCCATGCAAACGACTGTGGCTGCAAAGTAGGCCAAAAGCAACCCACCGCTTGTATATCCAAGGCGGCGGTGAGCCCTCAAAGCCACCAATGTCGACGGACCAGAAACTGAATCCAGACAAGCCAAGCGACAAACCACCGCGCAGAGACTCGGCCATAGCAACAGCGGTACTCTCACAGTCACCGCCCCAGTGCAGGGGGAAGCGTTGCGTCCCGGCTGTAGCGGATCGAGCAAATAGGACGCCCTGGCCGGTTCTGAAACGAGCAATTAGGGCCTCATAGACAACACGGTTGTATTGCAGCGTGTAGTAGTTGTGCATCCGGGAAGGGTCAACGGAACGGTCGTGCCACTGGATGTCGCGTGTGGGAATGCGCTCGCCAAAGTCGGTTTTGATAGCATCAACACCAATGTCGAACAGCTTCTCAAGGCTGGCTGCATACCATGCACATGCGTCTAGGTTGGTGAAATCAACAAGTCCCATACCTGCCTGCCACATATCCCATTGCCAGATGTCCCCATTGGGACGGCGCAACAAGTAGCCCTTTTCGGCAGCATAGGAGAAAGCGGCCCCGTTTTGAGCAATGTATGGATTAATCCAGACGCAGACTTTGCGGCAGAGGCCCGAAGCCTTGAGGCGCGCAATTTGCCCGGCCGGGTCGGGAAAGCGCTCCGAGTCAAAAACAAAGTCAGTCCATGTGAAGGCACGCATCCAGAAGCAGTCAAAGTGGAAGACATCGACCTGCATGCCGCGGTCACGCATGCCACTCAGAAAGCTTTGGACGGTGGATTCGTCATAGTTTGTGGTGAAGCTAGTACTAAGCCAGAGGCCATAACTCCAGGGCGGCAGAATGTTTGGCTGGCCAGTGAGCAAAGAGTATCGGTGCAGCACGTCACGCGGAGTAGGTCCGTAAATCAGATACCATTTGAGGCGTTGACCACGCACAAGTGCCTCAACGCGAGAACAGCGCGCACTACCAACCTCGAGCTCAATGCGATCGGGCGTGTCAAGGAACACTCCGTACCCACGTGAACTCAACCAGAAGGGGATGTTCTTGTAGGCCTGCTCGCTACTGGTGCCACCGTCTGCATTCCAGAGTTGTACCTGCTGGCCGACCTTGTTGAACCCGCCGAATCGCTCGCCCAGTCCGTGAATAGACTCTCCCACGCCGAGGTCCGTCTGCGAGAAGATGTAGTGCGTCTTGTCACTCATAGTCTCTATTTGTTGCGGGTTCGATATGGCCGGACTAATTGCAAAGCCCACGCTTCGGTGGCTGAGAGAAGTCAGAGTGCGCCGACTCTCACCTGCTGCTACCGGGTGGAAACGGATACCAAACGCTCGGGAACCGTCCTCGTTATTCGTTGTTACCGTTGCGGCCACCGTTCCCGATGCCACGGTCGTGCTCAGTGCGTCTTTGGTCACCACTGCCTCGACTGCCAGCCGGCCATGAGGGAACAGTTCGAAGTTGGGGCCGCGGCGCAGTTCACCGTCCCAGTGCACAACTTCCACTGATACGATTCCATCAGACTCGGCCTCGATGGTGAGCGTCACAGTCGGCTGGTTGAGAGTGTCGCCGCGGGACCGGGTCTTACCCGTCGGGCACAGCAGCCGGATACCGCGCGGTGTTGAGGTTGTCTCGTATATTTCTTCGGCGTAGCTGACAGACATGCCCTCAGCCGTGTGCCACATTCCATCGCGAATCTTCATATTGGAGAAAAGGGGAGTGTTTGTCGAATGCAAGCGAGACGTTCCGGCCGGTGTATAGCGCGAAATGAAATGACATTGGCAGGACGGAAGAAACTCTTGTATCATACATCGGCTGAAAGAGAGGTCAGATCAGAGCCACGACCTACTGTCGGCGACGTGTAATTTGCAGTGGACCGCCGACACGAGTGATTCAGAATTTACAAAAAGTGAAGGCAACGGAAGTCACTAGTACCAAAAAATGGACAAAAAAAATAGCAAAAAATTACGACACGTTTTAATTTTCTCGCGAGCAGCGAATATTTCGCTCCAATCACAGAACGTATCAAAATATCATCCGGGAATAATAAGAAACGGATCGGCTCGCTGACGGAGTTGCGGTGCGGGGTAGGTGGACATTTCATGGACGCCACTCGGCTCTAAGGGCCGACGTAGAGCATCCCAACGTCGGCGTGATTAGAGTGACATCGCCAACTCGCCGATCAAAGACGAGAAGGTGATAGATTTCCGGTGGCGACATCTGGCAACTTGCGTTCGTTCACTACGCGTGTGCAATGTTTGCCAATGCACAGTCCTTAAGTAGTCTGGCACAACACGTTCCTGGTTTCTGGTGTCTGAGCATTTGATCGTTTTTGGGATTCCTGTGTCGCGCGAACAGACCAAACTGGACTCGATGTGTTGAACGCACCAAATTATGCTGTTGCCAAGGAAAATGACGAAAGCCGCCGTCCTCGAACACAGTGAGGTCCAGCTTGGCTACTTATCTAAGAGGCGAGGGAGCCTCGTTGTCTAAAATTCAAGGGACAGAAGCATTTCATTCTAGGCCTTACCGGTATAAGGACAGGGGCCCCGGATATATATTATTGACGGCGAACGTGTCGTATGGACTTCCGAGACCCTGGGACATTGTTTTGAAATGGGGGAAAGCAAAGGATGCAAAGTTGATTCGATCGTACATGTCCCCCGCCCAGTGTTAACCAATCAGCAAATAATACAGGGTAGCATGTCGTTTGGTAGGAATACCGGCCCGTGCGCCATTATCAAACAACATAACAAAACTCGTCGTTTTTTCATACAAAACCCCGCTGTGAAATCGAATAAAGTTACTGTAGTCGGTCTAACATGTACCGAGCAGCGGAGATAAACCGCCTTGGAAAATTTGCGTGACACGAAACATTGTAACAGGCTTCTCGTTTTATCTTACTGGCACGTTATATTCTGTGCTATATATTACCTGTGCCGTTACCAGGCATGTGTTTTATGCTTCATGACAACTATCGCCCCCTAAACGTCATTTTAGTATCGTATTCCAGAACTGTGGTTCCATTTCCGCCCGCCCGTCTGTGCAAACATGGCTGATATCGAAATCGGCACGCAGGCCGCACTGCACCTACAGGACAAATTAGGTGCCACGTCCCTGCTCGAGGCCAAGAAAGCATCCGATGCCGAGCACGAGGAGTCTACTTGGGTTGCCCTAAAGAGAAACCGCAAGGCTGTGCTTTGGTCGCTCATGGTTTCCATGTCCGTGGTTATGGAGGGCTATGACACAATCCTCATCAGCAATTTTATCGGCTATCCTAGCTTCGCAAAGAAATATGGAAATTATTATGGCCCTGATAGGGGCTACCTCATCTCCACGCCGTGGCAGCAAGGAATCAGCATGGGCAGCACGGTCGGCGCCATCTTCGGTACGTTCTCTGGACTTTAACGTCTCCATAGTTCATGTCGTAATCTGACTAGTTAGGCGGCATCATGAACGGTCAGTTGTGCACACGGTTTGGCTACAGAAAAGTCATGTGCATCTCCTTGGTTTTCATGGCTGCGTTTATCTTCATCACCTTCTTCGCCAACTCTCTCGCTGTACTACTCGTCGGCCAAATCTTGTGCGGCTTCTCTTGGGGTGTTTTCGCCACCGTCGGTCCGTCTTATGCCTCCGAAGTGTGTCCGACCAACCTGCGCGCGTACCTGACGACTTACGTGAATCTCTGCTGGGCCATCGGACAGTTGATTGCTGCCGGTGTCATGGAAAGCCTGATTAACCGCTCGGATCAGTGGTCCTACCGCATCCCTTTCGCCATTCAGTGGCTTTGGCCTTTGCCTTTAACTATTGGCTGCTACCTCATGCCAGAGAGCCCTTGGTACCTTGTCGGCCGCGATCGAATTGAAGAAGCCAAACAGAGCCTCCGTCGGCTTACATCCGACCGCACCAACGATCAGCTTAACGGCCAGCTGGCCATGATTCTTCACACAATCAAGATGGAATCTGAAGTCACAGCCGGCACTAGTTACTTGGAGTGCTTCAAGGGCAGCGACTTGCGGCGCACCGAGATTGCTTGCCTTGCCTTTGCAGGTCAGATCCTCTCTGGCAGCACGTTTGCATATGTAAGTCTTTGCCCGTCCTTGTCGGTCACGATTCGTTCAGTACTTTAATTACGTCATTTTCCTCGTCCAATGTTAACAAAACCAGGTCCCAACATACTTCTTTGAAAATGCCGGCCTTAGTCCCGATGACGCGTATAAGCTGAATCTTGGCACCACTTCGATTGCCTTTGTGGGCACCATACTGTCTTGGTGGCTTATTGCCTATATTGGCCGCCGCTCGATTTACCTTGGTGGCCAGGTTATCACGCTCGTATTGCTTTTACTCATCGGTATCGTCAGTGTGTCTTCTCACACCAAGGGCGCTCTGTGGGCGCAGTCTGCCCTGTGCATCCTCTGGGTACTGTGTTACGCGATGACTTTGGGCCCTATCGCCTACTCGTTTATCGCAGAAATCTCCTCCGCCCGCCTTCGACCATTGACAGTGTGTCTCGCACGTACATTCTATCAGATTGTCAACATCTTCTCGCAGGTTGTCGAGCCGCAGTTTATGAATCCCACAGCGCTTAATGCCAAGGGTAAGACTGCGTTCTTTTGGGCCGGTACGGGTGTGCTTATGCTGGTCTGGGCTTATTTCCGTCTTCCGGAACCAAATGGCCGCACTTACGAAGAGCTTGACATTCTGTTTCGCCGCGGTGTTTCTGCACGCAAGTTTACAATTGAGAAGGTCGATGCTTACGAGGAGGTAAACAACCTGACAAAGATGGAGGAGGTAGTGGAGCACCAAGAAGACGCGACACAAATCAAGTCGAGGTAGATAAAGGGTATCCACCAAATTTAAATCTGTGTAGTAAGATCGTCGACTTTTTTCCGTTTCCCGGTAGTCTTCATTCGTCGAAGTGTATTATTTTACCTTGCATAAACATTTGTTTAGTTAAAGCTTAGTTCTTCACTTAACCTCACCATAATATACCACTTACACCGTGTCCTTTTCAACTAAACGAGTTACTTATGTGTCACTTCTTATGACACGTGGGGCAACAAGGCCCACGTCTAACGGTTACTTCCAGGCGGCTGACGTATTCCTAGATGGCGTTGATGGCCACGTAGTGGTTGAGTTGCGCCTTGATTCAACTGTTTAAAAATGAAACTCTAGATATTGTTAAGCAGATTCCCGTGCGTGATGTTATCGTGTAAGGTCTTGTTGGCGACGACGGGGGATCTTTAAACCCTAGTTTACGTTAGTGTGCTGCCTTGTTTCTTCGTGTTACTCGCTGAGATTTGGAATGGTCCGCGTTCCCTGCTCCGCGATGCGGTACGCCAGCACGCGGTCTAGGACTGCTTCATCTTGTCGAGGCGGGCTGTATTGTTCACGCCGCGCGCTGCAGCATCTCTGTGGATCTGGTTGACATGGTTTGTGATTAGCAGCGTCGTCCCCCCTCAGACATGGACGGTGCTGCCCGTGTCCGGAATCACAACGGATATCAGGGTTTCAAGTCCTCGTAGCTCCCGTAGTTTGCATCGGCAAGCTTCTTCACCGTACAAAAGGTAAGATGTAAAGTAGATTATATAGAACATGTCTTCAAAATTTCAAGTTATTGGCCGTCTGACAAGTCAGTCCCATGTCTCAGGGTCTAGAGGATCATTTCTCTCTCTATAGGTAGCGTCAAATGGCATTCGGACCGTATGTGCACGAGCCCATTCCTGGATCTTGTCGAAGCGCTTACAAGTGTGTAGGACGGTGCCCCGTTCCATGTGTCGGTGCCGGTCCTCGTCCCAGCTCCACGTCAACGAACTGATGTCGGCGCTACACATAAGAGACTGCCGGATGGCATCAATGCAGTGCTCGATATGATGTGGCCCGAGTAGCTCGTCCTCATCACCAGTATGAAGGCCGGGTGTGTGTGGTTCGTAGTATTCGGGATGCAGCGCTTTACGGACCATGTTCTAGATAGGCGACAATGTTATCGGAATATTCATAGCGCATTTGGGGGTGAGTCAGTTTATCGACATACAAGGCAGTGTAGCTGGTGAAACACGTCTAGCTCGACGAGATATCGTCTCTGTTTGTCATGAGGAAATAGGATTGTCTTGTTGGGCAGTCGTGCGGCCATGTCCTTTGTGATCAGGTTGATGCCCACTAAGAATAAAATTAAAATAATGCATCAAAGAATTGGTGTGAGCGAACAAATGCAACATAACCTACTCTCGTACAGACCATTCCAACGTCGGTCTAGCTCTGGAGATGGTTTGCCTTGGTATTCGGTCTCGTCGCCGTCCAGGCCAAGGCGAAATTTGCGAACTTCGTATTCAACGACATCCTGCGCCGGGCCTTTTTATTTGATTCGCATTAGGAACGAAGACAGCGAAATGACTGCAGAAATAAAGAATGAGAATACATACTATAAAGCAGACTTTCGTGACACTCTCCGTTCAATGCGCATCTTGGTGAGCCCTGTCGCTGCATTAGATACAGGACGACAATGAACAGGAGAAAAGATAAGCACCAGGGCGCAGCGTAAATCCATGATATCTTTCTCGTTTTGGTCTTCCGCAAACGTCTAGACATATCCATTTCAACGTCCTGGTCGGTATCTAGGCCATGGTTATGCCTGCCCTGAAATAGGTGGCGGTGGTGATCCATATTTTCTTTATTAATTGGCTGAGTAAAACAAAACTCACGAATGCGAGAGCTTACTTATTTCAGTCTCGTCGTGAATAAGTCACCCTAAAATTACTACTATTTCAGTATAAATACCTCATCTGGATTCCTCTACCGACGCATGATGACAATTCAATTCGCGGCGCAGCAATTTCATCGGCCATCACAAGAACACGGCACATACGCCGCCATAACCGCCTCGGAAATTATGGTTATTTCCTATTGCTACTCTCACTCTACTATTCTTTGACAAATAATATAGGAGTGCTGAAAATACAGCAATAGTCAGAAAATAAAAAAGTCACAAGCAATTCACATTGCGCATTATGTAGAGCATCGCGTTCTCGCTAATACAACCTGATTCCGTTCTAATTCACTAGGGAGGTATACGTATACATAGGGAACTAAACTACGGTGGCGCTATTGGACGATTACAACACAAGAAAAACGAGTGTTGCCAAGCATGGAGCTTCTGACTACATTATCGTAGTTCTAAAGGGCCTATCAAAATGTTAATGACTAGATGAAAAGTGGAAGTTTCTGGTATACAAGCTCACCTGAGATACAGACCAAGGATCTAGCAGGCAATGCCGCGCTTGGAATTGACCTCGGCGCTCCATTGAGAACGAAGCGAGTAGCAGTCGGGCGCGGCTTCGTCCCGTTTGTCCAGCAAAGCAGCTGCTTCGGTCACGGTATCGAGACCACTCACGGAAGCAGACTCCTTGATGTCGTCCTGGGCCTTTTGTCCCCAGGCGCTTCGAAGAAAGTAGCTTCGCTTGTCCAAAGCAGTTTCCGGGTTCGCATAGTGGGCCATGGGTATGGAGATGGCTCCGACAACGAGCAGGGAAACGGGAAACGTGATCGTGACGAACTTCATTTTTGACGATATAAGGCTGAATCTATTTCGAATCTTAATTTTGTTTTTTGTGCTTGTAGTTGCAGCGTTTCATCTTTTGAAAATAGGACGAAGGGTGAGCGGCGTATGATTTGTATTTTATGTTCACTGTTATTCTTGTTAATGAGGGGCTTGTCTTTCTTTCCTGTCACTCCTGATTTATTCCCTTTAAAAAAATGTATGTTGAGCTGACCGACACTTCTTTGATTGAGGTCTATACTGGTGATTACAAGACCGTGATTGAGGTTGCTCCAACGATGTACCAGGAATGCTGTAGCACGCACAGCCAGGTCTAAATGATATCCGTACTATTTTAAACTTTGTCGATGACACCTTCCGTTTTCGGTGCCCCTTACCACCCCCCAAACCCCCCAAATGGTTTGCGTGTGATGCGTAGGTTTTAGTCCACGTATGGATGTAATAAAAGTTTGCAGATATGAAAATAAAAAAATAAAAAATTTAGATTCTGAAAACAAACAATAAATATTTAGGTGACGTACTGTCTGTTGGCGCCACCGTCAGTTCAGCCGTTGCGCCGCCATTAGACAGACAAAAATCACATGATACGAGTGGCAACCCTGCAGGACCTTGCTGCCGTGTGAGTTTCTGGCTGTTGGTTGTTGGCGACTTGTTGACCGGCTATTTATCGTCCGTTAATATCGCCTTTACAGGCGATGACCATGCAGGACCTTGCTGCCGTATGAGTTTCAGTATGTTGGTTGTTGGCGAATTTTGGCCGGCTATTCATCGTTTCCTAATTTTACATTTCGAAAAACCATTGAATTTTATCAGTCTGAGATGCATTTTTGGCTCGATTGCCGCCATGTCCTTGGGGCGCCTACTTACAAGGTATCATTAGCGGTCTCGAATTCGGCATCAGACTCCCGGCCGTGCGCCGAATAGCCAGCCGCCCATACTTGAATCTTGTCGAAGTTCTTACACACGTGTGCCACATCTACATGCGGTACATTGGTCTTGGTCGCGACGTCCCATGCCCAGGTCAAAACGCTTGTGTCTGCATTGCACATGAGTGATTGTCGAATCGAGTCCACGCAGTGGTCAATGTGGTCCATCCCGAACAGCTCTTCGTCGGTTTCATCGTGCCGCGCGAAATTTCTGTCCTGTAACACTGTGTGGCTTTTGTAATAGTCTGGTCGAAGAGCCATTCGAATCATATTCTGAGAACGTGTCAGCAGTACCCCAGTTTATTTCTTCGGCTAATGCTAATTTTGTTATCGTACCAAGCAATGTAGTTGGTGAAAAACATCCAGCGATATAATGTAGCGACCCTGTTCATCGTGGGGGAATGGAATTGTCATGTTTGGTAGCCGCAATGCTGCGTCCAGGGGGATAAGGCTCGGTATTCCGGCTAGAAGATGTAAATATTAGCTACTCGTGGGTTCGCTATTTAAAACTTAAGACAAATAACGACCACTTCTAACCACTGTAGAGATCCCTCCAGAGCTTGTCAAGTTCCGGAGATGGTGCTGCCTGGTAGGGTGTCTGCTTATCACCGAAACCCAACTGGAAGGTGCGTACTTCATATTCGATGGCATCTTTAACAGGGGCTGTACAAGAGCTCGTCAGCATGAAGAATGATGGTTGCGGTATTAATGGCTGCATATTGGTTTTTCGTACTGTACAATAAGTGCGCGGGGCACAATTCCCGTCTAGGAAGCGGCAGAATGTGCTGTGAGAGAAGTAGACAAACAACCAACAGCCAGGCGATGCAGTTGGAGACCACAACGACATAATGGAGCCGCGGAGTATGCAACGTTGCGGACTGGCACCACTCTGTGCCTCTTTCAAGCTGATTCTCGCTTGAGGAGTGGCCCAATAAGTGCTCTTTTAGTTCGTCGTTTCGGGCCGAGTCCATTGTTGTGTGTGTACTGTTGTAGCTGTGAAATGTAGTATTTAGATACAGGGAAGCGGGTACTGTTCTTCGAAAATGGCAGACGGGGACAGGCGCCGATATAAATATACCTGACGGCGATAAAGTGAGGCCCGATTATTTTCAAAAGGGAGAAAAAATATCTGCCGCTTTGTTCCAATAGTTGTTTCACTAATTAAAAACAACATATACAAAAGCCTTTCCGACAGAGGGGAGGGAGTGTCGTCAGCTAGGGTAATGTAGATATATTAAGATTGCCGACAAAATTCAAGTACAAAACGTAACTCCAAAGAGTTCTTCAACTTGTAGCATTCTCTCTCGATGATGCCAGTTTCAGACCATTCAAAGGTTTTCATGATGGCGCCCAAGAACTACGAGATCCTGCCTTCTATTAATGAACAAGGAAGTCCCACCGTCGACAGTCCACCGAACAAACGGCAGTCGTGGCTTGGAAGAGGACTGAGGTTCTTCCTCTTCGAATTAGCTCATATTATTTTACTTTTCTTGTTACTAAACGCCATCTGGTCGCGCCCCTCGTGGCGAAGAGATACTGATTTTACCTGTGAGATTCTAATTTTTACTCAACAAAATGCGTTTTGAAATTTGCTTCGCCTTTTGTTGGACACTCAGTACTAAGTTCACAAAGACGACGATCTGAAGGATTACAAAAGCACAGAAGTGTTTGATCTCTGGGGGTATCGGCGTGAAAATGCAAACGAGACCTTGTGGGACGACATATTTCCGAATGGCGAGGGTCTGATCAGCATTCCACGAAATAATAACCTAAATGCTTCTCAAACTTCCCGAGCATCGCCTCTTGACGACGGCCACTTAATTTATCAGGTTGGAGTCTTCCACCACCTTCACTGCCTGGTATGTCTACCACCCCCCTATTCTTAGCTTGTTAACTTAACTAACCGCGATCTAACTGCCAGAGAGCCATTAAATGGGCCCTGGAGGGCATCTCCGTGCCACCGTTGCCCGGCATCTCAAACCCCGGTGACCCCATGGACCACCCGCTGCACTGTGTTGATTGGATCCGGCAGGCTCTGATGTGTAACGTGGATCTGTCTCTGGATGCCACTGAGGATTTCTGGACGTTTGGTCATGAAAGCCGCCACAACTGCCGTGACTTTAATGCTGTGCTTTCATGGACCGAGGAGAACCGTTACCAGGGCTCGCTCGCAGATCTGCGGAAAATAACCCCAGCAATGCCCGCACCGTGGTTACAGGATTAAACGATGGTTGTCGAAATAATTGTACTTTGTTGTTGTCTCATTTGCGTCGTATTTTACATTTACGATTATCTCTCTTTTTACATGTTCTCTAAACGATACATGTAATAACATCCCAGGTCTCTGTTTACCACTGCGTAATCTAAAGATATAAAATAATCCATGAGACACCGAGTAGTAAAGCTGCGGATGCGGCATGTGAGTCGGACACGCCGAAACAACCCGTGTAGTCATTTTTTCATACTCACGCACGTCTTATTCCCTGTCGTAATTATTAGTATTAAATTATTATTTAAATACCCGGGCATAATTTACCGCTGTAGCACCCTTTCTAATATATAAATTAATGAAAGGGCAGTTTCGCGCCGTGTGACAGTCATCAGATTCAAAATTCATATAAACTAAGTTTTATCATAATCCCCTCCTCGTTCTTTACTACTTCTCTCCCTTTTAATATTTTTCACTATTCTTCATCCTCGGTTTTATACAGCCACATAAGAGCCCAACACCGCACGCCAATACCAACAAAATGCCTGCTAAGAAAACTCTTACGATCTCGGCCGAGACCAAGGCGTGGATCCATGACATCCTCCAATCCGAATTTAGTCGCCAAGTAGAGTCCGTCGAGCTTCAGTTGGGCTCTAACAATACCCAGGTGTATACCGTGACCATTGCCCCTGGGTCGAACGTCAGGACGAATAATACCAGTACCCGGACCGCAAGAAGCACATACGGCGTACAAATGGAACGCGTTCCGCAACCTGGAACGGAGACCCTGCCTGCCGACACCACGACCGTTATTCTTCGCTTCACTGACGCGGGAGCGGATCTCAACGACACCGTCCAGGTGCAAAACGAGGTGGCGGCTTATTCTCTCGCCCGCGTCGCCCTGGCGTCGCTCGATGAGCCCGTCACGCCCCGTATTTACGGATGGCGTTCTGTGAATTTGGACACAAAGGTCTCTGGCTGGATCCTGCAAGAGCGCAAGCGCGGCGTGGGACTGAATGATGAGGTGTTCAAAAAACTAGATCGTGCCGCCAAGAACTCTGTCTTGACAGACATCGCCAGGATTTTTCACCTATTACAGCAGTACAAGCTTCCGGTATCAGTTGTTGGTTACGGTGGTCTCAACTTTGATGACGATGGCCGGGTTATTACGGGACCGACGACTATCCACGGCGCGACGAAAGCATGTGCCACGTATCGCGAACTATGCTATCAGTGCGTGACAGCGAGTAATTCAACCCCAGCGGAAATGACATACTAACACCAACAGGTATTTACGAACACAAATTCAGAGAATGGATATGTGTGACGTCGTGCAGGGCTGGCAGGATGCACCGGACTTGCGCGCCCGTATTGACGCCTTTGTCGAGCGGGGCTTCCAACCTCTCCTCGAACGGTCTATTGAGGCAAACCCGCGCCCTGTGCTTGTTCACGGTGATATGAGTATGTTCATCCAAATCGCATAAAACTATTGGATGCACGACACTAACGGCGGAAAAAGACCTGCAGAATTTCCTCTACGATCCCCAGACGAGCCGCATCACGGCACTAGTCGACTGGAGCTTCAGTCACGTGGCCTCACTGTATGACGAGTACTTTTACTCGTTTCCGGAGCTGTTCCACATCGTGACGCCCGAGGACCCAACGTCGCCCTCCAATGCCATTCGACGTGCCCTTCTGCACGGACTGGTTTCTGTGTCCGACGAAGACAAAGCCGGCGTGCCGATGGCGGACTGGACGTTGATTGAACAGACCAACGCCGCATTTGTTGTAGAAGGCGTCATACGGCCGGTAGACCTGATGCCGGGCATTGATACGCTCTCGGATCTTTACTGGTTCATTCAAAATCTCAGTCCGGGCATGTTTTATATGTCACGCGTACGGGCCAAAATGGGACCACAACGGATCCAAGCTGTGAAGCGCAACGCAAAAGACTCACTGGAGCAAACTCTGAAGCGGTGGGAATATTAAGCTAGTGTTATTTATACGTATTGATCTTCCATGCCAGTCCGTTTCTATGTACTGGCATGACGTGTTTCCAAAGTGTAAATTTTGGTAGAATCGAATCCTATTGTCAATCCATATGTCAATGTGTATAATAATTCCGTAATGGTAACAGCTGGAAAAATGTGACAAGTATAGGCTCTTATACACAACACTTCTTGTGTATTTGAAGGCTACGTATTCTCCAGTCCCTTTCCCTTACCCCCGGAAGAAAAAATAGACCGACCAAAGTAAGTACTTTAGCTTAATTAATTGCTAATGTAGGAACAATACCAGTAATACCTACCGGAAATGTATCTACCCTTAGTTGACTGTTGACAGATCTCCAAACGACCCTTTAAACCCATTCTGCTCCAGATACACGCGGAAGCGAGTATCCTCGTTCTCCAGCTCCTTGTCCATGGACGGGATCAAAAACCATGAGATGAGACCGCCAACCGTAGCAAATGCCGCACCAATGAGGAAAACACCCTGGATACCTTTCTCGGCGTCGGGGAACGAGTTCTGGATTGGTGTGAACACCTGTGTGCCAATTGCGGCGCCGGCTTTGCCCACAGCTGCTGCGAGACCCAGAAAGTGACCACGCAGGGGCGTAGGAAACGATTCAGCACCACAAAGAAATGTTGCCACCTGTCTGCCCGTTAGTGTTTATTCAATATTGTTTGCAGTTGAATGGCTGGTAGATACGTACGCCGGGACCCATCTCGCCCAACGCATTGAAAATGCCATAAAGCACTACAAAGAGAGGGAAAACGGATTGGATAGGACCGAGGGCGCCACCAATGATAAATCCCAAAATGGCCCACAGGAAAAACCCCAGAGTCATCGTCTGCTTGCGGCCGATCCGGTCCATGAGTAGACCGCCAACAAGGCACCCGGGGAGATAGAAGCAGTTGATAACAGTTCCGAAGCCGATGTTTTGTGTAATTGTGTTGTTTGGATTCAATGTGGACACGATGGATGAGCTGAAAATACCAAACGGGTAGGTCTGGGTGTTTGCAACGGGTAAGCGTGGGTCGGAAAAGAAGGGGACGATGGAGCCATTGCGCCCTGGGCTAGCAGATACGTACCACAAAGTCGTACATGAACCAAGCCAGCGACGTCCCAAGCATAGGCTTCCAATAACGCTTGATCACTAGCAGGTATGGGATGTCTTTCTTCATAGCATGCTTTCGGTACTGGGTTGACTGGAACCGGCTGAGGCGGAAAAATACGAGTGTTACGGGCAAGATGAATCCGAGACCAAAGCAGACGCGCCACACACCGTCACCAAGGTTCTGGTGGTACGCAGCCAAGACGACCAGCGCCACGATGCCCGCAACGACGAAGCCAAAGTCGATCGCAAAGTCTGTTGCGACAGCCACAAGCATACCTCGCCGACGGCGGCCATACGCGGTCTCGTCGGACGCCTCTGTGCTGCCCGTGCCGCATGTGGGATATTCACCTATATATGTTCATCCGGTGTGAGTTACATTATATAAGCGGGAAGAAATGGACAAAGAGGTTGTATTGACGTACCACCAGCACCGAAGCCTGAGACGCCTCGGCCAATGATCATCATCCAGAGCATGCCAAGATCTGTCGTTCCGTGTGCAGCCGTTGCGATGATAATGCCGAGCACGAGGAAAAGCGTGGCAAAGATAATGCCGGTACGACGGCCGAGTCGGTCAATTGCATAGCCAAAAAATAGCATACCAAAGATCTCGCCGATGAGGTACGCATTGGAAAGCCGCGTTTTGATAACACTGGTGA
This sequence comes from Sporothrix brasiliensis 5110, assembly GCF_000820605.1. NCBI lineage: Eukaryota > Fungi > Ascomycota > Sordariomycetes > Ophiostomatales > Ophiostomataceae > Sporothrix > Sporothrix brasiliensis. The sequence goes on along the minus strand of NW_024467137.1, from coordinate 3,785,613 downwards.
AGGCTACCGGGTAAAGCTCTGCTAGGATAAGGTTCATATATCCAATAATCTGCGCATTGTAACCATCCGAAAACAACGCCACACCGCTGACCACAACCGTGGTAATGGAAGAACGTTTTGTGATGCGGTCGGCGACATTCCCCTCTGCTGGTAGTTCATTGTCGATAGCTTCGTTGACCACCATGGTTGTTTTGGGTTCGGAACCAAATTCGTCCATTGTATTCGAGATGCGAGTTGAGGAAATATTAGCCAGAATTAAGCTTGAGATGTAAGCGAGAGGTTGAATTATGTGCGGTGACTGAAATTGCAAGCTCGAGACTTATGCTTCGAGCTTAAGTAGTTGAGAAACGTCCACCGGGTACCAAGATGTATGTCGAGTCGATGTTGTGACCATCACACTGTCTGCAAGGAAGCCATTCGGTTCTGCGAATGCCCCAATCATCTTTCAAGAAACAACATCGGTTGCGAGAGCATGGTGAGCTTACCAGCGCTATCCAAGCCCACGTGGGTATATTTATTGGGTGCTCATTCACAGTTACGTTTTCCAAGATGGTCGCCAGATAAAATGCACTTTACATAAGCGGGACAAGTGCGACTCTGTCCCATATTTTAGTGCCGTTGATCTTAGCGACGTGCAATGCAAGCGACGGCCATTAGCCGAATAAGCGACAGCCAAACAGGAGTCCTCGTTTCCACAAAAGTGTGACGAAAAACGGGGCATAACAAGCATATTTACGACGAAGCATTCAACGTCAGTCTATCAACCGTATTTGGAAGAAAATTTACTTATGACAACTTATCTTGTCGAGTGCGTGCGTTGTATAAAGATTTATATTGGACATGCCATCGCATTTTCCGCTCCAATTTGAAGAACACACACACACACACACCTACACAAGCATCCATTTTCTAAACAAGCACATTTGGTCGTTTCATTCCTGCCCCTTTTCGCCTATCTCTCCCTTCGATTACCTTATTCCGCCACCATGGTTCTAGACGACGACCAAATTGCCTTCTTTAAGGAAAACGGATATCTTATTGTTCGTGATTTCCTATCTTCCGAACAAGTCGCGGATATACAACGCTGGGCCCAGGAAGTTCATGACTGGGTGCCAACGGAAACATCCCAGTTCATGCCCTATGAGGTCAGATTTTATCTATTCTTTGTTTTACAAACTAAATCGTTTAATATCTAACACGTTTACAGGAGGTCAACGACAAAGGCCATACTGTTCTCTGCCGGACGGAAAATTTCGCAGACTGCCACCAAGGATTTAAAGAATTGCTTCGAGGTTCTACGCTGCAGGATCTCTTGCAATGCCTTTCTGGACAGCCTATGCAATTGTTCAAAGAGAAAATCAACTACAAGCTATCAGGAAGCGGTATGAACGACGGAAACGTTGCGCGTGGTAATGTCGATGGGAGTTGCCTGGGGTGCGGATTACTAACGAGCTACAGGTGGCTTTGCGCCTCATATCGATGCGGTTGCCTACACTCACATCAAGCGTGTCAAGCATCTGACAATTCTTTTGAGTGTGGACCCATCAAGCCTTCGGAATGGTGGCCTGGAGGTCGTTGATGGAAGTCATAAAATGGACGTCCCCATCGACCCTGCCACAAACTGCATCGAGTCAACCTGGGTGGATTCCCACACGTGGACGCCGGTTGAGCTCGAAGCCGGTGCGTGATTAACTTTAAAGCGAGAGGCTGTACTTACTCACATGCACTGACAATACTCTCACCGGATTAGGCCAGCTTCTCGTTTTCACTTCCTATGTAGCCCACCGCAGCGGCGCCAACAAAAGCACTTCCGACAGAAAGGCCATCTACGCCACCTACAACCAATTGTCCGAGGGTGATCTGCGCAAGGGATACTACGAACATAGAGGAAAGGAGTGGCCGGCGACACATATGCGCAAAGAGGGAGAATCGTATGCGACGGGCGCACTGACCTACGGTTTTGGTTCACCAATGCTCAGTGTTGGCGAAGGGAAGCAGGTCACGTTTTAGTCGAAAGTGCGATTCGGTCGTAATACAATTATGCCGGAGCTAGAGCCATAACTTTCTTGCATACGTTTGACAAGACGTGGAATTTGTATAAAATATATACCGTATTCACAGCCCTAGCACGGGACACATTGACAGCTTGATCTCTTTACTGTTGGCATGAAAACCATTCGTGCGACATCCTTCATCCAGTGACGTAATTAGAACTACATCTTTGGGTTACGGGGACGGGAGCTAAGGTCATGTCCCTTAGGAATGCGGCAGCCGACCGATAACATCCAACTCGTCAATTAGCCGAAGTCTACTTTGAAAATGGCCCTTTTCCCGTCCGTAAGAAGCCACATAAAAATTATATATATTAATCCTGTCCGTCCTCAATACTCGACGCCCGCTTACAGTATAAGCAAAGCTGCATATCCGCCACGTCAGTTTCCAAACCAACATCTATAACCACCCACGAAGGGAAATTCTTCACCATGGGCCTTCCGACAAACCATACACCGGAGTCTGTCGCTGACTATATCATACGCATTCTCCACACTTGTGAAAACACACCGTACATCGGCGAGTCAATTTCCCAGCTCCAACATTCCCTCCAATGTGCCGCACAGGCTGCCTCAGCAGTTCCACCTGTGGACGAGGAAACACAGGTTGCTGCCCTGCTCCACGATATCGGGCAGTATGCACCGGCCAAAGATCTTCGCGAGCTTGCTGGCGCCAGTACCATCCAAAATCTAGGAGGCCAGCCGGCAGGCCAAAGTGTGGGACGGGTTGGACACGAGGTCCTGGGAGGTCGATTTCTCCTGGCACTCGGGTTCTCGCAGAAGGTGGCTCGCCTCGTGGAATCCCACGTCGCAGCCAAGCGTTACTTATGCGCGGTCGATCACAGCTACATGGACAAGCTATCTGATGCGAGCAAGAGGAGCCTTGCCTACCAAGGAGGTCCGATGAACGATGACGAGCGGGACACGTTCGGTGCTGAGAAGTGGTGCCAAGAGATGTGCCAGCTGAGGCGCTGGGACGATGAGGCCAAGATCGAGGGCCTGGAGGTCAGGAATCTTGAGAGCTGGAGACCCATACTTTCGCGACAGTTGCAAAAGAATATGGGAAAAACTTGAACTACGGCAGGTCTAGCTAGAAACCTGGATTTCCATAAAAATAAACGACCAATCTTCGCCTTTGGGAAGGGCGACGACACAGCTTCATTATCGAACCGTGATCCTCAACGTGGTGATCAAAGTTCCAAGGTGCTTAAGCCACGTGCCGCCAATTTTATCTTCTCTTGCCACAGTGCCAAGCAGGCAAGGCGGGCGTCGGTAGTAACAACAAGAAGTGGAGCCATCCTCTTCGCTTCTCGAAACCGCTCCCAAATCAATCGTACATATTTATTACGGCTCGGCAAGAATAAGCGAGATAAAGTGAAGCCATTCCATTCCCAACCGAGCATCGACTGAAAGGCGTTGAAAAAAAAAAAGTAAAATCCCACCCCCGGGAGGCGACAGCGCCCCTGAGGCTTCGTGGACAATTCCCAATGACGCTAGCTCCACTACATACTCTAAATAAAAAAACCAGGCCAAACCGACCAATCCGTGTCAGTCTTTGGCACACGAGCACAGCGAGACGTGAACCAGGTCGGCAACAAGTCCAATGTCCAGCTCGGTAAGTTTCCCCCACGTCTGGATTTCCAGTCGACGTGGGAAGTGAGAATCTCGAACTTTGGGGACTGTCACACGATATTTAATTCAACGGGTTTACCAACACAAAACGGTCTATATATGTCCAGTTCAGGATTTAACGTACGTATGTTGCCGATTCGCTTAGCATGCAGCCGACCTCACAGCAACGACCCTCATCACGACCCATTGTCGGCTCGCACCGAAAGCTCGCTCTACAACTGGCTAGCCCTGACATGTGGCCTCGATATCGACCCGCTCCTTAGCACATATTGATCTCCCGTTTTCCTCGCCAGCAACACGGTCATTATGCAAAGGTCAAGCCAGCATAAACACTTTATCCGTGTTCGGAGCGGCTGTCTTACTTGTCGGTCCCGTAAAGTCAAATGTGACGAGACGAAGCCGTCGTGCAGCAATTGCGTAAGACTCAAACGCGACTGCGTATACAAGTCCGCAAAAGCACGGCAGTCTTCTGTTACTGCAACGGGTGGGCAGCTGGAGCAAACACCGCAAAACATTAGTAGGGCCAGCCAACGTGTTACGTCATACCGTCTCTCTCACGGGCCTCTGGTTGCAACATGCCCGGACGATCAGGGTAACCCCGAAACCCCTCGAAGCGTGGACACGTTCGTCCCGTGGAAGGCTACGCGAACAATCCACACGCAGAGCAGTGGCAGCAATGTGATTACCGATACGAGCGTGGGAGCCGACGGCACTCCACCAGATCAAACGACAGCTACGTTCAGCTCTGAGTCCAGCCTAAATTGTGGTGATACATCCATGGCCTTGATATCCCGGGACATCGAGCTCACTGTGACCATCGACATCTTGGCGCTGCGAACTGAGTCGCCACATATGACTACACTGTTTCTCGAACATGTAGAGTGCCCTGGAATCACGCCATTTGACTCTTGCAACTGGGAACTTGCGAAGCGCTACATTGTGCATTTTGGACAATCCTGTCCGGCAATTCTTTCTTGCATCACCGCTGTCTCGGCGCTATACAAGGGCCACCTATATGCTCTCCCCCTTAGCGGTGCCCAGTCTCACTACTATTCTGCAAAGCGGCATGTGGATGATCTCCTCAACGATCATGGCAAACACTTTCACCTCACTTTGGTTGCGATATTCCTGCTGTGCTTATTCGAGTTTATCCATGCAGGTGACCTAACACCGCATCTGCAAGAACCGAGTCCGCTGCTCGTCAGGAGGTTGGAGACATGGTCTCAAGACGTCTCGTCACACTCGAAGCTGGCTCTACGCATTGTTGCGTGGCTGAAAATACTGCAGTCCAGCACGACGCGAGGTGGAGCCACGGGGCTTTTATCAAAACGTGTCTTTCGCCTGCTTCCAAGCCACGATGGCCCAATTCCAGACGTCGATTCACCACCCGGGCATGAAGCAGATGCCTCAAACTACTTGTATCAGCTGCTCAGTGGCCCCATTTTCCATTTCTACTGCCGTCTCCAAGAATTGTCGCGGCAGATCGCGAAGCTGACCCTATACCATCGCTCGCGTACGACAAGCAGGGACCAGCAGGAGGTTGTCAACCGCATGGCTAGTCTCAAGGCCCAGCTTCATGCTTTATGGGAAAGCCGGTCAGTGACGCAGTCTCAGTTGGCAGACGAGTTACGCGCCCAGCTTGCTCCTACCATCGCCATTCGACTCACAACGCTTATTTCAATATGCAACGCAGCATATTTTGCTGAGCTCGTGGAAATTGGCCGGCAGCTGGGCGATCCGCTGTCAAAGCTACCCGACTCTCGAGACGCGCTTCTCGAGATCAGAGAAACCGTTGAAAGAGAGTCGACTTGTGGGAACCAAGGCAGCGAAAATAATGTGAACGGCGGGTTTCTTCGAGCGCTCTTCCTGTATGCAATTGAGAGCACAGAACAAGTGCAGATACAGTGGGCCGTCGAGAAAATCGCCCACATCCACCCTCGCATCTATCGAGGTCAGTTTTTTTCAGAATTCGCTAAATCATTGTCAGAGGCACAAATCCTAAAGGAAAGGCGTGTTACTTCGAGGTATTTCTGTATATGGTACTTCGGAGTATCACCTCCGTATATGTAAGAGAAGTAGCTCTTCAATAAACTATAAACTATGACGCCCGCATTGCGATAAAGAACAATTGGAAACACCCGATACCTGCGATGCTACTAAGCGAATACCGACTTCATTCCAATCTCCTGTTATCAAAATACGACTGCCAATGCAAAAACCTGACGCGGCTTGCTCAATAGCATCAGTAGGAGAATGTCTCTGACACCATCTCCTCACTGAGACGCCACAACATTTGAGCCTCCACGGTATCTCTAGCCCAACTTTGGATCTGTTTGACATCAACGACTTGCGAGTCTTCCAGATAAGCACCGTTATGCTCCGGTTCCTCGAGGGCCGGGTGGAAAGCTGCAAAAACGTGTGTTGCGACGCCCTCCGCAGGAGACTTTAGCATAAACGGTTGGTCCCAAAACTCGCGGTTTCCCAATTTTCGATCCAAGACGCCAAGCTCGGCGAAGTCTTCCATGGCAACGTGACGGGAGAGGCTCGTCTCTATAATGACACCTGGGTGGAGGCTAACAGATACGACACCACGGCTACCGAGTTTCGCCGCGAGGGATCGGGAGAACAACATATTGGCAGACTTCGACTGTCCATAAGCTGTCCACCGGTCGTATGTAGCGCCATCCTAATAGTGTTAGCTCCGTTGTTGGTGCACTCAATTTTGTCAGTGGCAGGATGACTAACGTCAAAACTAATGTCTTTGATGCGGACGGGACTGAAACGAAAGCCATTGCTCGAGACGTTGACGACACGTAAAGGCCGTTTCTTCTTATCACGGGATATTGAAGACAGCAGCAAGTTGGTCAATAGGAAATGACCGACATGGTTTGTCCCAAACTGCGATTCGATACCGTCCACGGTTTTGCTATATGGCGCTGCCATAATTCCGGCGTTGTTGACGATGACATCGATCGTGTCCACACAGCCTAGAATATTCTCGGCGGCTTTGCGGACCTGAGAAATCGAGGCAAGATCCAGCTCAATAACAACAGTCTTCACATCTGGTGCAACAGCCTCGATGGCCTTTGCCGTATCGCCGGCCTTGACCACGCTGTGGGAGGCAAGAATGATCACCGCCGGGCCGTAAGGTGCAATCGTAGTTGCGAATGTCGCGCCCAGGCCGCCGGGGGTGGCCCCCGTGACCAAGATGGTCTTGTTGGCAATTTGAGACTTGCAGTCCCGCGCCACCTCATCTCCAGTAGTCTTGGACGTGTAGTTGGGCATAGTAGATATTTAATGAAGGGGGAATGAAGTTTCTTACGCTGTCCAGGAGCGGCAATTGTTGTCTTGAGGGTGATGGTCTGCGATTGAAAAAAGGAATGTGCAGTCATGCTCTCGAATTGTAGGATGGGTGTCGGGTTTTTATAATCGATCATCAAAAGGGAAACTGCCAGTCATCTTGACTACATGAGGAGAGTTTCACACAATGTTCAGCAAAATTGATGGCAGTATCATTCAAAACTATGCCCAAATGAGACACATTTCGAACATGTCAGTTTCCTATTTTGTCGTTGACTCTCTCAAAACTTTTACGACAGGCCCAATCGGACTTTGGACCAGGAGTTAAGGAAGGCTACAACATGGCATATTTGCGCTAACCCATTTCGGCTGAATTTTTTGTATCTCATATACCAAGTTCGGCTTAGCGAACTGCCACTCGGCTGGCCTGAAACCAAAATATTTATTAACCCTGTCGTCCAGCCTCTTGCGGTTTTAAGCTTTTCTTCTTACTTGCATCGTATCATATCTATTTTCAAATGTGCCTTCGTACAGGACGTCCTTCCCGTCAATATGGCCCTCGACCCGGCTGAAATCGTATTCCCTGTGGCAGCTAATTCGGAGATTTCGGACAAGTCGGAGCCCGAGGCCATATTCTCTTACCATGCTGGGCCTGTGAAGGTTCCGGGTCCGTGGAAGCGTGGTCGTCCCAAAGGTTGGTTGTTACTTGCATTTGTCATAAATAAATTACTGTGTACTTTTGCTGATGCTTTCGGACTAGGTGACAAATCAAAACAGGCGACTGTACGAAGCAGAGACGACAGACAAAGGACGACGGCGCAGACAACCCACTTTGAGTTTATCCATTTGTCTCCAAGGACTCGACTCATTGACGTCCATTCACAGGACAGAATCCGCCGCCACGCTCGCCGAAATGCTCGATCAAAGACCTCGGAATTAAACAACGAACTGAGCCGCCAACAACGGAGAATCAATGGTGCAGAAGCTGGCTTGAGTGTTTCCGGCTTTGTTCACCATTACAACATTCGCCAGATCGACGGTGTGGATCCCTTTAACTCGCTTCCCGTCCAATTCGAACCGTACATGCATGATCTACTCGTGTCCCGTATGTTCAGGCTTGTCATTACACTCCCACTCCCATGTCATTGTGAAGCTTAATCTAACAAAAAGTCAAGTCACTACAACTGTCTGGAAAACTCTGTACACGCTAGAATGGGCTGTTGGGTTCAATCCGTTCATAGAGTATGGTCTTCCATTGGGGTTTGCTGACCCAGCCCTGATGCACACATTTATCAGCTGTGCCGACACATTTCTATGCTACTTCGCCCGCAACAACAACAGTGCCCTCTCGCTCTGGCATTTCCACCGTGCCATTTCCATTGTCAACAAGCGAATCTCGGAAACGACTGTGCAAAGGAAGCAGGACACACCGTGGAAAATTGATTCAAGCACAATTATCATGGTGGCGGGGATTGCCATGTTCGAGGTAGGGATCTCACAAAGTCAGTACTCCAATGCCTTTTATGCTACCCATCTAACTTTGCCAGCGAGGTCGAGACCATCCCGACAATTGGAAGGTGTATATGGAGGGTCTGAAGCAGCTCGTCCACTATTACGGGGGGATTGAACGTATCTATGAGCAGCCGTATGTCTTACAGAAGATATTTCGGTAGGTGTGCTTTCTTTCTTTATTCAATGTTCTCCCCGTGTCCTGAGCTGATGACGTGTTGCAACAGCGCTGATCTATACGGTTCGCTGGAGAGCGATCAGCCAACTTACTTTGACGGACATTCGGTGTGCAGTCTTCTCGTCGGTCCTCTTTCTCCGGGTCTTTTGCCCGGTTCGTCTCATACTTTCTACAATGACGGATTTGGTCATATTTTGGCGGTATGCTCACACAATCCCGTAATATCTCGGTGCCTGTCTCAGATTGACGAAGCAGTCTTTTTGTTTAAAACATACTGCACTCCATCTGCCAAACGTCATTCTACGGGGCTTTCAAAAGGAAATTCGACGATCAACAGCCAAAATGCGGCAACCGCTACTCGGATACGATATTTATTGACCGGGGCCCAGTACTCGCTGCTTTCCAACGCACTACGACAGTTCATCACAGCTGTGCCAAGTGTGTCCGAGAGGCATATGCAAGAAATATGCCGTATAGGTCTCCTGTTTTTCTCACTTACAACGCTAAAAGAAATGCCCCCAAAGACACATTACGGCCTACAGCTTGCCTCCAAACTAAACCGCATGCTAGAAGCCTCTGCCGAACCTGAGATGAGTTTGGCGGTGATGGAACTTCAGGGTCTGCAGTTGTGGGCCATAATTACAGCTGGAAGTGTAGTTGCCGCGGATGCCGCGGCAGTACGAGACTCAATTGGCAGTATATGCTGGTCAAAACTGCAAAGCCATTTCGGAAAAATCATTGCGGGTGACCCCGGAAATGGAAAAATGGGAATTCTGGGGTGGCGAGCCAGAATAGGTCAGTTCCCCTGGGTTGTTGGGGAGTATGATGATACATTGAGACATCTGCATGACTCTTTGATAGGTGGATGCTAGCAACAACCCTCAGATTGTAGAAAGTTAAACATCACATGGTTTGAAAATAAAATATCAAATATACTTAACAGATTCCTACAAGGCTTTTGTTGTTGCCCGGATCTTGTCCTTGCGTTTAAACTGTGCAGCTGATTTAATGGCATCTTCGCGTCATATGCTCTCCATTTGCTGACCCATTATCCTGCTTTCTATATATTGGGACATTAAAGAATATACATTGACTCGAGACTCTGGTCTCCTTCCAAGCCGTTGGTCGTCGCGCCCTCGTTGAGCAACTTGGCCTTCTTGGCGTTGCGGTGCCGCAACAAAAAATAGCAGGAGGCGTACAAAAGTCCTGCAACGACCGAGAGGCCCGCCGAGATTGCATTGCCCGGGATGTATCGCGGCCCATGCTGGTCAGGATACAGCTGCCCAGACACGACAGCGGAAATGTTGGCAATGGAGTATGCAATGGGCATACCAATGGCGCGCTTAGAGTCTGGGGACAGGTTGGTCGATATCCAAGTGACGGCCAGTGTCGAGATAGAATAAAGACCTGTCAAAGTTAGTAGTTCATCCTTGGTTACTGAATACTACTTTATTCGTGTGGCCGGAAGTCTGCCTTCGGAAATAAGTTGGGGCTGCGAATCACACTTACCCAACACAAGAATGAACATGCCAGCGTAACCGGCATGTTGATTGGAAGTGCCGACACAAATAAGGTATCCCACAGATACCGGGATGCATGATGCGATAATGAAGACACCACGCTGCCGGAGTTTGTCGGAAAAATAGCACTGAATCACGAGCGAGATTGCGCCCAAGATATAAACTGGAATTGTGAGATAGTTCACAGTCAACGAGGCAAACCTGTTTCTGTTGTTAGCCTCTGCGGCTGCATTCACATTGACATAAGTAGTGGCACGGCTCATACCCAAGGCCAGAAAGAATGGTCGGCAAAAAGACGCCAAACCCGTTGATTGCAATAGACGACGTAAAGAAGGCGATGGCCAACATCCACACAAAGGGATCCAACAGCGCAATCCGGATCCACTTGCGCTCAAACTTGGTGTCGCCTCGGTGCATAATATCGCGCTGCTTCTTTAGTCGCATGGTCTCCTTTTCCTCCTTGGTCAGGAACCAAGCTGACTCGGCAGACGTGGGAATGAATAGCCAGCCAATGCCGCCAATGACGATCGTGATACAAAACTCGATGATAAACAGCCAGCGCCAAGCTGCAAGGCCGCGGCGTTCGCCCATTGTCTGGACAGCGTACGCAAAAAGTCCACCAAATGAGCCAGAGATGCACTGTGCGAGGTTGGTCGTCATGATGCGTTTGCCAGCCGTCTCCCGTGGATATATGGTTGAAAATAGGTACGCAAAACTCTGTGCAAGGCCCGCCTCGGCTGCATTGAGCAGCATACGACAGGCGATGGCCTGGCCGTAAGTGTGGATGAATGCAGTGCCCAGCGTACACAGACTCCACAAAACAAACGCAGTCCCAATTGCCTTGGTCGCACCGTAACGACGGACGGCAAGAACCCACGGAAGTTCAAAAACAATGGTGCAAACACTAGATAGTGTCGTTATATTGCCAAAGTCGCCGCCAGTGAGGCCAATGTCAGCATCGAATCCAAAAACACGGGCGTTGCCGAGCTAAAGTATTTTTCCGTTAGAATAGAAGGAAATTGAAAAAAGGGCAGACAGGAGGACTTACATTGTTACGGTCAAGGCTAGATAAAATCAAAAAAATCATGGATACGGGCAGCACCGTCTTGTCGAATTTCGCCAGCGCTGCTGCTTCTTTCTTTGGGTCAATATAGATCGCCGCACTTTCGCCCTCTGCGCAGTCATCAATTATCGTATTCATGGCCGTGGTCTTAACATCGACCTCTTTGGCGGGCTCGGCAGCCATGTCTGTGGTTGGAATGTGCGAAAATCAATATTATCCTTTAAGAGAAGCTGTTGTGCGGTTCGTGGTTGTTCGTCTAGCACATCTGAAACTCGTTTATTGTATTGTAAATGTCACAATGAGATCGAAGAGGAAATAATCATTAAGTATACTGGCAAGGCTTAATCTGTACTGAGTCCACTGTCCTCTGGGCTGGTCGATAACAAATGGAGAAAATATTGGCGAGATTTGGTATTGGCGTGTGCAAATACGACGACGCATCATCGCCATATCTTTTGATTGCAACTTTCGTTGGCACACTTGAACGAGAGCATGTGTCGCTTCAAGCCGACTTGAATAGGTGTTGCCGGTACAATACAGTGGCTATTGCGATAAGCGGTTCAACATGTCTTGATAAGAATGCGCATTAGTATGTTTGGGCTGCGAGGTGTGATACAAGTTTCTCATAGTTTAGATAACGTGCAATCATGCCAGTTCGGTTTAAACGAACCACTGTGCGGCATCACAACAGTGCATCGCTATCTATGCATGACTAGCACGTTAGCCTTATCAATCCCAAGTTATGATAAGAAACCTTTCCATGCAATAGAACCCGCATTAGCCCGATCGGACGAACCCGACGCATCTGCCATCTTACACCGTTTCTCAAATAAATCCGACTGCCACTGCCACTGTGGAGTTCAAGAATGATCCTGTCCGTTGACAATGCCAATCATTTGAAAATCGTTGCCCTGAGCCTTTATCCCTTTGAAACCACAACATACGGGAGAGCATGGCAGACTATGGCACATCTCGGCTTCACCCGCACGCACGCGTGCACGACCGAATTGCTCGTGGTATCAATGCATGTCAGAGGTAAGACCCTTCACTGATGGCAATGATATACTTGGATATGGCATTTAACTATGTTTTCCAGGTGCCGCAGACGAAAGCAAAAGGTATCTTGGCCACATTTGCCAAGGACGTTATCCACTACAGCTAGCACGCACAATACTGACTGTCGGCTTCCCCCGTAGTGCGATCTCAAGTATCCCAGTTGCACAAACTGCGCCACGGTTGGTGCTGCATGTTTGACATACCACCTGGGCAAAGACACAGAGGTATTGCACAGGGCAGGCCGGGATTTAAATATCGCGGGAACGAAAACGCTAACTACCTTCCAGCTCCCACGAAACTATGTTGCCAACCTAGAAGCACAGCTGGCACAACTGACCAGAGAAAACGCAGAACTGAAAGAGCGGGTGCGGACAACGTCTGCAACATCAGCCGAGACCGAATCATCGCCAACGAGTGACCTGGCCATATTCGGAGTTTCGCAGTCGGAAAGCTTGACTGAAAGACAGCCGAACCATCTTTTCAACTTGGTGCAGAGTGTCAGCGATGTTGTCGTGGAGCCAACTGGAAGACAACCTCGATTTCTCGGTCAAGGTGGCGGCATCACTCTCGCTAAACTCGTTATGGCAGCCATTCGGGTTGATGCACTGCCCTCGCCCTCTCAGTCACACAGCCGTCCGTATGGATCATTTTCCAGCATGATGGCCGAGGAAGCTTCCTTGCCACCACATCAGGCGGCTGATCATCTTGTTGAAACATATTTTCAACACCTTACACCGCACCTGCCCATTCTCGAACGGTCGCATGCGACAACTGCCATCAACGGCGCATATCGTGGTAGCAGTGGCGGTTCGGATTCTGAACAAAACGACAAAGACGTATTCACCACATATATGATATTTGCCATTGCACTCTGCGGCGTTCCTGGGCCATCAGGAAAAGGTCGCCCAGTTCAAAGTGAAGGCTGTTTCAGATCCGCCATAGCGAGCGTCGAGCGCGCCATTGTATATGCAAAGAGTGACATCGAGACTCTGCGGTCGATACTCCTTCTTGCCCAATTTGTGGCTCTTTGTCCATCACAGGGCAGCCTATGGCACCTCACAGGCATTGCCTTGCGCATGTGCATTGACATAGGCCTACACTGGGAATCGGACGAAAAGCGTCTGACCATGGATCCCGCTGTCCTTCGTGATCGTCGCCGTCTTTGGTACACTACCTACCAGTTCGACCGTTTTCTCAGCATCACGCTGGGCCGCCCGTTTGGCATAATCGACGAGAGCATACGGGTAGAGCTCCCAAACCCATGGGTGACAATTGCCACCTGCCGCCCAGTTGATGAACTGTCGCCGGATGACAAATTTGGCATTCACAGCCAACGCGCCCTGAATCACCTCTTTAAGATGACCCACCTCGAGTCCGAAATCATGCACGTGCAGCACTCTCAATCGTGGTCGGTTAAGATTGCTTACCCGCGCGCCAACTACGCGGTCTGGTTGCAAGACGTAGGACCTCGCTTGCAAGAGTGGTACACAACGATACCGGAAATTAACAAGGCTCACCCACTATCCATTTTCGCTTGCCAAGCGTACTGGGACACCGTCTACAACAACGCAATTCTCCTCCTGCACCGACCGAATTCTATGGTGTCTCAAGTATCTGCGGAGAGTTTGGTGATCTCTTTTGACGCAAGCTGCAAGATGATTAACAATATAAAACTGCTGCAGCGCGATGGGCGCGTCGACGTGCTCTGGCGTGCTGTCCATCAACTGTTCATGGCCGGCCTGAGCGTCATCTACTGTCTCTGGCACTCAAAAGATATTCGCGACAGCCTTTCGACAGGCAGCTGCATCCAAACGCTTCAGTCGTGTGCATCAACACTCTTCGCAATGTCCGAGACATTGCATGGCGCTGCCGGGTGTCGCGATGTGTTTGACACACTCTCGTCGGCAACAATCAATTGGCTGATTACCTACGATGCCGAAAAGGTGCAGCAGAGCCGCCAGCAGTTTGAGCAACAACTAAACGACTTGCTCCAGAACGTGCAGCCCTCCAAGCGGGTTATGCCATCCGTGGAAGACGGTGTGGGTGGAGGTACCGCCATGTCAGCCATGACTGACTGCTTTGCGTTCAGTGAGCTTTTAAGTTCAGCCGCACAGTGGCCGGAGCTCCAGGGGATGGTTCTGGGTATGGACAATGTGTATCACGACCTGGCATGAATAATCACATGATTCCCAGATAATCGGCAGCGTGGCTAGATTCAATTAAATTCAACCCCCCTGATCAAGCACCGCCCTGACAATACATGTCAATTAGCACAACAAATAGTATACTACTTTGAATGTAGGTGCCGTTGTGTTCTAATAAGAATGCGAGCCGGGCCTGAAAGTAACGCACGGATGGATGGGCGGTGAGGTTGCGTCCCCCTCCGCATATTTCTCAAGATGTGCTGCTGGATCGTGCCTTCTTAACGAGATTTTTACAACCATGTCTATGTGCCGTCATTGTTTTCGCACAGATGCACTGCCGCGTTATTCAAAAGCACCAATGTTGAGGGGCATCGTTTTTTGTGTATTGTGCTGTTTGCCTTTGTCCTTGATTATACAATACAATTTTGTGCCAACTTCACGGCTACTAGGAACGGCAACCATATGGTTGGCCGATGCCATTGCTAACTACAACAAGCCTCTTGCCTTGGCCCTTCTCTCTTGCATTTCTGCAGCGCAGCCGTTCAGGTTGTAGATGCCATTGACAGATGGGTGGGTCAAAACAGCTTGGGCCCAACTGAAAAATCGAGGCGCTTTTGAATCAAGATCCAAAATCATTGACAATGGCAATGGAGGGTTTTCGGCTGTTGGCAATGTGAAAATACGCAAGATGAACGATGCAGTTAATACCTATGACGGTTAGCTACTACAAGTCGCCGTCGTTAGTGGACAGTACAAAAAAAGGCTCACCTCTGCCATTGTCAATTTCTCGCTGCCGCCGAAGAAGGGAGCTGCATCGTGCAGAAGCGGTTCAATTTCCGAAGACACTGCAACCGCAAACAAAGCGCCGAGAGAATCTGCCTCCTCGTCTGTCGGCGCTTCAATAGCGGGATAGTAGTATTTGTTGGCTTTGGAGAAATACGTTTCAACAAAGAATGCGATCCGCGCACGCATCAATGCTCCGGCAATATCGCCTGTGCGAAGTGTTAAGTGTGTTGATGAGACGGAATCGGCGAGGAACTGCGCTACGATAGCGGATTCCCGGATGATTTGGTCACCGCAGACGAGGGTAGGAACTTGACCCCGGGGGTTGATCTGAAGATATTGCGGGGACCGGGGCACACTGTAGTCAATATGGTGTTCCTCATACGGGATTCCGAGCTCAGCGAGAACTATATGGGCGCGGTGTGCCCCTTCTGTTTGTTAGTTCTCTCTACATGGATTCAGGTTGGATTGCTGAGCTTACATGGACAGTTCCTGTTGGTGTAAAGCACCAGGGGCGTTCGGCTTGCCATCTCTAACGGTGGATGCACGTTAATTACACGTCTGTGAGAGCACTGGTGGTGTGAGCATTGAAATAGAATTCGATTTGTTTATAGCTGGTCACTTGAGTAGCGTTGTCAGTTAAGTTATGTACCTCACATTATTTAGCTTACACGATTTGCGTCCGTTGTCTCTTTCTGTATTGGCACGCGTTCGTGGAACTGTGATTACCGCCTTGCGGCCTACGTTGCACTCATTAACGGCAAAAACCGATACTGTCTTATCTACAGTCATGGTAAATTTAGAGGACACTCCGTCTCTTGTATGAGGTATATTATTGGCATTAGTTTGTTGATACGAGCTTTCGCATATTTCCGACGGGTGTGTGCCGCGACAGTTTGCGCCCCATAAAAAGACATTTGGCGGTCGTCGCACAACGCCGACGGATCAAACCTACGTCTATTTTAATGTTGCAGTGTCATCACTAGTAACAATTGCTCTCGCCAGTTCATCTTTTATATAAATCACAGGCACTACAATACCACACCAATTGACATGTGTGCGAGACTACACCCCAAAGAACATCAAAGAAAATAACTAAACATCATTCTACGATCATAATGCAGACGTTCAACCTTACGGCCACAGGCCACAATCTCAACTACCTTCCCCAGTACATCGCCCAGCGCCATGGATATTTCCAGGAACAGGGACTCGAGCTGGTAACCAACATCCCTGCGCCATGGGACGGCGTTCTCGACGCGCTGGCTTCTGGCAAGGCTGACATGGCCCTCGGTGGCATCTGGGTGCCGTCAATGTATCTAGAGCGGGTGGAGAACTACACAGTCTTCGCTCAGATTGCCAACCGCTGCCCATTGGCCCTTCTGAAACACGGCCCGGCAGACGGATTCGACCTGCATGACGTGGCCGGCAAGACGGTGTTGATGAAGTCTGGCGGGGGTGCTAGCGTCGGCCTGTTTTTCAAGATGCTGTTGCGCGAAAACAACATCGACGCTCGGGCCGTGGACTACATTCAAGACCTCGACGGCGTCATGCTCGGCAATCTGTTTCAGGGAGGTATGGGTGACTTCTTCGTCACGGACAACTTGTCGGCACGTGCTATGGTTGAGAAGAATCCCAACATATCCGTGGCCATGGAGATGGTGACCCAGGGGGACGTTCCGTGGAGCGTGTACTACCGGGAAGCGGCCACGGTGACCCCCGAGGTTCTGGACAAGCAGAAGCGGTTCTGCCAAGCATTGGCCAAGGGAATTGACTTTGTCAACAAAACCGACCCCGAGACATACCAAGACGAGTTGGCACAGCTTTTTCCGAATGTCCCCGTCGAGGCAGCGATTGCCGTAACGAACCAATTCCGCAGCAATGGCATGTGGACCGCGCCTGTTATTCCGCCGGAAGGATACGACCGATGGCAGCTCGGTCTTAGAGATGCCCGTCTTGTCAGAAACCCCATTCCGTACACTACACTGGTCAACAGCGGGCCGGCACTGAATGCAGAGGCGTACGAATCGGCTGTGCCGTCTAGAGCGTCCCATGTCGCTGGAGTCGCACATCCTACTGCGGTCGAGGCACCGGCCGTGTCATCTGCTGCATAGGTTTCGCACTGGTGGGATTTAGCTCTCAGGTTCTTGGTCATCATCATTTATCTAGCTAGAGAAAACGCAAATCCAATATGGAAATCAACATGTGTGGCGCGAACTAAATGTACCAAAGCGAATCCTTGACACCCTCTATAACCACCCAGTCATCCTCCGCTGCCCTCCGATTTGCGTCCCTATCCGGCGGTGGTGACGGCCGGACAATGGGGTACTTTCTAATGTTTTCAATTGCCCAGCGTGTAGCCGAGTTGAGAATCGGTGGCGTGAGGCCTTTGCCATCCAATTGGGGTAACCCAGCCAAGCGATAGTGGAAATTGAGGTAGTTGTCCGTCTCGCCTGTATCCCATTCAATGTCGTGGAACTTCTTGCCGTTGTGTCGGCGCTCGGCAATGCGCTCTTCTTCCCAAAGTTGTTGCTCGCCGACAGGTGGGAGGACAGCGCGGCCGGACCAGAGCCGGGCCAGAGCAATTGCTTGGTATTCAAACGACCGGAAAGTCAACGTGCGAGGCAGGCCTACAATACCAAGCGTGGGAAAGTCGCGCACGAATGTATGCTGAAAGATGCCCTCGAAACGATTTTCTTCGTAGTTGTACAGCCGGCGACCGTTCTGCTGCACGTTCCAGAAAGGGTAGGAAGGTTTGTAGCCAGTGCAGTAGATGATGACGTCGATGTCGCTCGGACCCAATTCCGTGCCATCGACAAAAACGATCGTACCGTCTGCCTTGTACTCGTCGATGACTGGTTTCCATACCAAACCTTCCGGTGGCTCGTCGCCCTCCCACAGCGACCGCGAGCGGCGCGACTGGTACACAGGGTGGTGTACACCATCGTACTTTATGAGCTGGTCAACAACGTCATGGCCAGAGGCCGAATTGCCGATGACGAGGACGCGCTTGCCGGCGTACACCTTTGGTGATCTGTAGCTCTTGGAATGAATTACACGACCAGGGTAGTTGACCAGAAATTCAGGCAGACCTGTCACTGCGGGGACCTGAATTTACAGCGATTAGACATGGGGCCCTCAAGGTTAAGGAAGACAAAACAATGCAAGGGGCGGCGTACATATGGAACGGCGTAGTGGCCGTTGCCTAGGATAACGGCATCAAACTCTTCCTGCCACCACTCGTCGACGTCCCGCGTGCGGTCGTGCTTCCGCAAGGTGAGCCGCCATCGGTTGTGCGCACCGCGGGACTTTTCCTGGATTTGGGAGATGTCCTCCACCGTCGTGTTCAAGAACAGGAGCGAGTCGTCGCCGTGCAGTGAGAAGTACTCCCGGATGTAGTTCTTTGGGATCCAGTGAGGGACAAAGGGGCCATAAGGAAAGCGCCGGTCGGAGAGGGACATGGCAATTTCTGGAACGTTCGTACTGCAGTCAAGACAGCGCATTAGCAAATTAATTGTTCGTCTATGTTTCTTCCCCGGGAACAATGAGTTGTCTCACGTGAGGCCGTCGTAGATGGGCGTTTTGGTGAACCGCTCTTGGCTATTTGGCGCCAATGTTGCCGGTAGGACCTCGGGAATGGCAAGTGGCGGGTCGATGTCGTGCGGCAGGCCGCCCGGGACGAGCTTGAGAACCGGTGGTACAGCGTCGTAGATCCATGTTCCGCCGGGCTCTTCGCGCCGCTCGAAAACCTTGATCACGTCAAAGTATCCTTCTGCTGCAAGTGCAGACGCAGAAGCAGCGCCTGGGGATTGTATTAGATGTGTTTTGTAGAGTACACAGCGAAGGATGGTGGCACTGGGGAACTCACCTGAAGCGCCAGCGCCGATGATGGCGACAGACTTGATGGGCGGTGCCATGGCAACTGGCTACTGCGATAGGGTGTTTTTGTCTCGTTTTTTTTGTTTGTTCTGCGACTCCGAAAGGCTGGGCAACACCGTAAGGTCCTCGATGCCTTCGCGCTATGAACCGCGCGGCCGCCTTGCTGCAGTGTAAGTATCGATATCGGTGTGAAAGAAGACGTATGCAACACTGCGCCTGTACAACAAAGTGCCCGACAACCGATGCCACCAAAGTCAACAAATAATGAATTATCTCGCCTCTCGTGTGGGCGCATCGGATCATATATCCAGCACATCGCACACAGCCCGCGCTGTCGTAGGTCGTCTTGCGTGCTATGCGGGGTTTGAGCCTTCGCCTATCCCACGCCGTTGGTTCGTCAGCTCTGCCGCATTGTTCGCCATCGTAGGTAATGACGTGCTGTTGCCGGCGAGGCTCCGATACGGCGGAATACACCGCGCAACGGCGCGTTTCTCGTCCGATCTGTGCTGCGCATTACCAATCACCATATGCGGCGAGGATTCTGAAATGTGCGTTACCCTGTGAGAACATTCGACACTTATTTTGCGTCTTCGCGTAACTTTGCTAAACGTGTTTTGAAATTCCTAAGGCTGGCTCACGTAGCAACTGGACACTAAACGAAATGCGCTATATGAACTGCTGACGCGACTCCAGATACCGCAACGCCCACTGTCTACAGTGGCCATAGCTGGGCGAATGGTGGCGTCGGCCTCCGAAGAAATACGAGTCGTACGACAACGCAGCTCCTATGACAGCCAAACAAAAACTATGTGCGCCTCGTTCAAGATCAAGAAATTAGAGCAAGATTCTTCTCGGCCTACGGTCTACTTTTGTTATGTGTGCACTGTGTTGCACGGTAAGACTTAACACTTGGCTGTCGTCCGCGGCCCAAGCCACTTGGAGTCTGCGGGCCGAGACGGGCCTGAGCCATTTCCGTTGGCGATTCGACAAACTACAATCCTATGCCAATCAACGGCGGGAGTCGGAATAATTTAAAATAAAATAGAATGTCAAATATCAAATAATATATACTCGTTGCCGTATGTGTATGCCCGGGCGCTTTCCCGGTATGGTCTATGTACTGAATTACATTACGGGCAAGAGCCCTTCCAAATGCAGAACGCCGATTGTATCCGGTGGCCGTAAATCGTGTTCCCAACGTGCGTCGTGTATGGCAGGCGTGCACGCCGTACCGGTTGTTGTAAAGTGAAAAGAGTAACGAAGTGGACGAGACCAAAAAATGATGTGAAAACAGTAGTAAAAAAGAAACAAAAAAAATTGCAAGCAAATGCTGGCAACAAGCAGCACGGAAGACGAAAATAAAACGAAAAAAGACTAATCTGCTAAGAAATGCCATGTACACTGTTGTCAGAGAAAACGGGAGGGATTGCCATCACCAAAGCCAGGAATCGTGACGTGAACGAGTCTTTCTAAAACAAGAAAGGCAGGAAGGACATGACAAAGATGAGTGTGGTGTACAGCGTGGTCGTAGTGTACTCCAGCTCGTACCATGCGGTCTGGCCATTCATGGCAATCTTCTTGGCCTTGTCAGTGGGATGGGCAACGCCAGTCTTGGGGTCGCGGTTGAGCAGCTCCTCGCGGTCCGGCATGCTGGGCGGGTCGATGGCATAGGCAATGGGGGTCCACATAGAGCTGCAAATGAAGAGGAAGGTCAGCGGCGGCCAGTAGGCGTGCGTGACCAGGCCCTGCAACACGGCTTTGACCGACGTGTACCAAAAGAAGCAGCGGTAGGTAGACATGGCGACACCGACAAGCGTAATGTACACAAAGATCATGTGGAACCAGCCCATGTAGTTGACGACGATGGCCCACAGCCGCTTGATCATGTTCTTGCGCATCCGAGCGTCGCGCTCGTTGAGCTTGGACGAGATGGAGCCGGTGGGCGTGAACGCCTGGGCCTGGCCACCGAGCCACTTGGGCAGGGCAAAGGCGCGAATCAGGCACAGCGCAATGTAGGGCGACATCCACAGCTGGTAGCGCGAGCCACGCTGGCCGGTGTGGTAGCCGGCGGGGATGAACATGACAAGCTCGCACAGGCGGTTCGACATCATGGCAGCAAAGCAGGCGCGCACAAGCCAGCGGAGCTGGTTCTCGTCCGCATACGCAACGAGCTGCTTGCCGAGCAGCAGGATGACGGGGATGGCAAAGAGCGAGATGTTGAGCAGGATGGTGTAGAGCGACAGCGAGGCATACAGGAAGCCCGAGAAGCGCTGGGCGAAGGTCATTTGGCGCACCGAGTCGCCCCACAGACAAAAGTTGAGCTTGAAGGACGTATCGACGGTGCCGATGGCCCAGCGCGTGCGCTGCTTCAGGTGACTGGCAAAATCGTCGGGAACCGTGCCGTACTGCAGGGGTTCGTGGATAAAAGCTGTCTTCCAGCCCTTACCAAGCATCTTCGTGGAGGTGGCGACGTCTTCAGCCAGGGATCCGAGCGGGAAGTTGCCAATCTCAGTCAGGGCTTCGCGACGGGCCACATAGCCAGACCCAGTGCACCACGCGACACCCATAGTGTCCTTAATAGGCTCGATGACATGCACAAAAAAGTCCAGGCTCTGGGCCAGCGGGTCGCCAGGCGGCGTGTTGTAGAAGAGCTGGGGAGGGCAGGCAAGGGCCATCTTGGGATCCACGACGAGGTGGGGAATGACGGCACGCAGCCACTGGCGTTCGGGAATCTGGATATTCAGTCAGCTTACTGTGTCTTGTGGAGTTCGAAATATCTGGATTTTTACACGCTTGCGCAGACGGCGACGCCACAGCACGAGAACTACGGTTTGTTTTTAGTTCTGACTTCGTGCATACCGCCCGCAGTTGGCTTACATCCCGGCTTGAGGTGCGCAAAATCCACGTGGGACCCATGTCGCAAGACGCGGGTTGTCATAAGCTTAATAAAACGGAGTAACGTCAACTCATTCTCAAACACTTACCATATCAGCATCCAAAGCAGCCATGTACTCGCCGGCACCGCCGGGGAACGACAGCGACGCGTCCAGACCGTAGTTGAGATTACCAGCTTTGAAGTGGTGGGGCACGCCGGGGTACTTGGGGCGGGCAATGTACATGAGGTTCGGGTACGTTGCAGACAGCGCCTCGACCTCCTTGGCCAAACTCTCCACGGCGCCGTCGTCAAGCACAATAACCCGGAAGCGCTTGCGGGGATAGTCGAGGTCGCAGGCACCACGCACCGTGTCCATGACGACGTCATTGTCCTCCTTGCAGCACGTAATGAACACATCCACGGTCGGGGCGTCGTCACCCATCCACCGCAGCTTGGGCCGGCGGCGCTTGTGGATGGCCATGACAGTCCAGCAGTTGTGCATAAGCGATGGAATGGCTGTGGCAACCTCGACAGCCACAAACAGCCAGGCGGCGGCAAAAACGGTGCGAAACCTGTTCTGGGCGGACACAATACAGATAATGCGGTACGTCAGGTACAGGAGGTACAGGCCCATGTTGAGGACCGTCAGGTACGGCGTAAACTTGTAGACCAAGCGGCGCCAGCCCTTCCAGGTGTCGGCGTCGTCGCGGTTGTGGATCTGGGCAACGGTACCCGGTACGACCCAGTCTTCGCTGAGCACGGGCTCCGGCGTCTGATTCAGCAGGTTGGTGAGTGTGACGTGGCTCTGGTCACGGCTGGGAGGGCGCGAGTCGGTCATGGACGACATGGCTTTGTGGCGTTTCAGAAAGGCTAGGTCCGTGGTGCTGGCGCGGGCGCTGTTGCGTGGCGAGGACATGTTGGAATGGAAGCCGCTGTTGTACATGTTGTGCGACTCGGTCAGAAAGCCGCTGCTGTTGTTGAGATTCATCGCCCAGGGGGGGGAACCAGACGACGCATTGTCTCCGTCCATGTCGACAGCGGTCGAAGACGTGTGGGCGGACTGGTAGATCGGCGCTTGGCGAGGCGACACAAGCGGCCGGGAGAAGTCTGTGGATGGCGGGCCGGTCATCCAGCGCCGGTCCGGTCGTTCCTGGTACGGAGAGGGTGTTGCGTAGCCGTCGTCCTGGGCCTGGGGTACGTAACTGTACTGGTCAGCCGCCGGCGGCTGCACATTGTTAGCATACTGGCGTTGAGTACGTGGCGGCGGCATCCGTTGGTATGGCGGGCTCCGGTTGTTCATGTCGTGCATCTCAACCGGGTTGCCATAAGACTGATCGGCGCCGGAGCCGTCGTCGTAGTAATCGCGCTGAGACTGCATCCCGTCTCTCGGAGCGAGCGTATGTATGTTGGCGGCGGAGTATATGATATGTAGTTGCTTATGGTTTCAAATTGGTGCTGAAAGCTGGCAGAGGTTGAGCGAGTGAATTGGGTTCCAGGTCCGTTGACGTTGAGCTCGGATGCCAAGGGGGGGTTAATCCGAGAGATCCCCTGGTCGAGCTGCACGCGTTCTTTGTTTGAGGTTTGGAGTATTCCAATATTTAATACGCAGCAATCGTGAAGAATCCTCCAGCAAACGAGCGTGTGTCCTGGAATGATGGTGCCAGGTCCAAATAAACAAAACTCAAAAAAGAACGAGCGAAAGTTGGAGGGTTGGCAAGAAAAGAAACGAACGAAAGAAGTGATGGACTCAGTAAGAGGGCCAAGTCAAATTGAGAGGTTGGTGACAAGACAGAAAAGGAAAGGAGGAAATGAAGGAGGGAGGGAAGGGAGGGAGAACAGGAGGAGGCAAGAAAATCAAGAATGCGGATAGGATAAGAGGGGATCGGACAGTACAACAAGGCAGAGTCAGGAGCTGGAGACAACTGGAGATAAACTGGAGACGAATTGAACAAATCAGAACATCCAAGAATCCAAGGAAAGAAGGGAAGGGTTAGTAGAAACAAAGCGGCCAGGCGAACAAGGACGTGGCACTGGAAACAAAGCACAGTGGACGAGGCCACCTTGACGATACGGTGTACTCATACTGAGTACGACATCAAAGGACGGGGATTAGCTTTGAATACGCAACAGCGGCGCTGTCAGGGCGAGACAAGTGGCGCGATACGAGACTGTCCACCTGATCAGGAACCACTTAACATCATCTAGTTGATTCAAACAAATACATGGAGCAAGAAAGAACAAAAAGGAATATGCACCCCACCGTGAAGGCAAAAGGTACGTGCAAAAGACAGTGTACGAACGGGCACCAAGCCAAGTACATATTGCCCCGTAGCCCGGCCTTGGCGCTAACGCAGGGCCTTATCTCAGGCTTGTTGACGCAAAGCTCGACTCCTCGACTCCTTCTCGGTACTCACACTCACCAGAGGATGGCTGCGGCCACTCCGGCACGACAAAGCAATGCGCCTTGCAGGCAGTGCTGAAATCCAGAAATAATCTGCGAAAACACTGCAGGCGTCGGGCAGCTCGGGCGTGTCCTCTTCGAGTATGTTTGTGCAGCAATAGAGCGACAGTGCCTCCTGTCTCTCTCGTATCAATGTCTTTGTCAATAAAATTTTCTTCTTCCCTTCTTACCCACTGTGTAAACACTGGCTCCTTTTCTCCCCTTTTTGGGTGGTTGATCCACCCTTGGCCCAGCAAGTCCTTTGTTATCCCTTTGTTTATCTCAGTTTTCATCCAGCTGCTCCAATTTTTCGGTAGTCGTCTTATCTCCTCAGCCTTTGACGTCTCTCCTTTGCCGTTTCCCTGTTTCATGGCGTTCATTGGTCTATCATTCCAGTCAGTACATGAGCGCGGTGGCCAGTCAAAGTAGCGAAACATCCGGCTCGTGCCCCCAAAACAAACTTCATACGGAAACGCGCCACGCTGAATTTACTGCGTTGCTGATGTGCTTTGTCACTGAGTAGTGGCTGCGGTCTGTGACCATTCCTGGCAGGGCTGCTATTAAAAATTCAACAACCGTGCACTAATCATGCAGAGACAGGGGGGGAGGGGAGATAGTTCCAGGAGGGTAGGGACAAACAAAGAAAGAATGGCTGTCACAACGCGTACAAATCGGGCGTCGTAAGGCAGGCAAAAGGCACAAAACACCTTCGTCACCCTCTCTCGCACGCGGGCACTCTTCGTAACCTGGAGAAGCCTACCTTCGAACCAAGCCAAGCCACTTCCTGTTCATCTGCGATATGAGCGTTATAAACAGCGCCCACGACGGAGTATGCATCGTGAGGGAAATGACCACAGCGGAGAAGGGAACGGAATGATATGGTAGCATTTTCCGTTGGCAGTGAGACTGGCGAAACGACAATAACACCTACTTAATGCCAATACGAGCTGCCAGTGCCCAACACGACTGAAAAGTGACAAGGAAGCATACGAAGTAATGAAAAAAATCTTGGGAGGCTGTACGAGACGGAACCGAATGCCCCTGCAGAAAATCCCGCGAGGCTAGTGGCTAGTGCGCGATTCGAGACCCACTGTGCCTTAATGGGGCGCCTATCACCAACGCGTTGGATGATGCAGGATTGCTAGAGTGGTGTGGTGGGTGCGTTCGGTGTGTTGGGTGGGCTCGTAGTGGGCTCGTCTGGGCTCTGGTAGTTACGTTGCAGGGGCTTGGTCTGGTAAGGAGGTCGGTTAGCACGGTGCGGTGTCACTGGGGCCAGAAAAATTCGCGTCTTTGGCCCTCTGGCACCCAATGGCTTGTCTTTTGCCTCTGAATGAGAGTGCCCAGTGGGATAGTTTCGGTGTGATTTTTTCAGTGTGGTTGTATTGTTTTATTTTATTATATTTTTTCTTCGTGATTCTTCGCTTATTTATTACATCGTAGAAACAATGGGAAACATACGATGATGTCCAATGCAGCTGAAGCTTCTCCATCTCTTTGCCAATATTAGGAACGTCGTCTACTTGCCCCTTGGTCCTCTGCCACTCGTTATTTCCATCTTTTCCTGCGGCTCCCTTGTTCGTATCTCTGTGAGCGCTGGCCACCGTCGGTGCCTAATTATAGCAACGCGTGGTCCGGATGCCACTGGACAGGTGGGAGTCCGCCGCCCAGGTCGCCTTTGTCTTTTGATGGGCAAGTCCAGACAGGGCTTGCAGAGCGAAGAACCAGGGAGCCAGGGAAGCAGTCCAGACCGGCAGGGAATAAGTGGGGACAAATACAAACGCCTTGACGCCCTGCCGATGCTTTTTTTTTTGTTTTCTGTTTTTTTGAGGCACACCCTTTCACTCCCTGCATTGTGCGTGCAAACCGTCATCCGTACTGTGTAAGGAGTACGAGTATCTTAGTGTGACAATCATTTTACGTCCCAAGAACCGAATTCCGTTACTGACGTTTCCGGCCCCTCCCCCCACCCGCTCGGTTGTCGGCCTGGGTGTGCATGCGTCGTAATACAATTCCAGTGTGAAAAATACGCGACGCGGAGAGTGTAATACGAGCACAGAGCACAAAGACTGGGCACACAGACTGCGCTGTGAGATACCGCGGAGCAAAGGACGCACATTTCTCTCAATACGCGCATATGGCCTGTCATCGGCAACCCACCCCTTTTTAAACAGATTCTGGCGTGTCAGATCAAATCAAACAGCAAAGGGGGGAAACCCAGAGAGGGTAAAAAACATAACAGGAGCAACTTCGGCACCTTTTTTGCGAAAGATCGTCCAGCTTGGACAAAAGGTGGCAAGGGCGGAGCTCGATTGGAGCTAGAACCCACTGCAGAACACCGCACCACTTCGAAAGTCGCAAGGCCTGCAGGTGCCAAGCAAAGTCATCGATCGCCCAAACCCCCACCCAGCACGCCGCCCTTCCTTTCCTGTTTTGTTCCCAAGACCACGGGCGTCGCCGTATCACTACATCGTACTTGTTCCTGAACATCCCACTCCTGCCGTGCTGCACCATCTCCACTTTGCCCTCTCTTGTCCGGCTCCATTCTTGTAAAAGAAACACGACAGACCGTGGCTGACGTCTTTGCATTCCGATGTTTGTTCTTTGCCCTGTTTTGTACGCTCCTTAGCTGTTCACTCTTTTTGTTCTCCTCCGGGTAGTCTTCTGTACTCGTTGACCACAATCCTACGCCTGACCCGCTTCCATCACCGCTCTCCCTCCCTTCCGTCCCAATCGCCGATTCTCATATCCCTCGACCTCCCGTGCTTTCGTGTAGCTTCTCATTCGTTTGCATATTCCTGCTCTCGTTTCGATCTCGTCTTTCCGATTTTTCTTCCTCCGGCCGGCTTCATTTTCCGTTTCGGCGCCCTCGTCACCAACTTCCTCGCCGCCGTCTTCGCAATACCCGCTCTGCGCGCCTTGTTTACGAGCATCCCCTCACCATGGCCGTTCTCGGCGTGCCGTTTCTCGTCAACTTTGCGCTGCTCGTCATCCCAGTCGGCGTGACGCTCGCCATCCTCTTTGGCATTGACGCCCAGCGCTCCTCCGTCGGCGATGCGCCTATCTACACCCCGCAGCCCAGCGGCGGCGCCGGCTCCGACGGCGGCGGCGGCACGGGAAATAAGCTCACGACGAAGACGTACTGCCAAAAGTCATACGGTATCACGCCAATCACAAAAGGCCAGGAATTCACACGTAAGTCGATGTCTCCCGTCTCCAACCCATGCTTACTAAGCTTCACGATCACTCACGCACTGTCTCGTGTTGGTCATTGTTGTCTCGCATCACCATTGTCTTTACTAACGCCTCGTCAGTGAACCCTAACCAGTGGGGCTGGGATCCTACCGAAGGTGGTGGTCTTTGTATGAATGTACGTTTTGGTCCTTCTGCCACCTACACAAACTTACAATTACGCACAATCGCCGGCACGTGTCGGCAGCGGTTCTGGCCCACCACACTCGAACGCCTTGCTAACACTGCCAGGTCACCACATACGACAACAGCACGTATCCGACCAAGACCACCGCACCTGCCTGGTCCATCACCTGGGAGTATCCGCAAGGCCCCGAGAGCCAGCCTGTGCACGCATTTCCCAACGTTCTGGTGGACGGCGGTGTCTTCCCGGCCACTGTTGAGTCCCTGGCCCATATCGGTCTCGACGTCGAGTGGACGTATGGTGTCGGCAACAAAACCGCCGCAACAACCGACGAGTCCGGCCTGACCGCCGACAACGTCAACGCCAACGTTGCCGTTGATATGTTCCTGGACAAGGACCAGGCCAAGTCGGGAGACAGCTCCAAGGCGGCGTACGAAGTCATGGTGTGGTTTGCCGACTTTGGCGCTGCTGCACAGCCCATTGGCCTCGCCACCGGTGCTGTCGCAACGGAAGTGCTTAACGGCACCACGTTCAGCCTCTACTACGGCACCAACAGTCTGAAGCAGAACGTGCTGACGTGGCTGGCCTCTGAGACCACTGATAAGTTCAATGGTGACCTGCTACCACTCTTTACAAAGCTATTCTCGCTGAAGAATGCCAACTTCCCCAGTGCCAGCGATTATCTCGGCTATTTTGCCTTTGGGTCGGAGGCCTACTACTCCACCGACTATGTGACCTTTTCTGTACCCAAGCTGTCCATTGATGTGACGACGTCATAACTGTCTTACTCATTGGGCTTGTCTGTGCGTCTTAAACATAATCTGCAGGATATGGATTTTATAAATGGAACGGCGTTTTGGGGGTCATTATCAGTCGTGCTTTTACTGCCTCGGTCATTTGCAGTCTATTTTGTTTTGCATTTTCTAGATAATACACAAAGGTGCTGGGTAACAGTGATCCTGCACAGTGGACTGGGATCACACTCATACAGATAGAATACCGAAATGAAACACTAATGAATCTATTTCAGGCTTTTAGTACGCGGTAAGCCGGGAAATAATAAGCGACCTTCGTCCCGTCATGTGGTATTTCAGATGAATCGATCTGTGGTACTCTAAAATCTGCGAGAATTTACGGGTCCAATCAAAATACAACCATAAATTCATACATTTATTTTATTCGTTTTCAATATTTCAAACAAAATTCTATCTCAAAATTTCTTGTCGTAAGACATTGTTTATTAACCTTTTAAATATCGTCATTACTTTTTCTTAGAAAAAAAAAATGTCTACGTTTAAATTATTTTCAACTATTTTACCCAAACTAAACATCTTGAGGATCTAAAATAAAACGTGATTCTACATCATTCTTTATTAAACTAACCGCAAAACTTTTCATCACTGTCTTTACACAATTACCCAATCAATTGCAGAAAGTAATAACCGTCTCCAGTCTCACTATCTCATAAGTAGTTACCACAAGCGATTATGATCAATGCTCCTTGCTTCAACAAACACGTTTGGTCCTCATTCAATGGGTGGTTTATCTTTTGTCAAAATACGTTAGGCAATATATGTCCAGCCAGACGATATGACGATATCACCAAATACAGCTCGTTAACCAATGTGAAGGGGCGTCTGTATTGGCTCGCGCTCTGTCTGCTGTCGTACGCCAGCGTCGTGTTCCGCGCCGAGGTGGCCATCTTGCTGGAGAGCCGCTTGAGGCCCTCAACAACCTTTCGGCTTTCACCACCAACATAGTCAATGACATGATCTGACAGCGCATAGATACACTTGGCCGAGAGACCTTGGAGAAGGCCATTGGAGTTAGTGATGAAATACTCAACAATGGAGTTGTTGATGTGGTAGATGAACGACCGCAGCGAGACTGGCAGTAGACGCTGAGGGCTTCGTGCCCCTCGAGCACGGTGTTGGTGGACGAGTGATGGGCATACTGGAATACGATGCGCAGAACCTCTTCTGTATCCTTCCGGTGTACTCTCATAATTGCCTCGTTTATGGTGGTGACGAGATAAGGACTGAATCGACCGCAGCAACAGTGTGAATCCCGGGGCAGTGGTCCGGAGCAGATTATTGCCATCGCCTTCGGCAACCGTCTTCGGCCGGCAAACAAAAGATGACGAAGGAGATAAGTGGAACCGGGGCAATAATTTACATTTAATTAAGAAACGATGTATGGTTTAGTATTTTGACGTGTATCTGCGAAGTGGTTAGTTGTGAGGAGTCATTTCGAACGACGTGCGATTCGAATGCCCACATGTCAGTTGGCCGCTGCCATCGTGCGGCGGGCCGGCTCCCGAAGGCTGAACGGGGTCATGCGGAGGGAAGCCCAATGGATTTCGTATGACACAGCGCTTGCCTCTTGCGCCTTCAGACGATAAAAATACACAGTGCACGGCAAGAATAAAGTCGTAAATGATAACATCATAGGTCCTCGAAGGACCGAAATAAATGTGAACTGCGCGACATTTCTCATTTAGCTGTTGCCCTCTGTCCGCTGCAGAACGTGTGTATTGGTCACAACAATCCCTCCTCCCTGCCAGTTTCCGCCTCCGACGTCACCAGCGGCGTTCATTTTCCCACCGCTGACGGTCACGTTGACAATACCGCCGTTAGCGCGACGCAACTCATCCACGAGCCCTTCTTGACTGCTGTTGTCTGGGTCGACCAAGCCGATATTTGCTGGATTGCGGCCACCGGGGTACGGGGCACCGCCGTTCACACCACCGTCGCCAACTTGGCTGTGGTTGCTGCCGGCGCTGCCACCAAAACTCTTCAGCTCGACGTCGTCAGTGTTGTCTTTGTCATTGATCGTGCCGCGGTTGCGGCTGGGAAAGCCCGAGCTGCGGCCACCGGTGCCTCCGATGGTTGCCAGTTGGGGCCGGGCACTGCTGCTGCCACCGGTGTTCTCGTAGCTGCCATGCCCGCCGTAGTACTTGGCGCGCGAGGTTTGCCGCTTGATTGTGCGGTACAGATTCGGGGAGTTGGCAATGACGACGGCTGTGGCGGATTCAACAGTACCCCAAAGGGCCAGCCAAGGCACAGTAGGCTGGCGAGTGCCGTTATTGATCTGGGTAACACGAATGGTCGAGGCGATGATGCAGACAAAACCGAGACAAAACAGACATGAAATGGAAATTTTGCGGGACAAGGGCATTTGAAGGCCGATGAGCAGACGGAGAGGCAGCGCCATGACTAGCTCGTTAGAAGAAGGCGGCCACGTGTGAAATACACAATATGACAATGGAAAAAGGGAACGAGGAAACGAACTCAGCAAATCTGTCAGCAGGTCAACGGCGTAGCCGTACCACATGCTGATGGCAGCGTGGACAATGTCACGCTGAGACACGCAGGCGCCGACGGAGAACCAGGCCGTCATGTTCTCGCAGGCCTCGAACAGCGTGACGATGCAGCCGACTAGGGCCAGCGTCGAGAAAATGACCAGCGCCCACCACAGGCGGTTGTACTGGGCCAGCTTGTCAAAGAGCTTCTTGTACATGCACAGCAGCGAGAACTTGGCGGACCAGAGGCAGAACCAGAGGCAGGCGGAGGCAGCAAAGAGGCCTTTTTGGATGAACAGGGCATCCTCGGTGGCAGTTGCGTAGGGCTCGATGAGACCTTCGCCCAGAAGGGTCAGTCGGAAGAAGGCCGGGACGATGTAGAGGTACAGGGCGGAGACGGTGACGAAGAACAGGTACGAGAGAAACAGCCAGAAGTCTTCCATCCGAATTTCGTGCCACCATTGCCCGTTGACGGCGAGACGACCTTGGTACCACAGCTGGATGTTGCCCAAAATGCGGAGGACGATGACAAAAGTGGTGAGGACCAGCATGGCAATGCCAGTGGCACGAAGAGAGCCCTCAGTCACATCGGCGGCCATGACGAGAAGGGTTGACGAGTCGAGTCAATGGAATGGAAAGTAATGTGGTGAACGGAAAGACGCACATTTACACGAGAAGAAGAAAGACAAGAAGAAACACCACCACCTTTCAAGGCCTCCATGGCAAACACCGATCGATCTCTTTGGTTGTGTCAGCAGGGGGGTCTGGCGTTGATCCCGACTTTGCAGTAATGCCTCTGAGAGTATGGGCAGACCTCGAAGCGCAGATCCTGCTGAAAACAGAGCCGACGAGTCAGTGCCAAGTACGTCGAAGATGGCATTGGTGTCTGGGTTGTGCTCCCGCCTGTCCAGCTTTGCGATATTTCAAAGGTGATCGGTAAGATGGCGTGGACTTGAGGAAGTGTTCCTTTTCTTTGACAACCTGGTAATATCACAAAGTTCTTTGGTCCTCTTTACCTGCGACTGGTGCCCAGAGGGTATCGTTCTTCCAGTACTCCCAAACAATTTACATTCTCGGTTGTCTGCCCTATCTCAGGTAAACTGAGGGGCAGATCGGCAGATCGAGGATGGTCAGAATACGACATATGGTGCGCACAGAAGATGGAAGCCATGCAGAATTGCGCTGATGGGCAGTGATGGAGAAGAAAGCAAAAACGGAAGGCAAATCGCCAAACGCTAAAAACCCGAAACCGAGGAAGGATGAGTCTCGTCAGAAAGAGGAGAGAAAGGTAAAGGCGGAATGGGCTGAAGGACGGCCCCGTTCCTGCACAAGTCTCCTTTAGGTTATGGCCACCGACAATCCTTTGCCAGGAACCAGGGCCCCTGCCCGGAAAACGTTCATCCTGGCTACTCGTTGCACCTTTGGGCTGTGATTACGGACTTACCGGCTGCCGGTGTCGCCTACGAAAGCACTGATTTCGCTGTAACATGCACATTGTCGACTTATTTTCGGGGATTCCACTTTGAAAAGCCCCGGGAGAGCTGTTCCTCAAGTATGCATAGTAGCAATGGGGGATAACAACGTTTGTCATTTGAACGGCTTGGCTAAGGCTCATAGGCGTCCTCAGCAAAGCTAAAGAGCCACGCTTGCAGGGTTCATGCAGCCGTTAGTGGGAGAGGAAAGCGAGCGAACGAATCGGTTACTCTGTACGGAATACTGTCGAAACGGAGGAAGGAAAAAAAGGGGCAGTGGAGAAGGAAACAGGCCAACGGGCGACGCTTACATCGTACGTTTCCGGGGACCGAGAGGGAGAGGGCGAAACAGGTAAAGACGGAGATGATGAGGACGTAGTCGAATGCACTTGTCCAAACTTCCTCTTACGACCGAAACGCGAACAGGGTAGCCACTAACGCTGGAGACTACGACATACAACTTAACCCTTTCCTTCCGGTTCTCACGTAAGAGGTATCCTCAGAAACAAGACGAAGGAACAGAGGAGACGAACGATTAACCACTTTGGCTCTACTTGAGGAAAAAAGAAGCTGACTACAAGTTCGCTATGTTGTCGCTCTTTCGGAGACTTCCCCTTGTTGTCCTTCGTACTCATTTCAGGCCACAATCTGAGGACTTGTCAGAAGATTGAACTGCGGCACGAGCAACAAAGTTTATGTGCCCGTACACATACCGAAGTACACAATTTCCTGTTCGAGTGCAGCCAACCCCCGCCGTTCTGTGTATCGCGGCTACACTTGAGCACTGATGTCCTCGCTCTTCATTCCGAGTGGAGAACCCGCATTTGGGGGCTGACGCTGCCAGCTCCCACGCAAGTTTGGCAGCCCGCAGTGGGTGACACCCTTTGTTGCTGATGGGGTAATTGTTGTATCTTACAAGCTATCTCTTCTGCGTATTTCGAGCTCTACCTCAACAGGGTCGCTGGCCATTGTCCAGCTGTAACAGACCATCATTTTTCGCATGCATTTGATTGTTCCTGCCAATTGCGAGAATCATTGCAATGGCAATCATGGCAATGTCCATGCTGTATTGTTGTACAACATACGACAAACTCCGTCATACGTCGTAATTCATAACTTGGAGATGCAAGGTCCCCGGCCACACGTGGCGCCTCACCTTCAAACCACGCGTCCGTCGCGCCGACCATGCCGTCGGGACTGGGGTCTCCGCCGCTCACCTTGGCTCGCCGCCAATTTAAAGTCACCTGCATGTCCCCGGTTTGTTTATTCTCATAAATCACAACGTCGTATGCACTTCTCTTTTGTGCACCGTGTCTCGTGGTTCGCTTGTTTTTTCGGGTTGCTCTTGCCGTGCAACATTTCCACTTCAATCGTTGCCTCACCTGTGTTGCTCCTTCCTTGACTTTTTCAAACATTTTTTCGTTCTTTCTCCTCCTTCTATTTTCTTCTTCCCCCCTTTTCCTCTCGGCACCCACCTCCACGCCTGAGCAACATGTTGACAGCCAGCCTTCTTTTGGCGGCCCTCACCAGCTCTGCCGTGGCCCAGGTTGCGACCGCCCCAGTCTCTGCGACTGCGGCCCAACCCTCGTCTGCCGTCGAGCCTGCCGACTTTGATGTCCCCGACGCTCTGCTGCAGCTCGGTGTCAATGTCAGCGCCATTCCGCCTCTCGCCACCGCCGCCGACACCGACAGCGCTGGTGCCACGTCCAAGCGCTCCTCGACCGGAAAACCTTCGTCGCCGTGCTCCCTGGCGTGCGACGGCCTCGCGATTCTCTACGGCAGCAATTACGTGCTCGCCAATGGCACCAGCACCTACTCGGCTTTCATTGGCGCGTACTGGTCGCAGAACCAGGCAGAGGTTCATCCCTACTGCGTGTTCAAGCCAAAGACAACCGCTGACGTCTCCATTGCCGTCCTCGTCAACCGTCTAACCGGCTGCCCATTTGCTGCCAAGAGCGGTGGTCACTCGGCCTACCGCGGCGCCGCCAACGTGCCCAGCGGCATGACCATTTCCTTTGCCAACCTCAACAACATTCAGCTCTCCGCCGACAAGAGCACTGTGGCAGTCGGCCCAGGCAACGTCTGGGGCCAGGTCTATGCCTACCTTGATGCCTACGACTTAACCGTCATTGGCGGCCGTCTGTACGACATTGGCGTCGGCGGCCTGACCACCGGCGGCGGCATTTCGTATATTTCCAACCTTCATGGCTGGGCCTGTGACAATGTCGAGAGTTACGACCTCGTTCTCGCCAGCGGCGTGCTTGTGCGCGCCAGTGCCACAGAGTATTCCGACCTCTTCTGGGCGCTGCGTGGCGGCGGTAACAACTTTGGCCTCGTCGTCAACTTCAACCTACAAACCTACCCGTTGACCGACAACGGGGCCCTGTATATCGGAGCTCGCACTTACCTTGAGACCGAGTTTGACGCTGTTGACCAGGCCTTTTACAACCTCATCGTCAACTCGGCTGACGACCCGAATGCTGGTGCTTACGTCGTATACGTCACTACTGGCGGCTCCAACATCTGCGCTCCCACCTTTTACTATGCCGACGCCGCCAACGGTGCCACGGCCGCCATATGGGACGAGTTCGAGGCCATCCCCAACGTCGGCGACACCACCGGCATTCATAACATTGTCACGTGGGCCGCCGAGATCGCCAACGACAGCCCGCCCGGCCTGCGCGAGATGTACTATACCATGTCTTTCAAGGCCGACCTCGACACGCTGGTCTTTGCACGCTCCTACTTTTTCGAGACCGTTGGTAACGTCACCAACATCCCTGGCATCGTGCCCAACATCGTCTTCCAGGGCATCACGACGCCCGAGTTGCAGC
The DNA here is from genome assembly GCF_000820605.1 of Sporothrix brasiliensis 5110. NCBI lineage: Eukaryota > Fungi > Ascomycota > Sordariomycetes > Ophiostomatales > Ophiostomataceae > Sporothrix > Sporothrix brasiliensis. The sequence continues at coordinate 3,750,203 of NW_024467137.1, read as the reverse complement.
AGTTTTCCCGCAACGGCGGCAACGCGCTGGGCCTCACTGAGAGCGATGGACCCATGTTCATTCTGCTGGTGGCCGCCATGTGGGACAACGCCTCGGATGATGCCGCCGTGGCTGCCTTTGCATCGGATGTCCTGACCCAGGTCAAGGCCCATGCCACGGCACGCGGTGTCCAGATCGACTACGTCTACATGAATTACGCCAGTATGTACCAGGATGTCCTCAGCTCCTACGGCCCCGAGGTGCTTGCTCGCCTGCGCAAGGTCTCCAAAAAGTACGACCCCGCCCAGATCTACCAGACCCTGCAGCCCGGCTACTTTAAGCTCAGCGGTGAACCTCCCGTTCCCAACTCGGGCTTCTACAACTATTAAAGAGACATACCCTTTTTTTTACCTTTTCTGTAAATAGCAATAGCATCTGCCTGTACATATGTACGTAATTTCAATCTAATTTTCTGCTAGATACGAGATGAAAATGACATGGAAGGACAACAAGGTCCAAGGGTCGCAAGGATTACGAGTTATGTCATGCAATTAGCACTGTGAGTGGCGGGACTGCATCTGAAATCCGGAAGAATCCTTATTGCAGGCCCAGAAAGACGCGAAGACGCTGGCTGGGATCGAAAGACCCAAGGCAAGAACTGAAAAGGTGCCTACGAAATTGGTGAATAAGAGTGGGAGTCGAATATGTCGGCAAAAAAATGAAAAGCAGGTGTAGATTGTTACAGTAAAGACTGTGACAGAAGCAATAGGCGCTTTGGTCTGTAGAACACAACCGTTTGCCAATATCGACTCCAAGGGAGCACTTGGACGCAGAGAAGTTATTTCATGACAGATGACGAAACCCGTTCCGTACTTGACCGATGCCACTTATGATTTCTCTCTTCTGGTCCATTTCTTATCTTTACAAACATTTGTGTCGTGACTGGGTGGTGGTTTTATATGTTAGGCAATGGGGGACGGAAAGTGTTGTGGTGATTAACAGTAGCAGCTTCTTTATCACTACCGTTATGTTTTAGTGTATTTGCGTCGTCGATAATTTCATTTTGAAAGACAAAAAAACAAAACAGGAAAACCAAAAACTCCCCAGAAGATAAGACCCAATATATACAGAGAAACTAAATCAAAGTGCCAAAGTCTCAGAAGCTTCATATACCAAGAAATACGCAACCTAAATTTCACTGTCATAAATTTCCTTCTCGTACGTCATGTTTGAATGGTCCCCACGCTCTTGAGTGCGCTGTCGGTCATCTCATACAGCTCACCAAAGCCCTTGAAGACCGCGTAGTAGATGGTAAGGTCAGTCTCATTGCCCGACACCTTGCCGCCCGTCATACGTACACTAGCCACGTGCCATTTGAAGGGCAGTATCGCCATGGAGACGCTGAGTTGTTAGCGAGTTGGAAGAGGAGAAACGAAAAATAAAAATAAAAATACACAGATAGACAAGGGTAACGTACAATGTATTTGGCAGGTATCGGACTAGGTCTCTCCGTTTAAGCTCGGCAAGACTCTTCGTCACACCGCGGAAGGACTCGTCGACCTTGGCGGGCGGGCTGCCATATGTGCTGATGCTGCTAGCGGCGGCCTCGGGGTGTGTGGCTAGCACGTGGGACAGGTAGTTGTAGACAGAGGCACGCGCAATATAGTAATAAATGTACGAGGCGTTGGTGACCAGGACCAGCTGGCCGTCGACGTTGCTGCCGATGCGCGCCAGGGCGCCCTGAAACTTTGCAGCCGCAGCCTCGTACCACGCGTCCAGCTTGGACACGTAGTCCTGGGCGACTGCAGCGGGCGGGCGGTCGGAGCGAGGCCGCGTGCCGCTCGCTGGGTAGCACAAATCGAGAGCGCCTGTCAAGACACCTGACAGCTGACACAACGCAGCGAAAACTTGGCTAAAAACACGTTTGGTGGCCGGCGAATAAACGGACAATCCATCAATCTCGTCGCTGGCATCTTGCACATTTAACCCCGGGCGCGACATGTCAAAGTCGGCTGCGCCAATTAGCATGGGCCGCCGCATGCCGAGGGCCATGACTTTGTCACGCACAACGCAGAACCACCACAGCCGTTTGAGGATGGTGCGGCGCTGGTAGGTTATGTTCGGCTTCGTGCTCATCTTGAACGTGTTCTTGGGGACCTCGAGATCGTAGTAGCGGTGGGCGTTGGCATTGCGGGCAAAGTGGATCGCGGTGCTCATCCAGAAGCTGTTGGTGCGGTCCTTCATGTTGGGTGCGTAGTATGTCAGCATGAGAGCTCCCTGGGCCGTGCAAACATCGTCGCGGTCCTCCTCGAGGTAGAACAGGGTCTTGGCCCGGCGATAGAAGTTTGCACGAGCTTCAGGGGCAGATGAAAAGCCGAGCTGGGAGAGAGTGGACTGGGACACAAACGGCGTCACAATGAAGAGCATAGCCTGGAAGACAAAGAGGGACATCTGGCCGAACGGAGTGGACTGCGGAGTAGGGCGGTTGTAGATGGACCAAAAGTCGTTTTCGTTGAGCAGCGGCACCAGGGGATGCACGTGCAGGAAATATTTCTTCATGAACTCGTCTAAGATGGGCTTCTTGGGGACGTGCAGACAACCTCTCTGCTCGAGGAGGAGGGCATCATCCTCGTGGTCGAGCTTCCAGAGTGTCTTGGAAGCGAGGAAGGGATACCGCGAGAAAATAACAAATGCAGGGCCGTTGTTAGCGGTGCTCGGCTGTGCCACGACAGCCGTTGACATCGACTTTAGACCCCCAGCCGTCGACAGGCCTGTCGACAAACCGGTCGTGGCCGGTGCTGATGCCGCTTTTTCCGCAGACGGCGGCGTGGATTCTGAGGTCATGTGCTGCTGGTGCTGAGATGTACGTTCTGGCGTGGGTTCTCTTGTACGGATCTTTGTCAGTCGGGGTGGAAGAACACCTGTGTCTGCCGGCATATCAAAATCCAGCCCCAAACCAGCACTGTCCACGTCCATCGCAGATGCAAACGGCATGGACGCCAGGTTGGCGTTGCCCGCTTTGAGCAGCGGTGGCGAGAAGGGGAAGTGCATCTGCTGCCAGGCCTCAGAGCTGGAACAGCCGTAGTCCGAGTTGTCGTGGGTTGTGCCGTCGATCCCGCCGCCATAGAGCGAGAAGTTGTCCACAGTGTGACTGAGGATCTCATAGGACATGGGGTCGTCTTCGCCCAGCGGCTGGGCCAAAGTCAGCACCGCATCTTCTGTTTTTGTTGTCTGTTGTTCCTCTCCATCTTCCATATTGAGAAACAAGTCGAGCTCGTCCAAGTCGTTGTCGCCACCCAGCCCGTGGTCCCTCAAGCTGCTGTCGCTTGACCCCACCATGGTAAGCGACACCGATTCGGTCGACGCAGGCTCTGAGACGGATGGGCGGGACTGTGTGGTGGCTGCTGGCTCAGCAGTCAGCAAGGCGGCGGCGAGAGGATCATTCCATTCAAACGGAGGCGGTGCATTGGCCTCGTGTTCGCGGGCATCGGCTAGTTGTGTGGGTGGTGGTTTCGTCGAGGAGGCAAGCTGCGCGGTCGGGGTTGGGTGCTTCGGGACGCCATCATTGTCGCTGTCGCTGGCCTGCTTGGTGGGCCAGTGATGATTGTCGGACGGGACGACAATTGTTCTGCACCTGAAACTCGTGTTAGTTTCTGTCGAAGAGCACAGGACAAGCCTTCCGCTTCCCTGGTCATACCTGTTCTTGCGCCTCAGTTGCACGACGCATTCGCTGAAGTCGAGCCGGCAGTTGGTGCACGGCTTGCCACTGACGATGACATCGCAACGGACCTTACGGGCCCGACACGCCAAACACGCCCGTGACGCGCGTCGACGCTTAGCCGAGTCGTTCTGTGTGGGTTGCTTGGGGAGAGCTGGAGCGGGAGGAACCGATGCCATGGTGTGCCTTCTTCTGTTTGGCAGCTCTTTTCTCTCTTTGTAGATTATGCGTGACCCGTGCAGGGGCTGGCTCTGGATCCGTCGACTTCCAGGACAACGTGTCTTATAGTGTCGATTACCGAAGACCAGTTTGGTTTATGTCTTCGTGCTGCGTTGACAACTGTGTTTCGAGGACTTCGAAGACCGAATATGGAGAATAAGTCTGGGGTTGAAAGGGCAATGGGTTGTGAAAAGTCTGGGGGGAGGGGCCACAAGTATGGGGAAATTATGGGCCTCTGTCGTTTCTTTGTCACCGCTGCAGTTCGATTAGCCAGCACGGCGAATCTGAAGCTGTCTCTGTTTGTGGAGTGGTTTGTGTAAGAGTGGTATCTTTCTCGGCCCCGGCGGGCGCGAAAGAGTACGATAAAATATTGAGAAACTCGGCAATCTCACAGAGGACGGCGACAGGACAAGAACGCGAGCGCAAGGCACATCAGAACTCATTGGATGCTACAGGGTTCCCTGGCGCCTCATCGTCACTTCCCTTGAGAACTGTCGCCTCCCCTGTGAATGGCATTTTTTCTGTCTTCCGCAAATATCCGGCCATGCCTAAGTGGGGTGTGTTAGAAAGAGGCTTGGCCATGATGTTGCGGGTTGCGGAGTACAAAGTAGTGGCATCTCTAAATGTTGTTTGACAAGGCCTTTTGCCCATCCCCTTCTTTCTCTTCATTGTGGGTTGAACAAACCAAAGGCTCACCCCACAAGCAATTCGGATAACTGAAAGTGGCTTTTCTTATCGGCTCTCGCTCGGTCCGATGGAGCTGTGGTACCTTATCCTCGGTAAACCTGACAGCATTGTGCTCTTATTGGCGCGCTGTTATCAGGGCACGAAAGCAGCTTTAGTGCCGCTGAACACCGACTTAACTGCGCACTGGCGTCGACAACCGGGATCGTCAGTGCTGTACATTCGCCGACTGCGGCCCGAACCTGCAACGAGAATAAATTCCCGTGAAAACGGAGGGCAAGAATCAATAGTACGGATCTCCGAGATCTGTAAAGTAGGGTTTGACTGAGAGATCGGGTGGCACGACTTCAATGGTCGATGTATTTAGTTCATGCTACTAAAATTCGGGGAGGAAGACAGGAGGACACAGCAGGAAGATTCTACCAGCCACTTATGATTATGTTGTCTGAATACAGACTGAGCAGGACCTACGTTGGGAATCGTAAAGTCCGTGTGGTAGACATGGGATTCACGACTATGGATTCACATGTGTGGATTCATGCTTTATGGTATATTAACAAATTTATGAACAAATTTATAAACGAAGCGAATCTATCAATATGAATCTCACAGGTGTTTTACACCAGGGAGGAAATTTGAGAAAAGAGCCGTAGATGTTTTAAAGAAATCGCGTTAAACTGGGAGGGCCTGTTGTTCAGAGGCAATGACCAACCGAACTCAACTACTTTTGTTGTGTTTGGGTAGAGGGGACGTCTCTCAACAGGTTCCAATGCCGATTAATATATTCTTACGAGGTCAAGAAGTGAGGAGCGTTGAGGAACAGGCCGACCAAGCAGCCAGCAGCGGTGCCAGCAATGGGGATGGTCAGGATCCAGCCGGTAAGCAAGAGGCCAACCCGCTGCCAGTTGACGGCCTTGTAAGTGCCGTTGCAGAGACCAACACCAATGGTAGCACCGGTGATGCACATGGAGGTGGAGACGGGGAGGCTGTACTGGGCGGCGAGCAGGACGGTAATAGCGGCGCCCATCTCCATGGAGCAACCACGGCTAGGAGAGTGGTACGTAATCTTGTTACCCATGACTATGTTTTGTTAGCTTGCGTCCAAAGAACGTCACAACACAAAATACTCCGACCGTTCATGACTCTTTTCTTCGACTTACCCTTCATGATGTTATAACCGTAGGTGATGAAGCCAATGGCGAGAGTGATGGCCAGAACAGCAAGCTGCCAGACAGGGACAGGGTTCTTGCCGCTCTCGTTGACAGTGCCCGTCTTCCAGGCAGCGTACATGGCCGCCCAGGGAGCGGCAGAGTTGCCAATGTCGTTGGAGCCGTGAGCAAACGAGGCAGTGCAAGCGGTGATGACCTGGATGAAGGAGTAAGAGTGCTCAACCTCGTTGGGGTAGCGGCGGGCGTGGGAGTACACGCGGGCCATGCGCTCACCCTCAGGGGTGCCGAGGACACCGGTCTGCGCGGCGTGGATGTCGTAGTTGACGCCGTAGAGGGCGCCGCAGACAATCATAGCGGGCAGACGGATGAAAAAGCGCTTAATGTTGTGCAGCTCGTAGATGGAGCCAGCGCCCATGGGGTGGTCGCGGAGGGTGCGCATGGCCCAGCCGAGCGGGCCGGGCTTGGCCTCAAGCTTGGCATTGAGCTTGCGCTTGGACTGCTCCATCATATCCCTGTACTTGGCCTGGGACTTCTCCTCATCAAAGTTGGCTTCCTTGTTGGCATCGACGACAGTGACAGCATTGTCCTTGAGCGGCTCACCGGCGCCGGCCTCGGCATCGGCGGACTCGGGAGCGGACTCAGGCTCCATGTCTTCCTCCTGGACAACGTTGTAGTTGGGGACTTTGACGCTCTCGCCGGCCTCGACGGGGCGACGAAGGAGGGCGGGGCCGTAGAAGATGTGGTACCAGCGGATGGACTGGTCCTTCTTGATCATGAGGCAGTAAATGTAAGGGACAAAGAAAAGGGTCGCAATCAGGGCAACGCCGGCAGCGGTGCCGACAATGACCGAAGCAACCCACCAGGAGGGCTTGTCCGTCAGGTGGTACTGCGGCGCACCCTTGTAGACGATGGACAGCGTGCAGACAGCCGCGGCCAGGAAGAACCAGAACGGCGACGTGTAGACGGCCCACTTGGTGGGGTTGGCACGGAGGAGGACGATGAACTTGATGAGCAGGTAGATGGAGGCGGCGAAGCCGCCGGAAATCAAGGGAGCAAGCGCCAGGCCGGAGAAAACGGCGCCGAGACCCTTGCCCTTGTTCCAGCCCCACTGGACATGCGAGGCACCGACCGTGGCAACACCGACACCAGCGACGGCCGAGATGATGGAGTACGAGGACGACACGTGGGTGGAGTGGGCGGTGCACCACATGACCCAGGACGAGGCCGCGGCGATGGCGCAGGCGAAAGCGAGGAGCTGGACGCCGGCGTTGCCTTCAAAAGCGGAGGCCGGGATGATGCCGTCCTTGATGGTCGACGCGGTACGGGCACCGGTGGCGACGGCACCGGCAATCTCACAAACGGTTGCTAGGACCATGGCCCAGCGGTACGTGATGGAGCGGGAGGAAACACTCGTGGCCCACGAGTTGGCAACATCGTCTATCTAGTCAGCGGCGTGAACAAAAACATGAACGAAAATTAAAACGAAACAAAAGCAAACAACGGCGTGCTGTTGTCACGTACTGGCACCGTTGTTGAAGGCATCGAGCAAGGCAAACACGGTGCCAATGCCGAAGATATAGTCGTATTGGTGAAGAGTAGGCATTGTGGCGGTGGTGTACCGGTGAGAGGGCCGTTGTCGATGGGTTGCTGGCTGGCTGAAGGTGGTCGTCTGGAAGACAAGAAGAAACAAGAAACGAACAATATCGAAATTGAGAAAAGACCAGGACGACGGGTAGATATGTACGTCGAACGCCGGCCGCTGCACGGCGGCTGTGGAACGATCGTCCGTCGGTTCTACGTTGTAATAGAAAAATAAGGTAATACATCCCAATAGCGTCCTGTGGCACACACGCAGCTACTAGGCTGCTTGGCATATCTGAATGGTTCACCGACGCAGAATGCTTGGCCTATGGGACCGCACGCGACAAGCATCTTCTACGGGCACTTGGATTCGCCAAGAACGAGTTAACGAAACCTTGCTCGGTCGCCCAAAGGAGCAGGGGGGCATACTGACACGTGCCATTCATGGAGAGAGCCCGGATTGCACACGTGCTCGTTTACGCTGAAAAGAGCCATGAATCTTTGGAACGTTCCATTTTTGGAAGACGGGGCCAAATCCGTACGGAGTACTCCGTACATGGTACCACTAGGTATTTGGGTGGATCTGCTTTCTATTGTCGAGTTGTCGAGTTGTCGAGTTGTCGAGACGCCGTCAAGGGCGGTCTTGAGGAACGACGCACTCCAAACTGTTTTTTGAAGATGCCCACCCTACAACCCGTCTTTTGCTACCTTCATTCTCTATCCCAAGAAGATAACAACAGCTTGGGAAACTCCAAAGTGACGGCAAAGGCCGGCTGGACCGAGACCTAATCGCGGGAAAGGTCTCTGGCTGCCTGGAAAGGGTTCTGTTCTTCTGTTGGTCCTGAAGGCAATCCGTTGGTGTTTATGCTTATTTACATTGACAGGAACCCGGGCGGCGTTGATTGGTCCATTATGCCTGTCTGGCCCACATGCACCCGCGCTAATGCAGTAGTGCTGAACGCCACATGGGATTTAAAAAAAGGGACTTGTAGCCATCCAGTAAAATGGAAATGTTCGGTGGGCTTTCCGATCATCGACCGAGTTTTCTATAACGAAACAGATCGTTACCTCTATGAGAAAGAAACATATCGACGAATTTGCTACCGCGTCTCATCGTCTAGTTTTTCACTTGTCTGCATCGCCGAAAACTTTCTGACGACAAAGACTTGTGTGGCCCGTTCGGTGTCAAGTTGGTCTTTTTCGTTCAATTCGGTCTTGTTATCGATCCACTCTCGCACCTTGGCGATAGCCTTGGCGGTCTTGGCTTTGAGCACGACACACAGAGCAACTTAAAAACGTGTTAGAAACAGCGACTGTCATTGGTCGGAACGTTTGAAGGCATTGATAGAAACAGTCGAGTTTTCTCGTGAGTTGCTTTTGATACGTCCGCGGAACTGAAAATGTCTTTTGGTTTTCTACTCTTACGTCCAGTCTCACATCCTACTGGGCCTCGGTGGCTTGGCGATGATTTCCCACGACGCATCCCCACCAATGTGTGGGCGGTTACCTCCTCCGCTGCTGTGTTTTCTTTGAGAAATTGTCAGAGAAATTGTCCATTATGCTCCGGAAAGGTATTGGTTTGGGTGGCAATGTCCGGGAAAAGATACGGAGGGAGCGAGTCAGCTCGTTGATCCCGTGTGCCAAGGAGAACACTTCTGCATGAATCGAATAGCTGTGGATGAGATACGAAAGTACGGCTTACGACGGAAAGAAACTCGGTCGTCCCAAGAGGAGCACACGGCTGCACATGGCTACAGCTTTGTCGTTGTGTGGATTGTCACGGCATGCATGCTACTCGGCGCGCGACCGAGGCTGGTTGAGAAAGGAAGTCAGGAATCCCAAGAATTTATACTGGACAAAGACGTGCATGAAGAGGAAAAACAAATTCGCAACGTTCGAGCTCCGTTTGTTCTGTGTTTCAAGCTTTCGACGTGCGTCCTACAGCGAAATCAAGCTTTGGTGCCCAGACAGGCATTGCACACGCTGGCACAGTAGTCAAGATTCGATCCGCCGACCTAGGGCGTTTGTGAGAGGCCGCCCAGATCTTGGCCTTCTTGTGACCATCGTCGGATGTTTGGGATACAGGCTCTTAATTCTTGTTCCACGACCCGGAAGCAGGATCCCACTCTTGTGCGTCTTGACAGTCTTCGATGAACCTTCCATCCTGGCCTCTAGAGCAGTAGAAGTGGTCCCCATAGTCCTTGCGCTTGGCCGCTCGAAGATCAATGCAAGGTACGGGTCGTTCCCATATTGGTCTTCGTTGAATCCGGTCGTGCTACTGCGCGCAAGGTTGGAAAGAACAGCACGCTGAACCTTCCATGCATGGAATGTCATGTGGGCCGTAATCGCCGAGTCTCAATTTCATTGGCGGACAAACCTGGCTGTCCAAAGAGTGGCTGTTGTGCCAGCAAAACATAGTGTCCTTCGTCGACGTCGAAATCATGTTGCTCTCGGCAAAGTCGTTGGACGATGATCTTCTCGGCTTTTGGGAGTCTTGTAAGTAGCCGCGTAAAAGTCGACGTATAGAGATAACGGATGTGGTGACGCACGGATGCACACAGTTTGATATCACATGGATCGACGAATAGCCACCTACCACAACGTCGCAAGGTCATGTCATGAGGTATATTCCGTACACATGTATATATAAAATATGCCTAGCTTGAGAACCAAGATTCACGACATCGCCATACTGACTTTTACTCGGCTCATGGACGCCGTTTGAGAACACTCACTTGCAAACCGACGCATATACTAAAATGCCAATACTGGCAAAAAGGTCATCGTGCCGGCGACTTCCCGAAATTTTCAGTGAACCAAAATATCTCGTCAGTCAGATTAGAGTCCCAAGGACGGTCGACGGTGCTCATTAATACCACGTCGCTATGCACAATATAGGTTATCTACGACATACTTCATGTGCATGACACCGCGTACTGCACGGACCTTAAAAGCACCGACGCACTGGCTACCAAATGTGCACTACAGAACAGCACTACGAACATCTATACATAGCAATACCACATCACGTCCCTCGAGAGGCGACCCCTCTCGCACAGGTGAAAACACCGCACACTTTCCTGTCCTGTTGCTCACCAACCCCAATGCGCTGTCCAGCTTCGTTTCGTATGAAGACAGTATTCTGGTCGACGCATGTCACACGTATCACGTTTGCCATGTGCCAGAAAGCTAGGAAATTGCACGGCAGCGTTCCTGGCAGCTGCCGCTCAGGTCGGCTACACCGCCACGACGAAAGCCGTCGCCACAAGCAACTACATAAAAGCAGCCGACCACACCTCTATCATCACAGCACACAGCTTTTGCGAGCAAGCGACGGACTTGGGCGAGATCCGCATGAACTTCACCGCCACCGGTTCATCCGGCAAGCCCGCTCTGATGCGCTTCATTGGTCTTGTCGTGCAATGGTCCGTAATGGTCGCGGGCGTGCCGTCTGGTGGTGTCTTGTCAGCATGGCTGTCGGCGTACATCAAGCCGGGACATGTTGTGGGCACCATCTACGCGGACCCGGAACTGTTTGCCGGCAAGGCCAAGCCGGCCGTGGTTCAGTCGGTCCACCAGACGGCGGCCGGGCCGTATTTTGATTTGCGGTACAAGTGGCTTGGCAGACAGTGAACGATTTGCGACACGTCGGGTATGACGGCCTCGTCGATCGAGGAAATCCGGCCGTGGATCCAGCAGTACCTGACAGCGGGACGGGGCCCGACCGGGCTCAATATTTCCCTCATTGGGTACGACCTGGAATGGAGTGACGCGTTTGTCGCGGGCAGCACCTGTGCCGCGTGCGACCACCAAACGCTGCTAGCGTAAGTCTCGCAACAACGTCACACACTCTCCGCGGCACGCAGCTGGTCGTGAATGTGGAGGCCACCACGAGCTGGATAGTGGCGGACCTGACGATTGGAACAGTCACATTGAGTCCGAGCAGCCACGGCGTGTCATCAGCGAGTGTCCGTGTCGCAGCTGGCCGACTTCAACGCCGGGCTGCCCGTCTGCGACTGTAACCGGCCCTGGGGCGGGTGCGTCAACGGCATCACGTTCTGCCTTCCTAATGAGCAATTCGACAGCAGCGGCTGTCCATCGTCGTTGGCCCTTCGAAGCGTGACGAGCGTGAACTTACAAGGAAAAAAGAGGTCGACGGGATGTACGGATAAGGTGAGATGTAAAGTCGGTGAACTTCCAGATGATGATAATGCTTGTTGACGTGTGTTGGCGACATATCGTTTGGGCAGACAAAGAATGGCCGTTAATTGTGGCGAGGGCGCGACTACGACCCATTGTGTTCGAAAAGGGGAGGAACGGCCCTTTAGATGGTCTACGTGGAATATTTGTCAAAATCTGCCGTATGAGCACTGTAATCTAAGCGGGCTCGTGGAGGAAGTCGACTTTTAAGAAACAGACAAACGGACAAAAAAGTTGACTGATGCTGAAAGTGAAACAATGAGGATCCAGTCGCAAGATGGGCGGCGTGCGGTTTTTTGTAGTGCTTGCCATCGCCTGTGGTCCGGTATTCCCCACTGAAATAGCGAGCAGCTTGTGTTGCTGCACCAGGCCCTACTGTCTCTACAGGCTTCTGTAATTCCGTTCCGCTAAGGAGACGATTGGCCTGGCCTTTTGCTTGGACAAAATCAGATCAGCCTTCCGCAGCTCACGTTACGACGGCGATCGACAGAAACGACCAGAGAACAACCCCATAATCAAGGACGCTGTGATAGACACGCTACGCAAGATGACCGAATTAAGCCACGAAAACGAAAGGGAAGCCGACGTCTCATTTCACACACGCACGCACACATGCACAGAAACATAAGAACACGACCATGTCTGAACACCACACGACAAAGACCGCAACGGGTGGCAGTTTGGTCATTGGCGGCTGCGGCTGCCTTGGATACCACCTTGTGCGCCATCTGCTGCGAGACGACGCCCATCCGCTGCAGCCTGTCCATGTCCTCGACATAAACACTGGCAACAATCGCGTCGATGGCGTCTCGTCCTACTCATAAGGCGGCATCACCGACGAAGCAGCCGTCCGCTCACTGCTCGACACGCTGCAACCACGCACCGTGTTCCACATGGCGTCGCCGCCGGCATCGCTGCCGTCGAGCCGCAAGAGCGAATTTCACGCGACCAACGTCGTAGGCACGGCGACACTGTTGCGGGCAGCCGCCGAATGCCCTTCTGTCAAAGCATTCGTGTACACGTCGACCGTCGACGTCTATGCCGATCCGCCGCACGACAATACGGGCGAAGACTGGCCACTATGGACCGATGTTTTGGGGGACGGAAAGGGGAAACGCCCCAAAATGAGCGAGTACTGCCGCACGAAGACGGTGGCCGATGCACTTGTGCGTGCCGCCAACAGCGACCCTGGCCACATGCAAACGGTCGTGCTGCGGCCGGGACATGTCTACGGCGAGCGGCACACGCAGGGACTCTACGAAATTCTTGCCGCAGCGCAGGGAAACGCCCCTCTGATCCAGTTGGGCAGGCGATCCGAGGACAGCAGCAGAGTGCTCATGGAGGCGGCCTCAGCGGACAATGTAGCGGCCGGCCACGTCCTGGCAGCCAAAGCACTGTTAGAAGGGAATACCGCCGGCGTGGCCGGTGCAGCGTTCAACCTGTCAGACGGCTCGCCTGTGCCCTTTTGGCACCACGTCCGTGTGATCTGGGGCGTTGCACGTGGTCGAGAGGCCCTCGACAAGATCTGGGTGCTGCCACCGTGGATCATGGTCGCTGTAGTCGCCGTGGCCGAGTGGTCGTATTGGGCTTTTTCGTTTGGCAAGGCCCAGCCGCCGACCGAATTCACAAGTGCGTCTCTGTCGTACTGCATCGAATCACACAGTTACAGTATTGACAAGGCCCGGCGTCTTCTGCACTTTGCACCAGTGGCCAAGCACGACGACAATTTGGCTGCGTCGGTGCGGTGGGAACTGGCACGGAGGGGGCAGCCAATATTGGGGTGACAACTGCTCACGTACAACCCAAATCATGGTTGTTTAACAACAATGACAGCACGCATCATTTAACGAATATACCGTTTTGCCTCACCACGATCAACCATGGACCCTCCCACACCACACTGCCCTCTACATCCTACACGGGAATCCGCGGTGCTGCTAGTTGGTCTGGTCGTCGACAAGAATCTCCTCCTCGCCAACCACAACGACACAGTCTTTGTCGCGTTGCTCGTTTGCGGGCTGTCAGTATTGCTGACACAGTACGCTATAAGCGCGCCACGGGGAATTATGCGGCAGACAGCACCTGAATCCATGAGCACCATACCAACATGCGTAATATGCACTGGCCAACGTCGCGCCGAACCTGCACACTTTCTTTGGCATCCCTGGTCCGGACGACATGAGCGGCCCACTATCCAGCAACTGCAGGTACTCCTAGGGCATTCCAGAGTACTTTACTCTTTATGGAAGGACGGGCCCTGGCGTGGTCTTCATGGTCGACGACGTGGTTATGGAACAAGCAAAATTGATTTGAAACAGGACATGACGGCGCGTAGTGTCAACCTCGAGGAGCATTGGGCAGTTCAACAGTCGTTCTATTCAGAATTGAAAATAAAATGAAATGGAAAAGCAAATTATGCTTGCTTCTGTAATATCGATTATGTCGCTAGTAGTTGCGACCGCATAGCACAAAAACGAAACGAAATAAAAGAAAGACAAAGGGAAAAAGAAAAGGAAAGGAAAAGGAAAAGGAAAAGAATAAGGAAAAGAAAAGGAAAAGAAAGAAAGAAAGAAACGAAAAAAGAAAACACCAATCGGCCACTTCTGAGTCAGTCCACCAAGGTACACTACGCATTCCTTTCATTTTTATATCCCTCCGAGTTCTGAATTTGCATTCAGGCAAACCTTCACTCAGTCCCTCTTTGCCGCTTCCGAGATCGGTCCTCTTCCAAGAGCGTGTCCTTCATGACTGCTATGACTTCACGCTCCGACACCTGTCCGTCTCTTTTTACCGCGTGCCATCGTTCGACATCCACAATGTTAACCTAGTCCAGTCGTTCGCCAACTTCTGAATACAAGTGTCAGAATGTGCGCCATATCGTCTCGTGCCATTCATGAACTGGGATGGTGGTTTCTTACCGATGAGCGACGTTGCCAATTTGGTACTTGGCGCGGATGTGATGGTTGTGTCGTCAAGACCGCCGAATGTATCAGACACAAATACAAATGCACCAGGGTCACTGGGCATTACAATACACAGAAAGAAGTATTTTTCGCCCCTAACCAGGCCACGCACCTCCTGTAGGCCTGTCAAAACAACACGGCAGGCCGGAGTACCCGCAAGTGCAGTGGGCCGTTCCGTATCCCTCGGCTTGATACAGGACAAATAATCGGAACAAACCGTATGAGCAAGACGAATTGCAGAACATTAGCAGAAGAATTAAACACTCGAATTAAACACTCGCATCACCCAAATCGCAATAGAGGGGGCCTTTACCATCTCGGGCTACAAGTTTGTTCATCAAATGGGAGCATGTCGACAATAAGTGGCACTGGATCTCGATCTCAACCTCGGGCTGGGTCATAGGCCAAGAAATGCGTAAAGCGGGCAAACCGTTCTTGGTTTCGATAATTGAATTTGCGATGCGCATAGTTGAGCAGACGCTGTTCAGCGCGGATGGCCTCCCGGCGGCGGGGCCGATCTTGGATACGGCTGTGGAGTCCGCCGTCACGATAACAGGTCTGCGCGTTGTGCAGCGCGCCATTGTCACTCCAGCGACAAAGCTGAAAGGCGGTGAAGACCCCTTTTATTGACCCCCTTGACCGTCAACGCCACATTATGTACGAGACACCAGGAAAGGAAGTCACACCTCAGCCTCGTGATTCTTGCTATGATTAGCTCCAGGCGGTGTGCCGGGGCAGAATGTATCTTACCATTTGCACGAGGAAAGAACGGCCAGCTTGACGACATAGTTGAGGTCTGGTGACAATAGTACGTACTCGTGATTCGTTTACCTGCTCGATGCTGGATGTTGACATATGCGCTTTCGGCCATTAACACACTCCCTACAGTCTCACATCGCAACAACGCACTATGTGGAGACGGGGTTTATTCGGCGACGGGGCTTTCACCTCTCATGATTCGTCCCACGTTTCTCCAGGCCATCGTCTTCTTGACGCATCATGTTTATCCCTTCTTATCGTCGACCTTGGCTCTATCACCACATAGGCCGCTACATCGGGAATGTATACTCAACATGGACAGGCAACACGGTTGCTGTCGGCAGTTGCCGCGTGTGTGATCACCCTCTTCAGTCAGAACACGGCACGACCTTCCTAAAACGGTGCCATCCAATCGCCAAGGAACCAGAGCTACGACGAGTATTAGTAGTGTGGTTATTTTGGTGTGCACCCCGCTCGAGACCTCCATTGAGATATCAAAGCGATATCGCGGCTGTCTAAAACAGACGGATCCAGATGTTCTCGATTGTCCTTTTGACTCCCGGTTCAAGCAATAAATTCCTCGACCCTCTTTCGTATTTCTTTTGGTGTTCGCTTTGATTTAGACGTTTTGATTTTTTATCTCCTAATTATACAACATGGATCTATATCTCATCGTCCTCCTCGTATCAACGTTAGTGGTCGGTCTCTGTCTCAAGCAGCGTAACAAGAAGCCCAGGAGCAACGAAGCAGTCGGCAGAAGCGCAGAAAAGTCAGCCAACGATGGCAAGATCACGCCTCCACCTTCTATCACGCCTTTGCCAGCATTCGACTATACGACAGTCAGACCAGCTCGGTTCCGTCCTTACAAGCCAGCCTATCACATTACCATGGCGCTGCAGTCCTCCTTGCCCGAAGACCTTATCGTCCTCGACAGCAACTATCGAGCGCGCATCGAGACACGGCGCAGACTGATGGAGAGCAACCCAAACATAGTCATGGGCACCATCGGCACACCGGGAGCCAAGGCGGCAGTGGATGAGCTATATGCCTACTTGATGGACTATCTGCCTGCACGATACTCCTCGATCTTTACGAGAGCGGCTTCCACAGCGTCGCTACACAACGCCGCCACTGGACAAGATATTCCGCGCAGTCCACCTACCAACCCACTGGACGCCCTGCGGACCCTTGGCGAAACGGTCGAAGACGACTTGTTTTTGTTGCAAGAGGAAGGCATCCAAACACCAGCCGGCGATGGTGGGTCGGCTTACCCTGAAACAAGCCACCGCCTGGTGGCCTTCCTCTGTTGCTTCCCGTCTGGGTTCGACCCGTCGGCAAAGCTCGGATTGCTTCTCAGGGACATCCACAAGCCGGTTCCGTCCTACGATAAGATTGGGCCGAGCATGGAGCGCTTCTTCAAGCGGCTCGCCGTTGGCCAGAGCGTGAGACGACTTAATGTAGGTCTCTCTCTTGCCCTCCTTTGTACTTCCACTCTCACGAGAACGTACTCATACATATAGTGGTCTGTCCAAACACACGCGAACTTGTTCGTGCCCAATGGAAATCATGTTCACAAAGGCGACGATGCCGAAAACGACACCGATGTTGACATTGCTCAAACGCACCTTCGGGTCGAGTGCCAAACTCTGACACGCCTTCCCGCCACAAAATCAATCCTCTTCTCCTTCAAGACGCATCTTTTCCCACTGCAAGATCTCAAGAGTGAATGTGTGGGTCCCGACCTGGCCGATGCGATTGAGGGACTCAAAAAAGGAAATGCTCCCGGCATGTGGACATACAAAGGTGGCGTGCGCTGGGGCAAGGCCGTGTGTGAGTACCTGCGCTCGTAAGAGCTGCCGGGCGAGCAGTTCATACATGACGGGATGTAATGACATAAGTATAGAACGACGGACAATGGTTCGATGAATCACTGCGAAAACACGATTTGAAATTGCCTTTCAATGTACAATTTTACTTACCTTGTGTCTCTCGAAGACAATATATAGACCACACTGGTCCAGTCCTTTACTGTCAGTTCTGTGCTGGACTTCTCGCTCCCAAACAGTCCTCCACGACGTCAAACTTCACTACTTCGCCGAAAAAATGTGCTACATCAAATGGATTGCCGTCCACTACGAAGGCTGTGGCCATGACGAACACATCTACGACAGCATTAAACAGTGCACTTATGCGGCCCGCGAGAGAAGCGCCTGCCGCAATCTTCCAGGCAAGATCATTCTTAGGGAGTCGTTTTCGAGTGTGTGCAGTAGCTGTCGGTAACATGTAGATAAGGTAGGATGTCTTCAAGACAGTGAGCAGGGTCAGGTGTGAAAGGGCAGGCACAAGAAGGTAATGATTAATGCATTGAATGAGGCGCGAACGAAGTTTGCTTAACGAAATAGGTGCACATGCGTGACCACTGCTTTTTATACAAAATCTAGATATACTTATTTCACTAATCTAAGGCCTTCTGGTCTTCAAATAGCAATCGTGATCTTTTGCGACTGTGCCAATCCATTTCTGGTCTTTCTTGGTTTGGTTCTACATAACAGCGATGACTCTTCGTATTCTCCCTTCTTTTCCAGTCGCCTGAAACGTCCCTCAATCATTATGGTCACGGTCACCCGCGACATTGAGGCAGCTCAACACGCCCGCCGTGTTGGACACATGGTCGCTCAGTGTCAGATACGTCGCGTGGTTGCTCGTGGCGTCCGCATACTGACACTGGCACGTCAGCTGCGTCGTCTTGGGGTCGATGGTGCAGTGGCTGCAGGGCGCACAGTACGTGGACTGCCAATGCGCCACGGACTTGCTGCGCCATTTGAGGGCCTTGGAAGGCGCATCGTAGCCGATGCACTGGCCCATGTCGAGAAAGGTGTGCTGAAGGCTGCCCTTGTTCTTGTCTGTGACGTCGCTTCCGTCGGACGTACAGTCGGCCTCGATGCGGCAGTAGCCAAAGTAGGCGATGTTGGTGCATGAGGCGCCAAAGTTGGTCTTTGCGACAGAGGCGCGAACTTCGAGGTCTGCCAGTGCAGGTGTAAGTGATGGAGCCGCACATGCCGAAGCAGCAAAGGCGGCTACGGCGACAGTGCAGAGGAGGCTAGAGGTTCTCGTTCGAGATGGTGAAGCCATGATGAAGATAAATGTGTGGAAATGAAAGTGTGAAGTAGTCTGTGGGCTGGTTGTCAACTCGTTCTAGGTAACTCTGGTCGATCTCCGGTATTAGTGTGAGCTTGTTGATCAGATGCTTTCCAACAATACAACAATGGGTGCTGGCCGTGACAGGTTTTTATGCTCGAGAACCAATGCCGTGCATTTACCTCCCCTTCCTCGTTTTCCTCGGCTTCTCTTGCGTTCTCGGCGTTGCCAGATCAAAAATTCGTTGTCTGTTCTGCAAGGTACGCTGTCTCAGAGTACGAACCGCAATGCAAGGGGATAACGGAAGCAGGCGTTATTTTCGTTTGGCATAAAGACATAAGAGACAGAGGAAACAGGGAGTGCTGCAAGTCGCACGTCAGGTACTCTAAAATTTCTGAGGAAGGTTTCTTGGCCCGTTCGGATCTGTCAATCTTCCCACGTCCTGGTACACAAACGCACCAATGATGGGCAGTGTACCAATGATGGGCAGTGTACTGGATAGCTAGAATACGAGCATGGGGCACGGTCATGTCCGATGGGGAACGTCCATTTTCGTCACCTGGTGGACGATGTCGTGCATGCTTGTACTCCTGCATGTTCTGTTTTCTGGGAAAGAACATGATGCAGGCCGGGGCGCATGGGTTTCTGCGTGGGCTTGCGTGGCGACGTGTTTGCGAGCTTGTGTCGTCTTGTGCAACCTCTCGAGAGTGGCTCGTTGATCCTATTCGTTGTTCCATTGCAATGTTCTTTTATTTCCTTTTCGTTTGCTTGGCAGTTAGCAACGAGGCGTGGACCAATCGATGCTTGCTCACTCATGTCTTTTGTCTGTCTAGCAGGACGGAACACGACGTTGGGAATATTGGGAACACCTGCTTGTTCCACGACAGCCGAATCGGAGGCGAGCAGAGGCAGAAAGGCCCCAAAGAGACGCAATTAAATGTAGCAGGTCTCACTGCTTCATTTGTTTGTTTTTCTACTTTGTCATTAGCTGCCCTCTGCGTGCATATTGTTTCTCTTTCTTGAGTAGTGACTAGGAGGTGGCTTCGCCTGTTTTGATTACCGTCGTCACCGAAGTGTTGGAATTAGATGTGAAATGTCTTGACCAGATCTGGCCAGGGACAATTACCCGCGATGGGTGTGACTAAGATATGCAGAACGGACATTGACATCAGGACAAATTCAGGACAAGGACTGAGTCTAAACCGTACGCAAAGTTTGTTTACTATCATGTACCTGTGGCTCATATGCCATCTTGATCATAGCTTGGCAATTTCCTCGTAAATGGAGAAAGCGAGGTCGGTTCATTATTCAAGACAATCAATATTAGCCCTTCTTAAAAGTTGACCAGATTGTTTCTAAACTATGGCTTCAAAAAAAATTTGACGTCCGGCTTCCTCTACTTGTTCTTCGCATCGATGATACAATAGGTGAAATATATGAAGCATTATGTACGTATAAATATTTACATGTATTCTTTGCTACATTTGGTTGCTCGGTCGTAGATGTATTGAAGTTTCAAGTTGGATGTTTTATTACAGGAAAGCAAAACAAATAATACAAAAAAAGAAAAACAAAACAAAACAAAACAAACTTACTTGACATAACGTTACTTGAATAGTACGACATACTGAGCGTTCATATTATCGATTAATCCATTTGTAAATCCAGTCTTCTTAAGTGAAATATGCCCCGTTACATGCGAAAAGAAAATTGTTTTTGGATGACGGTACTATGTTATTACATCGTTCATAAACGCCACTATTCTTAAAGCAGCCTCTCCAGCCACTGAAACAACTGTAAACTACTAACTTTTGCGAGTAACAGCTCAACCGCCAAAGAGCAGACGACAACCGATGAAAACTGCCATGTTAGTGGATCCATACCAAGGGAGCCGCTGAAATGGCCAGGCCCACTGCCGATGGCAGCTGTGCTAACGCCTCCAACTGGCGCTGGGTGACTGCACAGCAGTATCGACGTATCTTACTGTGACGCTCCTTAGATGCCAAAACAGATCACTTGATCACGAGTTCACATTTTAGTTTGTGTTGTGCCTTCCTCTCCCGGCACCGCTCCGGTCATGCAGTCGTCCCCGCAGTCTGCACACTCCATCTACTCCTTCCTGTATTATGCATTATTGTCTTTTTTTGCGCTTCCGGCTACAGCTCTTTCTCACCCGACATAATTTGACCGTACCTTCCTTGCTCTAGCACACCGGCGCACCGTGCTCCTTCCACATTCACTTGCTGTCAATTGTTATTCCTTCTCCCTTTCTGGTTGCCCATTTCTTGCCAGCCGTTTCAAGTCGTTCTCGCGAGCACCCGATTTGGTTCCAATCGTGATTTGCGTATCGAGCCTTTGTCATCCGCTATCAGTTTCTGTTTTCTTTTCTTTTTTTGTCTCTGTTGGTTGACCAAACTCGCACACTACGCCTTTCCGCGTCTCCCCGCAAACTCGCCGAGTACAAAGACACTTGCCGAGAGACATCACACCAGACGCGCGTGGGAGAAAGAGCCCAACAAAGACAAAAGACAAGAATAAGAGATACTACATCGAGAAGCCAGGAATAGTGACCCCTGCACCTCGGATTTTCATGGGTTTTTGTGCTCGCGACACCTCTACGTCACAGCCGTTGTTGCCCTCTTATTTTCCCTTTCTTTCAGATCACTTTGCGGCCAAGTCTGTTATCGTGCGTCCGCCGGGCCCCCTTCGTTTCTTCTTTTACCCTTTTTGGTCTGTTTTACATTTCGGGGCTCCGAGCCGCTCGTCTAACCCCGTCACATATAAAGCAAAATATGCGATACAGCGATTCCAAGCGGTAGAAGGGACGACAGAGACCATCCCGTGCAGCTGAGCAAATCGCATGGGCCCACTTTTCTTTTTCTGCCACCAGCGAGCCACACCGAGCCAAAGAGCCTTTGCCTGCCACTGTGCCACCCTCTAGGCGCCCTAAACATCAAACGCCAGCACCAAAAACGCCGATTCCGTGCGCCGGCAATACCCAACTGCAAACACGACAGGCCTCCACTTTGGTCGTCTCTCTCCACATCCAGTTCCACCTCCACCTCTCCACCGCGCTCACACGCACACAACACCCTGGTGAGCTTTTCCACACCAGCCACCCGCAAGCAGCTTCTCCGCAACGTCCTCCGTGCAACCGTTACCAGAACCTCTTCTCACCCACCGATTGACAGCCGCGACGATTGCGAAAGTGACGACAGATACCGCGCCGACACGCCATCCCTCTGTCCCCGCATCAAACTCAAGACAATAATTCACCCGAACACGACCGCATCCCATTGCGGCGCCGATACGCGGGCCCCCCGACGTCGCTTCCTGTCGCACATCTCAAGTTCACGTGGATATCCGTCGCTACGACTTGCGATTGATTGCGAGCTTCGATTTGGTGCCGTCACCAACCGCACAATCACGCGGCGTACATCCTCCTCTCCTCCGCTGTCCCTGCGCTGCGAAAGTTGTTGTGACGAGCCTGTTGCTCTGCGCCGGCACAATGACGACCCCACGTATGTCTCGGGTCCTGTCGGTTTTGGTTTTTCGTGTCGATGTGAGTGTATACTGACTTGACAGTCACCGACGAGGAGATGCGGCGGTACACGCAGCTGGTCGATGCCATCCTGGCGACCGCCGACCTCGAGACCGTCACGCGCAAGAAGGTCCGCAAGGCCCTCGAGAAGGCTCTGGGCGGCAAGGACCTCAGCGACCAAAAAGTCGCCATCAAAGACCTCATTGAGGCCCGGTTCGATGCCATCAACTCGCAGTCGCAGTCGCCGGACCCGGCCGTCAACGGCGGTGGCAGCGCCAACGGGGACGAGATCAAAGTGTCTTTGGAATACGACTACGACCGGAGTCGGCCTGTCGTACACGACCATGACTACGACGACGAGGATGAGGACGGCCCGGCCAAGAAGAAACATAAGCGCTCGTCGTCGTCGCTTGAGGACGCCGATGCGCGGCTCGCCGCTGAGCTGCAGGCACAAGAAAACCGTCTTGCGCGGGCACGGACAACACGCGGCGGCAGCGCGTCCAAGTCGAAGCCGCGAAAGCAGGCCGGCAGCGGGTCAATATCCAAGAGCAAGTCCAAACCAAATTCGAAAAAGAGCTCTGCCAAGATCGAGGACAGCGACAACGACGACGGAGGCGACGGTGACGCGCCCAAGGAAAAGCGCAAGGCGTCGGGCGGGTTCCAAAAGCCGTTCAACCTGAGCTATCAGCTCGGCGAGCTGGTGGGCGTGTCCCAGCTTTCGCGGCCGCAGGTGGTGAAGAAGCTGTGGGAGCACATCAAGGGCAATGAGCTGCAAGACCCGCAGGACAAGCGACAAATTCGGTGCGACGAGAAGATGCAGGCCGTGTTCAAGCAGCAGAAGATTGACATGTTTCAGATGAACAAACTGCTGAGCAACCACCTATATCCGGTGGACGAGGAGTAGAGGGAGCAAGGGAGCACCACCGATGCCATCTTTCCATCTTGTGGAGCGCGAAACGACCTGATGGGGGATGGGGTGCGAAGCGACGCCGGAGACGATGTGATGGTGGACGACGTCACGATGACGACCGGGGATCTGCGATTGGAGCACATGGGCGTGGCGAGGCGAGGCCGCTGCAAGGCTGTGAAATATGTGAGGCTGACCGTGAAAATACTATGGCGTTATGGCGGGTCTTGGTCTTTATCTTTTCTCTGCTGGCGCACTTTGCATTCGTCTTGTTATTTATTTATGTATTTTGTGACTGCATCTCCATCCTCTTTTGTCTTTTGCCGTTTCTCATTGATTTTGTTTTTCATTTACCTTGCCTCCGTTGCCCTTGCTTTCGGCCACTGACACCGATATGTTTGATTTGTTCCTTCCCATGTCTTGTTATCGATTCGTCGGTGTCTGTCTTGTCCCAAACAAATTGCTTTTGCTTCTGTCTCCGTAGCATCAACCGCATACAGTTGCACCTATAACATGCAGAATAGCCAATTGCTTTCGCTCTATGCCGACAGCCTAGCGGAATGATGAATGCGTCATACTGTCAGTCCGTGACCGAGTAAAGACTATTTTCCTGAATCATGCATGGTGATGCCGGGTAACGACCGTAGGATGACTCAAACGAACTCATTGTGAGTTGGTAAACCGTCTGCAGTTGCAGCCAACCAGACAGTAGTCCGTAGCACCCTAAAGAAGCACCCAGTGTCCACGTCGTAATTACCCCTGCCACTCGCGCCTGCTCGTATCATTTTACCTTTCCACTCTTGCCAATGTGGCTCGGTACAAAGGCTGAGCCGGTTAGCGTTGTCGAAACTCCAGTATGGCTGCCGTATGACACATTTTGACGGGACAAGGCGAACAGGGGAACGACAAACGAGGAAAGAGGGAGCGTCAGTTTGCCCAGAAAGGAAGGACCATGTAGCAAGCTGAGACGGCAGGAGCGGTGGCTACAGCGAGTGTGGTACAGTTTTACAGTGATCGATCCAGCGGTAGTAAGGGCGCTCGGCACCTTCTCGAATCCAAAGAATTTGCCCCTCGGTACCTGGTCTGTGCGCCACAACCAAATCCACGAGCTAACAGCACCGCGAAGCTTTTTGCTGGACTTTTGTCTGCCGCCGATCAGCCAATGAGAGTCGTGGCACACGCAAGGAAAGAGGGAGGGAGCGATTGGAAATTCAAACGGAAAGCCCCAAAAGAACGAAAAAAAAACGTCGGCCTGCCAGACAGGAAGGAAGCAGCTGGAAGACGGAAAGAGCAGCTGACGACACAACTTCCTTTTAAAGACGAACATATTCGCCTGTCTTGTCTTGACGTTGGCATATTCGTTTCTCCTCCCCACTCTGCATTACTTTTCAAAAGCGTTTTTTGCTCGTTATACTTTTCTGATTTTAGCCTGTCTGCATCACATATCTCATTGCGCTAGGCGTTTGTGCCATCTTTTCAAATTTCAAGCTCCCTTTCCTCGTCGTCCTTCCCTCCTCCCCCACCCCTCCCTTTCTTGACGAGAACGATTGCGAAGACGACGACGACAACGACGATAAGAACGCCGGAGGCGACTTCGAAGACGACGACCTCTTTTCTATCCAACAGCCTGCCCCACCGAAACACCCGCGATCCAGCCGACCAGCACACCATGGCTGACAGCGGCGGCGCATCATCCACTACAGGCGGCGGCGGCGGCGGCGACCAGGCAAACGCAAACCCATCACAAAGACAATCAAGGCGGGGCGGTGGAGAAGGCGGTGGCCGGGATGGTGGAGGCCGCGGCCGCGGCCGCGGAGGCGGTCGTGGGCGGGGTGGTGAAGGTGGAGGACGCGGTGGCGGTGGCCGCAGTGGTGGGCGTGGTGGTGAATCACAACACGGCCCGTCGGAGGGCGGCAACCAGCGGCGACGAGGTGGTGGCGGAGGTCGTGGCGGACGGCTTGGCAACGGCGACCACCGACGACACGCTTCTGGCGATGCTGCAGAGAGCGGAGACACCGCGGCTATCCCACAACCATCTCGCAAAGATCCACTTTTGCGGCCGCCGCAGCCAGCTGGCGAAGGCAGCCGCGGCGAGGACGGAGCCGCCGGTGACGACGCCGAGGTGTGCTTCATCTGCGCCAACCCGGTCATCCACCATGCTATTGCGCCCTGCAACCACCTGACCTGCCACATCTGCGCGCTGCGCATGCGCGCGCTCTACCGGACCAAGGACTGCCCGCACTGTCGGACGCCGGCACCATATGTCATTTTCACAGACGACCCGGCGCGGCGTTTTGAGGACTACACAGATGCCGACATCAGCAGCACCGACGACAACATTGGCATCAAGTACACCAACGAGGACATTGTCGGCGACACGGTGCTCCTGTTGCGGTACAACTGCCCCGACGAGAGCTGCGATTATGCCGGCTTTGGCTGGCCCGACTTGCACCGCCATGTGCGCTCGACGCACCACAAGAAGATGTGCGACCTGTGTACCCGCAACAAGAAGGTCTTTACTCACGAGCACGAGCTGTTCTCAGAAAAAGCCCACGAGAAGCACATGCGGCACGGCGACGACAAGCCGGGCGCTGTGGACCAGACAGGCTTCCGAGGCCATCCGCTCTGTGGCTTCTGTGGCGAGCGCTTCTACGACGACGACAAGCTGTATGAGCACTGTCGCAACAAGCACGAACGTTGCTTTCTCTGTGATCGGCGGGACTCGCGCCAACCTCACTACTACCGCAACTACAACGAACTGGAGAAGCACTTCCGGAAAGACCATTTCATCTGCTCGGACCGTGAGTGCCTCGAGAAGAAGTTTGTCGTCTTTGAGGCCGAGCTCGATCTCAAGGCGCACCAGCTGAGCGAGCACGGCAACTCGCTGTCCAAGGACGTGCGGCGCGATGTGCAAGTCGTCAGCATGGCGGACTTTGACGTCCGTGGCGGCGAGAGCCGCGGTGGAGGTGGCCGCAGCCACCAGGGCCGTGCGAGCCGTGGTCGTGATCCCAACGCGGACGCGCCCGTTCCCACGGCGTCTTCCTCCCAGACCATGCGGCGTGACGAGATTGCGTACCAGCGCCAGCTGGCCATCCACTCGGCGCAGTCCATCTCCAACCGCACCTTTGGCAGCCACCTGTCCTCGCCCGCGCCCACACCCGCACAGGCTTCACGCCAGGCCTCTCCAGCCAATGCGAACGCGGCAACGACTGGCCGGAACCCTCCTCCGGGCAACGCCTCTTCCGCCTCCACTTCCCCTGCCGCGCAAGCTTCTCCATCTTCGACGGATCAGCTCCTCGACCCGATGAGCGCCCTGAACGTTTCCGACATGGCGAGCCTCTCACCTGCCGATCGCGCTCGTCTTGTGCGCCACGGCGCTGTCATTGAGCGCGCGTCTAACCTGCTCGGGAGCAACCCCAGCAAGGTCAACGCGTTCCGTTACAACATCTCGTCGTACCGGTCGGGTGCCCGCAGCGCTCCGCAGCTGATCGACGCGTTTTCGAGTCTATTTTCCGAGACAAGCGACACAGCGCTGGGCAGTCTGGTGCGCGAGGTGGCCGACCTGTTCGACGACGCATCCAAGGCCGACGCCCTCCGCAGGGCGCTGCACGACCGGCGCGCGGCAGCGGGCGGTGCCGAGGGCAGCGTCCAAGAAGACTACCCGTCACTCCCAACGCTCGGCGGCATGCACGGCGCAACGACCTCGACAAGCGGCTGGGCGGCTGCAGCGTCGGCCAATGCACCGTCGGCAGCGAACAGCACCAGCTCGTCTTCGTCGACGCGCGTTCTGCGGCTGAAACACAGCACACGGCTCGGGGGGCCATCGACGTCCTCGTCGTCTGTGATTAGCACACCCAGCTCGCGCGACCCAAGCGGTCGCACAGTGCCTGGAGCCACATGGACAGCGCCTTCGCGACCCGCTGCTCCGGTCCCGCCGCGTCCCCAGACCTCGGCGGCGTTCCCAGCTTTGCCCAGTGCCACCGGCAAGAAGTCGGCAGCGTCGTCATCATCGTGGGTGAATGTCAGTGGCAGCGCGGGTGGTGCGTCCACGCTCGCGGCCCGTGTCGGTGGCGGCACCAGCGGTGGCAGCAGCAATTCGACGCCCGGCCGCTATGCTTCCCTTTCGGCACCCGGCTCTGGCACCAGCACACCCCTGAGCAGTGCACGCCGCGAGGACGCGTTCCCAGCATTGCCTGCGGCGCCCAAGCCGCCACCACCGTCCGTCTTTGGCTACGGCCGCAAGGCGGTGCGGCGTGACCTGGGCGGTGGCAACCAAGAGACGGGCTTCTCGTGGGGCGGCGAGGGTGCTGCAGAGGGCGCTTCGTCTGCTGCACCCGTTGAGGCTGACGACGATGCCGGCAAGGGCAAGAAGAAAGGCCGGCAGGGCAAGAAGGTGCTCGTGCAGTGGGGTTAAAGGTGACGTATCAAAGATTTCAAGGATTTTGAATGGAACCGCATGATGGCGGCATTGAAGCATTGGAGGCGGTGTTTTTTTGGTTTAGAAACCGTCTGTCAATGGCAGCAGCACCTTTTATATTGTACCCAATACAAGAATCTATTTTTGATTTCCATCGTGGCACCGTTACCATAGATCATCATTATATAGCAAATGCAATGATCGGTTGTGCATCATCATCACCGCCGGTACGTTCCGAAGATTGTGTAGTCTTTCTTGGGGCCGCGTACCCCATACTCGAGCGTCCAGTTGGTGACGTTGACGCCAGACACGCCAAACTCATAGTGCACATCGTAAAAGTCGTCGATGCATAGATGGCCCGCCGTCGCCTTCCACCCCTTGCGCATCAGCGACGGCGAAAACTCGAGCGCATGGAACAAGTAGTCGGCGCGCGAGGAGTCGTCGGTGCGCGCAAACCACACACTCATACGGTCGTCGCGCGCATTGTACCGCCACACGTAGCGCCGCGTCGCCTGGAACGAGGGTCCGTTCAGAGCCGTGAAGATGCCATCCTCAACGTACAGGTACTCGAACTCGTCTTCGTCCTCCTCGCCGAGCTTTTCCGACTCGGACATGCCGTCCTTGGTTCTCTGGCGCAGACGGAACTCCGCGGTACCGACAAAGCGGCCGCTTGGGTGGCTGGGCAGGCGGCTTGTGAGTGTGCGGTCAAGCTTCCACGTGCCCTGCAGACTGCGGAACACAGCACGAGCGACAAAGCGGGTGTCGTGCAGGCCAGCCTTGACTGTGGCGGCCGTGTGTTCGATGGCCTTGACGGTGTCCAGGCTGTCGACCGTCGGCCCACCCCCAGTGTTCTCGTCGCCCTGGTCGCCGTCGCCGTCGAAATAGTGTGCTGGTGTCACGACGTCCAGGGCGACGTCACGGGTCTGGAGAGCAGCATCTGCCGGGTCGGCTGCCCGCCGCGGAATCCCCAATGCCTCGCCGAATGTGTGCATCAGGAACAGGTAGTCGCCCATGGGGAACTGGGATGTACGCTCCGGGTCGGCACGCAGCGACAGTGTACGCTCGATGGAACGATCGTCTGCCAGTGCCGAGGCCAGCTGTGGCCATTGTGGTGTGGCAGGGACCCAGGAGGCGACGTCTTTTGATGGTGGCGGAGAGGCTGCGTCCGACACAAAGAGGGCAGTGGCCAGACGTGCCTGCATCTCCATGACACCCCAGTAGGGCGAGCGATAGAAGCCCACAAAGGCCAAGTTGGCAACAGCCGGGTGGTATGTGCCGTTAAAGGCCAGCGCGACAATCTGACGGGCGTCGGTTGCATCGAAGTGCAGCGCCTGCTTGACACTTTCAGGAAAGAATGCGAGCGACGTCGCGGCCGAGAAGCCCGTGGCCAGTACAACCGCGGCCACGTTGTCCACGTTCTCCGACCGTGACACGTCTGTAACTACGGCTTGTGTGTCCGTGACAGCATCCAACTTGCCAGTCGACAGTGTGATGCGGCCGGAACGGACATGTTCAAGATACGTATCGCTGACGGCCATCATGGGCGGTGCGTCGCGCACGGTGCTGTCTTTGGCAATGGCGAGCGCCGGGTGGATCTCAGCCTGGTCGGTGCCGAGCGCTGTCTCAAAGAGGCCGTGGACAAACCGAGCCGTCTCCGCGGTGATATGGCCCTGCGTGTCGGCCAGTGGCTGCGGGCGCTTGCGGATGTTGTACGAGGGCAGATCGAACGGGAGGAACGGGGGAGCGTTGGCCGCAGGGGCTGGCGACGTGTGCAGCGGGAACACCCAGAAGGGCTGCTGGATAACGTGGTGCACTGAAGCGGCAGGTATGGTGTCTATCGCTGCGCCTGGAGCATGCTCGGCCGAGGACAAGTGGCTGGCGATGGTAGCGGCGATCTCAACACCAGAAAACTGTCCGCCTGCGACCACGATCTTGCCCTTTTGGTCCTTCGTTGGTGGGTGTCCAGCAAAGAGCGTGTCCAGGTCACGGTAGGCACTGCTGTGAACAACGGGAACGCTCCCAGAGTTGACCGTCGTCGTCGTCGTCGTCGTCGTCGTCGTTGACATTGTCTCCAGGCCTTCCGGGACGTTGGGACTTCCAAAGTAGCCGCTGGCCACAACGAGATAGTC
Source organism: Sporothrix brasiliensis 5110 (assembly GCF_000820605.1). Lineage (NCBI taxonomy): Eukaryota > Fungi > Ascomycota > Sordariomycetes > Ophiostomatales > Ophiostomataceae > Sporothrix > Sporothrix brasiliensis. The sequence goes on along the minus strand of NW_024467137.1, from coordinate 3,720,799 downwards.
AAACACGCCGGCATCCACCACCTCGCGATCACCGCCCTCTGTATCGGTGGCCTGCGTCCACACGTGCCAACCACTGTCAATCGGCTCGGCCCTGACCACACGCCGGCTCAGCTTCACCACCAGATCACCAATCTCTTGCGGGCCACGACAGTACCGCTGAAAGTACCGCTCAAGATAGGCGCCGATCTGCCAGGCCCGGGGAAAGGAGGGTGCGTCGTCCTCCCAGGCCAGCCCACTGAGCTGGACAGTATGGCGGCTCTGGTTGGCCAGCATGAGTGGGTGCACAAGGCCGCCATTGTCGCTGCGGCTGCTGGGCCACAGGCCGCCGATGCGCGGCTGGCTCTCGACAATAGTGACTCGGAACTTGCTGCGGGCGCGGCGGTCCCAGAGCAAGTTCTTGGCCGCGGCCAGGCCGGACGGGCCGGCACCTGTAGATGTCAGCAGGAGCGACAAAGGTAAGGGGGTGCGAAAAGAACGAGGAGAACAGAAAACGCACCGATAATGCAGACCGTCTTGCGGTCGGCCATGGCGGGCAGCGGATGCCGGCGGGCCAGCAGTGTGAGCAGTCGAGACGCCGTGGGAGTGGGTGCGAGAGGCCCTGAACGTGTGTTCTGCAGTTGCTGCAAGTGCTGTGAGGACTCCTGGCAGTGTGTGTTGTGTTTGGGGGAGAATACGTGTGACAGGCAAAATACAGATCATGTGTACAAATCTCGGACAAGACGCCGCGATGCTGAATGCTCAGAATCAGCAGGTGCAAAGGCCAACAAAGACCGCTGTAATAGCCGCTGTAGAGCCCGGGGCTGGCCAATCGTCAGCGGCCGTACTGTACTTTTTAGCGCAACTAAAGACCTGTTTTAGTTCTTTCGCCTGGGATTGGCGTTAACAGTTCCATTCTTGCGTCTCACGACATGTCAGACTCTCTCAGGCAAAGGACGGCATTGAATACTTCGTATATTCATACGCCCAAGGCAAACACATAGCAAAGTCCGTGAAATCTATTAAAAATGACACAATCACAACAAGGAATCAGTGAAAAACGGCTGTGTTTAGCAAAATATATGACCAAAGGGCCCAGGCAGCAGCAGATTATCTACTCCATAATAGACAGAGGCTTTGTATACGTTGGCCCTAACATGGGGAAACAGAAGACAACACAGCGAAATAAGACATGGCAGGGAGGCAACGTGACGTGGAAAGCCCGCATCCAATGTCTATCCCTGCAACCCGTGTACAAGAAGAGCCCCGTCCATCCGCCCTACTCCAAAAACTCAATCATGACCGTCGCCTGCTTCAGGCCGGCCTCCTCAATGGTCTTGTCCAGGTCCTCAAGCAAGTCATGGCCCTGCGGCATGACCTTGAGCTCAAAGGCAAGGCCCTCGTGGCCCTCGAGCGGCGCCGCCTTGAGCCACTCGTAGATGCGGACCACGCGGTCGTCGGTGGCAAAGCGGCGAATCACACGACCGGTGGGGTGCCGGAACTGGATCCGAGTGGCGGCCGCGGCGGGCACGCTGGCCGGTGGTTCTTCGTGGGGCTTGTCGGACGCAATGGCCTTGAAGGCGGACAATGCCCCGTCGTCGTCGGGCTCTGCCTCTGCTGCAGCATCTGGTGCCGGCGTGCCCGTCAGCTCGTCCGGATCCTGCACGCCATTGCTGGCACCGCTTGCACTGCGCGAGCCCGAGGCCGCGCCCGATCCCTCGCCGGCCTGACCAGTGCCGCTGCCACTGCCACTGCCACTGCCGCCGCCCGCCGTCGCCAGGCTGTTGCGAAGAGCCATCTCCAACATCTCGTCTTCCGTCATGCGGCCCACGTCCTTGACGACGGCCTGTGGCTTGGTGCGCTGCACCGGGTTCTTCTTGGCCGCGTCGAGGCTGTACCGGTCCAGAAACTCGGCGAGCTGTGCGTGGAACTCGAGGGCAGTGGGGAATGGGCGGCCGGACCAGACCTTGACCTGCTCGCCGGTGCGCGGGTCGACGACGCCAATATGCGGGTAGTTGTCCGGGTTCTCGTCCTGGCCGCCGGGCATGTAGTACTGGATGTACGACTCGGCCAGGATGTCGTCCTTGCTGTACTGCAAAAAGACAAAGTTCTCGCGCACGAGCTGCTTGATGGCCGCGTCCTTCCAGATGTCGCGATTCAGGGCTTGGCACTGGAAGTCGGACAGGTCCTGGATGTTGGCCAGGATCCAGCGCTTCTCGTCTTTGCCAATCGCCCGCGCCTCGTCCCAGGACGAGACATGCTCGATGAGGTCGTGGGGTGGGCGGAACAGATCGGCCAGTCGGGCCTGCCGCGACGAGGGCGCCGGCACGGACGGGCCGAGAGACGCTGGGCCATCGTCGGTCACACCGCTCGTCTGGTGGCTGCTGCTGCCGCCGGCCGCAGCATCTGGGTCGTCGTTGTCGTCCCAGACCTGGTTAAAGGGGTTGCGGGGACCCCGTGCTGCCGCCTGCCGCGCCCGCTGTAGCCGCATCTGGTCGTAGATGGAGTCGCCGCCATAGCCGCCGTAGCTCCCGTAGCCGCCGCTGCCGCCTACGTACGACGGCTCGACGAGCACCTCGGTCGTACGGCCCATGGGTGCTCGGATGTCGTCGTCGCCGGCACCGCCGCCACTGCCACCGCCCGCCGGCTCGGCATACATCTCCTCCTGCAGCCGCTTGGCCATGGCCGCGTCTTCTTCTTCCTGTGCCGACCGGGCCACTGTCTCTGCCGCCGCCGCGTCGGACATGTGCGTGTCGACGTCAATAACCTCGTTCTCGTTTTCGTTGGCATGCTCGTCGTCGTCATCGTCAATGTCTTCAAACTCCTCGATCTCGTCAAAGTCCATGTCGTTGTCGTCGACGTCGTGGTGGTTGTTGCCGTCGTCGTCGTCGTCGCTATCGTCAATCGTAATCACGCCGTCGGCGTCTTCGCGGCCTCGTGACAGGGTCGAGGTCTGTCCCGAAGCGCCTGCTCGTGTTTGCCGCGACCGGCTCGACGATGCTGTCCGGCTGGCGCCCGCTGGTCTGCTTGTGTTCCTGGATGAGCTCTGCTGTGCGGCCGCCGACGTCGACGGTGCTGCTGCGGGCTGCCGTGCCAGCGTCTCGGCCATGTCCGTGTCGTAAAACAACACAGCCGCTTGCTCAATGTTGCCGCCGGCAATCTCCAGCAGCTGTCGCGCCACCTGCTCCGACGCGCCTGTGATGGCCACAAAGTTGTTTACGAGGTCGTCATCCATTGTAACGTGTGGTGGGGGGGGACCGTCGGGGGAGCGTTACGAGAGACAAAAGTCAAAAGGAGGTCAACGTTGATATGTCGGATGTCGAGATCGTGGGCTGATAATAACTGCTGCCAGGACAAACGCGGTTGTTGGCGTTTCTTGCTGGTGGCCGTCAACGCCTGTCGCCCCTCCTTTGGGTGCAGGTGAAGACGCGGTGTGAGATGCGCAAAGTTACGAGCCGAGATTCGTATATTTGTCGTCGAGAGTGGGCGTTGGTCGGATTGGGAGAGAAAGGATACGTGAGACACCTGCGTGGGAAGAGTGAAGAGTGAAGCGTGAAAGTGAAGAACGTGAGGAAGAGGTTGTGAAGTGAGTCGTGCAGCAAGCTTTAGGTAGGTAGACACTAATCGTTAGGCGAACGCAGGCAGGCGCGACGGTGACGAAGAAATTAGCAGCGGCCGCGGGCAGGCGAAGCTTTCTGTGAGGCCTGGCCCTCGCCCCGCTAGGCACCCCCAACGGCTCCAGCACAGTTGACTGCCCCGCGCCGTCCTGCTAGAGCTGTCCAGTGGGGTTCGAGTGCCGTGACGCAATGGGGGCGGATAGCGGTTAGGGCGTTTTAGGGCCATGGGAGCTGCGTCTTGCCGAGTAAATAAGCCAATCAGAGCAGCCGAACAGAACTTTGGAGCAACCGAAATCGCGTTGTCTGTTTATTTATCATCACCAATTACGATTGCAAACGACGGGTTATTACTCGTACACTCGTCAAACAGGCAACGAGCATCAAGTTTTAATTTATTTACTCTTTTTATTTCATGTCTCGCTTACAACGTCTTTTGAATGCAATATCAAACATCGTGGATATGTACAGTGATACATGTAGATTGACTACGCATCAATTTCAAACAATATATTCGCACAATAATCTCGTATGCCCTGCGTACTCAAAAAGTACACTCGGCCGTCTTCTTTTGCTTCGGCTTTCGTCAAGACGTGGCCTTCTCCTCCTACTTCTTTCCTTCAGCAACAGCCTCTCGCAACAGCTTCTGCACATCAAGAGACCGCTCTGTCGAGAGCGCCCCGTCGACGGCCGCTTTGATTCTGCTTGCCGCTTCGCTGCCAACGGCGCCCAACGCCCCCTTTTTGCTTGCTCTGACCAGTGCCTTGAGCGCCTTGGCTCGTGACGAGCGCTGCTCTTCTGTGCCCGCCTCGGGTGTGTCGACGTCGAGAGACGCAAGGTACGCCAATGCCAAGTCGCCGCCGCTTTCCGACGAGGACGAGGACGGCACATCCGTCGACGCGGCCGCCTCGAGCAGCTCACCCATGGCCTTGTACCAAGTCGTCCGCCGGACGAGGATGTAGGCGCTGCTGCTCACAAAGGGGGCCAGAACGGCCCAGACGGCCGCTAGAACGGCGCGAGGGTCGCGCTGCAGTGAGGGTCTGTGGTAGCCGCGAGCCACCGCATCCAGCGCATTCTCCGCCGTCTGCCGCACGAGCCGTTCTTTTGTCGCGGCCGCCGTGTCCTTCTTGCTGCCATTGGCCGAGTCGACGTCCATGCGGTCGCCGCCGTCCTTGGCATCCTCCCACTCCTTGAGCGCCTCCAGGTGTGGCGTCACAATCGCGACAATGTCGTCCCACATGCCGACGGCCGCCTCGTCCTCGCGCGCCGCGGCCACGCGCCACAGGCATTTGAAGGCGTGCACGCGGTATGCGTCGTTGTTGCGCTTGGCCTCCACCGTCGCCATCTTGCGCAGAGACGCAGCTACTTTGGCGTTGTCCTGCCACAGCGCCTTGCCCTTGCTCACAACATCAGGCAGCACATCCAGCAGCGTCTCCTTGCCGTCAAATGTCTTGAGGGCCAGTGCGCGCTCGTAGAGCGGCCACAGCAGCTCGAGGTGCGCCACGTTGACCTGGCCGCTGAGGTCGCTGGCGGCCAGCACCGACCCGACGGCCGCCGCCGCCGTGCGCGCACCGGCGTGCTTGAGCGCCCACTGCGCCGTGTCGAGAGCGCGCTCGGTCAACGCAGCAATCTCGGGCACGTACCGCGCCACGCTCAGACTGCTGCCGGCGTGCTTGCTCCAGACCTCGTCGGCGGCCTTGTGCACGTAGTCGTCGGCGTCGTGGCGGGCCAGGTACGACAGCGGCAGCAGGCGCGCTTCGAGCGCGTTGAAGTGGTCCGGGCTGATCTTGGACAGGAACAGCACGGCGTCGGCCACTTTCTGGCGGCGCGTCTCGTCCTCGGCTCCAAAATAGAGGTCGACGAGGTGGCCCACGAACCGCGCGCGCGCGGCGTCGGGCGCCGTCCGCACGACGTACGCCGCCGTCTTGGCATAGCTCTGGCTGACCTCGTCGTTGCGGTCGAGCAGCTGCTTGCCCAGCAGCTGCAGGAAGCGCGCGCTGTGCGGCGCAAAGTCGAGCGCGTGGCGCGTGGCCAGCGTCTGCAGGACCCGCCCGCAGCCGATCTTGGTCGGCATGCCGACCGCGCTCTTCATCGCCGCCTCGATGCCGGGCGCCAGGTCCGTGAGCACGGCGGCGTCGACGCTGCGCAGGCTGTTCTCAATGGCCTCGGAGATGGGCGACTGCGACACCATGGCACTACGCATCTTGTCGAGCTTCTCCCGGTCGTCGTCGCCGGAGCGCATGTAGTAGTAGTTGAAGGCCTGCGGCTCGATGGTGCTCAGCAGGCCCAGCAGATGCGGCACCATGGCCGCAATGTACGGCCGCAGCGACTTGCCGCCGTGCTTGGCAATCTTGAGCACGGTCAGCGTCGCAAACACCTTGACGTCCTCGACGCCGCTCTCGATGCCCTTGTCGGACATGAGGAAGGGCAGCGCCTCGTTCATCATGGCGACGGCGTTCTTGCGCGCACCGGCTGCGCTGCCGCTGCTGCCGTCCTCTTCCAGCTGCCGCACAAGCGTGTTGGACAGCGTGATGCAGAGGCGCAGCGCCGCCTCGCGCACCGATCCTTTGACGTCGTCGAGCACCTTGAGGGCGCGCGCCCAGATGTCCTGGTAGTACGCTTCGTACTGCGTAAACGGCCGCCCCTGCACAAGGTCGGCGATGGCCGCCGCGCTGGCCTCGCGCACGCGCCACTCCTTGCCCAGGACGCTCTTCAGGAGGTCCTCCATGATGGCGGCAAAGTGCGTCTCGATGACCGCGTTCGAGTCCTTGACCAGCGCCTTCCAGATGTCGTTCATCGACCGCTGCACGTTGGGGTTGGGGTCGAAGCGGTAGCGGAACAGCTTCGGGTACAGCTTGGGGTCGACCGTCTCCGCCTCGGACGACAGGATGTTGCTGAGGCCGAAGCGGCCAAAGGCCGACCGCGTCGACCACGTGGCCGCGTTGGCCGCCAGCGACATGAACTTGTAGATGAGCGTCTGGTCGCCCACTTCGTTGGCCAGGTTGACAATGTCGCGGTACGAGGTGACCGACTTGCCCTCGCCGGTCGGCAGCGCGCCCGCGTCAAACAGCTCCGTGTCCTCGTCGACCTTGAGCTGCGTGCCGCTGCCCGTAAACGACGCCACCAGGTCGCGCACCAGGTCGCCCTTGAGCGGCGCGTCGCCCTTTTCGTACACGAGCGCCAGGCCCCGCGACGCCGTCTCCTGCACCAGCTCGTCGCGCGCGCTCAGCAGCCGCATGAACGCGACCTGGCACTCGCGCAGCCGGCTCTGCACCTCGGGCAGATGCGCGCAGTGCTGGATCAGGCTGAACAGCCAGATGCCCGACGCCTTGAGAAGAGCCGGCTTTGTTGTTTTGCCGTCCGTCAGGATCTTGTCCAGAGCGGCGGTCAGCCGGTGCGGCCGCTTGGCGATCCGGAACGGCGCCCGCTTGGCCGGGCTGGTGCTGGAAGGAGACGAAGACGAAGATGACGACGACGACGACGACGACGACGACGACGACGACGACTGTACATCGAGTGACAGCTCAACCACGTCCGCGTCCCAACAGGCCACGGCCGCCGTGATCGCGCCGCCAATGGCAAAGTGTGCCTCGGCCTGCTTGATTTCGTACAAGTCGTACAGCTTGGACAGGATCAGCGCCGTGACGTCCGTCTCGTCTGCCCCTTGATCCGTGTCGGTGGATTCGGCCCCGGCCGCTGTCGAGTCAGCACCGACAGACACAGCAAGGCGGCCCAGGGCGGCGATGGCGCGCTCGTTTCCTTTTTTGGCTTGCGTGGTGAGCACGTCGACGAATCCAACAACCGTCTTGGTCGTATCCGCGTCGCTTCCGTCGGGAACAGAGCCCGGGAGACAAGCAATGCCTGCCGTCCACAGCTGGGACAGGGCGTCAAACAATGCGTCTTGGAACGACATGGACGCCTCGCCGATCTCCTTTGCGGTCGGAAACAGGGCCGCAACGTCGTCCACGAGCGAGGCTCGCCGTCGGTCTGCGTCGGCGGCATCATAAAACACAATTCGCGACAATAGGTGTGCCAGGGACACAAAGGCACCCTCTGTCGCGTTCAGCTCCGAGCCCACGGCTGTCTTCCATGGCTGGGCGGCAGCCACCAGATCGGCCTTGAGCTTGGCCACGCTGGCAACGCCATTGAGCGGGTGGGCACCCAGGATGCCAATGGCGGCCGCCGCGAGCTTTCGCACTTCCTTCTTGTTTGACGTAGCGAGGGGCAACAGCTCAGACGCTCGGCCGGCCAAGTGCGCGAGTGCAGCCTGCGGCGCGAGCGAGGCCAGCTCGACAAAGCAGCGGCCACACGGCTCAACGACGGCCGGCTTGTCCTTGAGGAGCATGCCTTCCAAGGCAGCCTCGAGCAGGTCTTGCAGCGACGTCTGGAGCGCGGCCGACGACGCGAGGTAGGCCCGAATCGTGTCCCGGCTGGCCTTGTCTGACCGCACCAGCGTCTCGACCTGCTGCTCCCAGCCGGGCTCGACCTTGAAGTCGGTCAGCGCTGTCAACAGCAAGATGCGCTTGCAGTAGTTGACGGCAAGCGCAAACGCGTCCAAAATGTCACCGGAAAAGTTGACAAAGACCGACACAGCATCCACGTCCATGCCGGCCGGTTCGGTGTGCTCGGCCGCCTCGCCACCCACGCGCCCCTTGAAGAAGGTCTGCACGAGCGCCGGCCACTGCGGCAGCACCAGGTCGTCCACGTTGTTGCTGTAGTAGGTCCACGGGTCGAGGCCCTTGTGGCCCTCCTCGACCACATCGCTGCGCTCGCCGCGCCGGCCCGCAGCGGCCAGGATGTCGATCCAGCGGCCGACGGGGTCGGCAAACCGGAGACAGTTGTTTGCCCACTTGGCGGCCGCGTGGCGTGCGCTTCGGCGGATGCGCGCATCTCCGTCGTCGCTGCCATCGAGGCCAATGTATTCGAGCAGCATGGCACGCAGCTCGGGCTCAATGGTCTCGCGGTCTTTGGTCTGCCGTTCCTGCTCCTGCGCTTTGCTCGTTCCGCTCCCTTTTCCTCTGGCAGCCATCTCTGGCGCAAACACAGACGACAGGCTGGACAGTGCGCCGTCCACGTTCACAACGACCTCGGCAACGGGGTCTTCGGTCAGCGAGCGGAAGAAGTAGCGCGCCAGCGCCAGGCGTTCTGCCGTGGTCATGCGCGCGCCCTTGGCCAGCTGGCCGATCGTCTCGTATGCCTTGGCGCGCAGCGTCTCGTTGTCCACGCCCGTCGACGTGGGCACCGGCCAGCCAAGGTCCTGGATGTACTGCTGCAGGTATTCGATCAGGGGCCGCCCAATGGCAAAGTCCTGCTTGTTGGGGCCGATGCGCGCGATCCAGTTGATGTACTCGAAGAGCGCGTTGTACAGCTTGGCCATTTCCAGGCCACGCGACCGGGACGAGGCCGTTGCGCCGTTGTCCGCCGCCGCCGCCTCGGCCGACGTATCCTTGTTGGCGCCCATGTCGCGCACCACGACCTTTAAAATCTCGTCGGTGTACGAGGTCGACAACGACGACCGGCTCAGCAGGTTCAGGATGCGGATGCGGTAGGCCGGGGGCAGCACGGCATGAGCGGCAAACAACTGCTCCACAAGCGTCTTGGACTCGAGAGACACCTTGGTGCGCTTGAGCAGATCCTCGCCCAGCGACGACACGCGGCTGTCGGTGTGCACGGCGGCATAGAGCGACGGCATGAAGCGGGCCGCCTCCGTGTCGTCGTTGTGGGCAAACGCGCCGCTGGCCAAAAACTGCGCCACGCGGATCCGGGTGTCGGCCAGGTTGGTGCCGGCCCGCAACCAGGCGTCGTCTTGGTCCAGGCCAAAAAAGGCCACATCGGCCGCAGCGGCCATTTGTGCGCCGGACGCTGCGCCGCCACTGCCGCCCCGCGACAGCAGAAACACCTGACCAAACCGCTCGGCCACGTACACGGCGTCGGCCGGGTCTGCCAGCCCAATGGCCTCGGCGAAAGCGTCGTCCTCTTGCGAGCCGCGCGCGGGCACCTTGAGGACCGGCAGCGTCTGCAGCACGATATCAAAGAGCGCGGGCGTGCTGCTGTTCACGCGCGAGATGCCGCGCAACAGCGCCGGCAAAAGAGCACGGCGGTCCTTGGCCGACAGGCGGCCGATGCTGTGCTGGATGAAGACCATGTCGAGGTGGCGCACGACGGGCGACGCGGTGGACTTGAACTGGTCGACGAGGGCCGCCACGGGCAGGACGACGCCTGGCGGCTTGATGAACAGCTTGAGGCGCTGGGCGACGGTGGCCACCTTGGCGCGCACCGAGGCATGTTCGCTGGCGCCCTTGAGGAGGAGCGGCACGAGGAACTTGCTCAGCAGGTCCTGCAGCTTCTGCTCGTTGTTGGCCACATTGAGGATGCGGAAGTCGACCTTTTCCACGAGCGAGAGCTCGCGCTGCTCGGACGTAGGCTCTGCCATCTCAGGTCGGCAGTGGCATGTATGTAAGTGAGGGTACGCCGCAGAAGGTAAGGGGTGAAGTTGAGGCTAAAGATGACTGCTATCGCCTTTCAAATGCTTGACGATGAGATGCTATGGGTTTGTTTTGCGATTGTGGTGACTTCTTAGGAGGGCTAAAGCGACAATGATGGCTGGGCAAAATGTACAAAGGCTGCAGAAAGAGAAACGCCAGTCTATAATACAGTCCCTTTCGTTGTGTTTGCTGTTTTCGTTCGTCGTCCAGAGCCTCGTTTACGTGGCGTCGTCGGCTGTCGTCAACATCGCCGTGCCTGGCCGGAACATGCGAGAACGGGGCCATCGTAGAGGGGGCCACATCCACTGGAGAGCTCCGGGCTAGGCGGGGTCCCTGCTAGGCGCTAGGCGGCGGCCGTTGTGACGTGCACACGGCTGTGCGGGCGTGAGCAGCGAGCAAATGATTGATGAGTAAGCAGTCACGTGTGATCGCGTTGACGTCAAACAAAGGGAAGCCTGCCAGACAGTACAAAGGCCCTTTCGGCTCAAATGACAAGCATCGCGGCTGAAGCATCAAAACAGCGCCTGTTGGTTACCGGCTCGCTCTCCACGGCAACATCTCACTTATTGGTTCATGAAACTATATCAGAGTACCAGTGGCATCTTGCAGCCACGTTGTTCAATCTGCTTCCGTCCAAGTCAGATATTAGGCGGCATATGGTTTGCTATTGTCCCGGAGAATTGTTGTCAGTTATCAGCCTGCCGTCTACTGCATCTGCAAGGTACAGATGACGGCTGAGTTGTCAATTTCGTTCTAGAAAACACTATGGAACAATGCCCATGTTCACCGTGGCGAGAAGGCCTTCACGGTGTAAAAGGCATAGATGACAAGAAAGCAGCATATTGATATTGCGAAAATGCAGGCAAGAAGAACAGCCGCGATGCACATCGGCCCGTTTTTACTCGTCTTTCGCCTTTCATAGCCTCCAATACCCTGTCAGTCTCAGCTCGGTGAACGGGTGGACTGGTGAGCAAGCAATTACAAAATGTATCTCTTTCGTGATTCGGCGAGGTTACCAGCCAACAATAATTGTTTGTATAAGTTTTCTTATTGTTGTAAAGTCTCAACTACTTATTCTTCACATTCATACAGCCCAATACTGTTTCATGAAAATGTTTTGTTTTTTTTTTTTTTTTTTTTTTTTTTTTTTTTTTTTTTTTTTTTTTTTGGTCCAATTTAATGAGTTTCTTAAAGACCAAAATTAAATTAAATTGAAAACTGTACCAATGTAAATAACTCACTCTGGCATAGTCAAACCAACACATGCAAAACTTCCTCTACGACGCCTGATGTACATACTTGATGTATCTCAATTCAATTAGCCTTTATGACGGCCGTACTTCTGGTCACGCCTATTTCCCGCGTCTGGTATAGGTATATTGGCATCTTGAAGAGGCGGCAATTCTCCCTGTTACCAGCAATGGGCATGTAGATTGCAAAATGCACAGTTGGTTTCGTCCTTCCTCCCATGTACTTTGGCACGGCTGGGATTCTGTCGAGATCAAATTAAGCAGTGCCACAAGGCGGCAGGCATTGTTTCGTGCTTGCAGGGGCTGCAGCGCTGCTTCTCTCGCCCAAGTGCCTTCATCCCTGCCCACCCACGTAAGATGGTAGGATTGAATATGACATGTTGTCCTGGTTGGTCGACTGCGAATGGAGATGGAAACAATCCGACTCTCCTCTGCACATCATCACGTCGCTTTTGTCACCCCGGCCAAGACAGTGCCGGGAACACGGTGAGGAGTTACGACAGCGGGCGCAAGAAAACGAGATCGATCTCGGATTGACAGCAAGTGCCTCTTGATGCCGTCTGGTACAGAGTTTCAATGCAAAACCTCGCTGTGCATTCGCAAAGCTTGTGTGCCGTTGTTTGTCCGAGCACACATTCCGTTTGTGTTCTTGTTCTTGTTCTTTTCCAACCAATTGATCCGCTCTCCCCTTGAACCCCTTCTCGCTCATCAAAACAATCAAGGCGGACGGGCATTTGCCCTGGATTATTCCTTGGAAGCGGTCTTAAGAGAGTCAGCGGCTAGATAAGATCAGGGACGACGACAGGGGAAAATAAAGAGAGAATACAGAGTCATTAGCAGAAAAGACGACGCCGGGGGAACGCAGAGACGCGTCCCGACAGCCTGAACACCGTCTAAAAATACGGGCGTTAAATTTAATTTTTCGATCGCACGCGTTTAAACGTACGTGCGCAAAATACTAGGCCGTTTCAGGGGTAGTAAATAGCCAAGGACACGCGATGAGCGTTGCCGTCCAGGACCACCCAAGGGAAACACAACGACAGTCTCGCCCAGGCCTCAGGAGGGTGCGGTAAATAGCATGGCGCGCCTCGTCCCGTGTCTCTCGTATTCTTGTCATGTTTCTCGTCGTCTGTGACATCCATCTTGCCTCTGTCGTCCTTGTCCCGCGCACACCGTGGCGGATGCGTTCGTGGATCCCGATCTTCTGCTTTCGCTTTTCGCGTCTGTCCTCCCTTTGTTTCTTTCTGGCCAGGGATGGTCCCTTGGCGATCCTTTGCGAGACCAATCATAAAGTCTTCGTTATGAACGGCGCGGCCAGAAGCTGAAACCTTTTATGGCCAGAGTATGTCAGGACCATTCCCAACTCGCCTATATTTTAATGAGAGGAAACACTGAGTGGCCTCATCATTATATACGCCAGCATCAGGAGCTTAGAGCTTCATACTGCCAGACTCTACCTTGCTTGCACGTCATGCGCTGCGTCGGGCTCTTTGTCCTGTCTCCGGCTTGACCGGTCTCGAAACGCTGGAGGAGGCACCGGCAGGTTCGACAGGGCAGGACTAGTGGCATCGACGTCGTAAGAGAAGTGGGTACGGGAGCTCAGACAAAAGCCTCCAAGCAGACAGCTGAAATGCGACGCCCATGACCATTTCGACGATGTCGTCCAGCACCAGGCTCGTTCATTGGGCCTGCAATGCTCGTAGCATGCCGCTGCAGCTGCAGTGGAGATCAGGGGGGAGGACCAGCGAGCAAAACCATCGAAAGGCAAGCCCGAATGCACGGGAAGATGAGCCTTCTGTGCATCGCAGTAGTACCCTCGGTAAGCAGGAGCAAAACTGGGAGAAACACTGGGAAGGGGGAGCGCGTCCAAGAGGTGCTGCGGGCATTGGGAGAGGAAACACAGTGCGGGCCCACACGGCCCACCAACGCATCAAGATACTCGGAGGAAAAAGAGACCAAAAAGAAAAAATCAGAGCAAGCGATCAAGCCGAACGTCAGACCAGGCCTTTTGCATATCGTCGTTTGTCGTAGTCATGACCACACCCTGTAGGGCCAAGAGCGACACACCACCACGGCACCGCGCTAATGCGCACTTGGCCTCTCCCTTGCTTGACTTGCAGATTGCGGCGGAAGCGTCAAGATGCGCAGTATCTTTTCCGACCCTTTGCTCTAGAGACCTTGCAGGTCTCGCAGGTGTTCTCGGCATGCAGATGCAACTGCGACACGGCGAGTAAATTCAAGCGAAAGTGGCAATGCTGTGAGATGTCGCTGCCTCGAGAGCATCGAGAGCCTGCCTGCCCCTCCTCCGGTTCGCGTTCCACCTCGACACCTCTTTCGCGACAGCACAAAAGCTAAAGAGAGCTAGGGCACCTGGGCACCAAGCAAAGCAGGCAGCCAACCGCAGCTGCCAATGGCCTGTCTCGAGGATCCAGAATCGTGCAAAATACAGGCAGAGGGCCAAAAATGGGTAAGAAAAGTGGAGACATCGCTCTCCTCTGGTACTTCCTTCCATCTCATCTTTGTGCGGCCTTTTTACGCACTTATCCCCCTCTGCTGAATTCCCACGACCGTTCCAGCGCTCTCACAGGGGACGTCAGGCCGGTCGTTTGACGTCGGCTGGTCGGGTTGGGCGTTGCTGTCAGATAGTTTGAGGATACGCAGATACCATGACGCGCACATCTCTTTCAGCACTGCCCACCCCGCTAGCGAACTAGTAAGGAGCCGAAGTTGCACACCTGGATGGACCTGGATGCGTGCACCTGGGGTGTTGTCGTTCCTTCCTCCGCAAATGGCCAGGCTATTGCACAGTGCGCGAGATACCACATTCTGCCCTGTAAGAAACGGCGAACAAAGCTGGAAAGCACCTACACAACAGGCACCTTCCGCCCAACCCCGGCGCGCCTACCTGCGGTTCCGCCTCCACTTTCTCTGCCAGGGGACTGCCCTATTTCACAAGGTGCCTCGCATAATTTGGTGCTATTGCAATATTCCCGCTAGTTTTTCTGGCTGGGCCCGTCTTTTCTGCCCAGTTTTTAGTGCACTAAAATTTTAACTCGTTTTTTTTTCTCTTTCCTTTCACTGCCCTGCGCTTGCTCTTTCTGCGCCGTTCTCCCTTCTTCTCTAATACCCACTAAATCTTGCCAGCAGTCATCCACTCCGATCATCCTAGAATCTGAGCGCGACCGTGCCCCCCCCCGAAAATCTCCTCGTTCGCACTTCTTGCAGGCTATCTCCCTCTCTGCCTCCCTTTTCTAGTTTGCACTTTCCTCGTCTTGCCACTCCCTTTCTCACCTTCACGTAACACCCCCCATCCCCACCTACTCTCTCCTTTCTTCCCCTCTATTGTCATTTTCTTTTTTCTTTCTGTTCACATTTCCGTGAATCTTTTTCTCTCCCTCATCTTTTTTCTCTCGATCTTGTCACGCGCATTTCGTTTTGTTCGTGTTGCCTGCTTCTTGTTCGTGCTTTCTCAATCCCTCGCCTCTCCCATCTCCCCAATTCGTCCCCGATCGCACAGTCTTCCTTTTTGGTGTGATTTTTGCCGTCATTGTCGCATCACGCATTTTCGTTCGAGTCGATTCTGTTTACTCCTCCGTTTCTGCCGACGAACATTGCAGCAACTTCACGCATATCCCCTCACTCTCTCGTCACACCTCTCCTTCTCTCTTGCCACCCGCTCACGCCCAGTCTTTCTACCGACAGTGTTTTGCGCTCGCGCTCTTCTCGCCGTTTGCCTCTTCTATCGAGCATTTGCCATTCAAGGTAAGCTTTTTTTTGCTCTCGCGCCGGCGCGACTCGCGACTCGTTCGTGCGCGCTTGCGACACCTGCGTCACAATCCGCCGCCCTGCCTAGTTTCTCTGTGTCAGCATTGTGTAGTGTTTCTTCTGTCTTTCGTCTGTCTCTGTTTCTGCCTCTGTCTCTGTTCCTGGACCCTGTCCCTGTCGCTCTGTGTCTTGTTTTGCTTCCTCTTGTTTCCTCACGCCCGTGTCTCTCTTTTCGAGTCCGAGGTGTCTCGTCAACGATTTCCAATGTTGAACCATCGCCGGCACTCATTCGACATACCGATTATGCGCACGCCTCTACGACCTACGAAGCCGCCATAGAACACCATTTCATACGGCCGGCGCTTTCAACTTCTGCCGTCTATTTCCCGGCTCTACCGGAAAACCCGACATTAGACCGGCCGACATTGCTTCCTTGATCTCGCCGTTACTTCCGGATGTTTCGGTTGTCGAACAGGGCAGAACACATATCGGCGCCCCACACATTTGTGAACCTGTGGACGGGAATGGAGTTGGCAATTTCGCCTTCAAGGACTTGACGCGGCAAGCAATCGCGGATGATCATGGCGGGCCAGAGCGCGCCGATCTGCGAACCGAGAGTTGCCGGTGCTGCGCCTTTATCCCACACGGGGGCTGTTTCTCGCGAGATACACCATTGCGGGTTTCGGTTGCCAGCGCCTAGCTCTAGTTTTGCGCCTTTGAGGCGAGATTGACATTTTCTTATGGTCATGACTGCCAGCGCAACGTGTCCGGAACTGCTTGCCATAATCTTCGAGACCAACCTCGACCCTCGACTTATCGATCCGACTCACGGCCACAATATACGAATTGTTGGAGCGCCTTGCCCACGCTGACAATACTGCCAATCACACCAATCGTCAAGTCTGCACGAATTTTGCTTCCACATTTCGTTGCGCTATATCTCGAAGCTTGGACTTTGGGCTACCTTGCGTCCGGATTTTAGGCTTTGCGGCCGCTCGGAATTGCCACGAGAGCAGTGCGCGCGGTTAAAGGTTCAGGCTGCGGAATCCCAGGAACGGGAATATGGAATAATGGCGGGATTTTTTTGGCACTGTGGCTGCTTGCTCATGCCAGCCTTGGCCAGTTCCCTCAATCTCGTTTAAACGTACTGGACTCTTTTGAAGGATCCGGTGCCATGTACCGGACCATGGGATATACCCAGCAACCGTCTACCAGTCGTTGCTCCCCGGAGGTGCCTGGATGCGTCAAAGACATTACTCGAAGGGACATACGGCTGCGTGTTACGAACCCCTGTCCGTCGAGTTTCTCAGCCGGCCATAGCCATGTTGTCGAGACAGGACAGCACACAGAGGGAGCTTCCCTTGGACCCTCAAGCGACCTGTCTTGGTGCTCAGACTCGATTTGGTCATTTGTGCACATTTCTTCCTTTTTTTCGATCCGCTGTTCTTTGTTTCCTCGCTTGGAGCCTTTTTTCTTTTCTTTCTTTTTGTGTTTCTTTGCCCTTACGTTTCGTTTGCTGCTTCAACTTTATTCCACGGTCATTGCATTGCAGTCGCTGACTTTTCCTCTTTCTCGCAGTTCTTGTACTAGCATACGACTGTTTCTGCCATCCTTTGAGCACTGTCACTGTCGTTTTCGCATCTTCCCACGTCGTCTACGTTTTCTACGCACCAATCCTTCTCCAACCTCTATTTTCTATTCGAGGCGCGAGGCGTTACGTTTACGTTTACGATCACACTTGAATTGTCTTTGGGTTCCTTATTTCGGTACGTCAGCTTTGTCTTCCTAGAGAAAAGACTGCCCATTCACGCATTTGGTAAGTTATTGCTGCATTTTTTTTATGAGGCGGTGAGGTAAAAGCAAGATGAGGAAGGATTCTGAGCGTATAATATGTCCCGCTTGGAGAGAAGGACCTGGCATTGTCTTTCCCAAGATCTTATTGAGCAGATTTCTATCAATAGGATCAGATCCTGCCTATAGAGAGATGTCGATCAACCCGGTCGCTAGCGTCACGTGGTTAAAGTTGCCTCTGACTTCTTCAACATTGCTGACATCCTCCAAGATTTTCGGACCTTTTGCATCTGCGCACCATCGTCAATTGCTGCCTTGGCTGTGCCATTTTGCCATCTTATTCTGTTTTTTTCGCCATTGCCTAACACATACCTTTGTCTCCCTGCAGGCTCTTCTCCAATTTTAGCTTTTGTCTTTTGGTAAGTGATTATATTCTTGGACTGGTGTTTGCATTGGATATTGTGCTACGTATCCTCGTTGCCGTGTCCAATTGTGCCTCTCTAAAGTTGTCCTCTGCCTGTGATGCTAACGAAGCGTAGTCTTCAAAATGGCCAACTTCCCTCCCCCCGCCAACGGCAACCTGACTGCCGAGTCGAACACGACTCCCATCAACGGCTCGACGATCGACTCCTCGTTCCCCCCTGCCGCGACTCTTCCCCAGGGCAGCGAGTCCTCCAAGACTCTTTGGATGGGCGAGCTTGAGCCGTGGATGGATGAGAACTTTGTCAAGAACGTCTTCTCCACTGTTTCGGGCGAGAACGTCAACGTCAAGGTCATCCGCGATCGCGCCTCTGGCAACGCTGGCTACTGCTTTGTGGAGTTCAACACCGTCGAGGCGGCCACTAAGGCCCTCGGCCTGAACGGCTCTAACATCCCCAACTCGGGCCGCGCTTTCAAGCTCAACTGGGCTTCTGGTGGTGGTCTGGTCGATCGTCGGTACGTCTCTTCTTTGCGTCTCTCTCTCATTCCTCTACAACAAGGCTAACCTGACTTGCCCCGACAGTGACGACCGCAGCCCAGAGTTCAGCATTTTTGTCGGAGATCTGGGCCCCGAGGTCAACGAGTTCGTTCTCGTCAGCCTGTTCCAGGCTCGCTTCCCGTCCTGCAAGTCTGCCAAGATTATGACCGACGCTGTCACCGGCCAGTCCCGTGGCTACGGTTTCGTCCGCTTCTCGGACGAGAACGACCAGCAGCGTGCTCTTCTCGAGATGCAGGGTGTCTACTGCGGCAACCGCCCCATGCGTATTTCGACTGCTACGCCTAAGACTCGGTACGCATACGCATTCGGCTGTTTGTGGTATTGTTTGTTGGCTTGAATTGTCCCAATCTAACTACATATCAGTTCTCACCCGTACGGCCAGGGCCAGCACGGTGGCAACCACATGCACGGCCCCGGCCCTGCTCAGGGCGGCAACCAGATGGGTGGCTGGAACATGGGCAACGGTGGCGGCGCTGGCGGGTATTACCAACCCGGCTTCGGCCCCATGGCTCCTCAGCCCATGAACCAGTTCACCGACCCCAACAACACCACGGTCTTCGTCGGTGGTCTGTCTGGCTACGTCACCGAGGACGAGCTCCGCTCGTTCTTCCAGGGCTTTGGCGAAATCACCTACGTGAAGATCCCTCCTGGCAAGGGCTGCGGTTTCGTGCAGTTCGTGCACCGCCACGCTGCCGAGATGGCCATCAACCAGATGCAGGGCTACCCCATCGGTAACTCGCGCGTGCGCCTGTCGTGGGGCCGCTCGCAGAACAACTCGGGCGTCGGCACCCCCTACCGCCCTGCTCCCCCGCCGCCGCACTACCCTGTCCACGGCGCCGTCCCTGGCGCTGTCAGCCCCTACGGGCCTGGTCCTTTCGGTGGCAACCAGGGTCCCCCGGGCGGTCCGTCCCCTGCTGTTTAACGTGAGTGGAGCGCCGTCTTTTGATACTTGCAAAGGTCTCGCCCGACAAGACCAGTTCGCTGACTTGCCATGTCCAGTTTGATCTCCTAAAGAGGCTGTTTCCTTCGTCGCGCAATGCTTTCCTGTCATAGTGTTGGCGTTCGGCGGATGTGAAAGGCGTCAAGGTGGCAAAAAGAATTGAAAACGAAAAAAGGCATTTCTTTCATGACTTCCGACGTCCTTTTTACCCTTTGTGCTTTGGTGTTTGTTCCTACTTTCCCACACATGGTTTACACCCTATGGATGCATCTTATGTAATGTTTTCTCGTTTCGCGCGGTTCTTTGTCACAAAACGTCTAAACGTTTTTCATGAGGGTTTTTTTGTTCCTCGATGGTCTTTCCATTTTCATATTGTCGAAGGCTGTTTTCTTTTCTCTTTCTTTTCCTCCTTGTGTCTGCCAACTTTACCACGTTATGGCTCCTTTTCTAACCCCTAGTCATTGCTGATTAACTCTCCTATCTTTCGTCATACTTGTCATATTTTCAAATCCTTTTTCTCTTACTACCCGCTTCGTGTTGCTCGCGTCGAGTGGTTTTATTTCTCGTCTTCTCGTTGCTGTCCTTGCCATTGTTTCTGCCAACTCTTCCCGCTACGGTCTATTGTGCCCAACGATGTTTCAGCTCGTATTCTTGCCTGCCCGTTGAGTCTGAAAAGCGCTAGAGGTGATGGTGCGAGACGACGCCAAAAAACGATTGCTTGTGAATTACGTTGCACGCTTTGCGTCTTGTTTTCCCTGACATCTTTCCAAGCAGCTTATAACGCCATCTTATTGCCATCGGCCCTTTTGATTTCCTGTCGCCTTTTCCTTCCCTAATTCCTTGTGTGCTTGCTTTTTCTTCCATGTTTCGACTCAAGGGTATTCCATGGCGTTTTCTGCTCGTCCGCAGGGAGAAACAAAAATGGGAACAAAAAGGTCAGTTGTCTGTATTTTTGCGTGCTTGTTTAGAAAATGCCTTCACGATATTTGATGCGTTTACTCCTCTCGATTCTTCTCACTCTCTCTTTACTTTCGTTTGTCACTGTTGATTTCCTTCGCGTGCTCTTCAACCTTCGAAAGGCGTGCCTGGATAAGGCTCGACGGACCATACCTTCTGTGAAAATTAGGACGCAATGCACGTGCTGCTCGTTTTCATTTATTTATTTCTCCTTCAAAATTGTAAACTTTACTTTTCTTTACCAGAGGGTCTCTCGTTGCATTAGGCTTTCTTTGTTTCTACTTACGACAGGTAGTTTCGTAGTTTCGTTATCAATGGCGTTCCCCCGGAAAACAAACCAAAATCGTCATATCTTTAAAAATATTTGCATCTTAAATTGCACAATAAGTGACTCCGAGACCTTGCTGCATAGTTGAGTTGGATATTGTATCCTTTCACACACAGCACACCAGATACCATTTCTATCGAGTCAGCCGTTCTGTTAGGACATGGCTACATACTGATTGAGGAGCTTATCATGCACATAATCGCCATGGAAATGAACAATGTCCCCCCCCCCCCCCCACACGTCGTGACCGGCAGATGGCTGGGACATAAAATTTGACATTATCAAAAATTTACTGGACCTTAAAAGATAAAATATGAAATTGGTATCATGAAAGAACATCCTAAGAGCTGATCAACTTCACACTGTGAATTATTGCAAACTCGTCAAAGCATCACAGAGTTGCCTATCTATTCCACATTATCGAAACCGGTGCGTCCCGTGCCGCAACTGTCATTTTGGGTGGCGTTGAGGCCAACGGCGGCGTCATCATATCGAACAGCTGCTGCATTGACGAAGTCGATGTCGGCGACCGCCGCAAGTGGCTGAAGCGAAGCCGTTCGTCGTCGTCGCCGTTCTGCATTTTTGGTGTGCCAGAACGCTCACTCCCGTCGCTCCTTTCAGGTTCGTCACTGGAACCGGAGCTATACAGCTCGCCCAGTTCAAAATACACCACCAATGCGCCGTTGGCTGAATACCGCCACGACAATACATTGCAGAGGGCAGGCGACGTGCACCACGATCCAAAATAGTCAGCCGACAAGCGGCTGATAAGTGGCTGGAGAGCCGCGGACTCGCCTGAAGCTCTCGTGGATATGCTCAACGTTGGGGGCGGTCGCGCCCATATGTCGGCGTGCCAGTCCATGCTGATCTGGTCGTCCGAGATGCCCAACCCAGGAGTCGCCGTGGATGCAGACGTTGGGGTTCCGGGGGTTGATGAAGACATGGAAGTCGATGACGACGAGCTGTGTGGCAAGATGCCACGTTGTTTCTTGGTAGCTGCGCTGCCGCCGCTGCGACCTGAGCCGGGAAAGTCAACCAGAGGGCCGGCGGTGCCTCTGAAGGACGCATGATTGGCACGGGCACCCACAAGGAGGTGGAACGACTCTGTCATGGCCGACCCCGCCTTGCCGTTACCATAGCCGTTGTTGCCACCTGCAGCAGTAGCTTTCCCGGAGAGAATCACGGCGCTTTGTGTGCCTGGACGGTGGGTGCTGACCTCAATGGCGCTGTGGAAAGGCACAAAGTCCATGTCCGACGCGGCCAGCGGCGTTCGATCGAGGTCCACGGGGCGGTTGAAAGTCAAAAACAACACTGGCTGTGGTTGGTGCTTGCTACCCGCCCCGCCAACCATATTGATGGAACGCGCGGTGATGCGCTGGCCCAGCAGCAGAGAGATACCGCGGGACTGGGCGTTGCGGCAGTCGACAAAAATCTGCGTGCGTGTTGCAGTCAGTGCTGCCGGTATCTGCATGATGAGGAGCTGGGTGGACAGGCGGATGTAGTGACCGTTTCGGACACGATGCAGCGGGATAACGACACGAGACGCCCGGTCGCTGGATGTGCGGCGGTAGCCAACGTCCAGAACGGCACATGCACCTTTTGCAGTGTACAGCAGCGGGAGGGAGATGCTCAGGCCGAAGTTTGTAATGGAGTATGGGCCGATCTCCGATGCGTGTGACGACGCATTGGCACCACTCGATGTGCCTAGGCTCCCGACGCTACCGGACATGCTGCCGCCGCTGTTCCAGCCGCCCATAGTGCCTCCACCGCCTCCCGCGTTGCCAAACTCAGCAAAGTACAGAGCCGAATCGCGGAAGACCTTTGGGTGCGGTGCCAAGATGCTGGTCCATTGCTCTAGTTCGGCCTGGCGATGCGTGTCTTGCTGGATCGAGCTTGTCGACGTGGCGTTCCCCGTTCCAGCTGGTGCCGGCACCATGTCCTCTGTATTGGACAGAGATGGCGGCGGCAGGAGTCCCATCTTGGTGGCTTGCCAGCAAAAGATGGTCTGGTCGTCGGACACGCGGATGATTTCCTCTTGGAGTCGAAGGAAGGCGCGGTGGCCCTCGCCATAGAGCAGCGCCATGTGAATGCCAAAGAGTCCCAGCAGGCAATATGCCGTGTCCTCAATACGCGTCGTGCGCCGCTTTGCCATCCAGGACATGCGCCGTGCAACACTCGCGGTGGAGACATAGTCGGGACGCTTGATATAGGTGCGGTCGATGTCAGTGATGTCGCTAATGAGCGATCCTTCCGTTTCCTTGGTAGCCAGGGGCAGCCACTCGTACGAGAAGAAGAGCACCTTGGCCGGGGCAAGCAGCTCTTGAAGCGTCCAGCCGCGCGTGAACCAGGCACTCGACTTGAAGGCACGGCGCACCGTCGGGTCCGCGAGATACTTCTTGAGCCCGCCAGGAGGCGGCGGTGGTGTCTCGCCTGGCGTCACCAAGGGCATGGGATTGCCGTCCTCGCCCGGAACGACGACATCCTTCATGAAGACGTAACAGACTTCTGCATCACGATACCACGCGAACATGGAGTTGATCGCCTCGGAAAGCTCGGAGCTGCTTGTCTTGTCGATGCAGTTCGTGTCGACCCAGGCGTGATCATATCCGTCACATGCTGCCTGTTGGCAGGCCAGCTCGATCTTGCGGAAACCTTCCTTCTTACGGGCTGTTTCTAGGCCCTCCCGCCAGTCTGAGAAGGTCACCTCTCCAACGCCCCACGTATGCGACAGAATCGCATACGGAGGGATGTTGTTGAAGTGCTCTTCGAGCTCAAGTGTTTTTGTGTTGATCAAGCGCATGGCTCTCGTGGGCTCGTGGTCAGACTTGTTTGTGTTTCTTTGGGGGCCGCAGTTGGTCTTTGACTGTTGGTGTCATCGCTAGTAAACCTTGTCTTTTTGTGCTTCGGGAGACCCCGCCGCCGGCCGGCCAAGAAAGCGGGTTTTCCAGCTTCGAGGCCCAGCTTCTCTTCTGCCGCTCGCTCGTGTCTGGCCACTCATTCCTCTTCCACCATTGCGACCCCTGGGCCCCTCTCGTCTCGTCCCATCCGTTTTGGCTTTTTCTGGTGTTTGCATTTGTTCCTTCCTGTCTTCTCACGGCCAACCACAAACCCTGAACGTCGTTGCTTCCCCCCACATCTAGAAGCTCAGCACTGACCATTGCTTTCAATTGGCCAGTTTGTTTCAAAGCCCCACTCACACTTGCGGCGGAGCACGCCAACCAAGGCTGACCACCCCGTCAAGCCTGTCCATCTCGCCACGGACATGCTCTGGAGACAGTTTGGACAGCAGGAGCTGGGGAAAGATGAAGGGTGAGCGAGAAAGCGGAGTGCTGGACAAGTGACCACAACAAAAGATGCTGAGGGAGGCGGCGGGAGCCAGCCTTGTGGGCTATTCTTGCGTCTGGGCGGCTCGTTGACCTTCGCTCTTGCCGTCGTTGTCTCTTTCCTTCCCAAGCACGTTTACGTGATGAATCTTCGTCACTCCTCCCTATTTGGGCGTACACAGCATCGGCTCCTTACCAGCCGTCGTCCCCTCACGTCGTGCCAGGAGACGTTTTCTTTTCTGCCATTGTGCATCTGTTATCGATCGCTGCGGATCGGCTTATCATCGCCAGTCTCGACGCCATTGCTCAGCCCTCACAGCTCCAGGCGGCTGGCCAATAGCGGAGACGCTATACAGCCTCCTTTTCTTGGACATATCCCATCTCTAAAGACATTCCCTCGCCCTCTCCGCGGGTCATTTGTTGCTTTGCAGCACCAATATTACCGCGTTTTGACTCGCACTCCGCAGGTCGGACACTGTCATTTTACCTCTGCATACCCTGGTCGCACCATCTGTCGGCCCAGGCGCTCGCGAGAAGAGGGTGGCTCGCTAAACCGCATTTGTCATTGAGTAGACCCAGGGGTTGTTTGGATAGAGCTCGCCTCTTCCTGTCGCCTTTCTTTTCTTCTTGTTCATATTTCGCCATTTGCGTGTTTGCGGTGGTTGGCAACCTTATCATCAACATCAAGCTTCACGCAATAGTGGCCAGCCCTTCTAAAACGACTCCGTAATACTATACAACGGCAATCATTAAGCACGGCCTTCCATACCACGAACCATCCTCGAGCCTACCTCAGACCAGCCAAACGCAAGAACATTACAGATACGGCCGACGATCCCACGATCCCACGGGACGACAAAGCGACGATTAGACTGTGTGACTGCGAGTGTCGTTACTAGTCCGATGGCCTCTTATACAACTGACCGACCGTCGTCACCTTCTTTCGCCCCCTTTGCTCTCAAACCTCTCCCGCTGGACCTCGTCGGCGGTGTACCAGGCGGTCTCGGCCTCGACAAGATGTCATCATCTTCGCCAGATCGCATCAACGGTGATGCGCAGGACACCTTTAATGGCCCCGAGGACCAGTCGGGGCCGAGCCCTGTCCTGCCGCCACCGGCAGCACTTCCTTCTGGCACAAATGGGAGCTTTCCCGCCGGCGACCCTTTGTCGCCGCTGGACTTTGCCGGTTTGTCGCCGGAGGTTGTCGCGCGCCTCGCGCACATCGTCAACAACTTTCGTTCCCTGAACGGTGGCAGCCACGCTACCAGCCTTGCCAATGGTTCATCTGCCTCCCCTGCACCACGATCGCCCGCACCGGCACCATCACACCCGCAAAATCCTTCTTTAGTATCAACTGGAGAGGATTCGCTGCTCAGTCTCGAGAAACATCTACACGAAGACACCAAACGCTTGCTTGCCAACGCAGAGCAGCGCATCAAGAAACTGAACAACGAAATCGAAGACCACAACGACATCATGGAGGACTTCCGCATTGATAACCGCGACCTCAAAGATCAGGTTGAGGCCAGCACGCTTGAGATTGATAGTCTGCACAAGCACATTGCTGAGCTCGGCCACGTCGAACAACAGCTGAAAATACAAATTGCCCGGCAGCAGACGCTTGAAATGCACCTGCAGATCGAGAGAGAAGGACGGAAAGCTGTCGACGACGAATTGGCTGTAAGCCGACGCGCCCACGCAGGCGACCTGCAGAAGATTGATGTTGAGCGAAAGCAACATGCCGCCACCACCGCCGTCGTTGAGAAGCAAAGCGAAGAGATCCGCGAGCTACAACAACAGCTCGACGCGGCCAACAAGCGCGTGGCGGCACGGGATCGCATGCTGGCCGACGCCGAGGCTGAGAAGCGGACATTACAGGCCACCGTCTTCGACGCTCGCCACAACATTGAAGAGACAGCGGCCGTCTTTGGCGAGGCGTCTCTGGCCTTCAACACGGAGGTAGACCGCCTGATGAACACGCTGCTGTCTATGAAACTGTCAGCCACGCCGCGGACCGTGCTGCCGGTACAAACGCCACAGCCGACACTGCCGCCAACGCCGCCAAGGAGATGAGTTCTTTTCTCCTTTGCGCAGGCAACATGACGCTGTAATTTCCTTTGCATCCATCTTTTATACATCATGATCTCTTGTGCTGGTGTTGACTTGGGTTAATTTGCTTTGCTGCATTCTTTGCACTTTTTGCAGCCCTTTTTTGGATCTTTTACATTTGTCGATACCCTGCATAATTTTTTTCCCTTTTGCTGTCCCAGCAGTTTTGCAGCGGATATTGTTTTGTTGAATGTGTTTTATTTTACATTTTTTTGGATATCATAATATGGATAGGAGGCAGTCAAAAACGGACTTCACAGCTATGAGGAGTATACGACGGTACCCGTTTTATTTACTTTTGGATATATTAATGAAACATCAAAGCAGCATGTGCCTTGCTCCTCTTACTTTCCGTCATCCGTGTCCGGTACACTCTCCAGATCAACCCAAGACCCAGCCAGCGACGCCAGGTCGTCGTCCGCCAACACAACATATTCAAACTCTTCGAGATCGCTGAACAGCGCACGGCCATCGATTGTCTGGCCCTCGGCGTCTTCCCAGACCCCGTTCAGTGCGTAGAGCGGGGTCACTGTGTCATCTCTGTCATCTCTGTCATCTCTGTCATCTCTGTCATCTCCGTCATCGTCCTGAGTGGCGGGCCGAACACCAGCCTCGGCCGTCTCCGACGCCGACGTCTTCAGCGGTGACGTCGCAGCGCTGTGGCCCGCGACACGTCTGCCCTTGCGCTTCGCTGCTACATGGCGCACCGTGTAGAGCGGCTCCGCGTGGCGGATGGTGTCCAGGCTGTCGGCCTGGTAGGCAGAGGCAGCATCGCCGGTCGTGGGGGGTGGGGCGCCGATGGGGCCGGAGGCGGGCGCAGCAGGGTCGGCCGCATTTGGGCCGTCGTACAGAATGCCGAGGCTGTAGAGCTTGGCCACCTGCTCGTCGTCGTCCAGGCTGGCCGCGTCCCGAGCGACGACGTGCACGCCCGACGACTCGCCCGGCCGTTTTGTTGGGTTGGCGTGGGCCAGCTGCACAAACTCGTCGAGCGAGGTCTCCTCGAGCATCGTGTAGTGGCCACCGATGTGGCGCCCGCCGGCCGACTTCTTGCCCCCGTCCTTGCTGGCGTACGACCGCCAGGCGACCGCCGGCAGGCCGTCCGTCGACGAACTGTTGCCGAGGTCGCCCGCATCGTGAGACGTGACTCCCTCGCGGTGGTCGGACAGCCGGTGTGTCTGGAGCGAAAGACCGTGGCTCTTGCTCTTGTCGAGCACCAAGCGGAGGTTGCGGTGGCGATAAACACGGCCCTGTTTTGTTTGGACGCGGACAAGATAGCCGCGGAAGCCTGACGTCTCGCTGCGGCCCATGTTTGCGGCTCGATGCGATTGTTTGCCGTGACACTCGAGTTGCTCTGTATTGGACCTAGGGATCGTCAGCGTCAGACAGGTATATTTGATAAGGATGCCCCTGGTGGAGGGACGGCGTATCGTATTGTTTTATTCGTACACTACTCTGGCGACAGTAATAGTGATTGGGTCAAAATGCAGTTGTGATGGTGCCCTGTCGTGTTTCCTGGCATGATCCGCGTGGAGGTTGTCACTCCTCTTTTTATGTGTTTGTATTTATTGTTTTGTTCTCTTTTCCGTCCGAGACAACGCATGCCATTTATGAGGCTGTGGTTGTCACTCGATAAGAGCCATATTGCTGCAATGGCATCCCGCCTTGAGGACGATGGCGAAGCAATGATTCTGCTCGAGTCACCGGCGAGGCTGTGCCGCAAGGGTCGACATCGTTGACTCACTCGCTCACAAGACTCGTCATGACGCTGATGCGATTACATCAGAAGGGTGTAGTGGTGCGGGGGTGTTGACGCAGAGCCCCAACGGGCCCTAATTCGGGGTTGCCTTTAGTGACCAATAGGCCTGTCGCATTTGTCTTGGCGCGACTCCAGGCGACCGCCATAGCGGAATGACGGGCAAGAGGCACGAATATCACGACCAGCATAAAATCAAATGCTGTGATTGCACCCCCGCGGATACTCAAGTGATATGCACCTAGAGAAGTGCAGCATCTAACGAAACGCGACACAATGGACGTGACATTAAATAAGCTTAAAGACGCATATCCCTCTGTGGCGGCATACGACGAGTGACGAACAGAGCTGGACAGCGCGCGGTGGATGACACTACATTCGTCGTACACGGCGTCGGAATGGTCTCTGGTGTTCTGGACGAAGACGAGTTTTTGCCCCGGGGCTTTGTTTTGTCCTGCGATGGCTTTGGGCTGGCTTCCGGCCTGGCTTCCAAACGGGCGTTCTCCCAACAGCATAGGTTCCTCGGACGGCAACATGAAAGCGCCTTCATTTAGCAAACCGGGCTCTCAACACAGTCTCGTTGCAACAAGGCAGATTGTGACACATTTTACAGTCCGCTTATCGTGTGGCTGGGGGCAAAAAAAAAAAACGCAAAGAGAGCGCAAGGGGACGTCCACGTCAATGAACAGCATCCCACGCCCATCGTCAATCGGTGGCTGACCGGTGAGGTATGACAAGGCAGGCGGAGAAGTTCAGTCATAAAATAAAGGAAGAAAAGAAGAAAATAAACGAGACAAAGAGGCGACGAGACGGGGAAAGGCAGAAAGCCATGTGGGAAATATTGGCAAAAGCAATCTTCTTCCTGCATATGCATTGGACCGGGATTGTCGTACGTCGTAATACTTGAGAGCAGGCATCCCGCGGACTGCGGTGTATTACTCCTGCGCTCGCAGTTTTATTTTCGTTGTCTCTTCGTTCTACCACCGTTATGGCCATTATCCAATGTACTCTTCTTGTCGTTTGCCGGTGCCGACTGCCTGGACCGACATACGAAGCATGGGTAAAGGCAAGGGCAGAAAAACAGCGGCTGCAGTACGCGGGTCGCCGGCATGGCCATGGCCTCCCAAGTCTTGCCTGTTGGTGATTGCTTTGGGGGAACACAGCATATGTTCTTCTATAAAAAATAAAATAAAAGACGAAAAAAGATGCAAATCCACGCCTTTAACTGGACAGGGCGCGGGTAGTTGCTGTTATTGGAGGTCAAAGAACGCCGAGGCTTGTGCCGACCTGCCGTTTGGCCGCAGCTGAACTCGAGGCAGCGGTGAGCGTCGTGGATGTTGGAGCCTTTGCTTTTCGCCTTGGCGCTCATCCTGTGCAACAACAATGGACAGTCCATAGTTGTGATGAGGATCCGAAATGCAATTTCCTGTTCTCAAGTGCAGACGCCGAGATCGGCCGCCAATGTGAATGCGACGTATTGTGTGCAGAGATGTCCGATGCATCCCAAAAGATGTCGTGTTGGCGGAAGAATCGGCTTTTCAAGAGGTCGACGAAGCAACGGCAGAGGAGCGGAGGAGACCCAAACGCAGCCGAGACAAACCAAATCCAATCTTCGCACGACGCCCATCCTGCAGCGAAAGCAGCAATCGTGTGCAAGAAGGTCTCTCGCCGCAGTGTCAACGATCGCCGACAACTGTCTCAAGCCTCGCGAGCGGAGAACTGAAAGAACGCGAGCCGGTCGACGACAATGGGCCTTGCTACGGTGTACGTCCGATTGTCTCCTAACGCGGTATTGTGGGCGCGTACCTCACTGTCACCTCGTACATCAGTGTTGCACTACCGTAAAAGATTATAAAAGAAAAAAAAGTGGGAAATAGCATTAAAGCCGTTCGGTAACAAACCAAGCCATATCGTTACATTGGATATGAGTTGTTGAGGTGTTGAGCCTCTCTCCTCTCTACCTTAGAATTTCATTTCTTATTTACTAATTACGGAGCCAAGCAAGGGGCATTATCCGATGCAAGCCGCTTGAGAGAAAGGTGGCCGGCCGGCGAAAAGAAACAAAAAAAAAAAAAAAAATGAAATTATGCAATGGTGGCCCTTGTCGAGTGTGATCAGGATAGAGTTACGTCGCGGCCAGAGACTATCCTCGGCACAGACTAGTGGCAGAGAGTGCGGAGAAACGACGACGCATGTATGTCGATGTTTGGAGAAAATCAGTCAACATGTATCGTAATGCTCCGGAGACGGAGTTGGGGACGAAATCTGAAATCTGACTAGAAGAAAAGCCAAGACGCGAAGAAGCGAGAAAGAACATAAAAGAGGAGACGACAAACAGATGTCGTACGCGAAAAACACAAAATGGCCAGACAGGAAGAAAAGCCAAGAGGCGCGCCCCCGCCGGTCTACGATGTACAAAACATAACTCCGTGGGCCGTGGGGACTGGATCCGCAAAGCTTAAAGCATGCCCCAGAGTGGAGGCGGCGAGGGGAGGCCGAGCGTATCTGGGCAAAGTCTGGGCGATGAGCACTAAGAAGGAAAACAAAAGGATGTTTTGACGTCAGTCGATAATGGCGTTACGTGAACAGTTTTGTATTTATGTGCGTCAATGTGAAATGTAATATTGACAATAGTCGAATGACATACGACGCCTTAATCCTCTATTCTTTTAACAAAAAAAAGAAGGAAAAAAACACGGATTTGGAAAAACCGCTCTGATAATACAGCCTCATTCTTTGATTCCACCGAATATTCACCATCCTATTTTCCCCACATCCCTTTTCCACCACCGTATCTCGCAAATCTCTGTGCGTCCTCCCATCAGCCTCAATATGATATGCGGCATACGTCCTCTTAGGTCTTGTATCCTTTCCCTTTGTACTAAATCAGTGGCCTTTCCTGTTGTCTTCTCCCAGTGTGGTTTGGTTTCTGCTGCGCCTTTATCTGTCTGTGTACCATCCCTGTTTTTGAACTTTTGTGTATCGTTTCTGTCCTCTTTGGCAGCAACGCCTCCCTCTTTTTTCTTCTCGTCTGTGCCACACATCTCAATCTCACTTCGTCTCTTGCCATGTCTCTGATCGTATGTTTCAGTCAGTGGCAGTGAACGCAAAGACGAGTGAGGAGGGATGAAGGGAAAAAGAAGGAGTCGCAACATCTTTGGGCTGTGACCCGTCACTGTTGCACAAAGTACAGATGGGTAGGACAGGACGATGTGTTCACGACAGCGAAGCCGGCCTGGTCTGGGAACAGCGCAACGCCAAGGAATGTGGGATGTTGAGAATGTTTGTTTTCAAACAAAAAATAAAGACGGGCCTCACGACCGAGACAAGTCCACAAAAGAAAAGAACAGACTGCGCAAGAAGGATGAGGCGATGTCAACGCATGTTCTCCGTGGAGGCACAGTTGCCAGGTGCAGTTGCTATCTGCCAGCAACCGCGTAACTCCTTGGAGTCCCGCAGGCCCAGAATAAAAAACGTGCTCTTGGAATACAGCAGGGCCTTCAGACCACCGGCCGGTGCGTGTGCATATGTCGTATGCAGTTTACAGCGATCACAGCATATCACAACGGGGCTCTCTCCGCGGTGTCCCATTCCATTCCCTTCTTTTCTTTTCTTTCGTTCTTGCTCATCCTCTTGGTCCTCTACCCTGGCCTTCTTCTATCCTTCCATGCATTCCATGCATTCCATGCATGCGCGCATGCATTTGTGACCATTTGTGACCATTTCTGTACGTCCATGTGCGCCTGAAGTGCGTCTGGGCAGAAGCTCGCCTGTGAGCCCTGAATCAACCTCTGCCTACTCTTCCGTGCTTGCATGCACAACGGACAGCGCGTGCGTTGCGGCACACGGCATCCTCTCCTTGTCAATCCGTTTCCTGTCCTCTTCTCTTTCTCGACGCTGTGCACCTGACGCAGCTGCTGTGTCCCTACGGAAGGCCGTCTTGACTCTTGATGTCGCCTCTTGTCCTTTGACTGTCCCATGGTCTTTCCTTTGATCATCGTTCTCCGGCCGTTCTCCGTCTGCACTTGCCATGTGGCATTTGTCGAGACATGCATGAAGTGTAGAGGATACCGGCCTGCGCACAAAATCCTTCTCGGCAACCTGGCGACGCGACGAGCCGGTGGTGATGTGAGCCATGTGTGTGATACGGAGCAAGCTGTGTCCGATGCGAGTTTATGGTGCCTTTGGAAACAGACGCACAAGAGAAGAGACGGAAACGCGGGAAAAGAAGACTCGCTTCCTGGCGGCGAGCACTTTTTTTTTCATCCGTTACCCTTTTTACGCACAATATTCTTAGCCACTCGCAAAATCACGCTCTTGGCTTTGACCTTTTGGTGAAAGCACATAGAAATGCACCTGACGTAGCCATATTTTTGATTCTTGCCTGCTGTCTCTGCTCCCTGTCTTTTGTGCTCCCGCACTCTTTTATTGGCCTCCTTTATGCTCGTTCTCGTCTACGTTTTATCTTCTCGTGGTATTCTTAATCTCGTCGACTCTTCCTCGACTTTCCTTTTTTATCGTCCTTTCTCCATCCACCAGATTCGTTCACGCCTCTTCATATATTGTACGCCACCCGTGATGGTATCCTCGGTCCGGTAGGGCAGACCGCGAAAACAACTGCGCAACGACTGCACCCAACAGCCTCCGCAGCCACGCACGATAACTCCAAGGTAAGACGTTACCAATTACCAAACGGACGGATACCACGACCCTGAAAGAACTTGGCGTCCTGTTCGTATATTGCATTCTTGGCTTGTTTGGCGTCTTGTCCTAGTCGCCCCTTTTCGTGCATTGGTCTTCCGGGCGGCGGATCCTGATTTCTTTTCGTGGTTCATTTTCGTTTTTCTGTTTTCTTTTGTCTTTTCCAGTGTTCCTCTCTTTAGTCCTCCCCCACCCCATGGCTATTCCCATCCTTTCTCAACCTGTTCTAATACGACATCAGACTCATCAATCACGGTTCGACCGATCCTGGCCAAGCCACGCGGGTGCATGCCCCAGCTCACGAACCCGACAAGGTTGGATTTGAATTTGAATTTAAATTTGAATTCGTTCTCATGTGTTCTTCCGATAGAAGCAGGACCGGCAAACGACAAACGCCAAGGCTCGACCACCAGCACTTTTGTTCTCGCCCCAATTTGCCCGTCCCGCGCATCGTCCCATATTCATAATCCCGTTGTTCTTGTCTGCCGGGGCAAACCTGAAGCAGTCTTCCGGGCCAGTCTCTTGCTTCATGCCGACATCAACCGGCATCAAATTACAGCCTGCAGCAATCGTTAACAGCTTTGTTTGATCCCCTGTCGAATCCAGAGACCATCGCCGTCGCTAGCCGCCGTCCTCGTACGGCACCTTGGACCGCCCGTTTGCATATTCTGTTGTGTTTTGTTTGCCCGGCCTGACGTCGCCCGAACTGGCCGAGTCACCCCTGCCCATAACCAAAGCGAGAGGGAACTCCGACGCCGTTCCTCTCCTACTGTTTCTCTTCACTATCTCCACACGCCGGGCTAAGGGATAGAGAAAATACGACATACCAAAAATACCAAAAAAAGACACAAATAAGAGCTACAGGTTGGGTTGGGTGGGTGGTATTGAAACAAGTGGCCTTTTTTCCAAAGCTTCTGGCGCGGAAATCGAAAAGAAGGCACCACGGAAACAACGGACAACAGAAAATAAAGAAACCACCTTACGAGAACGGAAACCTAAAGTTGGCCGGTTGGTGCAGGGGTCAACCACACGAATCAGACGTATTTGCAGAGTATTTCGTACATTCACGTGGGATTGACACGAAAACAACAAAGCCGGCGAAGAGAATCAGCGCCAGGATTCCAAACCTTGTTCCATCCATCCCATTCACTCCCCGATTTTCCCATCCCGCCTCCCCAGCTCGACCGTCGACGTCTGACGAACTTGACGCCAGCTCGGGCGCGGCTTATTCCCTTGGCTAGGCCCGCTCTTCACCCGCACTGTCACCACCTTGTCGCCCCCCTTTTCGCTGCAACGTACTTTGACCTCGATCCCCCGCAACAGTCGACTGCCGATCATCTCATGTGGGTCATTGACCCGGAGCGGCACTGCCAACACACTCTCTCACAGTCAATAACAGTGCCTTCACGCACCAGGCCTCTCTGTTCATCTGTTTATCTGTTTATCTGCTCCCCAATTCCGTCAAAATCGCCGGTATTTCCTGGACTGGCCGCCTGCTGATAAATTACGTCGCCGCCCACCCGATTCCCTTTTGGGAGGGCTAGATTCGCTCCTCCTCTGTTCCAGGCTCCATCCCGGCTTTTCATCACGTCCATCATTGCCTTTTTCTACCCACGCGTCTTGTGTCATTCACCACATTTTGCTTCGTTGATCTCCGCACTCGGTCTCCTCCCCAAGCGGCGTCTTTCGGATTCACAGCGTCTGTCTCTTTCCTTCCCCTGCCCTTCTGCCCTCGTCCTTCTGTCCCTGTCGCTTCGTTTCTTTCTCGTCTGGTTGTTGGTGGCTGCCGTGGTTTACTTCGCGTCGCTGTTTCGTTTTCCTTGTCATCGCTTGCTTCCTTCCCTCCACCTCTCCTTAGCCAATTCCCACCACGCACTAGCCCCACCTCGACTTCCCCCTTTGGTCGCCTCCTCCGACTTACACCTGCTGCGTGCGTGTACTGTTGTTGGCCCCGGTTTTTGGGACGCTCTTGTGTGTCGACTGGGTTCGTTGCCACTTTCTGATTTCCTCGACGTTGAAGCTCCCAGCTCCAGCTCCAGATTGGAAGGAACGAAAGGATCAAAAGTGGAAGAAAGAGGCCCGCCAAGCCAAGACTCGAGAACTCCTGCCTCGAAGGATACAAAACCCTGGAGGGAAGGAGCTTCCCGCGAACAGTGGTCATTTCCTGCTTTCGACTGGGTGAAAACAACAAAATAGGGCAACAGCGAACGTCATCCCCCTCACTTCACCATCACCTCTTGCCTCCTTCCTTGCGCTTTGTCTTCTCTCTCGCTCTCTATCTCTCTCCCTAAATATCCCGGTCTCCCAATTTTTTCTCGGTCGTCCTGCCCCTTTTCTCTTTCGAATACATTTGAACGCAACAAACCCGTCATACTCTCTTCCTTGCTCTACCAACCCAGAATATCACAATGAGTGACGACGAAAAAGCTCACGGTAGCCCCGTGGCCGACACAGCGACTGCTGACACCGTGACTGTGTCCGACATCCCTCCCGACCCAGACGCACACCTGAGCGAAGCTGAGCGGAAAGCCATCGTGAGTGTTTCTTTTCCCAACAGCGACGCTCCAATTGCGGCTATCAATATTGTGCTCTAGCGAATGCTGACCGTCTTAGGACCGTAAATTGATTTGGCGCCTGGATTTTATTCTGATCCCATGGGTGAGTCGAATCTGAGAGACCATTAAAAAGACCAAAAAAATCATCGTTTTGCATATCTCCAAAACATCTCCAAAAGTCTCCAAGGATGGCTCAACCCCCCTACTAACCGCGTCTCTGTCCCCCGTCCAGCTCTGTCTTTTGTACCTGATGGCCTTTTTGGACCGCACCAACATCGGCAATGCCAAAATCGCCCACCTGGAAACCGACTTGGGCTTGTCGACGCCGCAGTTCAACATGACCCTGACCATCTTCTTCATCTCCTACTCGCTCTTTGAGCCCCTCACTAACATCCTCCTGAAGCGCCTACGGCCCTCCATCTTCATCCCCATCATCATGGTCACCTGGGGACTCAGTATGCTGAGCATGGGCTTCGTCAAAAACTACGGCGGCCTGTTGACAGCCCGCTGGTTTTTGGGCTTGTGCGAGGCCGGCCTCTTCCCCGGCATCAACTACTACCTGTCCTGCTGGTACAAGCGCTCCGAGTTTGGCATCCGTGCCGCCATCTTCTTCTCGGGTGCCGCCATTTCCGGCTCCTTTGGTGGTCTGCTCGCCGCGGCCATTGGCCTTTTGGACGGAAAGCGCGGCCTCCCTGGCTGGGCATGGATTTTCATTGTCGAGGGCGCCCTCACCATCTTTTTGGGCCTCCTGTCCTTTTTCATGGTGCACGACTTCCCCGACGAGGCCCGCTTTCTGTCGTCCGACGACCGCGTCCGCGTCATCCGCCGCCTCAAGCTCGACCAGCAGGCGTCTGCCGGCCACGAGGAGTTCCGCTCGACGTACCTGTGGGCCGCCCTCAAGGACTGGAAGATGTGGCTCGGCATGGTCATTTACATGGGCTGCGACATGCCGCTGTATGCCTTCTCGCTGTTCCTGCCGTCCATCATTGTCGGCATGGGCTGGGGCGACTCTGTCGTCCACAGCCAGCTCGTGTCCGTGCCGCCGTACGCCGCGGCCGCCATCCTGACCATTGTCATTGGCTACGTCGCCGACCGCACGCGGCAGCGTGGCCTCTGCAACATTCTCGTTTCCTTGCTTGGCATCGTCGGCTTCAGCATGCTCATCGGCTCGTCGCGCCCCGGCGTACAGTATGCCGGCACCTTTTTGGCGGCCCTGGGCATCTATCCGTGCATCGCCAACACCATTACCTGGGTGGCCAACAATTCCGAGGGCGTCTACAAGCGCGGCGTCGTGCTCGGCTTCGTCATTGGCTGGGGCAACTTGAACGGCATCGTGTCGTCCAACATTTACTTTGCCGCCCCGCGCTACTTTGTCGGCCACGGCGTCGTCTTGTCCTACTTGGTACTGTTCTTGTTTGGCGGCTCGGTGCTCATGACTCTGATGCTGCGCCGTGAGAACACACGCCGCAAGCGTGGCGACCGCGACGGCTGGGTCACCGGCCTCACTGCGTCTGAAATTGACATGCTGGGCGATAGGCGGCCGGACTTCATCTACACCACGTAGAGACCCACATAACGGGCGTCGGTGGGATGGATGGAGATAGGAAGATGGATGAGCAAAGGGAATACCACGTTGGATCCTGGGGCCAGTTGAGCCTACGATGATATGGTTTTTTTTTTTGTCGACTTTTTTGTTACTCTCACTTTTTTGATTGTTTTGTTGCTAGCGGTTTGTTTTGATAGCATGGTGAAGGGAGGACTGGGCAACGATTCACGCGTCGATGGATGGGAGTTGGGCGGCTCACTGTTGCTTTCTCACATTCACGTTTGCTCACGGGGAGTACGTCGCACTGACGGGTAGGAGAAAAGTCTTTTCTGGCCATCTCGACCATTTTCTGGTGTTTTTTGGTCTTTCTTTTTTGATTCTTGAAATCTACCCAATCACTTTGTTCTTTTCAAATTGGCATCTGGTTTTCTGTGCAATCCACCGCTCTATCGACTAACAGTAGTGACGGCGAAAATGGGACGACGGCCACACGCATGTTGTATGTCGTTCGGAGCCGTCCATCATCCACCTGGTCGTGGTCGTCTTCCTCGCCCTGCGCGACAAAATTGCATCTGTACTTGATTTCACCCAACACTCGTGCTCGAGACAAAATTCCACACGGCGTGTCCTTCCTCGGAAATCCTCTTCTCGACTTTATTTTTCTATTTTATTATTAACATTTCTTTCCGCTATGCCATCTCCGCTGCCGCTGTCGTGCGACTGACGGGATGAAGATGGCCATCATACGGACACGACATACGACGTAATCTTACCATCGGGGCGTACAGTATCTTGCGACTACAGGTACGAAAGAGCATCGGGTAGGGCATACAAGACGTCAATACGAAAGTAACAAAGGGGTAGGATGGAGGGAGTCATGCAATGAGAGTAGACGAGATACCCGGTGCATTGAGGGCCCATTCCCTTGACCCTGGACGGCCGTGTCATCGTCGCGCGGAGCGCCCCAGTAGCTGAAAAAGGCAACAGAAACACCAAAGGAATAGCAAAATAGAAAGCGGGAAAGGTGTCTGAAAGATGAACATGGCAAGGGACCAATAGGACAAAAATGTTACGATACTGGAAGCGAACATGAATAGTTGAATCCTGGCTGGGTCATGAACAAATGGCGTATCGAAGGAGAGGTGATTCGTTGACGGGTTTGTCCTTTCCTCAGCCATTCAGTCAATATTATGCACACTTCCGTCTAGCTGAAATTATGTCAAACGGTCACGTTTTCTTTCGAGAAATCCAACAGGCAAACAAGACGCAAGCAGCCGTATATTGTCACGGGAGACGCTTGCCATTTTCAACGATGCTTCTATTTGAACGGAAAGCGAGGGATATTGGCGGGGAACGCAAGAGCGTCATGAATTCATACTGTTGATCCTCGTACGTCGTGTATTCTCGCCATAAGTTTTGCGGTGACAAGACAGATACAATGGGCAGCAGCCACTGATCAATCCGAGATATGTTTCTGACGGTTTCAAAAGACAAGACCAAATAGACGGGACCAGAAAGACATGGCAGCCACTTGTCAAACGTCAGGTGTGGCTGCCGTTGTCGATAATAAGTACCAGAGACAGACGGATGACGAGCGACGCGAAGAGAGGAAACACAGCGAGAGACGGACACACGAGACAAGCACAGGTACAGCCTGGCACAAAACACAAGACATACATTTGTGCAAGACAACCGACACAGTGGATCACAGGATGGCTGTCAGTGAAGAGAAATGACATGAGGATGGGGGGGAATGGGGGAAATAGGGGGACATGGAAAAGGTGGATGCCACAAGGAGACACCGAGCAGAAAAAATCTGTTGGAATATTTTCGTGCTGGCCGACCTTGTGTCAAAGATGTGTCCCGACGGATCCATCCCGCGGTGCGATGGATTATCGATGTGTATACGACAGGGACCAAGGGCGAATCGTTGAAGGGTAGAGCAATGGGTTATGTCGTGCTACGACATGTCGTGTTTGGGGATGGTGTGGGAGTGTTGTCGTTTCTGCTTTATATTTCATTTTACACGTAAACAAAAGACTAAGCCCACCGCTGACTTCGGGCCAAGAGAGGCAAACGACGATTGAGACAAGGTCGTTACACAAGAAAATAGGCGAAGGGTCTTGGGGGTGGTGGGCTGCTGTCTTTCCGTCCATCTGTGTCTTCTGACCGCCAGTTTGCCAGTTTGCCAGTTTGCCAGTTTGCCAGCCGAGCTGTTTCTCACCAGGTTTTCATTGAGGTTGTATTGTACGGTGCTATTTTGTTTTTTTTTTTTTTTTTTTTTTTTTTTTTTGGTATGAGCTGGTTTCGACTGTCTTGTTTGCCTTGTCTCGCCTGCTACTTTCTTTTTGTCGGTGAACAGTGCACCGGCCGTTGCGTTTGTCTCTGACGAGGGAAGATACTTATCAGCCTGTCTTTTGTCGTATTTTGATCACAGACTTTAAAAGGTGAAAATATTCCTCAATCGACGTGAAGTAACCATATTTGGCGTGGTAATTTTGTGTCTCTGTGTTATTGTATCGTAGTTGCATTGTTTTATTGTTACTAAATTATTTTCGCAACCTGTAACCTACAGCAGCAACGCTCTCATCACTGGTTTTCTCCTCTGTCCATGTCGGCTTACCCCTTCTTTTTACGACATTTGTTGGTTTTCTCGATGTGCACAGCGTCTTGGCAATAAAAGGCCCAGGAAACGAAGGGCACGGAGTGTAGCAGGCGTAAAAAAAGGAAAAGAAAAAGAAAAAGGGTTACACTGCATTTCTTCGTGTTACCCTCCCTCCTCCTTTGTCCTTTCCTTCATCTCCCCTCCTCCAACTCGTATCTTCACCTGCAGTTCAGCTGGTTGTATTCATTTTCCTCCTTTATCCTCGTTACCTTTGGCTCTATTGTTTTCAAGTCAGCATAAGTGCTCCGTCCTCGCGTTTTGTTTTCTTCAATGCCTTCTACCAGAATTGGTGGAATATAATGAGGAACGGCAGAGCGTCTGCTACTACTGCGGCCGTCCGTCCACCGTCTTTTCTTCTCGTTTCCCGTTTGTTGTGTGCCCCCTTGCTGTCCGTCGTCAATACTCCCAACAATCTCGTCTCAGCCGGAGCTATATTTTTGGAGAGTCGAACCATTCTGGAATATTGCTGCATCCTCAAAGAAGTGATTTAAGCCCTGCTTTCGGCCTTGTGCTGGACTCCCGGGGAAGCTGCCGTTCGTTTTCCGTTGGCGAATATCTTTTGAGGTCATTTTGAATAGAGAAGAAAGGGGAAAGACAAAAGAAAAGGACCCAACAATCTCACCGTCCAGTCTTCTAGCTGTCGACACCTTCTCTTCGTTTCTTTTACTTGTTTTGTCATTTTTTCTACTTCGTCTCTTTTGTCGCTTCGGTTTATATCTCCGCCGCTTGTATGTCTATTAATACTAAATAAGTCTATTCCCTTTGCACGCATCGACTCCATTTGCAGTGTCTGTCTGTACGAGAGGTTACAGAGACAAACCAGAATACATAAGGGCAAGCACGACATGCATACATACTACATAATTGTATGTCTACTCATATGCACGAAAGCACACCAAAGACATGTCAACGACACAAGATAGAATACGTCCTAGACTTTGATTTTCCCGCAGCTCTTTCACTCACCTCGTATCATGTATCGTGCCCCTCTGTCAAATCACTCTGTCAAATCACGGTGTTGGTCCATATTTGTCCGATCTTGTGCGCCCTCGACATGGTTTGTGTGGCGTCCTGACTTCTTGTCCTCCTGACCTTGTCCTCTTGTCATTTTGTACTCCTGTCTTTCAATCTTGTCCCTCACTTCGCGCTCTCCTCCTCTCGCATCAACTCCTTGCCCCGTCCCTCACTTCCTCTCTGGTCAGACGAGTCTGGTACTCCCAACCCAGCAAGGCCCTTTCCCCATCTCCCATCCCCCGTCACATTGAAACGAAGGAGAGGCAGCTGATGACCAAAGGAAATTCCATAGATCTTAGCCAACACATTTCCATTTCCCCCACTCATCCTCTGCTTCCTCTGCGTTCCTTGTCTCCTTTGGACTCATTGGTCACTGTCTCGCTCGCCGAATGTTCCATTTGGTCTTTGTTTTATTAATTTCTTTCATTTCAGCAGCATCCTTTCAATTTTCACCATCGTCTGTTCACCTTGCCGTTGTTGACATCTTCTCTCTCTTTTTTTTGTCTTTTCAATTCTACTCCTTCTCATCCCAACCATTTTCAACCCGCCTAACCACAACCACATCACAGATACGACATGAATGATGATCTGGCCACGATGCAGCTTTCGGGACAACAGGCCAGCGTTGTCGTCGGCATTGAGCGCGCCGGCGCGTCCCTGTCCATGATCGGCGTGCTGCTCATCGTCGTCACCTTTGCCCTCTTCAAGCGGCTGCGGACGGTGCCCAACACGTTTATCCTGTTCGCTTCGATTGCCAACATCGGCGCCAGCACGGCCAGCCTCATCGGCTTGTCGGGCATCGCCCAGGGCGGCAACAGTACGCTGTGCCGGGCGCAGGCGTTTTTGCTGGAAATGTTTATGCAGTCTGACCCCATGTGGTCGTTTGCCATGGCCTTCAACGTGTACCTGGTGTTCTTCCACTCGGCGAACCCGACCACGTTCCGTCGCCATCTCTGGGTGTACTGCCTCGGGTGCTTTGGGCTGCCCATGATCCCGGCGATTGTGTGTTTGTACGTGCAGAACGCGGACAAGGGTCCCGTGTACGGCGATGCCACGCTGTGGTGCTGGATCGGCGACAGCTGGAACGCGCTGCGCATCTACTCGTACTACATCCCCATCTGGGTGTGCATCTTCCTGTCGGCCGTGATATACGTCGCCGTCGGCTACCACGTCTTCCACCAGCGCAACCAGCTGCGCAACCTGACACTCAGCAACCAGGCCAAAGACCTGTCGAGCTCCGAGGTAAGAGACTCGGCAGACAAGGTACGATCCGGGGGGGCGGGAGGGGACGGGGGAAAGCGACCACTTCTTTGTGTGGAGAGAGAACACAGCAATGACTGACACTCTGGCTTGCTTTGCAGAACCTCACAAAACAACCCGAGATTTACGCGACGGTGATGACCGAAGTGCAGATCACGTCCGACGTCTGCGAGACGGCTCTGTCGAGCGAGCGCACCCCGCCGATGACACCCCTCGCGTCGCCCATGCAGTGCCCTTGGAGCGACGAACCGTTCCCGCAGACAATCGACAACAGCACAAACAGCGCCTTTGTCCATCTCCACGACCAGATGCACCACCGCATAGACGAAGAACGCAGCATAGGCGGCAGCCATACAGTCTCGCCGCCACCGGCTGCCTACTACAGAGGCATCCACAGCGGGCCCAGTACTGCTGCGTACCAGGCCACGTCCACCACGGTCATCACCTCGCCGGCGCCGCCCCACGGCTTCCAGCCCATGGGGCAGTCGTCGCGAAACGCCCACGCGAGCTCGGCGTTTCGTCTGCAGCCGCAGCTCGTTTCGTCCCAGGGCCACCGCCCCTTTGGCCACCTCGCGCACTCGCACCACGTGCACCGCGGCCACCTCCAAAACCGGGGCAGCCGCGCTCGCACGTCGCAGCACATCTCCGTGGCCCAGCGTGGTCGCCACGCCTGGCACCGGTTCACTGGAAAACTGCGCCACATGGACCCCGTCAAGCTCGCCTACTTGCGCACCTCGTTTGTCTTTGCCATTTCTGTTCTCGTCACCTGGACGCCCAGCTCAATCAACCGGGTGTACACACTCGTGTACCCGGCCCGGATCAGCTACGGCCTCAACATTGCCAGCGCCGCCGTCTTGCCGCTGCAGGGCGTCTGGAACGCCGTCATCTACTTTTCCACCAGCTGGAGCTTGCTGCGTGGCGAGGTCGGCCGGCGGTACGCACGGTCGCGCTGGATGCGGCGGGTCGGCGGACGGGTCCACGGAGGGCTGGCGCGGCTGCGCGGCGGTGGCAGCAGTGGCGGCGGCGGAGACAGGGAGTTGGTGGGCATGAGCAGCGGTCGTATTCCAGGGATATTGATAGCCGATTCTGGCGAGGATGGTGTAGGCGGCGGTGGCGGCGCGTCTATGGGCACGGCGTTGTCGCCCTCGCGAAGCCGTAGCTATAGCCAGAGCCATCTGGGCTCGTCGTCGCGCAGTGGGACAGCCGACGCGAGCTCGGGTGTTGGCCCTGGGGCGAGCGCCGTCCACGGCCACCGCCACAGCTATGATGAGAACGACACGGAGAGTGACGGTCTGGACGGCCTCGACGGCTTCAACGAGCACTCCACCGTTGGCAGCAGCAGCCCTGGTCTGCGCGCCGCTGGTAACCGGAGGCTACGACCGGCTGCGAGTATGGACCTCGGACCGCCACCCGGCCAGCGCATTCCACGGAGTCCACCACGGCTGGGTACGTTGCGTGTCCAGCGCGGCGGCCAGCTGGACACGTGAGAGGCGTGGAAGAAGAAAGAGGCCGAGGTTGAAGATGGGCTATTCTGGATCTGCTTTTGCGTCTGTCATACATCCTCGACGTTTTTTGTGTTTCGTGCAGTTGGTATATCCTGTTGTGTTTCTACTTGTATTAGTCATCTTATCCTGTTGGTTCTGAAACAAAGTGCCAAGTGTACTCCGTGTGAATAAGGTTTGTCGTATGACACCTCATATCGTGGATTTGTGATGATTTCGTCGTCGTTCAGCCACCACCGACCACGGCTCTTCCCAGCCAATCACGAACCGGAGTCACTAGTCTTTGGCAACGAGCTTGTAAGATTACCTTGGCATTGTCCCCAAGGCATGGCGCGTCTTGCCGTCTCTGTTGGCGCGTTGGGACCTGAGCTGAACTGCGTTTTCGTTCTGGATTCGAGCTTTGGTTGGCTCGGCTGGGCCGATTTTGTTTCTTTCCTTTCCGTTGGTCAAATTGCGGCCTCTTTGTCAAGGGCCACAGGGGCCGGCTGTGCGTGCAGAATAAGAGGAAGAG
Source organism: Sporothrix brasiliensis 5110 (assembly GCF_000820605.1). Lineage (NCBI taxonomy): Eukaryota > Fungi > Ascomycota > Sordariomycetes > Ophiostomatales > Ophiostomataceae > Sporothrix > Sporothrix brasiliensis. The sequence goes on along the minus strand of NW_024467137.1, from coordinate 3,677,775 downwards.
GGGAGCCAAGAAATAGAAAATGACTGGGTGTGAGGGCCGTAGCATCAATCTCTCAACGAATGCATTTGGCAAGCCGCACCGAAAAACAAAGTCCTGTCACCAAAAATGTAAACAACAGCCAACTGGGTCGCTCTTTCCGCACACCGTAGAAACGCAGTCGATAGAATGATGGAATAGGAAACCGCCAATCGGTGCATCTTCCTCACACCCTCCTTCCCTCCTTCCTGCACGTCAACGGCGATCTCCTGCCGTGTTGCACTGTGTGTTCATGTATGCTGTACTTCGCAGTCTGACATTTAGTTGTCTTTCCCAGCCGTGGCAGTTGCAACCCACAACAATAGTCCACGCTTACGCTCACGCACCGTCACCGCCGTTACCCCGCCGTTTCCTTTCCTTCCCCACTGGGTTCACTGTCTTCACTGTGTTGTCCCTAGTTTTTGCTGGCGACCCGCTCTCCTGCACCTCAGCCCTCTTCTCACTCGCGTCTCCGTCTTTTTCTCTGGCGACGCAACTGGCACGCTGCCCACGAGATACTGATTGACAGACCGGTTTCCCGTCTGTCCAGTCGAGTCTCGTCCAGTCCCGTCCGTTGGCTGTCAACAAAGCGACTTCATTCTTTGTCGTTCCGTTCATTTTTGTATCCCCTCGCATCCAGCTCATCCTATAGCGATTACATTCGAACGACTTGTTTCTTTTCTTTTCTTGGCAAAACGCCGCGACGACCACACGACGAACCAACGCTTCAGACAACGACGGCGGACGAAGACAGCCGTGACGTTCATTCACATTCTTTGGCTTCATACCGTCGACAGTCGCAACTGGCTCGACGCTCGACAACGCTGCAACGACGCGACACGGCAGGCCCTGGAGGTCTGCTTCGTTTCTGGATCAGCATCTTGCATGACTCTCTCTCTCTCTTCGAAGACAACCGTGAGCACGGCCGCTACCTCGGGTCGACGACATACGGCCCTGGTGACAGCAATTGACAACGCCTGTGGACGACAGAGCCTGTTGTGCCCGTGCAGTCCCATCCTGCGCCCCGGACGATTCAGATTGCCGGCGAGATAGCAACCAAGACGCCGACGGCGACAGCTTCTCCGTTTAGTCCCCTTTAATACGCTACATCCCTCCATGCCCTGCTCTCGATAGACGAGAAAGGAAACAACGGTGACACGCCTCGGAGCACGTTGCCAACCATGGCGAGCAGAGACGACGACTACAACCAGGGGACCGGTTCTGCCGACCCGGAGCAGCTATACTCAAAAGAGTACTGCATTGGAGGGGGCAGTTTCGGCAAGGTCTACAAAGGGTGAGTTGATGATGGGGCCTTGCGTCCTGGGGTGCTCTGTTTCTGGTCAAGCGTCTAACTGTTCCAGCGTCGACAAGCGGACTGGCCAGGCCGTCGCAATCAAGATTATCGATATTGAAAGCGCCGAGGACGAGGTCGAGGACATTATCCAAGAGATTGCCATTCTGTCCGAGCTCCAATCCCCCTATGTCACCAAATACTACGGCTCCTATGCCAAAGGCGCCGAGCTGTGGATCGTCATGGAGTTCTGCTCCGGTGGCAGCTGTGCCGATCTCATGAAGCCCGGTCTCATTGGCGAAGACTACATTGCCATCATTGTGCGCGAGCTGCTGCTCGGCCTGGACTACCTCCATGCCGACAAGAAGCTCCACCGCGATATCAAGGCCGCCAACGTCCTGCTCGGCTCCAACGGCCAGGTCAAACTGGCCGACTTTGGTGTTTCTGGCCAGCTGTCCGCCACCATGACCAAGAAGAACACATTTGTCGGCACGCCGTTTTGGATGGCCCCCGAGGTCATCAAGCAGTCCGGCTACGACCACAAGGCCGACATTTGGTCCCTTGGCATCACCGCCCTTGAGCTGGCCAACGGCGAGCCGCCCTACGCCGACATCCATCCCATGAAGGTGCTCTTTCTCATCCCCAAAAACCCACCGCCACGCCTTGAAGGCAACTTCACCAAGGCATTCAAGGACTTTATCGAGGTCTGCCTGCGCCGCGACCCCAAAGAACGGCCGACCGCCCGCGACCTGCTCCGCCACCCCTTCATCCGTCGCGCCAAGAAGACAAGCTACCTAACGGAGCTCATCGAGCGCCACAGCCGATGGAGTGCCACGCATAAGGGCAGTGGGGACGAAGACGACTACGACGACGACGATGGCGGCCACACGCATACGCAGCAAGGGCAGGGGCATGGCGGTGTTGCTGCTGACCGTGAGCCTGTCAACGAGGACATGTGGGACTTTGGCACCGTTCGCTTGGTTGGTGGCGGCGGCGGACCGCCTGGGTATGCTCAGCCACATCCGGGTTTCCGTCCCGGCCTCAATGCCATGGATGAGGCTGCCACAAACGCCCGTTCGTCGCGGTCCAGTGCATCCTCAGACGACTACGGCGAAACGCGGCGGGAAACCAGCCGCAGTCCGACCAAGGCCACCTTTGACCGCGAACGCGACACCCTCAAAGCCGCAACAGCAGCATCTGCCTCGGCAACGTCTGGGACGGCGCGGCAAGTCAGTCCTCAACGGAAACCGGTCTCGAGCATGATCAACATACCGCCGCCAACCAGCGGCCCTGGTCCCCTCTCCCAGCCGTCTCTGCAGTCTTTGCAGCTCCAAGCACAACAACAACATCAGCTACAACAGCAACAGCAACAGCAACAGCAACAGCAACAGCAACAGCAACAGCAACAGCAACAGCAACAGCAACAGCAACAGCAACAGCAACAGCAACAGCAACAGCAACAGCAACAGCAACAGCAACAGCAACAGCAACAGCAACAGCAACAGCAACAGCAACAGCAACAGCAACAGCAACAATTAGCACAGCAGCAACTACAACAGCAACAGTATGTTCAGCCACATCTACCCGAAACACCACGAGCGGCTGCCAGCAGCAACAGCAACGGAGACCTGCGTCCCATGGCAGAGAACGTGTCTCCCGTGCAGCCATCGCCCGACTACGACCGCGTACTGTCGGACCAGCTGCAGCGCGATATGGGCGGCATGAATCTCGCCTCCGCCATCAACTCACCATCACGGCAGCCCTCGGCATCGTTTGACCCGTTCCAACAGCCACCAAATCGGCAGAACGAGCGGCATTCCCTAGTCTCCAAGAGCTCACAGCAACACCTGGAGCCAAGCTCTCTGGCACCAGCAATTCCATCGCTGGCCGGGTCTTCGTCGTCCCGTCCTCAGTCTCGTGTTGGTCCCATGCAGCTGCCTGAGATCCCTCCTTTCCGCGGCGGCGCAGCGGCGCAGGCAAGTACCGAGGTACGGCCACTGGTACAACAGCCATTGCAGCCAAAAGCCGTCCTACAACCACCGCCAGGGCTACCCGTGCCGCAGCTGAATGCACAGATCTCAAACAACCAACCCGCATGGCCTCAACAGCAGCAGCAGCAGCAGCAGCAGCAGCAACACCAGCTTCGGTCCAATGCGGTGCCATCTCAGAATCAGCTACTTGCCCTGCCTGAGCCGACAGGCACGCCCGTCTCGTTTCCCTCGCCGGCCCCGGCCAACCCCAATGGTGACCTTGATGCGCTTAACGACGTCATCTTCCCTGCCCTCGAGGAAGCCCTCAAGCGGAGGCAGATCCGCGTGCAGAAACTGGCCCGTGCCGCTACGACAACCGCGACGACTGCAGCTGGTGTTGAGCTACAACAGCAGCAGCGAGCCCAGGTGGCCCAGGCTGAATTAGCTCACGACAAGATCCGCCGGCTGGTGTACAAGCTTGCCCATGTCTGCAAGGAGATTGACCACTTTGACAAGGCTGAGCCTGTCGGTATGGGCAAGGACGTGGGCACGTTCCTCGAAGGTCTTCTTGAGGAGATTCTCGTGCGTGTCGAGCCTCTCGACGAAGAGGCCGTGTAGGATTGAAAGTTTCTTCACTGAAAGGCTTCTTTTTCTTGGTGAGATTGGAGAGACGGCGTAAGGCGTTTTGAAACGTGCTGGAGTTGGTTAACGATTGCTTTGACTTTTTGGGCTGTTTGGTTCGTAGTTTGACGAGGTTTCTCCCCCGTCCGCCTGTGACCCTTTTTTTCTTTTGTACTTTGCATGTCTATGTATTTTGACCCTTTTCCTCTTACTACGTATTGCTCCTCTGTACACAGCATCGACGGCATCCGATTAGAATTCTACACACAATTCAGAAGCGATATATATGACGACTTTTGTTGCGTCCACTACTCGTGATGGTTTATTATGGTCTCGTCATCGACCTTCCGCGTGACGTTCTTTGTAAATCGATATGGCAAGTGAAGCACGGTAGAAAACCATAATAAAGACGCGAAATAATTCATGACAATGGACACAGTGGCCACGATAGAAGGGCACATAATTTCTAACCCTAAAAAAGGAGAAAATGGCCATTTCAAACGAACAAATCCACTCAAAACCAGCAAAAGCGTGAATTCCGCTGTTGCATTTTACTTTCTTTATTAGTACGCGGAAGAAAATAAAATAGTAAAACTAGCAAGGACTGTAACCCTATGGGATCCCACGGTGATGTCCATGTCAATGTAGACGGTCAGTTTTATCTAACGGGCTAGTGCTAGCGATGTCGAGTTATCAGATGGTTTTGCATCATCCCCCCCCCCCTTTTCTGATGAAAACTCTTTCATGTTCACTACTTCTCTACATATTACTTTAAAATCAACACATGCAAATATTTCTAAAAATGACGCAAGAAAGAAGGATAGTGGCTGTGTAAACGCATAAACCTAACTAAAACAGCATTCTTTCCAGGAACTGTTGGTTTTCAACTCTCGACTACCTTTTCCCTGCTAGTTTAGTCGAAACACAAGTCTACCAGCTACGTTATAGCACGTGTGGCCGTGTGAACCAGTCGCCGATGCCGGTTTTGTGCCCAGTCTTGTGGCCCGTTTCACTTTGTCATAATATGTTTTTTGTTGCTGCGTCTTTTCGTGATATTCAGCTCGCATCCTGTGAGCCTTTGAGACGGCAGATTTGCAGATTTACATACTAAAACGTCTAAGGCCTTGGTCAATGTAGCACGTCGTCTCTGTGCTAGAGCTAGCTATTTGGCTTTGTCTTTTGTCTTTTTCCATTTGTTCTCTTTTACTAAAGTACAACCGTAATGGATAGTTTCTAGGAAGCTAGCCTCTTGCCCTCCTCAAGTGATTTCTTAGCTGTTGGTCGGGTTTACTTGGGAGAATTGGCCTGGGCGACGAGATACGATGATGTATTCTAGCAACCATCGGCTTCCGGTCCCTGCTTTTGGCAGGCATCAGCCGTACGTCGTTTTTATCAGATCGGTCCATTCTTCCAACTAGTGACTTAGTGCAGGGCACGGCATAATATTTGCCGGAAAGCGCGCCAGGTTGTGGTCTCTCCCCACAGAACAAACGAGAAGCTACGGGGACCAGGGGACGCTGTCCAACCGATGAATTCCGACGCATGGGGAATCCCACGCCGGAGGACGCTGTATTTACCATGGTTCTGTTGCGGGCGAACAAGTCAATTGCCCGAAATGGGGGCGAGGTCCCATATTTGTGGCCTCGGCTCTTTTGGGGGTTTTATTGTAAACTATCACTTTTCGCTTCTCATGGCGTAGAAAGCGGTCTTGCAATCGAACGGTGAATGCCCCCATGCCCATCCATTGCCATTTTCTCAGTCTATCCTGGGGTGCCAGCTTTCCAATAGTATAAAAGCCCATCATATCGTATCATAGTCAGGGTTTTGCCTTGCGTCCTTTGTGGTTGACAAGCTTTTATACCCTTTTGTACTTTGTCTTTGCATATCAGCTATTGGTGGGTACAAGAACCCGGGCGGTCAAGAGTCTGGATGCGTCTTGAGGACTGAAAATGGTCCCCGACGTCGGCATGCTTGGCCCTCATTTCGAGCCCATATTGTCCTGTCTCCGTTTCCTGGTTCTTTTTATCTGCATCCGTCCTTGGTCACGCGAGTGGGGGTGTTGAGACTGTGTAGTGTTGCAAAGGGCACTGGCGGCTCAAAAGCTCGGTTCCTTGTGCAAAAGACGCCAAGGAGCTGGACTCCATCTAATCTAATCTGATTGTGGTAAGAGGTGCGAATATAAACATCCGAGCGAAAAAAGAGGGCCAAGAAAAAAATTAAAAATGAAAACAGCAAAGAAATTATCTGATGGACTAAACACACGACTCACGAGCACCAGGGGTAACAACGTAACTAAAACTGAACGTCGAGACTACGAAAGCTGGGAGCCAGGGCCAGACAAGAGACAGCGTAGTCTGTGGCACTGATGCACAATGGACTATTCGTATCTTAGTCTCGGCCGGGACTCTGGTTTTTTTTATCGTCTCTAGCCTTTTTGGTGGGAGGACTACATACGTCTACGGCTTTTATCAGATTGTGCTAGCGCTCGTTCGACGAACCGTGCACCGTGCCCTGCAATTGTACCCGACTTCATGTACTCCTTCCTAGAAGGGGACTTGGGTGAGTTGGAAGAATTTTCACTTTCGTTTTTTGTCCATCTGATTAGACTGCATGGTTGCTTGGACCAGGGTCAGTTATGTTTCAGCCGTCCAGGTGTTTTGTTTGGTTTATTTCTCCCTTGCACCTCGAACCTCATAAATCCCCTCGTGTGGAAATACTTTCCATCCTCGCACCACTTGCCCGACCATTTCTGGATTGATATCTCCTCGGCTTGGTTACCTTCCCGATAGCTCCGGCGGACAGCAATCACAAGTGAGTGGCATGTTGGGGAATATGGAGTCGTTTTTTAATGTTTTATCTAACAAGCCCTTTTCATCTAGGGAGAGACAATCTTGGGGGGGTTAAGCGTACTGGCCGCAGGGCCTTGCAGTAAGTAATCATGGATCTACAATTTCTGTGTTGGAAAAATGTTGTGCACGCCAAAAAGGGCGACGACTGGGGTTGTAGGAAATTAGAGAGACAGATACACAACTCGTGCTGTCTATTCTCGATGTGGCATATCTCAGTTGGTCTAGGTGGTCGAGGAAACGTCCATCCGCCTCGCAGTGATGGATGGGCAGACAGATGGACTGTTGAGAGAGCGGCCTGCATGATTCATCCCTTTGGTTGATTAATTATTTATTCAGCGGGTATTTGCGCGGAGTTGATGTTAACAGTGGGAAACGGTGACTAAGAAAGATGCATGGGAGGTTGGGCGTGAAGAGAAGTCGAAGAAAGCATGGTAATGCGTAACAAGAGTGCGATGCCGAGAACAGGCGTGTAAAAAGAGATGCAAAGAGATGCAAGAGATGGCAAAGAACAGATACAGCACGCTGGAAATGCAAAAAAAAAAAAAAAAAAACAAGACAAACACCGCATGACAAAAGGGAGAAATAGACGTCCGGAGCCACGCAATACGCAGAGGTAGACGTCAGTCTACACGAGGACAAAAGAGGATCCAACGCAGATGCCGCATTGCTAGCACGATACTCGCCCTGGACTCTCGGCCTCTTGTCGTCCTCTTTCTGCCTCCAATGGGGACCTCATCCATGGCACCAGTGCGGACATGTCTACTTGCACCACTTGCACCGCTCAGACCAGAAAAAGGACGAAGTGTGGACCGTGGCTGCGGGCGGGATGCCGATCACAGGCTTCTGAGGACGGAGCTGTATGTCTCTACCCTGTCTCTTGTCACTTTTGTGTATTCTACTTTTTTTTTTTTTTTTTTTCTTCGCATATGTTCTTTCCTACACCACCCAAAGGGCCGCCGAGGATACTTCATATCTACACACCGTCTCCGGCGCTTCTGAGTTTGTTTTTTGCGGTGTTGATTTGCTGTTTCCCCTTTCCCTCTCTGTCTGTGTTTGGTTCGTCTGGCCTGAGGACTTCCTTCACTCTCCACACTCCAAGTATACAACTATATATCATAACGTCGTCCATCGGACGGTCGATCATTTCCCATTTTCCGTCGCTGTCCCTCTCAGCTCGCTGTCCTCGACACCATAGTCACATTGCTGGATAGACGGCCAGTAGCACAGCTGCAGTTGATACTTTGTTTTGTTGTTCTGCTTTTTTGTTCTTTATTTTTGTTTTCTTTCGTCCTTTTGTGACTTCTATCCTCCACCAAGCACTTCCCGTCACTTACATCGTCATGATGTCACCATTGACGCGGCTCGCCGTCGCATTCCTGCTATTTGCAGGCGCCGTGCAAGCCGGCACACCGTTCGGCTTTGTCAAGGAGAACCAGGAGTGCGGTGTGACCCTGCTCTTCGTCTACAGCAAATACGCATGGCCCGGAGTCGGCTATGGCAGCCGCTACGGCGCCGCGTGCCAGAACCCCAACGCCGTCGTCAGCATGTACGCCTCGCTCTACACCTACTGCCCCCCCGAAGAGTGGCAGTCCGGCGTCGCGGGGCTGAATGCGCAGTGCTTGCGTCGGGCCGACGTGCCGTTTGCCGCGGCGTCCGACTATGCCGCCAACCTGACCACGGAGGCCATTGCCGCGCTGCCCGTCTACGAGGCCAAGACGCTGCGAAAGAGCGCCAACGTCACCGCCCCCTTTCTCATGTCCCAGGCTTGGTTCGACATCAGCCGCCGCTCGGAGCACTGGCGCGACTACGAACAGCGGTTGCGTGCCTACTACACGTGAGCCCTCTTTTTAGCCCTCTCTTTTGTCGAGCACGGCCACACGATGCCCAAGATGTGTCTGCTCGATCACCACTAACAGCCTTCCAGGTTCGCCGGCTACGGCTTCTGGGCCATTGTCCTCGTCTTCGGCATCGTCCAGAACGCCGTCTACAAGGCCATGGAGAGCCGCCAGGGCTACGTCTACGCCGATGCCGAGCGCCATGGCCGGCCCACCAGCAGCACCAAGCCGTCCACCCCTTTCGGCCGAGTGGCCGCCGTCCTCCGCAAGTATGTCGTCACGCCCAGCGCCCTGCCGCCCTACCACCAGCGGCGCTTCCTCGGCTGCACGATCCCCACGCGCGCCGAGACGTTTGTCGTGGCCGCCTACTGGACCATCAGCATCGTCCTCGGTGCCGTCAACATCCACAGCTTCCGCGGCAACACCTTCTGGCCCGTGCCCGCCGCCCAGATCTGGCGCTATGTTGCCGAGCGCGCGGGCGTCATGTCCTACGGCAACCTGCCGCTGATGTGGCTCTTCGCCGGCCGCAACAACGTCTTCCTGTGGCTGACCGGCTGGAGCTTCGGCACCTTTAGTATCTTCCACCGCCACATTGCCCGCCTCGCCACGCTCCAGGGCATCGTGCACGGCATCGCCTTCACCTGTTTCTACTTTGCGTCCGGCAGCGGAGACAAATACCGCTCCGGCTATGCGAAGGCTTGGTGGTGCTTTGGCGTCGCCGCCGTCGCGGTCATGAGCTTCATTGTCCTCTTGTCGTTTAGTGTCCTGCGCAACAAGCTCTACGAGAACTTTCTACTGGTGCACATTGTGCTCTCGGCCCTCTTGCTCGTCTTCCTCTACCACCACACCGCCATTTTTGCGCTCGGCGACTACAACAACCCCTTTATCCTGACAGCCTGCATTCTCTGGGGCTTTGACCGTTTTCTGCGGCTCGTCCGCCAGGCCTATGTCAACCTGCACGTTCGCAGCCGCCGCAACCGTGCCGGCAGCCGCCTGCAGACCACAAAGGCCACGGTCACGTACAACGAGGCCGCCAACCTCTTGGTCGTGGACGTCGTGCCCGGCAACGCCAGGCTGTTCCCCGGCCCCGGCCAGCACTATTTCCTGTACCAGCCCCTGCGCCTGTTCGGCTGGGAGAACCACCCGTTCACGCTGGGCCACTGGCACCGGGACGCGCCCACCGACGGCGGCGACCTGCACCTGCAGTTCTGGATCCGCCCGTACGACGGCTGGACCAAGAAGCTCCGCACGGCGTGCACGGCAAAGGCTGGTGCCGGCAGCACCCTCGCCCGCATGGCGCCCGCCATGCTGCTCGAGGGCCCCTACGGCAAGGCCGAGCCCCTCCACACATTCGACCAGGTCTTGCTCGTGGCGGGCGGGTCCGGCATCGCCGGCGTCCTGCCCTACCTCCAGGACCACGTCCGCCGCGTCGAGCAGGGCGCCGACGCTGTCGGTGCCGACAGCCGCATTCCCACGCGCACCCGCCACATGACCCTCATCTGGGCCGACCGCAGCGAGGCGTGCCTGCGCCTCATTGCCGACGGCCCGCTTGCCGGGCTGCGGAACCGCCCAGATGTCACTGTGTCTTTGTACCTGACGGGCACAAAACAGCAGCCCTCGTCCGTGTCGGACTCGTCCACGGCATCGTCCTGTGCGGATGCGGACGACTCGCACGTTGCGTCCGTCAAGGAGACGGGCGCTGACACGGGTGCCGACAAGGAGGTTGCTCTCAGCGGGTTCGCCACGGAAAAGGGCGGTGTGCTGCAAGGAGAGGGTCCTGCTGCTGCCGCCGCCACCTCCGGCTTCCGCATCCAGACTGGCCGTCCCGATGTTCTCTCCGTCGTCCGCAAGATGGCCCAGTCCGTCCAGGACACCGACGCGCGCCTGGGCATCATGGTCTGCGGGCCGGGCGACCTGGCCGACAATGTGCGCCACGTCGTGGCCCAGAACATGGAGACGACGCGCGGGTCGATTGAGTATTTTGAGGAGAGATTCGGCTGGTAGAGGACGGGGCGGTGGATGGTGTTAACGAATTGGTGAAGCGTATATATTTGATTCATGGCATGTTGTTGCTGCTGCTGCTTGTTGCTTTAATCATGACCTGGTATTAACCATTAAATGAAACCAAAAAATACCAAGTTCCCAAACGTGATCAGACGGCTGTAAACAAACACCAAGAGACCGAAAGACGCAATGCATAAATACTAAATTCGTTTGTCTATATACGCTGGGGAGACACGAAAGTGATGACGTAAAAACAAAGGAAAGACAAAGAAATCAAAAAAAGAAAAAGAAAAAAAGAGAAATGCACGACCAAAATCCAAGACAATGTACAGCGTGTAAGCAATCCCATCGCCACAGCATTTACTGCGTCTCCATCTTGTCCAGGATGGCCTTGGTGAACTCGTGTGTCGTGGCCACGCCGCCCATGTCGCGCGTGCGCACCTTGCCCTCCGCAATCACGGCGTAGATGCCCTTGGAGATGCGGTTGGCGTGGTCGTCCAGGCCCAGGTGCCGCAGCAGCATCGAGCCGGACAGGATCATGGCCGTCGGGTTGGCCTGGTCCTTGCCCTTGATGTCCAGGCCGACGTGGCGGCAGCCCGGCTCAAAGACGGCCACGTCGCGGCCCATGTTGCAGCCGGGCACAATGCCGGGGCCGCCGACCAGCGCGGCGCCAATGTTGGACAGGATGCCGCCGTACAGGTTGGGCATGACGAGCACGTCAAACTGCTGCGGGCGGCTGACGCACTGCATGCTGGCGTTGTCGACAATCATGTCGTTGGCCTCGAGCGTCGGGAACTCCTTGGCCGTCTCGTGGAAGGTGCTGCGGAACAGGCCGTCGGCGAGCTTCATGATGTTGGCCTTGTGGATGCACGTGACCTTGTTGCGGTTGTTGGCCAGCGCGAAGCTAAAGGCGAACTTGGCGATGCGCTCCGACTTGGCGCGCGTGATGATCTTGAGCGACTCGACGACGCCCGGCACGCTCTGGTGCTCGAGGCCCGAGTACTCGCCCTCGGTGTTCTCGCGGATGATGCAGAGGTCGACGTTCTCGTGGCGCGTCTGGTAGCCGGGGATGTTCTTGATCAGCGAGATGGACGCGTAAATGTCCAGCTCCTGGCGCATGGCCACGTTGAAGCTCTGGTGGCCCGACCGCGAGATGGGCGTGTGCAGGATGCCCTTGAGGCCGAGCTTGTTGCGCCGCAGCGACGCCACCGACTCCTTGAACAGGTCCTCCGTGCGGCCCGTCGGCGACGCCGTGTCCACGCCCGACACCTCGAGCTGCTCCCACTCAATGGGCACGTTGTCGGCCTTGAAGATGGTCTTGACGCTCTCGGCGACCTCGGCGCCGATGCCGTCACCAGGGATCAGCGACACCGTGTACTTGCCGCCGTACTTGGTGGGCTTGAAGATGTCCGACTGGACGGTCGCAAACGAGCGGGCCGCCGCGGGGGTGGGGGCGGCAGACGCAGCCCGGAAGAGGGACTAGGGCAGGCGGGGTTAGCAATGGTGCCAAGAGAAGCAACCAAGTCAATCGGCCGTGGCATCGTCGTCGTCCGTGGTGATTCGTGAGCGTGCGGTGAGCATCGCATTGTGACGATGTGCAGAGCATCACCAAGCTAAGATGCAGGGGGGGGAGGGGGGGCTAGCACGTGAAAGAGCCAGAAGACAGCTTACCTGGGCCGCACGCGCGGAACGCTGGGACATCATGGTTGTGGTCGAGGGTGGGCGCAAAATCAATCGAGGAGGGGAGAGGTTGGGAGGAAGAGCACAGCTCGAGGTCGATGGGCTCACAAAGTGGTGATGTTTTTGTGTTCGTGGCAAAAGCAGCAAGAGCAAATTCTGAGCGGATAAAAAAATAAAAGGCAAAAATCCGTTCAGAGGGAGTGGTTGTTAGTCGCTCCTTCTGGGCGGTCGAGCCCGCGAAATGCCGCACCTGCTTTGGCTCAAAAGGTGGCCCATTTCGGCGTAAAGGCTGCCGATAAGAGATTTGCAGCTGGTAGCAGCTGGCGGACACAGCGAAATGCGGGTCCCGTCTTGCAAAAGAGGACTAGCGTCGGTCGTTGACAGCAGCCCCGACCAATCTCCGCCGTAATCCGTCTTTTCTCGAACAACGCCGAAGCAAAAACATAGGGGAACGAGCGCTGATTTTTTACGAATTACAGTGGACAAGGCGCCATTGGCAACTTCCGCATTGGGGTCGCATTTCTCCAACCAACACGAAATCGCGAGGCGCGACACAGCTCCTTCCTCTGCGCTCCTAATCCATCCTCGTCTAATTGCATTTGCGCAGCTCAGGACCATTCGTAGATGCCCTCATCTCCTGTCATTCTTTCAACAACTCGACCTCACTGCCATGCATCAGATGCCCCCACCCTCGTCCGTATCGTAACTGGCTCCTCCCAGCCCGCCCTGCCCACTAACCCAATACGACGGGTTGCGCCTGCGACAATGACACCAGCCAGTTGTGCGGCCTCCTGGGTGATGCAGCGACCATAGAAACAATGGCCTGCTGCTCGTCTTGTCGTCAATATAAATTACGGCAGAGCCAGCTTAGTAAAAAGAGTGCACTGCATGATGTCTTCACGCGGCAACGAAGATAATGCAAACTATGGGAATCATAAACAGGCATTTCGTCATTGTAAGGAGCTCATTGCGCCCTGTATGCAGCATGAAGTAATAACATATAACACCTGTACAAAAACCCCCCAAATTCCAGCGCCCCCTAAAACGCAACGCGTCGTTTTCGGCCCGTGTACTTGGACGTGGCCTTGACGACTTTGCCCTTGCGCTCCATCTGCTCCTTCTTCTTGGCAATCCACGCTTTGCTGCCCTTCTTGATTTGCTTGTTCTTGACGCGGCCGTTTTGTGCGCGCGAGCCCCGGTCGTCCAGAATGTCCACGCCGTCCATGTTGGACACGACGCCCGTGATGTCGCCGCTGCTCGCGCCGCTGCCGACCGTCAGCACCAGGTACACCTTCATGTTCTTGGTGCCCGGGTCGTCCTCCAGAATACCAGCGCCGAAGCCGGCACGCACGGCCGCCTGCGTGATCATGGCCCGCTGCGTGTCGTTTTTCGGGTAGAACTGGCACACGGCGCGGCCACCGCGGCGCAGCGACGCATAGAGACCGTTGAAGAAGCGCGACAGGCGGCCCTGGGGCGACGTGTCGCTGCTCTCGGCATTGCACAGCCACTGCACGGCGCTGATGCTGATGGCCGCGTCAAAGGAGCCGGCGCGGAAGGGCACGCCCTGGCCCATGTCGGCGAGCAGCAGGTCGCCCTCGACGTCGCGCTGCAGAGCCACATCCAGCATCGACGGGCTGACGTCCATGCCGACCCACACGTGCGGTCCATTGCCAATTTCCTCTTCAATGCTGTCGTCGTCGCTCACGCCCGAGTATTCGCTCTCGTCGTCGTCGTCGTCCTTCTCGTCGTCCGCCGCACCGTCGTCATTGTTGCCATCAACCCCCGCAGAGCCGTCGCCCTTCCGCCTCCGCCGTATTGACGTGCCCGAGCGTGTCAGAATCTCACCCGACAAGCCGCTGCCGCAGCCCACATCAAGGATGAAGCTCGGTCCTGGCAGGTCGAGCAGCTCGAGGGCGCGCCGGGTCATGGACGCCTGGACATTTTGTATACGGGAGCTCGTCGTATACTTTCTCGCTTCTGTGTCGTCGTAGTGGATGTCGGCGGCGCTTGGAACCGTTAGAGGTCGCTTGAGGAGGTCGACGGAACCTTGTTGCTTTGCAGGGAATGGTCAAACTTACAGGGTATCCTCGGGGCGCGACATGGTGGCGGGAAGGGTGGTGGCCGGAATATGGGCCTCTTTGTGTTGTTCTATTGTTTGATCTCTCTTCTGAAACGAATTAAGTGATTTTCAAGTACCTGATAACGCCTAGACACGTCAATGTCGCTGTTGTCGCTGTTGTCGCCGCTTACAGTCGTTCGCTGATATTCACTGATGTCGGACATTCAAACTTTTTGGTGGGGCTCAATTCCTTATCTTATCGCGCGGTTCCTGCCCATTTATTTTCCATTTTATTTTTGGCGTCCCTTCCCTTTCCGGACTAATTCTCCGGATTAACTAGCCACCTCCAATAAGCCCCACCGCAGCCAGCTTTGACATAGCTCTTGCCTCCCACCACGCCTGCCGAAAACAGGTACCTGCCACGCGCTAAGTCTGGTCCGGCCACGACACGCAAAAGGAACAGCTGTCCAGCACCGTTGCGATTAGAAGTCGACATACTCTCCACAGGCTCTTCTCTTGTTTCCACGCTCCATTTCCCTCCGCAGCTCGCGGCCGAGCAAAGTGTCCTCCGCAGCTTCTTTTCTCGCATCTGTCTTTCTCTTGACATTCGTCCATATTCCCCCTCCTTCTCTTCGCCATCATGTGGATTCTCCCGCTCGTCGGCTATGTGGGAGCCGTCGTGGGCTTCGGCTTCCTGACGCTCGCCATTGGTATGTGCTTCCTATACGACCTTGCATCGTTCTGTCTAGGTCTGATCACGCAACCTAACGCTGCCTCTTCTCACAGCCTCCGGCCTCTACTACCTCTCCGAACTCGTCGAGGAGCATACCGTGTTCGCCAAGCGTTTTCTCAACCGCCTCATCCAGGGCATCATCGTCCTCCAGGCCGTCCTCTGCATCGTCGACCGGTTCCCCCTGTGGCAGACACTGCTCGGCGTCTTTGCCCATGTCGTCTACCTTGGCAACATGCGGCGGTTCCCCTACGTCCAGCTGAGCGACCCTCTTTTCCTCCTCTCGTGCGTGCTCGTGCTGCTCGACCACTACGTCTGGTTCAAGTACTTTTCGACGACGCAGCAGCGTGCCTATCAGAACATGTCGTCGTACTACGACACGCCCGCCAACGTGCCGACGTTTATGCAGATTGCATCCTACTTTGGCATCTGCGTGTGGCTGGTGCCCTTTGCGCTGTTTGTGAGCCTGTCGGCCAGTGACAACGTGCTTCCGACAATGGGCGGCGGCAGCAACGACGCCAGCGGGTTGGGCGGCGGCGGCAGTGGCGGCGGCGGAATCAACAGCGGCCTGTCCTCGTCCTCGACATCCAAGCGCGGCCAGGGCATGGCCAAGGCTGTGGTCGACAGTGTGCTGTCTGTCTTTAGCAGTGTCAGTTCTGCGACAGGGCTGAAGCGAGCTGAAGACTGAGGCGTGCTGTCGTATTTCGTTTTACGTTTTTTTTTTTTAATATTTCATTTGTCCTCTACGACGGCGTTTGTTCCAAGGATGTTCAATAGGCAGGGTATATTTTGGCCGTGGCCGGCCCGGTGTTTTTGGTAACGGGCCAGAGTCGTCAACAGGTATGTGTTCTTTGAATCCACCCGCATTATCTTTCACTCTCCGTCCCTGCATGCTGTGGCACAGCATGATGTTTTATCGCTAAGATTGTACTTGACATGGCCCACAAGTTTTTTGTGACTCTGCCGTGCAGGAGAATAACTTTTATCTACCAATTTCCTCTGATACTGTGCCACACTTGTCCCTCTTTTCCTCAATGATCGATCGCACTGAACACAGGCGCTTGTGGAACAGACACTAACGAGTGCAGACTCTAATTTCTGCTTTGACGGCTTTTCATTAGCGAGGCAAGCCAGCGACGGTACTTGGTTTTGGTCTCAAACGATGAGTGTTGTCTGGATTATCAGCCAGGTATGGAGATGGCTAAGTTTTATATTAACCCTTCGTATTTTTTTTTTTTTTTTCGTTTTATTCTTTGGCATCAAGCACTATTACCCTTGGCCGCTCTCTCCCTTTGTCATTGAATGAAACTGTGCACTGGGTCATGTGTCTTAACAGTGAAGGCAATGCTGGGTACATTTGCGTCATCACAAGGTATATTACGCATGATCTACTGACGCATCAAGTCGAGCAAGAAATTAAGCGTCTTACTCCTCCGTCTATCAACAACTATCAACAACTTTGTCTTTACGCTTGCTCCTTGGATCATTGCTGTCATTCACAATGCTGTCCTCATCCATCCTCCTCTTTGTCTCCCCTCTCTTCATCACCTAATGAGCAAAGCGAAAGTCGAGGCGACGGCTGCCCTGCAGACGGGTCTCGCGCTTGTACTTGATCTGCTCGTCGTGGGACATGGCGTTCCAGACGCGGTCGCGCTGCTTGTTGCGGTAGATGTAGTAGACCTTGGCAAAGAGGAAGCTGCCAATAGCGAGGAAGTTGATGACGATGAGGTACATGTTGCCGCGGTGGTAGCGGGGGGCGTCGTCGGCACGGTAGATGTAGGCAGCAATGACACTTCCGAGTTGGACGGAGATCTGTTTTGGAGAGGCGTTGGTCGTCAGGACACTGAACAAGTGAAACAAGTCAAACATGAGGGACGAAGAAGACGACCGGAGAGAGAACTCACGTTGTAGAGAGCGGCAGAGACGGAGCGAGCACCGACGTTGTTGGAGTTTTTGGAGGCCCAGCCGACGGCGATGGCATCTAGACGGTCAGTATTATAACAGAAGACGAGAAAAAAGAGAGAGAGAAAGAAAAAAAGAAAAAAAAAAGAAAAGAAAAAAGAAAAGAAAAGATGACATAACACAGATAGCACTCACGGCAGTAGGGGTAGGACAACAGAGTCGTGACCAGCGCATAAGTCCCCCAGCGGTCGGTAATCAGGCCCGGCCACCAGCGCAGGGCCACGAGGCAGGGCAGCGTCCACAGATTCTGAATCATGGCGACGAGCGAGCGCTCCTTGAAAAAATCGGAGAGGCGCGTCAGCAGAATCAGGGTGACAATGTGCAGGGCGCTCGAGGGGATGGTCAGCAGGTTCGTGTTGAAGGTGCTGAAGCCGGCGGACTTGAGGATCAGCGTAATGTACGTGGCCGGCGGCGACTGGGGGATGTAGGCGAGGATGCCGATGATGTAGATGGGCCACAGATCGTAGTCCCGGAGGGCCTCCCACAGACGGCGCAGCGTGACGGCCTGGCGGTTGTGCATGTCGCCCTTGCTGGGGTCGTCGCGCAGGACGCGGTTGACGACAATGGACACCTCGCGGTCGGTGAACCAGCCCTTGGGGCGGTACCAGGCCTTGGTCTGGACGGCGGACGCGGGCATCAGGAAGAACGAGGCGACGCCGACGGCGAGCGTGATGACGCCCTCGATCAAGAAGAGCCAGCGCCAGCCGCTGCGGCCGCCGACGCCGTCGAGGTGGAAGATGGCAAAGGCGAGCAGGGAGGTGATGATGGTCGTGACGGACAGGGAGGTCCAGAAGTAGCTGAGGCGGACGGGCAGCTCGCGCGAGGTGTAAAAGTACGACAGCCACAAGACAATGTCCGGGATGAAGCCGCCCTCGAGGATGCCGAGCAGGGCGCGGGTGGCGAGGAAGGACGTGCGGCCGGAGAGCGCGGCCTGGCTGATGGCGACCACAGACCACATGACCATCTGCATGGGAATCCACCGGTCGGGGCCGATCTTCTTGGACACGAGCTGGGACGGCAGCTCGGCCAGGAGGAAAGCAACGCGGAAGACGGTGTTGCCGTAGTTGTAGTCTGGGGGTTGATTAGCAGGGGTAAAAAAAAAAAAAAAAAAAAAAGGAAATAAAAGAAAATAAAATAAATAAACAAGGGAGTAGCCGCCAACATACCATCTGTGGTCAGACCAAGCTCGGAGAGCAGCTCGCCCGACACGGCTTGCACGAGGTTGCCACGGTCGACCTGCAGGCCAAAGAACATGACACAGGCCCAGAGACACACGTGCCAGTCCAGCTTGCGCACAAGCCGGCGCTCCTCCTCGTCGGACCAGGTAAATGTCGGGTCGAAGACGTGGCGGCACTCGTACTTGGCCTTTTCGTAGACACTGCGCCAGTAGGCGGCGGCCTCCGGGTCGAGGAACGGGTTCTTTGTGCGGTCGTCGTCGGCATAGCCGTCTTCGTCTGAAGATAAGCCGGCATTGTCCGTCACGTCGACGGTGGCCTCTTTGGCATCGGCAGCCGCCGGCAACGGCGACGTCGTGTGGACGTCGTCATCACCGCCGCCGGCCTTGCCGGCTTTGCCAGCCTCGGACGTCTCAACAGGCGGAGACATGCTGCCCGACGAAGAGGGGAGGAGGGGTTGACACTCTTCCGAGTGCTGGCGGGATAAGGCAGGAATGGTGGGCGAGTTGTGACCGGGTGAACCTGAAGAAAGACGAAAGTAGAACGGCGTGTTTTCTTCTCTCGTCTCGTGCGGGACTATACACCCTGAGTGAGAACCGAGAGGGAAGAACAAAAGAAACGGAAAAGGATATGGAGGACTGTTATCTACTCCGTGTCAGAGCGTAGGGCGTCAAGCTGGCATGCGAGAAATACTTTGGTACCATGGACGATGCCAAGTCCTTGCACCAGACTTGCTCGTCTCGCGGCAGTCTTTCACGGCGGCAGGACGGCGATGCCAAGGTTGACGAGGTTCCACCGGTGGCGTTTGTGAAGACAAGGCAAGGGTATGCTGTAGATGTAGCGACACGTTTTCTTCTGAAGATGGTAACTTGTATCTCGTAAACTTGGTTCCCTTCTTGTCTTTTTTTCCTTTTTGGGACGACGTGGCGGCAGGCCTTTTGTTTCTATTTGTTTTGTCTTGTCAACGGGACCCATTGCCAAAACAGGACGTCAAAACTACTTCCAGAGCCAATCAGCGTCCACAGGAAACTATGACAGCATGCGGCATCCAAAGTACGTGACAGCTGGGGTCGTAAAACGAGGACACATAAAACAGCCAAGGGCATGTTGGGCTGAGGGCCACAAGGGCACGAAAGAGGAGACCTAGCTGTGAGGGGGCAAGAGTGGAACCTGGATGTTGGGTCCTGCTAGACGGACGGAGCATTGCACACGACAGTTTACGATCATCAAGGTTCATATGCTTCGTCTGGATCCCGCCTGGTGCATTCGGGCTGACTCGACATTTTTCTTTACAGTCACCCCAAACACTCTGTCATGGCATGTAGTATCGGTGAGTACGATGCACCCAGAAGGGCAATGGCCGTGTTTGAAGAAAGCGGAGTCGACTGAAGTCGACATGACAGATGCCGTCTGAGAAGTCGCCCTTGGATGATTGGAATGTCTTTGGAAGTGGATAAGCAAGAAGAGATTCCGCGAGCCGCGAGACAACCAGCACAGGGCTTGGCATTTCTTCCACCGGCAGCTGCGTCGTATTCTATGCTGGCCAAGAGGGAGATGGAGAACATAAATACAAAGAAGGAATGGCAGTTTGAATAACAAACATACCGCTCCGAGGATGCACCGCAGAGCAGGTCTTGGATTAAATTTGGTCAGAACGTACATCCCAGTCTGTCATGACACTGGCAGTGCAGCACACCTCAACAGGCAAAGACTACAGAAGTTGGTGACAGTGTCTCCAGCCTGCATCGGAGAGCAAAGTTGGCCTTTCGTTTGTGGATGTCGGCCGACGGACGTGGATCTTGTTCGGGAAACGTCACTTTTCGGATTTCGATGCGACGTCGACGGCCAAAGAGTTGCAAACACGGTAAACAAGTACAGAGTATGCCGTACGTCGTACTGAAAGAAAACATGGTGGGCAGGCAAAGAAAAAGAAAATAAGAGAAGAAACACTTCCGTGTGGGGGTTTGTTCTTCCACAAAAGGGCAAGCCTATGCAGTGCTTACTTTGCCACAAGAACACGGCGACCAGGGGAAGAAGCCCCCACGGGGAGATCTGCACGAACTGGCACCGTTCGTCAGCAGTCGATCCGATGGTGCCATCTTTGTCCGGAATAATGGTCGATGCAGGCAATTGGGCCTCGCGGAAACCATGCGTAGCAGTCCCGTCGGCAGCGAGAAGGCTAAGATAGTCTAATAGTTTAAATAACTGTGCTCTGTAGATATGGCGCATGAGCTTGAAAGATTAGCTGGGGAGGGAAGGAGAGGACGTAACTGAAAAAGACAGAAAGAAAGGGAAAAAAAGAAAAAAAAAAAAAGAAAAGAAAAGAAAAGAAAAGAAAGGAAAACCGTAATGGTCTAACCCACCGCCTCGTTTCTCTATACAAATCAAGAAGCGTGCAAATGCATGTCATATCGTATGCGTCTCGCGGGAACAGCTGTTATCATATGGTTCGTCATGGCGACATCCAATGTCGTCAGCGCACTCAAAACGCGTAAAAAAGTAAAATGCGTCCAGGGCGTAAAAAGGCGCCGCTCGGGAGACCGTTGCCTTGCGGCAGATGTTCAAAAATGACGACAGGTGGGGGACGTTTGTGCAACAAACAAAAATAGCACGGATGTCGGACAGCGGGCAGTCCCTTGCCGAGCCTTTCTTGTCCCTTTTTCAACCTCTAGACTCGTCAACTTGTTGGTCGAATTTCTTGGCTTGAATTCTTAAATAAATGTGGCTTGGCACTGTGGCGCGCCGGTGTCTTGTCACCCGCCGGGCACGCGCCCAGAAGGAAGAAGAAAGAAGAAATGCCTCTGTGTTACTTCGAGTCTCCCGCGCCGAGTCTGGAAGCAAGAAACAATGGAAAGGTGGTCGTCACGTTGGTGCAATACGATGCAGCCACATCTAAATCGCGGATGCTAGCGGATGAGGGAAGTTAGAGGCCGTGTTAGCTTGGCGGGCATGTCCACGTGATGATAATCTAGTCGTCACGTGTGCCCCGCACAAGCTCCATCCACTTGCAATGACATCAGCTCCCAATTCCTCCGCAACACAACAACAACTGACGTCAATCAGATATCCCGACTTTCAACTCATTGTCGACGACCCTTTGCCATACAGCAGCACATATAAAGAGATAGAGCGGCATTCAATCAGCATGGACAACAGCGGCGCGCCGGAGTGGGATGCCGGCGCGTCTGAGCCCCACAGAACCCCAAGTCCGCAACATCGTGGATCTGCCGACGACTTGCCCGTCACATTTGCCTTGGTGCATCGTCCTAAGCCGTCCGATTTGGATACCAGCGTGCCACATGATTTTAAGACGGAGCGCGCCGGGGCGGCTAGCATTTCCAGTCCCATAGAAACCCGCCCCGCCAGTAAAATGACAACAACTGTCCCGAAAACAGCCCCGTCCCAAAACCACATCACGGCCACAACAGCCGCCATTGACGTTGCATCCATTCTTCAGAACAGCCACAGCCGGTACAGCCAAGCACAGTTTGACGAGGAGAGTGCCCACGGCGACGGCGAAAACCAGGGCGATCCCTGCGACCATCGTGACCACGCCGATGATGATGGCGACCACGATCTTGGTTTCGCCCTTGACGTGGATCTGGAACATGACTACGTCCTCGCCCGGGGTGGCAGCAGGCAGCATGCAACTGCAGGCAGCAGGAACGACAGCGGCCTGTCAAGACGGCCGACAAAACGCCACCACGTTCCCGTCAAAGTCGGGCGTGCGTTTACGAGAAAAGTACAGCACCGCCGTGTTGGGAGCGGCGGCCGCAGCGGCGGCATGAGTGGCATCGGCCGGGCAGCGGGGGGTGCTCCCCTGGCAGCCGACGGTATCGATCCCGGCCTCGCTGGCGGTGTGCGCCTAGCACCCTCTACCAACGGCATCAGCGGCCGCCTTCAGCGCTTCCAAGAGACCCGCTACCGCCGCATTCTGAACCAGCAGCGCGTGCGCAAGGGACGGGCGACCATGATGCTGCACCAGCCACAGGCGGGTGCGTCGTCGTATGACCAGATTGAAGCTCTCCTTTCACCCGACTACGGTCTGTCTCCGCAATCATCTCCGCAACCACTTCGCCGTGTCACCCCCCACAGCGTGTGGACTGCCCTGCAGGCCCTCCCTGGCTTTTCCTTTGACCCCAGCGTCGCTCACTACTTTGATGAAAGCACAATCGACACAGACGGCAGCAATTATGACCACGGCATT
Organism: Sporothrix brasiliensis 5110; assembly: GCF_000820605.1. Classification (NCBI taxonomy): domain Eukaryota; kingdom Fungi; phylum Ascomycota; class Sordariomycetes; order Ophiostomatales; family Ophiostomataceae; genus Sporothrix; species Sporothrix brasiliensis. Next base: position 3,655,377 of record NW_024467137.1, on the reverse strand, counting down.
GCTCGTCTCCTGGGGAACGTCCTTGCGGATCCTGCCATTGTCTGCAACTGCGACAAGTCCACCTGTCGCGGCCGCAACGCCGACCTGCCGCAGTTCCTCGTCGTCTTGTTTTCACTCGCCCCGACACTCTTTGTGTGGGCACGGCCAGACGACGGACAAATGTTGCAGCCGCCGCAGTACCTGCCATGGAAAGACTCTGATGTATTTGGTGCTGACCTTGAGTTTGTCACTTTGGACGCAAGCTGTGGCACGGAAATGGATTGGGACATGCCAGACACGCCAACCGCTTTGGCCACGACTGCGCCAGCGCTTCCCACATACCCAGACTTTGCCGCTGAGAGCGATTCGACATTCTGGACTTGGCTGACCGGTACGCTCTTTGAGCAATATTCCAACAAGAACAGCAGCAGCAGCACCACCACAAGATACGATAACAGCGACCACGCCAACCCTGACGGTGACGAGCATGCACCGGGGATGATGGATAAGACGCGGGCACCGTGGATCACAAGCGCCTACGCCACTCCCAGCGTGGGCCGCTCTGTGTGTGCACTGATGGAGATGCTTGTCGACGCACGCCGGCGATTCTTGGCACACAATGAAAAAGAAGAACAGCGGCATGACGACAGCGCCATGGAGGAGGAGGCGGACGACACGGCCACCAGTGTCGACGTTTTGTATGCGCTCATGGCCGAGATGCCAGCCCTTTTGACCGGCGCCCGTGCCGAGACGCACCCCTGCCGGCGCAGCGGCTCGCCACCGCACGCATCGCACACATCACTCGACAACACCTGCAACGACCCCATCTGCTACGAGGGCGACCTCAGTCTTGGCCGCGTGGCGCCCATGTCCTGCTGCCCGCTGCATGACGAGCGCGTCGGCCTGGCCGTCGACGTGTGGTGCCTGTGGCTGGACCAGGGCCGTCGCACGCTGGGGCAGTCCGAGGCCCCCGCCTTCACCTCGCCGTCCACGCCGCTCACCCAGCCGCCGCAGCGAACACAGGCCGCTCTGGTCGCGTGGAAGCAGCAGCTCGAGAGCCGGGTCCGCGCTCATGAGAAGGCCACACACGAGCAGCTGCAACAGCGCTAGAGAGTCACCAGGGCATGGTAAAGCGTAGAATCAACAAAGAATAGCAGTTGCATGGTCCGCATGGCATCCTAAAACAAGTCAGAACGGGAGGGAGTCAGAATAGTGGGCTTGGGTCACTTGTCTTGTTTTGCTCTTCTTTTTTAAAACATTGCGTTTCGGAGTTTGGTATGGGACACAGGAGCAAAGAAATCATTGGACATTCGGATATGATACCCTGCAATAAAATTATCATTAGCTGTTAAATGGACCAACACCAGTTTGACAAACGTGTTTGGCCGTGGAATTTATAGTCACACTTAAAGACTGCTTAATATCGAGTCGGTCGGAAATGTCGAGTTGTATCGAGTCTCAACTGTCGTCGTCTCGGGTGGCTTGTCTCGGATCGTCTGTCTCGGGTAGCTGCATCACAACATCAGTCCTGTTCGTCAATCTCAAAGCATCAAAGTGCTCACAATGCCGATTCACGGTTCAACAATGTTCAACTTGTAACATTTCTACGACACGATGTGCATTTCTGACTTGATTCTGTGGTAGGTTGTAGTTTTGATCATTTTAAAAAAAAAAACTGGAAAAGCCAAAGGCATAAAAACCAGTGTGTATCTAGGTGCGTGCAAAATGTAACTAGAAAAGCCGAAAGGCATAAAAACCAGTAAAGAAATAATGAAGATGGCAAGCAAGATACATTGTGCGGGCGGTCTGCGCAGCGAACAACTTGTGTGTCTGCGTGTGGAGGAGCGACCAGGCCCAGAGACAACGCCAGTGGCGTGGAAATCAAATAGAACCAGAGTGAAAAGCAAACACAATATAACAAAACAAAACATCCATGAGATAAAGAAACAATTTTGGGTATCGACCGGAATCTATATCAACCCGAAACACCAGTAAACAAATGCCGCATGAACAATGCCCTCATCGCGGTGGTGCTCGGGGTACAGGATGTGGTACAAAACAAGCAGAAGTAGAACGACAAAAGATCAAGAAGCAGGGATAAAAGACAGCAAGCAAGGCAAAAGAGGACTCTCATCGTAGCGGTGGCCACCGACGCCAACACCGAAAACAAACAAGGCAAGCCGGTTTTTTGGGCGTATTGTGGTTTTTCAAGTTTTTTTGATGGGGTTTGTGGGGTTTTCATGTTTTTTTGTGCTTTTCTGGTTGTCGTATCCATTTCATCGCCTTCCGTTCTGCAGGCATCATATCACTCAAGTCGACTTTGTAGCAGCAGGAGACGCGGAAGCATAGTAGGCGTCCGAGTCGCCCTCCTCCTCCTCCTCGTCGCTGTCGTCGGCCCAGTTAAAGGCGCCATCATAGCACTTCATGTCTTCCGGGTACTTGATGTCTCCCTCGGGGGTTGTGAGCATCAGAAGCGGACCGCTGCATTTTCCAAAGGCAGCAGGCTTGTCGAGCAAGGCCCAGGTGCACCGTGGGAGGCTGTAGCCACACAGACGGTCATAATTGCGGCCATACTCATCAGCAGCGTCGAGGCTGTCCGTAGAGTGCAAAGAAAGGGTTTCCTAGGCCTCCTGCATCGACTCTGCGAGCGTCATGTTGATGGTAGGAATCGATTCAGGGACGATGCCGGTGGATGTGCTGGCTGTGATAGGATCGGCTGGATTGGTACCGTTGCCGTTGGAGGAATTGTCGGCGGGCGAGGTAGTCACGTCCAAGCCTGCCTGCCGGAGAAAGTAGTCAAGCTCGTCCGATTCGGAGTCGGAGCTCAAGGAGTTGTTCTGGAAGGAAGTGCCGGCAAGATTGGCATCCTCGTTGTCAGCAGAGGCTGTGGTCGAAGCTGTGGCATGCTTGCAAGAGGTGTCGTCAGAGCTTTCGACGACAATCGGATTGGGAGTAGTGGGTGGCGTGGGAAGTGCGGAAGTATAGTTGGGAATAACATCGCAACTAGTCGTCAATGCGGTGGTGGTCTTGGCCGGACGGGGGAAGGAAAAGGAGTTTCTCTTGGGCTCTGGCGAAGGTGAGACCTGGAACTCGGATTTGGGTGCCGGCTTGGGGTTGACTTCCGGGGCCTTCATGAGCGAGGGATGGGTGTCAAAGTTGGACGACTCAATGCTGATGTCGAGCGACTTCAGCGAGGGCTCCTCGTATTCATCATCGGAGAGGCTGGGAAGCCGGGCCATTTCGAGGATAGGGGCGTAGGTCGGAGCTGGGCCGCGGGCCTTTAAGATCTCACGAACCATCTCCCGTTCTTCTTCGGTTTCCTCAAATATGGTATGAAGCTTGAGGCGGAACTTGTCGCCAGGAGACTCCAGGCTGGTGTCGTCGTCGATGCTCGCATATTTTGTGGTGAAGCGGGGACGAGGAAGAGGATTGTCAAACATCTTTTCAGCGGAGCAGAGGTTTTCGCGGTCGTGCTCGCGGACGGCAGCTGGTCCATCTTCATGGTCGTCGAAGTTGATATCGGAGGTGGGCTGGTTGGAAAAGCTGGGTCCTTCAACTTCCATGTCATCGGAAGCTGGAAGTTTGTCGATGGGAGTAGAAAGACCATGGGTGCTCTGCTCATCCAGCTGCTGCTCATCATTGTTTTGTGTGGGCTCGTCAAATTGCTCAAGCTCGTCAATGTTGGCAGATTCTGGGACGTCGACATCACTGGAGATGTCCGAGTGGCTCTCAATGTTCCCAATGCTCTCAGAGGTGTCTATGCAAATGCGGTTAGAAGAGAAGCAAGGCAAAGAAGGCAGATGTAACTGGGGGTGATACTCACAGTGACCGAGTCCTGCGCTGAGACGACAGTCATGCATGTTGGGAAGTTGAATCATGGACATGTCCTCGTTGTGTTCAACATCCTGGTCGGAGACGATGGTATCATCCTCCTTCTTATCCTCGTGGCCGAGCTCCGAGGTCATGTCGACTTGAAGCTCATTGTCATCAATGTCGGCATCGGGGACTTTATGGGAGCTGGTCTCTCGGTTGTGATATTGATCCGGGCTGTAGAAAGAAGGTGATTAGTATGAGAACTAGAGATGTCAGAGATGACAGAGATAGCAAAGAAGATACTCACAAGTCAATGAACATCGACGAGTCTTCATCCTAAAAAGACTCATCAACCTCACCAAATGCGGCCGACTGGATCGACTGAGTAAGGAGGAAATCATCCTCATCCCCATAGTAGGTGATGCGGAGGACAGGGCCCGGGGTGAGAGTGTCGTGGAGAGTGAGGTTGGCAACTGTCAGCTGGGCCTCAGAGAGGGCATTCTCCTCAATGGTCTTGTGAAAGCAAGTGTCAACTATGCAGCAGGAGCAGAGTCAGTAGGAGGTCAGAGGAACGAGAGAGGGAGGAGAGAGGAATACTTACAGGCGCTCTCGAAGCTGTCAAGTGCCAAAGCGAGGTCAATGGTGGGCGACGCCGTAGAAGACATGGTGCCTGTGATGGTGTTGCCGCTGGTGTCGAAGGCCGATCCGGTGCCGTCGTCAGTCACAAGACCGGTGGCAGAGCCAGCGTCAAGTTCGTCGTCAATGCCGACCTCGCCTGAGCCGCGAGCAGCATTCTATGCCACTCCCTGCTCGACGGGGCCAGCATCGCTGTTGTCGTTGGCGACAACGTCCTTGGTCCACGAAATATAGCTCAAGACCTTGACAAGAAGAACTATGGCAAGAACCAGAGCGATGTCGCCAGTCGGAACGAACAGCTTCACCGCGAGAGCGGAAAGCGTGCAGAGGATCAGTGCGTTGGGGGACACGGAGATCGGGTCGTCCTCCATAGCGGGAATGGGCTTCGGCAGCACCATGGCGACGAGAGTGATGGTGGTGACGAGGGAGAAGTGGGATAGTGAAGAGGGTAGGAGGAGAGGAGAGGAGGAGAGAGAGATGGAAGAAGAGAAGAGAAGGCAGTGGAAAGGTGAGAACTGAGTCACGAATGTGGATGTAAAACGGGCTACTTCCTAGGTCGTGGTTCAGAAGATTTTTGGTAGGAGAAGGGAGAGAAAAAAAGGAAAAGATAGGGAGGGATGGCAGATATATATACCCTGGGAGCAGGAGCACACTTGGTCCGTGCGAGCATGCAAAAAACATCACGACCTTCTGGCGGCGGTGAATGGGATAAAGGCGGCAGTATCAGTTTGTTTTGGTGAGGAAGAAGAGCAGAAGGCGGTAGGGTGGTGGCAAGAGCCTTGAGGGGGTGTAGGTCTTTGGTTGCGTTGGGGAAGAGTGAAGTAGCAGGTGCAGATGATGCTTGTTCGGGAAGGAGCGATGCTGGATGCTGTAGGTGGAGTGGTCGCGATGGTCGCTAAGACGACAAACGAATATAATGAGTTGTCGGTTCCATTATTGCGGCTGAATCATAGGGCGACGTGGTTGTTTGGTGATGTGTACGGATTGTGCAGGCCGGCCGCCCTCTCCCTACGCATGTGGACGAAGAAGTGAATAGTGGACGGTGATGAGAAAAAGGAGTAGAAGATGATAGATGGCGACGCATATGGCGACCGTGAATTCCACAAAGATACAGCCTGCTACAGGTTGGCCAGTATACGAAAAGAGAATGTCCGTGGAAACTGATACTTTGTTCAGGAAACAGAGATATATTCTACCTTGTGTTCGCAGACGCCTTGAATGATGTAAACAGACCGAAACATGAAAAGAACAGAAAAGAATGCACATGATGCCCGTCCCTCATAATGACGAGCGCTCCTCGGCCTGCACGACCTCCTGCACGACCTTCTGTGTCGCCGCCACAATCAGCGCATGCTCCTCGGCGTGGATGCGCGTCTCGAGGTCGGCCAGCGTCTCGCCGGGCTGCACCACAATCTCGCGCGTCAGAATCGGCGCGCCGCGGTCCACCACGTCAATGACAAAGTGCACCATGATGCCTGTCGTGTTGTTCTCCAGCGTGCCCGCCTGGAAGTCATCGTACGCGCGCTGGATGGCGCCCGCGCCGTCGTACTTGCCGGGCAGCGCCGGGTGCAGGTTGATGACCTTGATGCCCGCCGCGTCAATCGGGTCCAGGAACGCCTTGGTGAAGACGTGCATCCAGCCGGCCAAGACTATGAGCTGTGGCCGCTCGTCGTCGCGCTGCGCGTCCAGAATCTTCTGCGCCAGCGCCGCGTCGTACGCTTCGCGGCCCGCCTGCAGCGCCGCGGCGTCCTTCTCGCCCTTGGCCTGGAACCCGTGCGTCACCATGTTGAAGTACTCCCAGGGGATGCCCGCCTTGTCTGCCCGCTGCGTCGCAAACGCCTTGCCGCGGTTCACAATCAGCCGCGTGATGCGCGCGTTCGTGATGCTGCCGGCCGCAATGCCATCGACGAGCGCCTGGAAGTTGGAGCCGTTGCCGCTGGCCATGACCAGAATCCGGCACGTCTTGTCGGCCATTGTGAACGGTGGAGTGGGACGAAAGAATAACAAAGTAGCGGTTTGGGAGGTCAAGTGAATGAACAGTCTATGGGACGACCACCCTTCTGCAATCAGATGTGACGGAAAGGGGCGGAGTTGTTGTTGGTGGTATCAATAGAGCTTTGTGATGTTCAGTGAGAGTGACAAGGCATGTCGTTGACGGAGGTCCCAAAAAATCGAAAATAAGTGGACCGTGATGTCTGACAGCCAATGATATTTCAAGGAACTAACAATAGCTAGAAAAGTGGGTCCTGAACAGGTAGTGACAAAGTGGTTGATCTGTGGTGCGTTTGTTCCCATTGTTCATCGGACAGCTGCATGTCGTAGATGTCTAGCCGAGAGCACATCCCCGCTCTTGGCAGACCTATTGGTTTGGCTTGGTCGTATTTTCTTAGACAGTTACGAAAGACTGGCGTCTTGTTTAAGTTGCGTACGTTCGGGTTGCGATTGCACGAAACCGGCATATGACTGGTCACGTGCCATTCACACGCCAAAGTTTGGACAAAAGGGGGCAAGAAAACAAAAGACGGAAAACGAAGACGAAACTCGCAACATGCCTTTACAAGACAATTAGGCGTGTTATATTTAAGTGAATCCAACTTGATAGACTGGAGGCATACTCTCTGTAATTTTGTGAAATTTTATTAGCCTCATTTAAGACATTATTTGAATACTTGACATCGATTACATTTGAAATTGTCGTCATGATATTACTGGAGGAATCGGCGTAGTTTGACGTGCCTCCATGGATGCTGACATATCAACTCCTTTCATATTGATTATATTCACATTATCTGCTTCCGTTTGTATATTATACCTACCTCCATCCACTTGTTCCTTTTTTTTACCCCATCTACATTTCTGCTTGTTGACGTGAACAGATATAATGTTCGCGATAACGCCCATCAAGAGCAGGTTCATTTAACCCGTTGTATCTAAATGTTAGCCGAGTAGATGAAAAAAACATACTTCAACGAGAGTGAGCTTTGCGAATGGACGCAGCTGCAATCTTTGAACCTTTTGGAGGGACCGAGAAATGATTTGCAAAGCCTGTCCGTTTGATCACATCCCACTGTAGACATATCACAGAACGACTATACGACATCTCTAGATGGAAGATAATCGCCTGACATAATTCACTTCGTATTATTGATGAGGCATAATCATGCAGCTTCATGGAATTGTCTGCGATAGTACCAGGAGTGTGTGGTGAGACCTCATCACCTAGCCCGGACTCTGATGGGATTTTCCACGTCCTGCTCGTTTTGGCAATCCCATGCTAACGGAGCCGCGCTTTTCATACGCCTCTAGGTCTTGCATCTATCTAAACTCCCAAGTAAATAGTGGTGGCGGTCATCTCAGTGTAGAGTCGTGAATCCAACGGACACATCGTTGGTCTCCACGCGGACGTTATAGCAACACACATCATTCCCTCCGACAGCGTACAATTCCTACCACGGCCATTTTCCCCCAGAAAGCGACAAGCCGTACGCCAACATCCGAAAGCCAATGCAGCACCCTCATTTATCGCATGTTCATCTGAACGACGATGGGCGTGCTCCATGTCAGTGGCATACTCTCTATTCTCCTCTCCTCTCTACATTCACCTCGCTGGTTACAATGACCCCCCTTCATGCTACGACTTCGCAATATAATTTGGGTCCACTGACAAGCAATTGCATCGTCACATGGCAAAGCATATTGTCTTTTGTTTCATTGTCTGATGCCCGTCGCTGCTTGGAGTGACTAACCACCCACTGATTTCGGTCCCTCCGGCTCCCAACCCACTTGTCTATAAATATCTTGCCATCCCCCACTCATCATCTAGCTCTCTATCCTTCTCCTCCTCCCTTTCAAACTGCTGCTGCTGCTCGCTCTTGCTCGCTTTTACCACAAACACATTATAATATCCCACCATACCTTATCAGTCGTCTACTCAACATCTTTACACCCATCTCCCAGCCGAACAGTCAGCTAGCCTGTCTTCGCAATGGACCATCGCACTCATCGCACCTTTCGAGACGATGGGCGAGTCAACGCCAACGACGAAGTTATGGAGGACTTTGCGAGCACCAGTGCAGTAAGCAACTCTTCTACAGCCTTTGGCGGTACGTTGTCACCTTCTCTTGATATCTGCCTCACTGTCTCGTCATCCAAACTAATTCATCTTTCACTACAGGAAACATTGCTTCTTCCAGCGCGCCTTAGATTGGCGATGCTAATGAAGGCAAAAATTCACTCCGGCCTTTCAGAACCGCGTTTTATGGCGCTGAACAGCTCAAATCCCATTTTTTTGAAGCCAACGAGCACGCACACAGTTCCGACCTGGTATCGACAACAAGCTTTGCAAATGCCCAAGAGCTGGATGCTCTAATTCATACAACACCGACAAACTCGCGACAGGCCGATACCGAGCGCATCCCAACAGGCTTTCAAGCCAGCTTCTACGGGGCCATGGAGCTTGACGGGCTCCTCCCTAACAGCAATGAGAAGCTAGACAACACTCCGGCGTCGACTCCCACCACTGATGCTGTTGCTTCTGTGCATTCGGCATTTAGTGCTAGTTTTATGGGAAACGATGAGCTTCAGACCAGAATGGACGTGGATGAATCTCTTTCCTATCACGAGGACTCCGAGAACATCAACCAACTCATCTCCGAGGCTGACGATGCAGCTCTGGCTGTGCCTGCTGCTGCTGGGTCGACGACGACCACGCATTCCCAGTCCTCAGTTGCAGTGTCACAGGGTCACGCACCGGGAAAGGGTCTGCTCACCCCGGTGGCTCTTGACCTGAACCGCTACAATGACAACATCACTGCAATTAAGCATGCGACTGCCTAGAAGGCTCGTAAGCTGGCAGCTTCTGCGAAGGAACGGCGGTGGAAGCCGTATTCAGGCCGCACACCGGATAAGAGGAACAAGGGAAAGTCGACGAGTCTGCTGCGCTTGGTCGTTACAAGCAACCACAAGAAGGCCGTTGCTGCCGCCGCTGCAGCGACCAACCAGCCGAGCAACTAAACCCCCTGGCTCCTTAGACTGTAGACGCAGTAGTGTCAAATCTCAACAAAACCTGATAGAGCAACATCTCTTGCAAAGTTATAAGGCCTGCTCCTGTTCCTCTTGCCAGCTTGAGATTGTCCTGAAAAGCATAGAGGACAAACTCGCCCAACCATTACACCACCCGAGCTGTCTCCCAGTGAAATTCAATGGTGACTCGCTCATGACGTACTGGCATGTCTCGTTGTCTACACCACGGTCGCCTCTGGAGTGTACCATACCAAACGGCGGATACTATTGCTTCCATGTTGTCTATAGGGGGATTTGGAACCCAGGTCGGAGTCTTCTTCTGCGCTCATGACTCTGTCGTTCCATCGGCGCCTTTCATATATTTTTCTTTGTACTTTAGCTATAACATATGTATTTCTTTTGTTTTAACTCAATTTGATTCCACCCAATACTCTACGTTATGTAATGTCCGTTATCGTGAAATATGCGCGCTGAACCTTGCAAACATGTTGTTAAAGTGCCACGTTGAATGTTAAATGGCCGTCCAGCTTGGCTCTGCTGTCGGCAAACTATTGTCGCCCGAGTAGAGTCGAGATTCCGGTGAAGGGTGTGTAGTGGCCCATCCAGCCATCCACTAAATCTCTCTAGAATCTCGCTAGCAAGAGCCGTCTTTTTCTGATACTTTGCCGATGTGGCTACTGCTATGTTCAATATTCATCGATCATCAAATATGCCCTGCCACTGGCTATCTTGCGTCAGCATTACTCCGAGTCCGAGGATATAGCATGAAATACTGGGAGACAATGGATATGGCAATCTAATATGGTTTTTGCGACGTTTTGGTAATGAAGCCGGGTTCCTATTGTAGCATCGTCTTTAATTCAGCTGTGCAAACTTTCATTACGTGGCAAATTTGTAGAGTGAATGTGGGGAAAACCCACCCTTATAAACTAGTTACAAGTAAATCTCCCCAACAACAACTCCTGGTGGTCTAGTTGGTTTATGGCATCGGACTGTAATTGTAACACAATCTAAATCCGAGAGTCGGGCGTTCGATTCGCCCCCGGGAGATTTTTTGGTGCTGGACATCATTTTTTTTTTCTGCGACATAAGCTGACTATTTGCTTCCCTCGTCTGAACAAATTATCATTTTTTGTATTGATTTATTTATTTATTTATTTATTTTTTTTTTTTCTTTAGCTTTACGTTTTCAATCAATCTTCACATGGACAATCTTCAGCAAAATGCCGAGAAGATATGTGGAGACCTTGACCGCAGCACTCTTACATGTCATATCACAGAGTGCGATTGGGAGATCAGTATGCAAGTCACGTATATTGTATATATATTGGGGTTTGGTCAAGACATCCATGCTTTTTGTACCCTCCGTACCGTCCGAAAGCGCCCGCCATTGTCACTTTTTTCCATGTCCCGCTCTTGAATTTTATGTTTCTAAAATTTCGCATCACGTATTGATCTTTTGCATCTGCCGCTCCAAGTCCACGGCCTCGTCCATCTAAGACGACGCCTTGGGCTCGTCTGCAGCCTTGGCGGCATCCTCGGCCACAACGGCCGCGCACCACTTGAACTGGTCCTCGACCTTGCCCAGCTGCACACCCTTGAGCTGTGTCAGCAGGCGGAGGCATACGGGGCCGGCCTCTGTCTGGCTGTCGGGCATGTAGGTGATGACCTCCTCGCCGTTGCTGTTGATGGCCACGTTGGCTGGCACGGAGGCGCCACCGGCACCCAGCGACTGCGCATGGCCCGGGGTGAGCTGGCGCGTGATGGAGCGGATGGGCACGAGGGCGGCGGCCGTGCCGGCGGCAAAGACCTCGGTGAAGGTCGGCAGTTCCGAGTACTTGATGACACGGCGCTCGACCTTCCAGCCAAAGCTCCGGGCCAGCTGCTGGACGCTGTCGCTGGTTACGCTGTCGATGACGGAGTGCGAGTCGGGGGTCACAATGGTGATGTCGTCCTCGGAAGCGCCCTTCTTGACGCCGAGGAAGCCGCTCGTCGAGAACTCGTCAATCTCCTCGTGGCGCGAGCTGTCGAGGTGCAGGGTGATGCCGTAGCCGGCCTTGTAGGCCTTCTCGCTCCAACGCAGGACGGGAGCGTAGTTGCCGCCGACCTTGGCGTTGCCCGTGCCGTTGGGGGCGGCGCGGTCAAAGTCCTCGAGGATCAGGGCCTTGACGGGGTTGGTGCCGTGGTAGACGCCGGTGGGCAGGACGTAGACGCAGAACGTGTACTCCTCGGGCGGGCTCAGGCCCAGCTGGGCGCTGGAGCCAAAGACCTGCGGGCGGATGTACATTGCGGCGCCGGTGGCGTGCGGCGGCACAAAGTCGGCGTTGCGGGCCACGGCAGCATGCACGGCATCCAGGAAGATGTTCTCGGGGACGGGCGGGACCGATATGACCTCGGCAGAGTGCTGCAGACGGGCGGCGTTGCGGTCCGGGCGGAAAATCTGGATGCCCTTGTCGCCCGGCGTGCGGAAGGCCTTGAGGCCCTCGTAGGCCTGCTGGCCGTAGTTGAGGGCGGGGGCCATGCCGTGGATGCGAATGTAGGGGTCGGTGACAAAGACGGGCTTGGACCAGCTGCCAGTGGCCTTGGAGTAGTGCGACTCGACGTGGCCATTGACTTCGCGGACGCGGAAGCCGACATTGGACCAGTCAATGGTGTCGACAGGCGGCGGTGGGAACGACATTGTGGGCATGGAGGAGGACGGAACGGTGTGAGGAGAGGCGAAAGGCTACTGCTCGGGACTTGATTAACTGCAGAACACTTCGGTTAGAATACCGGCGCCAAGGTCAACTGAGAGGGATTGGAGTGTAGAATGAAGCAATTCGTAAGCCAGGAAACGGCCAGAGGAATATGACACAATGGCGGCAGTGGGGACCCGGAAAGGCAGGAAGGTCCGACCACGCTATGTATTATGGCCCAACACGCCTTCCTTTGTTACAAGCGGCGCAGCTTCCTTCGCAGCAGCATGCAGGAACCAAGGCCAGAAAGCACAGCTCGGGAACAAATTGAGATATTGTGCACAGTACTTGCGACGAATCAGGCAACAAAAGGCGAATAACAAGGCTCAATGGCATGGGCAAACATAAGCACGGGCAAGAGAAAACCCACGGGACGGGCCACACGCGGCCAAAAAAAACTCACCTCAGACGCTGGACGGATACAGTCAGAATGCGAGATCAGGCCGGACAAGAGCGAGAATTGGACCCAAGGAAGCGAAACACAGCGGTGAGATATTGGGAAGAGAGTATCCTGGAGAGAATAGAATGAAGAACGGCCGAGCATATGTATGCGAGACAAGTGGTAGGGCGTAGAAGTCCGTGTAGGCCACAAAGCCCGAGCCAGCGGAGTTAGGATTATTACAATTGCGGCCAAAATGACGACGGCAGCATTATTGGCAGGAACCGACGAGTCACAAACGGCCCAAGGAAACTGCAAGGAGGGGCTCTCCGATAGCGGGGTGCGATGCCTCGGGCTGTTTTTACAGTTGTGAGAATAATCAGCAACTACGCTAAACCCTGCCGAGCGGCTGTCAACTGTAAGGTTAAACAGCAGCTAACAGGGGTAATCACGTGGCGGAAGTTGGGACGACATCTGAACTGGAGTATCATTAGAATACGAGGTTTCGTCTGAGAGCTTGTCAAGTCGACAATAAAACTGTGATGTCGTGGATACAACACGAGGAAAGTCGATGGTTGACTGACTGGAATAAATTAGAACACATGATAAAAATACAGACACGACAAAAAAAAAAAAAAAAAAAAAAAAAAAAAAAAAAAACCAAAATACTCAAAACAACGTAAAAGTCACATATGACCACTTCATATTTTTAAAATGTAATTCTCCGTTTGTAAAGAAAAGAAAGGTCCATTGCTGGGTCTACCAGAGCAGCGACGCCCATATTGTATATCTGTAAATTTGTAACCATATGCGTTTGTAATGTCATGAATCCGTCGCCCGCTACCCAAACATGCAAAAGAAAGCAAAAGTAAACTGCAAGTAAAGAGAAACGAAGTGAGTGAGAGAGAAGGATAAAGTAAGTGCTGCGTGTGTTGACCATTGTTGTCCCATGCCGTATTTTATTCCTTGCACCGGCATTCCAAATAGTAAAATCAAAAAAAAGTTAAAAAATTCAAAGGGAAATCAAAAGAAAATCAAAGACGTGCGAGGAAATATAAGACAAAGGAAAATGCAAACAAAACTCTCAAGATACCACAAACGTCGAGAAGTCGTCAGGAGGGAGATGGGATAATGAGAAGAGTGGAGAAGAAGTGCCGAAAAAAAGCTACAGACGACCGTCAGGTTTGGCGGCTCGTCTGTCAACCGCTTCACTCCAGGTTCGCCAGCTTCGAGAGTGCCACCAGCACACCGCTGACTCCCTGTGTCATCGTTGCTGCGGCCTCCGTGCTACGGCTGCCCAGGCTGACCGTCACGACCTCCTTCACCTTGCCCTCGTCGCCCAGCTGGTTGGCCCACTTGAACACCTTGTCGTCGTCGCGCCCGTCACCGACGACCATGAGGAAGTCGACCCCGTGGTTGCCGGTAGTGGCAGGCCCCTCGGCGTCCTCAATCTGCGCCGGAACCGAAATCTCCTTGCACAGCGCCTCGTGGATCTTCGCGGCGGCTGTCCCCTTAGTCCAGTCGACGGGCTCCACGAGAATCGAGCCGTCGAGCGGGATCGCGTGCACACGCTGCTCCTCGCACGAATCGTTGATGTGGGAGGCGCAGTCGGCAGCAAGGCGCGTGGCCGACTCGTAGTCCTCGGCAGACTTGTAATGGAAAATGAGCGAGCAGCGGCGGTCTTCAATCTCGGCGCCCGGCGTGCGTTCTTTGTAATACGTAAGGATCTGCTTCACAGACTCCTTCCACGTGCGAATCTGCTCCGGGTCCGCCATCTCGATCCAGGGGTTGCTGTTGCCGTTGGCGTTGTTGGCACCGCCGCCGTTCGCGTGCTTAAGGAAACAGCCATTCTCAGCAATCAGGCCGACATTAGGCACCTGTCGGAACAGGCGGTCGAGCTCCTTCTCGCTGCGGCCGGACATAACATAGACGGTGTTGCGTTCGTCCAAGAGAAGGTCGCGGAGGACATCCAGGGTGCGCTAAGAGGAACGGGTTAGTGAATGGAACACGATGGGCAATGGGAAAACAATTGACGGGGGATGCGGTATGCGTACTTGAGGGCTGACCGGGATGATCTTATTCACCGGGCCCCAGCTGACCAGCGTGCCCTCGTAGTCTAGGATAAAAAGGCGTCGCGACGTCCGCTTGTACTGGCTGATCAGAGTGTGCATCGAGAGGCGCGGCACAGAGGTCTGGTCACGGCGATGCTGTTCGTCGTAGACGCGGTCGAGGCGCGACAAGAACTCGGCGAACCAGTGCGAGCCGGTGTGGTGGCGCACGGCCTCGTACAGCTTCGACCAGCGGGTGTTCTTCTCGTCCTCGTCCATCTCGAGCGCCTTCTTGATGGCGTCGGCGCAGGCGCGGTAGTCCCAAGGGTTGATAGCAAGCTCAGAACCATGGAAAAGCTCCGAGGTGCCGGTAAATTCGGAGAGAATCAGGCTGCCGTGCTTTTTCTCGAAATGTTTGCCGTCCTGGCAGAAGACGTACTCGTGGGACGTCAGGTTCATGCCCTCGCGCTGGCTCGTAATCATGAGTGCGTCGGCGTCGGTCAGCAGGGCAAGGTACTGCGGGTAGTCTATGTCCTGCTTGAGGTAGACAACAGGCTGGTAGGCGAGGTTGGCCCACAGAGAGTTGACACGCGTGACAATGTCAGACACGGTGGCGTCCAGCTCATTGCGGTCGCTTGATGAAAGGGCGACCTGGATGAGAACGACGCGGCCGCGCCATTCGGGGTTCAAGTTGAGGAAGAGTTCGTACGACAGCAGCTTCTGGCGCACACCACGGATGTGGTCCAGCTTGTCCCGCGCAACGATGAGCTTCTTGCCCTCGTACTTTTCCCGCAGGACGTTGAGCCACGACATCACCTCGGCCTCTTCCCGGTGCTCGTCAAGCGCAACCGGATCGATGCCGATGGGCATGTTGACGACGTCAACGAAGCGGTCTTCGAGCTGGATGCCGTCCGACGTAGCCTCGGCATTCAGGAGGCGCGTAACCGTCTGCAAAAAGTGGCGTGTGTACTCGTGGATCTGGAAGCCGACCAGGTTCGCGCCCAGAATGCCGTCCAGCAGCTCTTTTCGAACAGCCAGGCACCGGAAAATCTCGCTCGAGGGGAAGGCGACGTGCAGGAAGAAGCCAATCTTGGCGTCGGGCAGCTTCTGGCGGATCATGCCGGGGACCAGCAGCAGGTGGTAGTCATGGATCCAGACGACGTCGCCGCGCTTCCAGTTCTTGATGATGATGTCGGCAAAGGCCTGGTTGACGTTGACGTAGTACTTCCACGAGTGGTCCTCGTACGCCTTGCTGCGCGGGTTGTCGGGGATCTGGTAGTGGAAGACGGGCCACAGGATCTGCTTGCAAAAGTGGACATAATGGCCGTCAAAGTCCTTGTCCTCGCACCACACGGTCAACATGTTGTGTTCCGCAGCCAGGCGGTCGTTGATGTCCTCCTTCTGCTGGGTGTTTTCGAGGGCGTCCGTGGGCATGCCCAGCGTACCAACCCAGGTGTAGTCAGCCAGCTTGCCCTCGCGCGCGGCGGCGGCGGCGGCGTTGCGCAGGCCGCCATTGCCCTGGTCGGCGTTCACAATGCGCCAGTTAGCAGACGAGAAGATGCGGTCGTGGCTGTCGCTGCGCAGGTAGGTGCGCGGTTGTGTGATGCCCTGGCGGTGCAGCTCCTTGGCCTTCTCGGTCAAGTGGGGGTCGCCATTGAGGAGGGCGGGGGGAGGGGAGTTGGCGCGCGACTTGGGCTGGTCGCGGCGCGTACCCCAGGCGGGCGAGCCGCGCTCGGCCGGGGTGGCATCTTTGGAGGTCGACTTGGAGACGGCGTCAGCGACGGCAGAGGTGGCGGCGTCGAGGGTGTTGGCCACGATCGTGGGCAGATTGCCAATGCGGATGCCGTCTTCGTTGGCAAACGGATCGGTGTTCTGGTCCTCAGTGGGTGTGTCCGGCGGGGTGATATCCGACTGGGGCGTAAACAGCGAGAGGGCCTCCTCAACGGCGGTGGCCGTTCGACTGGAACCGCCTGGCGCGGCTGCGGATGCGGATGCGGCAGCCTTCTTCTTCTTCTTGGGCTCCTTGTCGAGGCTCGGCGGCTGCGCGGCAAGTGGCGGCGTCCCGGGCAGATCGAAATGGACCGTCTTGGGGAGGAATCTGTGAGAGGAGGAAGGCAGGTGAAAGTTGGCCCGTTTGTTAGCAAACTGTGTCTGACGATACCAAATTCACGAGTATTTTGGCAGCCAGAAAAAAAATTCAACGCTTCATGACGTCAGTGCAGCCAACCTGCATTCGCATTCACCATGCACGCCGAAAGCGACGAGCTCAAGAATGCAGCGGACGGGAGACAAACTTACAGCGAAGCTATGAAAACCGTCATGATTGCTCAATTGGCCGTTGCCCGCTGTGTTGTGTGTTGACGGGATTTGCAGAGACTTGGAGCTCGGCCTTGGAAAATAGTTGGGGAGATGGGCGCGGGAGGTAGCCCTGGCCGTGGCGTGGCGTGGCGTGGGATATGCCGAATTTTTAGGCGTAGAACAGCGTACCGCGGATGATCGCGGGTAAGTGCGCACCGAGACAGCGAGCGACAACAGGTGATCGGAACAGGCCTTGGAAGCTGCGAGAAAAGAGGAGACAGGCCACAGTGGTGTGATGGATGGGGCGGGTCGACTATGCTGGGATGCGTACTAGCAGGCCATGTGGGCAGATGTGCATTTCCGAACGGTCAAAGAGAGCTCGCGGTATGGGGGGATATGTTGGAGGAATGAAGGATCAAGTTGGGACAGAGAAGAAGACGTGGCGATGAAAAAGGAAGATGGGAAGTCAACAGAGACGAGAGATGTGGGAAGACTGTTCCGAGAAAAGGCTGCCTGCTTATAGAAGCAGCAGTAGGGAAGGTGCGTTTGTCTGCGTCATGTGGAGAAACAGAAAAAAGAAGTAAGAGTTGAAAACTGAAGTGAAAGACAGTGCAAGGAAAGACGGAGTCAAGGGGCAATGGCGGGAAGGAGAGATGGAAGATCAAAGCTCTTTGTATCAAGTTGAAGGAACGGGAAGGAGGGCTTTGTGCTCCCGATCTTCTTTCCTTCTTTCGGGGAAACTGGTAAGGAAGGGAGGGACGAGGCTATTGTGGGCAGGAGGGGAGGGCCAAAATAAACCAAAAGAGAAAAAAAGAGAAAAACCCGAATGTAAAACAGGAAAGAACGCCAACGGGGTGTGAGTTGAGGCAAGAGCGAGGGAGGGGGGGTGAGCGAGCAGAAGGCTCTGTTTCGTGCTTTTCTTATTTTGACCCCATTTGCTATTTCGTACTTTTCTTTTGTCCATCCCGTTCATACCCGTGCCTTTTCTTCCTTCCTTTTCTTCTTTCCTTTCTCATCCCCTTTCGCCATTTTTTTAGAACTCAAAGTCGTATTCCCAGCCTTGGACAGCGAGGAGGTGCTCTGTTTCAGAACTTAATCACGTAAAACCCATATATTTATGGCACAGAAGAAAATAATCCCTCTTTCCCTATCCACAAAGCCTCTCGCCCACTGCAACTCAATTGCGGTTGGCGTGCATCTCCCCCTGTTCTTGCCGTTTTTGTCCGGGACAAAGGAGAGAAACTAAGCAACCATGGGTGCGCTAGCCGGGCTAACCACCCGGACGCCCCTTGGGCGCGGAAGGCACAAAAAGTCTGAGAGGGGAAAGAATGCTGGGAGGGGAGCAGACGCGACCAGCCAATCACAGCAGACGACGGTGGCGCTGTAACGTTGGCTGTATTCCGCACATAAACGCATCTGCAATGATCCAGTGTGCAGGGACACCATGATCTCAGACGAGAGTGAACGCATGAGGCAGAAATACGACCTACACACACAGTACGGCTCGGCGTGTTCTATATGCGCATTCTACTATCAACAGTCGTAATATCGGTCTTAGGCAAGCGCAATATGGTCGCATCTTCCGAGACAGCTTGCACAACAGGAGAAAAGGACTTTATCACGGCTTTGTGCCACACGTCAACCACTACAACGTTCGTCTGCGGTCAATTTGTTGGACACATCTTGGGCCTTGGGTTGGCTGGTTTGCGAGTTGTTGGTCCTTGAGTGCTTGAGTTCTTGTATGCCTGAGTCATTGACAGGACTGTCCTTGCTTGACAGTGAAATGCCACACTTGTCAGAGAAGGGTTCAAGACGGAAAAGAGACGTCAAAATGACATCTGTCGAGCTACGGGAAGACGAAAAGCTGCTGGTGCAGTGCGCAGCCAGGGCACAACAATGATGCGATCTTGTCCGTATGTCCCTGTATGCACTCCATCTACCGACGTCGCGGACATATTTACATACTAGACGGGCCCAGGGCCGATCTGTTAGAGGGATTCCCTTTATTTGGGCATCGCGCCGTCCATGACGTGCAGTAAGCGAGCGAGACCCACGTTGCATGCTCCGCGTTCTGTGTTGGGGCATGGGGTCGACCATTGTCTCCGTTTTCTTGCTCACAAGCGGCTGGCAGTGCTTTGTAACGAGGCAGCCTACAGAACCAAGCCCGCACTTGAAGAGCAAAGATCTTGGAACCACGAGTTCTGGACTGGAGATCCGACCAAAGCCAAGTAATCATGTAACGGCGTCGACATTAGGACAGTTTTGGCCGGTGTTCAGAGTGGCCAAGGGAGAAGAGGTGGAGAGCGCCAGAAAGAAACTGGGGCTGGCTGGTGGAGTCGGCCTGACCACATGAACGACATAGCAACTGCTCAGTATGGAGTTTGGTTCTCGAATGGACGCGGAGGTGAGGAAATACGCGATCCAAGAGCGGGGACCTCAAGATGCAACGACTTTGGCTTTCAATTAAGTAAGCTCGTAAGTAATCGTTAACTTTGTTATTGCTGTCTACCGATTGATAAACAGTTGTCTACCAATCTGTCGTCTCGAACTTTGAGATGGGCAAGAGCTAACAAAAATAGTGCCAACAAACAGGGCAGCGAAGTGTGGTGCCATTCCGCCAGGTCTGGCCCAAGACCTGGCCAGCAGTCAGCAAAAAGCGCCTTTTGGCCGATCCCGACCCAAGAGTCCATGACGCATCACCCAAGAAGAGTATCAAAGCACTGTTTACAGAGTAAAGCGCTGGATCGGAGAATGGAGCATCACAGTCAAAAACGGAGAAACACAACAAAAGCAATCAGGCAATAACCAGGCTCCCAGAGTCCAAAAAGACGCACCGTCATACCGACGCCAAGTTAATACCTGGCAAGTGCTTTTGGCACACATCGACGCCGCGTCAAAGCTACCCCTCGTAAATATGGAGAAGCGAAAGCTCCCCTCCTCCCCTCACACATTAGGAGCTGGAGAGCAGGGAGCTCCCTATTCGATGACAGCGATGACAGCGAGCCTTTTGCAGAATGGAAAGGTGGCGGTGAGACCATACAGAAAAACGGAAGGGTGGCAAAGAGGCAAAGGGAGACAAGAAAATAAGGAAACGGAAGACGAGGGGATCGAGATGCCGAGTTTAGACTTGGTGTATGGCCTGTTGGACCCTCGACTTTTTCTCTTTCCTCCCGCCCCAGCTTGGCCAGAACACCTTCTCCGTTCGCATGAGTTGCCGACCATCCTGTTGTCTTAGCAATGTAACGGAGCCGTCGTAGGTCTCCAAAGATGCCGAAGGAAAATAATATTTACAAAATTGAAAACACACAGAACAAATAGAGAAAACGACTTGTCATCTCCTGTCGCCCCGTTTCTCTACCGCCTGTCAGTCCAGTTTCTATTGACCCATGTGACGACTGTATGCGCCATGATGTGTCATGATAAAGGACAGCTCAAAGGACCGCTCATCCCTTTCGATGTTCGTGTTTTTGTAGTTCCCGTAACCGTCCCGGCCCAAGGCAGACGATATGCATGCAAGAAGCCCATTCTGGAAATTAAAGGACGATGAGCTCAACACAGAGCATTAACCATGTCGAGAAGGCTGGCAGGCCAGCCCCGTATCAAACCTAGCGCTTTGCCTTTGCTCTGCCGGGCGACCGCAGTGTCAGCGATGCAATAAATGTCAAAACAGACCAAACGTGCCAGAAAAGAGACTGTACTCTGTAAAGATGTCGCCGACGGGAGAACGGGGCTATCAACATGGTCGCTTTTCTATCTTTCATTGTTCTGCAATCTCGACTCGTCGGACTTTGATCACACAACAGAACAACTAAAACTGGATCTTCTTCAACGTTTTATCGACCACTCATAGGAGAATAAACCACCTCGTGGCTCGCGGCCTCGACACGTTGCTGTTCCCTCCGCTGAAATTTCTTAGCCACAAGGGAGAGTTGGGCCGAGTGAAGCGTTTTAATTTTATTTATTTATTATATATTATTTTCTTTGCGAAAATGCACGGCAGGGTAGGACTTTTCTCTAGCTAGTTTTTTTTTCCCAGGATGAGGTTGGAGAGAATCGGAAAGGATGCCAGGCTTGGAAATGTTTCTCAAAAAAAAATGATATGCGACAGAACTCACGAGACGAATGAACGAAAGAGCAAGAAAATCAAAAAATTCGGCAGCTGAAGGAAGCAAGCGACAGTGAGAAAAGAAAGCGGCCCCGTTTTGTCCGGCCCGAACAAAATAAGAACAAATTCTCCCCGGGATATCGCGCCATTAAACTTCAACCGCAGGACCCAGGACTGCTTGTCATTTTCTTGCCGCTGTCCTAAAACGGATGCCAGAGAACCTTTTCATTCGACGTCTGGAGCATGCCCAGCCCGAGGCCACCCTCTGCTTCTCGACGACCTATTTGTCCGGTGGTTCGAAAGACGGGCCATGTGCCGTGCATGTCCATCGTCTTTTCGTTCTCTCAATCAATGAACAACCGTACAACCCAATGTTTTAACCCATCTCACCCCACTGGCGCCCAAGACTCAGGAGCGGGCCAGCGCCTACTGAAGATCCGGAAAGTCCCGGGGTCGCCATAAACATTTGGGCATTCTTGATGAGTGATTTATGAAAGTGCGGCAGAGATTTTAACCTCAAAAAGTGCGACAAAAGTTCAGGCAGGAAATCATACACTATTTACTATTTTTTTTTCTCAAAAGTTGTCTCGGATTGGCTCATCGGGCAATGCTCCCGAATGAGATATACAAATTGTTTCTGAAAGTCAGGTCGTAAAACAATACATGGGAAAGTATGAGGAACGGCGAGACATCGAACATGGGAAACATTGCACCGAAACTATTGTCGACGATCGACGCCCCCAAACACAGTTGACGCTGGCGCTAGCGAACCCCTAGCTAAGGGACCGGGCCGCTCTTGACCTGGCTCTGGGTAGACTGACAGCGTTTTTGTTCAAAAAAATACAGAATAAGGAAAAAGAAATGAAATAAAAAAGCACAGACTTTAGAGAGGCAAGAGATCACATGCATCTGAGCCCTACATTGTGTTGTCGGAGAAATAGGGCCACATGCCCACAAAGGTAGAGAACAGAAGAAGAGAGATCAGAAGGTCATTCCAGCAGAGGACACTACGAACTGCACTTTCTAACCCATCGACCATTGTGAGATTTTCTGCACGCACGACATGGTCTCTGAACTTGACGTCGCATCGGGCAGCGCCCTCAAGTCCTCCAAGGATGTGGAAAGAACGCACGATCCTGCAAAGACTGTCGCAGCGCATCACCCATCTAGGCTGCCTGCATGCCGTCTGTTCCTTGGCCATTGCGGAGCTTACATCTGGACCTTTGTAATCGCGAATGGACGCTGGGGGCGAAGCAGAATCTCGGAGGGTAATCAAAAAGAGGAATAACGAGGAGCACATTTCAGAAAAGCAATAGAATAGAAATACGACGATGCCATCGGATAGGCCATCTCACTTTCTTTCTCGTCTTCCCGTTCTCCAGTTCTCCCGTCTGGACGGATAACGGAAAGGCGACACACACGTGCCCCATTTGCATGGCTAGAAGAAACTTGTATCTCAGAGGTATCCCTTGCCCATTTGGCAAAGGCCCGAAAGCTGAAAAGACGGAGAATCTCTGAGAGGGTCTGGCTGGCCACGACAATAGCCGCTCGGCCTAGACAAAAAGGCGACTTGTTGACCGGTATGGCCGATCGGCCCGGCTCACTGGTTCCTTGGGAGACTAAATGAGATGGAGGGGTTGTGTAAAAAGAAGAAAAAAAGGAAGAAGAAAAAGAAAAAAATAAAGAAAGAAAGAAAGTAAAAGGTGCAGGCCGTGCATGGAAAATTGCATGTGCAGTCTTTTGGGTGTGGTGAGAATGAGGGGACGGAGAAACGTGGTATCTCGGCTTGTTTTGGTCGGATGCATCCTGTCTGTTCACCCGCATCTATCCTTTTTTTTTATGTGTGTTCGCGTGCGTGCTCCTTTCTCTTTCCCCTCCATACTCTCTCAGTACTCTCGTGTCGACTGTATGTCTCCTCTTACGCCTCGATCGTTTGCCGCCACTGCTCTTATGCCACGACAACATCGTGAAAGTGCAGACATTTGCTACAGTGGCGTATTTGCCGAGACCAAGCACACCATCTTTTCAGGACCCTCGTGCTCTTATAGGCAAAGACGTCCACCCCATTGCAGGAAACGCTGTTCCCGGGGTAGATGAAGCCCTATTCTCTCTAAAGTGACCCTGACAACCGACCCAATGCCAATGAACAGCAGCGGGGACACGAGTTGCCCAGATGGGTAGCTCGGCTCTTTGCGTGCTGTATATGCTCTTTGATGTAGTGTCTTGTCATTGCCAAGCAGGGCAGCAAAGGCATTGGTATCAAACTTCATCCTTGTGACCGAAGCCGCAGTGCAGGTCGCTGAAAGCGGCCAAGATCGCATAACCGCTGGTTTCGGAAACCGTCTGTGGCACTATTACACCACGTTTTCACATTTCGTTTTCAAACCGGGTGACATCTTGTGATATCCTTCCACAGCAGCCACAGTTGTTGTCACCATCAAGGGTCATCAGGAACATGCCAACCAGACGCGCAGAAACGCAATGTAGACGTGTCAATGTATGGCATGTGAGTTAGAAAATTGAAAGAAAGAAAAACACTGCAAAAAGGAAGGAGAAAAGCCACATGCAAATCAAAATGTGCTATACAAAAAAAAGATTTTGTTACCCAACGCCTGCAGGTGCCCGAATCACCTGCATATGCCTTTTGTGTCCCGCTTACGTCGTCCTTCGTTTCCCTAATTCCGCCATAGCCGCACCGCCTTGTCCTTGCTGCCGCTCGCGACACGCTGGCCATCGGGACTCCACTCCACCGCATACACCTCGTCCTCGTGGTGCGGCAGGTCCGCCGCCAGCTTGGCCGCCCGCACGTTCCACACTTTGACCGTCGCGTCCTTGGACGCCGTCACCAGCAGGCGCGAGTCGGCCGACCACGAGCACTGGTACACGGGCGCCACGTGGCCCCGCAACGTGCTGCTGAAACTGCCGTCGTGCGCCCGCCAGATCTTGGTGTGGTTGTCCCAGCTCGACGACGCCACAAAGAGGCCGTCGGGCGAGAACGTGACGTGGTTGATGGCCTTTTGGTGGCCCACCATGCGCGTCACGGGCTTCGTCTTGCTGGGGTCCCACAGGTACATGGTAAAGTCGTCCGACGCCGACACCAGCCGCTCGCCCTTCGTGCCGTGCGCGCCGGCCGCCTTCTCGTAGCGTGCGCGCGCCTTTTCGCGCTTCGCTTCGTCCGTCGTCGGGATGCCCTCGGCGCCGGCGGCGCCGCCGCCGCCCGTCAGGTGGTCAAAGTAGCCCGTCCGCAGCACAAAGTCCGTCGACAGCGCCAGGTGGTTGACCCAGTGGGCGTGTGCTTTGAGCTCGTGCACCAGCGTGCCGCGCGCCGCATCCCAGACGCGCACCGTCTTGTCGTGCGACGCGCTGTAGATGTAGCCCGCGCCGCCCCATTTCACGCAGCTCACGCTGCCCTTGTGGCCCGAGAGGACGTGCTGCACGGTGCCCGAGTTGGCTGCCCACACACGCACGGTGCCGTCCTTGCTGGCGCTCGCCAGCTGCAGCACGCCGTCTTGCATCGCGTGGTACGGTTCCCAGGCCAGAGCCAGCACGGGCTTGGAATGGCCGGTCAGCTCCTTGCCCACCACCAGACCGGTCTCCGGGTCCCACACAATCACGCTGCCGTCCATGCTGCACGTAGCCAGCCGCGTCCCGTCGGGCGACCAGGCGACGGCCAGCACCCAACCGCGGTGTTTCTTGAGCGTGAACTTGGGCGTGCCCGTCTCCGTGTCCCAGATGCGTGCCGTGTGGTCGCCGCTGCCGGTGGCCAGTAGCCGACTGGCGGCTGGACTGAAGGCAACTGCCAGTATCGACTGGCCGTGGCCAGGGATGCGGTGCGCCAGCCGTGTGACGCTCTGCACGCGGAAGACGGCCTGCGGCTCGGCGGCGAGCGTCAGCGTCGTCTCAAAGGGGTTGTCGATGCCGTGGCTGCGCAGCAGGGCATAGAGGTCGGTCGGGTACTGGTCGACGACGAGGGGTGTTTTCTTGTCGTCTTTTGCATCGGTGGCGTCGGTCGGGATGTGGATGCGGAAGCGGTAGGGCAGGAACTCGTCCTGGTCGCGGCCGAGCAGCGTGTTCAGGAGCAGCGACACATTCTTCTCCGAGGCATCGGCGATCGGCACCTCGACCACATCGGCCATCTGCTGGCCATCGGCGTCGATAAACCGTGCCTTGAACGAGCCGTGGTCTGGTGGCAGCAGTGCGTTGACATCCTGCTGCACCTTGGTCCGCGCGATCTCCTCGCGCCGCTGCCGCTTGGGCGGCGGTGGCACGAGCGTCGCCATTCGTGTGATTGCGTGTGCGTGTGCGTGCGAAGATGAGGGGTATACTAGATAAAAAGAGGGTATGACAAAGAGAGGAACTGGACAAAGCTGCGTTGGTGGCCAGAAAGTCTGCCCAGGTAAACAAGAGAGCAAGTCTACGGACGAATTTCAGGGTCGCTCTTGCCTACTGAACGAAACTTTTCCTTTTTTCGTTATCGGCTATCTTATCTTATCGCACGCCATATGTGCCCGCCCCACACAATTTTCCAGCGCCGTGTCAGTAAATTGTCCAGTAAAGTCAGCAGGAACAGCACATTGTTCTAGCCCTCTTTAGTTCACTTTAGCGCCCACTTTCAGATGCGCAATAATCCTTGGCCGTAACGATGAAGTCATTGCGCGTCGACGCATTTCCTCTCCAAGGCAGTCCAGCGCCAGGCGACAGTTAATTGAGGTCAGTCTGGAATCAGTGTACCGCGCGTCACTTCAGTGCTCCTAACAGAATGTGCAGTGTTGCTCCGTAGGTTACCTCCTGCGTCTGCCTCGCTCCTTCCTTCTGTTGATTTCGTGATTTATGTCATTTTATTCTGTCCGACTTTACCTATCCTTCGCTCCTTCATCCACGCGCACTTGCCCTTGTAGATAAGCTCGATCCAGGGGCATCTTACGCGGCGACAACACAAAACACGCTGTAATAAAACCACAAAGATGCCTTGGTAAACTGAGGGCCTGTGGCGCAGTGTTAGCTTATCCTTTAATTTTTCATTGTTAGCGCCTTGGCATGCTGTTCTAGTGGGTACCTGCCGCCGACACTGGCCAATCCAGGCGCCTTGCACCTGCCAACAGGGGCTCAAACAAAACCGGCTCGCCTGTCGTCACTCTGGAAGGCGCGATCTCTGTTGTTGTTTCGCCTATTGCTCCTTCTTCCAGCGTCGCCCCAGGCGGCCAGGCCGCTCGTCACTGCCGTTTTCGTCGCTTGTCTACGTCGTAATGCTTCCTATCGCGCCAAGCTGTTAGGCGGCTTGCCAAGATTGTCGTCACTGTGACTTTCATTTCTTCGCTCGCCACAGTCCAGTAACTGCCAGCGATTTCACCTTCGTTTTGCAGCCGACTTTCTTGTCCCGTTCTTGGTGGTCTTGTATCTCTTTAAAGTCGAGGCACATCCCGTTGACAAGCTTCTCTTGGCTGTTGGCATTCGTTTTCGTTTGGAACATTGACGTACCTAACGCCTTTTTTCCTCTTACCCCAGCATCGCCACAGATCTCGCATCGACTAAAAATAAAAATTCGCCGAGATCGACTCGACGCGTCTGAGTCGCGAAATTCTTGCGTCTCTACGAAATGCGTATGTCAACCACCCAATCCTCCCCTTCAGAGCCTCAATTGGGCACTGCTGACCTCGTAAAGACCGCATCCAATACTGGGCGCGGCAGAAAGCTCACGGTACGCCGCTCGTCGCCAGCACCAGGCGTACCAACACGGGCGTTGCGCGCACAACCTCGCGCGCACCGTCAAGTCAACCGACCCATGGACCGGGTGGCGTTGTATCAAATCAGATCCCCAGCGGCGATGCCGCCGCCGCTGGCAGCGTAATACCGCCGACCGAAAATGAAAAGAACGACAACACTGCAGCCGCCAATAGCGGCGCTACAAAACCAAACGTTGCCATGCGCTTCGTCTTGACCGTGAAAGACATCCTCTTTTCCAGCTATGTCAATGTCCTGCTCGTCTTTGTGCCCGTCGGCATCGCCGCGCACTTTGCCAAACTGTCAGCCGGCGTCGTCTTTGCCATGAACGCCATTGCCATCATCCCGTTGGCCGGTCTGCTGAGCCACGCGACCGAGAGCGTCGCCAGCCGTATGGGCGATACGGTCGGCGCGTTGATGAATGTGACGTTTGGCAACGCGGTCGAACTGATCATCTTCATGTACGTCACTGCCGTCCTCCCCTGTCTACGCTTTATAAGCCATACTGAGCTACCAGTCGACCATGCTAACCATCCACTGGCCACAGCATCGCGCTTGTAAAAGACGAGATCGAGATTGTCCAGGCGTCTCTTGTCGGTTCCATCCTGGCCAACCTGCTGCTCATTCTCGGCATGTGCTTCTTACTAGGTGGCCTCCGCTACCGCGAGCAGATCTACAACAGCACAGTCACGCAGATGAGCGCTTGCTTGCTCAGTTTGAGTGTCAGCAGCCTGCTGCTTCCCACCGCATTCCACGCCTCCTTCAGCAGCGCCACCAACGCCGACACAAAGGTGCTCGAGGTCAGCCGCGGCACCAGCGTCGTTCTCCTACTCGTGTACGTCCTGTACCTTGTTTTCCAGCTTAACTCGCATGCCTACATGTACGAGTCGACGCCCCGCCACATTGTCGAGCGCGAATCGCTCCCCGGCCCCGCCGCCAGCTACTTCAACTCGTCGTCGTCGTCTTCGTCTGAAACATCCTCCGACTCGTCTCATGGGGACTCGGATTCCGACGCGTCGCGTAGCACGGCCAAGCGTATCAAGCGCGCGATCAAGAAGGGCAGAAAGAAGATGCACAACCGCAGTGCTTCAACGGATGCCAATAGCGCGCCGACGTCGGCCCTCCCGCATAATGATGAAGTGGCGTCCGCCTCTGCCTCGGGCAGCACAACCGCCGGTGGCCCAAGCGACGCGGCCGAGGTACCTGTTATCGACAACGGCGTTGTCGCCGATGATGAGGACGATGAGGCCGCCGAAGAGAAGCCGCGCGACAAGAAGAAGCGCAAGCATCACAAGAAGAAGAAGGTGGCCGAGGCCAAGAGCGATGCTGCCCGTGCCGCCGAGGGAGACGACGATGTCAATGCCGTCCTCGCATCGAGCGGCATGGCAGCTTTGCCCGAATCGGGAGTGGGTGCGGGCGGCAGCGTCCGCCGCGTTGATTTTGCCTTGGGACCGGATGTCGAGGCCCAGACCGCGCCCCGGCCGCAGCCCTTCACTCTGCGTTGGCTGGCCAGACCGGGCGGCCTGACAAAAACACTGCCTGACAACGTGTTTCATGCGCGCGCGGGCGAGGCGCAGGCCAGCAGTAGCCGCAGCAACGCCCAACCGCTGTCGACGCCCGACGCCTTTGCGGCGTCGAATCAGGCCCGCCCGCAGCCCCAGCTGCGCCGCACGGCGTCCATGCCCGTTGAGACGCGCAGCTATCGCAACCAGCCCGGCGCGCTGCCGCCCATTGTTCCCGTCATGGTCAATCGCCGCACGTTTATGGCACCGGCGGCCGGTGACGGGGACGAGGACGACGAGGAAGAAGAGCCGCAGATCTCGCGCACGACGGCCGTCCTCCTCCTGCTCGTGTCGACCGGTCTCGTCGCGCTGTGTGCCGAGTTCATGGTGGGCTCCATCAACGAGGTCGTCAGCGGCAACTCGGGCATCTCCGAGGCCTTTATTGGTCTCATCCTGCTGCCGATTGTCGGCAACGCCGCCGAGCACGTCACCGGCGTCACGGTCGCCATGAAGAACAAGATGGACCTGGCCCTGGGTGTCGCCCTGGGCTCGTCCATCCAGATTGCCATTTTCGTCACGCCCGTTGTCGTCCTGCTAGGCTGGATCATGGGCAAGGACATGAGCCTCTACTTTACGCTGTTTGAGACGGTCAGCATGTTTGTCTCGGCCTTTATCGTCAACTTCCTTGTGCTCGACGGCCGCAGCAACTATCTCGAGGGCGCGCTGCTCTGTGCTGCCTATGTCATCATTGCCGTGGCCTCCTTCTTCTACCCGGGCAAGGGCGATGCCAACTCGCTGGGCGGCGGCACGGACAACGTGACCGAGTCTGTGACGGTGGAGGCGGCGAAGATGGCTGTGCGCGGTCTCGTGAGCCTCATGTGAGGTAAACGGGGACTCTGAATGCAGGCCAAGGAATAGAGTTGGCGTTCAATTGCGTTGTGTCCTTTACATGCTACAAGTAGCACCTCTGTTTCTGTATTTTCTACATTTTTTATTCCCAATTTTTTGTTGTTTCAACAATGATAGCGTGTGTTTTCAGGAAAGGAAAGATTCGGCGAGGACAAGAAAACGCAATACCCTGGCATAATAATGGAGTACAATAATTCGACAATTGTTTGTAACTATTCTTGCTTCTGGCCAAGAGAACGTCTGTCCATGTAATTTTTGTGTCACTGAATTCCCTGCAGAAAATAAAGTCAATGGATTCCAATAGCCACAATCTATCCCGGCTCAATGTCGAAGTGCAGCCTGTTTGGCGTCGCCCAAATGCCCCACCTACGCCACCCTACATAAGCACAGACACGAGTCCAGTTTCCATCAAGTAACATGACTGGCTCAGTGGTCTAGTGGTATGATTCGCGCTTCGGGAAAAGGTTGTCCTACCAAGGAATAGCCGGCCCTTCTGCTTAGCAGGAACATGTGCGAGGTCTCGGGTTCGATCCCCGACTGAGCCCAAATTAATTCTTCGGAATATGATTTGACAAATTGGTCTTCTTTTTGCTTTTTCTACCGTTTCTCTTTTCGTACATTCCTTTTATGTTCCCTACTTTTTTTTTTTCTTTTATGGTTCTGTTTCAGAGATTCTTAATTTACGCGAAAACTGTTGTTTTAAATTGGTTTTATTTTTTTTATTTTTTTCTTAAATTTTTTTTGTCTTTTTCCTTACTTGTCTAAACGTTGAAACAAAACAATAATAAAACAATAACAGACTAATAACCATTATTACTGCCTCATAGAGTAGCATGTTGACACGGTGAGACAACCCGACGAAGCCATACTACTTAAAAACAGGGAATGCACCTTGTGCTCACGTATTGCACATGGATGTACCTGCCTCTTTGGGACTTACACGACTGGCTGCGCCTGCCATGTAATACCTCACATCATTACCCATCGCTCCTTCCAGTTCGACACATTGCACCAACGGGGAACTTCTCTATTTTGTTACCCCTTTTCGTATCGTCTAAATCTGCCCCCTTTTTTCCCTTCGTTTCTCCTCCTTTCGTGAAAAAACAGCAACACCATGTACTCGGAAAAGACAGCGCATCGGGGCCTGGCTGGGTCATCCCAGCCGTCGGTCCGGTCATTCACAACACCGACAAGCTCGCGCTGGGCCGCCATCAACACACGAAATGCTCTGAACCCACCCAGTGCATACAATCCACCGAGCACGCTGCAGGGGCGAGGTACTGGCAGCGGCGTTGGCAGCGGCCGCGCATCCGGCACCATCAGCCGTCCAGGTGGTACTGACCAGCGCCCGCCCTTCCCTATCGGCCCGGATGAGAATCGTGGTGTTGTGTGCGCTGTCTGCGACTCCAACAATGTCAACCGCGCTGTCGGGCTCGCGTTTGTCAACGTCCCCATTGCCGAGGCAGTGCTCACTACCGTGGCTGATACACAGTACTACCAAGGAACTATCCACAAAATCCAAATGATGGAAGTCTCTCGCATTCTGATGCAGCCGACGCAGGCGTCCTCCGTCCAGTCGGGACTGGCTTTGCGGCCACACATTGAAGAAGAGCTGCGTGGCCTGCCTATTGTCGAGAGGGCCAAACCTGCCTGGTCTGCTGACGACGGGATGCTCGCTCTCCAGCGGGTGGCCTTTACTGAAGATCTTCCTTCTCTCGAAGTTGCTGTCAAGGACAACTTCCACCTGCTTTGCGCCTTTTCAGCGGTAAGAACCAGATGTGATTCAGTGCACGAATTATATGCACAAGCTAACTTCCGTAGGCGATGAAATTTCTCACGGACGACATGGGAATCGACTTTGATGACCACTCTGTGCGCATCAAATACCAGCCTCCTAGTGATGCCATGATGATAAGTCTGCCAACGATTCGGTCCCTGGAACTAATCCAGAATGCCATCAATAGCCGCTCAAAAGACTGCCTGTATGGCCTCCTGAACCGTACGACGACGCCAATGGGGTCGCGAGTCCTACGAAGTAACATTCTGCAGCCATCAACACTTGCAGCCGTTCTAAACCCGCGTTACGAGGCTGTGGGAGAGCTGGCGCACAAGGACGGTCTGCTTGACAAAGTTGTAGAAGGTATGAAAGCCAAAGTGTGTGCTTCGATCGGATACGTTCGCTGATATATGCTTTAGCACTTCAAAAGTTGAAGCCTCTCGGTGATGTGGAACGGCTCTTGACAAAGGTGACCAAGATTTACAAAACAATCATGCCATATGTCTGTCAAACCAACTAACAAAGTATTCTCAGCTTGTTATTCTGCCAAAAGACGGCTCCATATACGAATCTGAGCAGGCGATCAACAACATCCTCAAGCTCAAGGCATTCTTGACAGCCATACCCCAAGTCTTCGAGTCTCTCTCCGACGTCTCATGCGATCTACTGCTGGAAATACGCAGCAATTGTCTTCCAGCTCGAGCAGACAGAATCCTGGGGATTATTGGGGACACAATCGACCGGGACGCCGCATATGCTACCAAGCCACTGGAGTTACGAAACCAAAGGGTTCATACAGTCAAGGTTTGTAAAAGCTGCACGCTGCAATGTGACATGTGACATGTACTGACGGGACTCTAGCCTGAGATCTCGGTCAGTCTTGACATTCAAAGAAAACTCTATGAAGACTTTAGCAGAAAGATTCACGATTACGTGAATGATCTGGAGGGTAAGTACCTTTTGATCCTTTGAAGCTTTGTACCTACGCTTACAAAACATTCTAGACGAGATTCGTGTCAAAGTTGCGCTCAAATACACAGCTACAAGAAAATTCTACCTTAAAGTCAACGCAAAGGACTTTGGCCCGCAAGGTCCACCGCCTGTGTTGGTGAATACCAAACCGGTCAAGGGTGCTATCGAGTGTCAGACACTGAAGCTCATAGGTTACAATGAGCGCATAAACGAGGCTGTTCATAGAGCCATAGTCGAGAGTGACGAGGTCATCAAAAGCCTGCTCTCCCAGATCCGACCGCGAGTCTCAACGCTCTTCAAATACTGCGAATGCATTGCGCTTCTCGACCTCCTGGCTTCCTTCGCGACGTCCACTAGGACGTACACATACAAGCGGCCATTGATTCACACCGATTCATACGCTCTTGTTGGTGGTCGGCATCCGATTCTGGACTCGGTATGATGGCATTCAGCTTCTACATGTACAAGGGGAAGGTACTGACGTTACCATAGCGCGGCCACAATAAATGCATCCCCAACGACTATTTTGTCACCGAAGAGACCCGCTTTCAGATCATTACGGGCCAAAACATGAGCGGCAAGAGCACATATATACGGTCCATCGCAATGCTGCAAATCATGGCTCAAATTGGCTGCTACATTCCCGCCGAATCTGTTCGTATTCCAATCATGCAAAGCCTTTTTGCTCGTGTATCAACAGACGATACCATGGAACAGAACCAGTCGACCTTCTCGATCGAGATGCGAGAAATGGCATTCATTCTCAGGTGTGTTTTGTCCATCGTATAGGCGCCTCTCTCTACCTCCCAATCACTAACTCATGCGATAGAAACGTCAACAACAAGAGTTTGGTGATTGTCGACGAGCTGGGACGCTCCACCAGTACGCAAGATGGGTTAGCCATTGCAGCAGCTATGTCCGAAGCACTTCTTCAGAGCAATGCAACTGTGTACTTTGCTACGCATTTTTCCGAGCTGGCCAAGGCGCTGGCGATCAACATTGGGGTCGTGAACCGCCACTTGAGAACAGTGACCGAATACTCAGAGTCGGCTACCCATGTTCCCGTCATGAACATGCTATACCGCGTGGCCGAGGGACCTGAGCCAGAGGTGAGCTACGGCATCGCTTTGGCTAAAGCAGTGGGCTTCCCAGCGACGTTTATTGCCCATGCCGAGAAAGTAGCCGCCGAGCTACGTGCGGAGGCACAGGCTAGCAAGCGTGACCGGCAAGAGATGGAAGAGGCCAAGCGGCGCAAGCTCGTGGCGAATCTCGTTCGACAACTAAAGCTTGCATACGTGAGCGACGCCGGTGACGAAGAGCTCGCGGAGTATCTGACGCAGATCTACGACGACTTCTGTGCTAGGATGATTGGCTCAATCGATGACGAAGATGCAATCGTCGAGGAGGACGGTAACGAGAATGAATGCGACGACGACGGAGACGGAGAGCATAATGGGGCAGAGGAAAACATGGCAAGAGTGGCCCGCAAGGGACAATATGCAGTCAGGAAACCCAGCGATTTGGGCTTGTTTGGCGGCGGCACTGACGACGATGTTGACGATGTTGACGATGTTGACGATGACTACGATGACTTATACCGGCCGGGAAGCGCTGCCAACGCCATTGTGATTGAAGATGACGAGGAATTTGATGAAGACCACATGAGCGATATGGAGGACATTGGGAACGACTCTGACGAAGAAATGTACTAATATTTTAGACTGTTACGCTTCACAAGCTATCATAGACGCACCAGTTACTGTAATTTCGTCAATTATGTAAACAACGTATGGACAGTGACAGAACAGTATGTATAGTGTTAATGTAGAAAAAACGGAAAATGGAAATGGAAAGCAGCATTCTATGTGGTATATCGACACAGCGAAATAGGGCTAGTCATGAAAAGAGCGTCGTAAATAGTGCAGTGGGCTCACAAAGTAGGTACATGGCAAGACAAAAAAGGAGAACAAGTTAAACAGGAGAATTATAAGGAAAGCAGACAATAGGAAAGGTTGGGATAGAAGATTGGAGCAAAGGGTTCAGCAAGCCGGCTATGAGTTATTAACAGTGCCACTTGCAGCCTCGCCGCCCGACGGGGGCGTATTGGCATCACGCCAGATGTGTGTGTCGCCTAGACTAAACGAGCTGGACGCGCTGCGGCGGCTGCGGGACGAATCCTCTCCGTTGGCTGCGGAGGGCTGCGACAGACCCGACGGCCCAGGCGCGTCAGGGCCTCCACCTCCACCTCCACGGAGGATGCCATCTATGTAGTTGATGTTGTCGTCGTCGGCATCTGCGTCATCGCTGTCGCCATTGACAAACACCTCATCGTCGGGGTGCGGCTCGTAGGGCGGCGGGTCCTTGTAGATCCACGGCTGCACGAGCGGCACAACCAAGCTGGGGTTGACGAAGCGCGAGCCCCTGTCGCGGTTCTCGTCGAGGGTGCTCGTGCGGCGGCGGCGCCAGGTCCGGCGGCGTCGTGCAAAGGTCTGGTTGCCGAGGCCGTTGTGCACATCCTCGTCGCTCAGCGGCGACGCATCGCCGTCGCGCCGAACGCTAAGCAGCGCGATGTTGTGTGTCAGGGGCTCAAAGTGGCCCCGCCAGAAGTACATGTACCACACCGTGAAGAAGAAGAGCGGGAGCACCAGCGTCGCCTGGACGTACGCCTTGTTGGCGCCGAGGTACCCCGACATGGTGAGGTGGAAGACGGCAAGGCCCAGCAGAATGCGGTAGCAGATGATGCGCCAGGCACCGCCGGTCGCGTGCTGCGGCTGGTCCATGGCGTACAGCAGCTGGTACTTGTAGGTGGTGTAGCCAAGCACAAAGTACACAAAGCCCAATAGGAGAACCAGAAAGCCCCGCGGCATGACGCTGTAGACGAGGCACAGGATAAACACAAGCAGCGCGGTCGGCAGGAAGAAGCCGTACGAAAAGATGGGCGGCGTGCTGATCTGGGCACGGTCGCGCGGCGTCTTGGCGCCCAAGCGGTTGATTGGGTACTGGGCAACGGAGCCGAACTCGAGAAGGCGCAGCGGGAACAGGCCAAGGGCCTGCAGCATGACGAAGTTGAGGTAGAATACATTGAGGCGCTGCACCTCGCGTGCCAGCGCATAGGCGACGTACGTGGTGTCGTGCAGGCTGTCCCGGAGCACGGTCCAGAAGCGCGTGGCGGTGCCGAAGACGGTGAAGACGAGGAAAATGTTGAAGAAGGTGAAGAAGAAGTTCTTGGAAATCAGGGACAGCTCGACGTCGCCCTGGCTCAGCATGCCCTGGCGGTTGGACAGGTACTCGTACAGGTAGGGCACGGCCACGTTGAGCAGCGAGACGACGGCCGTTGGCAGACCAGTCTGCACCAGTGCCTTGGTCACGTCATGCTGCGACAGCTGCTCGGCCAGCTTCGGTGCCCACTTCTGGATGGTGCAGAGACTGAGAAGCGACGCGAGGGAGGCAACGGGGATCAGCCATACAATGGAGAGCACGGTGATGAAGATGGTAATGATCCAGGCGCGCGAGCGACGGACCGTGCGGGAGGCGTAGGTGTTGGGCCAGATGACGTCAGACGGCGCGGGCGCGAAACGAGCGAGCAGCTCACCGGGCCGCGGGTCAAGCACGGCCTGGATGGCCATCTGGCACGCGGCCACGGAGTCCATTGTGACAAAGGCCAGATCGGTGGCGTCGTAGTGCTGGCGGCGAGCAGCACGAATCTTCTCGTCGAGGCGGCGCAGGCGCTCCTCGTAGTAGTCGATCGCGTCAGTGTATCGGTAGCGCATACGGAGAGGGCCGTACCAGATGCGGACTTGCGGACGATTCCGTTCGAGCGCTGCCCGGGCGGCATCGGTGGCAATGTCGTCATTGGCATCACCGTTGTCGTCGTCGTCGTCGTCGTTTTCACCGTTTTCCGGGAGAAGACTGTCGCCCTCGTTGGCCGGAATCTCTGCATTTTCTCTCCCGCCCAGGGCCGCTTCTTCGTCGATCTCTGCCACGTCGTTTTGATTCCCGGCCTGGCTGGCCGCCTGTTGTTGCCGCCGCGGCCGCTGCCGCCGCCACTGGATCTTCGCTACCGGCTGCGCAAGGTAGACGCTCCATGTCTCCTCGAGCTTCTGGAGGACTCTTCCACGCTCCGCAACGAGGGCATCGAGCGGGCCCCATTTGCGGCACAAGGTCACGCTCTCCACGCGTCCAATCTCGAGCTTCTCGATGAGGGCCTTGATCTTGTCCTCGGCACGAAACTCGCTCGGAATGCCCGACAGCCGGAACGTGCGGTCGGTGATGGTGGCCTGGGAGCCGAGATACTCCTGGCGGACCTTGATGACGCGGAAGGTCTCGGACCGCATGAAGTAGTAGGTGAGGCCGGTAAAGAAGTAGATGAAAACGAGGTAGGCCCAGAGGTGGCCCTTTTCGCGGTTCCACGAGTCGTCCTCGTCCGGGTCGTCGACGACGGCTCCGTAGCTGGAGGCGACCGGATTGGGGACGTCGAAAATGCCGCCGAGGGACCCAGACTGCGTCTTGGGCTTGGAAAGGAAGTGCTGGTTGATCGGCTCGAGCACGACGGCGGCGAAGAAGAACATAATGGCAAACAGCTTGATGCTCATCTTGAAGAAGGCCAGGAACACAAAGGCATCGAGGCCCGCCGATGCCAGCACCTGGTCCTCTGATATGCGCAGCAGCGCCGGCAGCCAGCCGAAAAACGAGTCCGGGAGAACGGGCAGCGCAGACACGAGATCGGGGTGCCGCCGACGGCGTGCGTCATACAGCGACTTCCATCGCGGACGCATCAGGCAGAAGCCAAACAGAGCAACGATGCCAAGGCCAAACGAGATGACGGCCTGGACCTGGGTGTCCTTGTTGCCGGGCGAGACATAGCTGTCGCTGGGGCAGTCGGTCGAGTTGCCACCGACGCCGTCGTCGCGTGGGAGGAAGCGGTGGAGCGAGTTCATTGTGTTGAGTGGATGGACGAGGGCGCTGTGTGCGCGGGTGTGACAGGGCCGCCGCGTCCCATGTCTTTCGGAAAAGGGCGTCGTGAAAAGAAGAGATAACGAGAGGGGTTGTCGTTGGAAGGGAGCAAAGCGACAGGGGAAATGAAGCTTTGAAGGCGCGCAGGCACGATGGAGTAAACAAAAGTGGGTCTATGACGGATCTTGAGCGGGAAGGAGCTTAGTGGTTTCCCAGGCGAGCCAGGCTTTGGGCGTCCTCTGGCCATCCTGAAAACTGGCTGTGTGGATGCCTGAAAATTTAGGCTATAAGTTCTGTATGCACGACCTACCTTTCCGCCTCTACGCGTCGTGGTCTGTCCGCAAGTATCATCAGTTTCGGCTGCAATCGGTCGCACCTGCGCACTTTTACGATGCTCCTGCCTCATTTTGCGACCTATTGCAGGAAGGAACGGTTTCCTGCACAGCCGTCGCGGATTGGCCCATTTTGGTGCTCTGTGCCACGTTTATGACGGCCGAGGAAGGTGCAAACGGCGCGACGCACAGAGCAAACGACGCGCGCCTTCCGTAGATGACCAACAACCTGCTGGAGCTGGGCAACCAAAAGGGGCAAGTAGGCTTGTCCGGGATGGAGTCGTATTTGTTTTGAGTGCAATGGCTCTTCTGGTCTTTATTCTTTCTTCTTCATCTTCTACGGACTCGCTGCTCTTAGCTGTCGATTCTTCCAGGAAGACAGGCCGTTGCCCATGATGGCTCTGAAGTACTGCTCGATAAGCAAGGACGGCTCCTACAAGTACCGCTTCGGAGCGTTTCGATTTCCCAGGGTTATTCCGAGACACATTCGCAACCACATCGAGACCAAACTGATTGGGCACAGTGGCATTGACAAGAGAAGCATCGATAACGACAGCGAAGGCCTGGCCGACGGTGGTGGACCGACCAGCACGTTGGCAGCCATCGCGACCGACAATCTCATCCTTCTCTTTCGCATCTTGATATTCTACCGAGAAGCGTCACACCGCGACGGCTTCTACAATGCTGTGGGAGACGACCTTGGCGGTTGGCCTGGTCACATTGTGGAGGAGACGCAGTCCGTCTTTGTCGAAGGCAGGCGACTGTTTCTTCAGCGGTTCTCGAGAACTGATTACGTTTTGCCCACGTCTGTGGAGATTCTTTGCTCCCTTGTGGACGAGTGGATCGGTTTCCAGTCCACAGCTCAACGGCCCACTGCCAATGTCACGGCCTCCTGGGGCCGGCTCCGCGATACCTGGCGCAGTCGGTACAAGTCCAACCCAGGCAGCCTTCTCGTTGCAAGCCCGCCACAGGTCGCGCCAGACACAACACCCGCGTCTTTGTCATATGCAAGCAGTGAATCAGGTGGCGAGGTATTGCGGATGGGAGCTGTGTCAGTGCCAAAACAAGAGGTCAGTCCTGTTGTACGGGCATGGGTCAGTGCTCTTGCCGGCGCACACGATTGCAAACACCAAGAAAGAACTGCCGCAAGAGTTACGTGTTGTGATGGGGGGTCTGACAGTGTTGCCCAGGACCAAGCTTATGTATCCGGGCCGTCGCAGACGCCGGTGTCAAAGCAGGCCCTGGTATGGCCACCAGAAATTCCAGTGCATGCTTCACGTCTGTGCCAGATACGTGATAACGCACGTTCGGCCAAGCGTGACCGCTCCCCCTCGCCGGTGCGGGACTGCGCACTGGACGCGATGCATTCTTCTCAGAAAAATGGGAACACAGCATCACAAAGTGCCAGGCCTTTGGAAAATCCCAATGTGTCAGCAAGCACTACGGGCTGCGCAGTCACCTCTGGGGCGCTTACAACGCGCTCAAGCCCCATAATGGGGAATCCTAGCCTTCCTATAGCTGTTCCCCGTACCTCGAATACCAGCATCACATCTTCCCTGGCCAATTCCAACGTCACTACGGACTCCATCGACGCTCTATTTGGCATCGGCCGAAAAGGCCCCGATCCGTCCGCAACAGCTGGCAATGCTATGGACGCGATTGCCAATCATCCGATGGGAACGTCTGACAACAGTGCGACAAGTCCTGTGAACAACGTCCTTGGTTCAAAAAGTACAAACACTGCGTCGACTCTGGCAGGGGATGAGGCCCTAGGAAGGGCAGGAGTATCGGACCTGACTCCTCCAACATCAAGTGGCCCACCGGTGTACAAAGCTCGCAGAACGCCATCCGACTCTGCTTGGCACAGAGAGGGACGGAGCAACGCAGAGTTGGCGCGCCAGATCAAGCCCGAGGTACCAAACTGCGTCGGTGCTTTGACGTCAGCTGCGATTGCTTCCGCTCTCGCACCTCTACACATTCCCGCAGGTGCTGTCTCGCCAACGCTGTCGGTTTCGTCTGCCTCGAGTTCAATGTTCGTGACAAAGTACCCTGAGATAATCGAGTCGGAACGTGAAGAAAATGGCTCGGCAGTTGGTAGCATCGGCAGCAACACAAACAACAACAAAAAGAACGATCCCAGTGAGCGAAACAATGGTGCTGTCGGAGCCGCTCGGGATGCCAGTGTGGGCTCCACGGCAAAAAGCCAAGGCAGTGGCTTTAGCAAGGTTCCGGACCAATTCATCCTGCCGGACTATTTGAGAATAAAACAGGACGGTCCGCTAGGTAGCCCGGGCCACAAAGCAAATGCTTCGGAGTCTGGAATCAACCAAGGCAAGAAGCACGCCCGAAGCTCAAGCACCGGCGCCGATGACGACCCGCCGGGTGGAATTCTAGAGCGGCCTCGGAAGCGTGTATCGTTCGGGTCGGTTAGTTACACCAACCCGGAGCATCAGCCGCTGTCCCCGGCTCAGAGTGCTCAAACAAAGCGGAAATCATCTCTGTTCACGTCAGCCGCCCCAGCAGCACAATCTACACCAAAAAAGGCGCCAGCGCTGCCCGCTCAGGATCCTCCTCCTA
This sequence comes from Sporothrix brasiliensis 5110, assembly GCF_000820605.1. Taxonomy (NCBI): domain Eukaryota; kingdom Fungi; phylum Ascomycota; class Sordariomycetes; order Ophiostomatales; family Ophiostomataceae; genus Sporothrix; species Sporothrix brasiliensis. The sequence goes on along the minus strand of NW_024467137.1, from coordinate 3,615,619 downwards.
CACGGCGTGCAAGCGAGCCGTCGCCGTCCAAGACACTTGGTGGCTCTGCCAGTCTACCCTCCAAGGCTTCACCGACTCCGATCAAAGTAAATGACGGCAGCGATAAACTTGCAAACAGACCAGTGGCCAAGCGTGAGGCTCCAGCCAGTGAGGTGGTTCCGGACAAGGTGCCTAGAACTGCTGTGGTACACTCACCGACCAAGTTTCATAGACTGTTCACCGGACAATCTCCGATAAAGTCCCGGGCGGCAGTGGCCAAAGTTTTGGCTGCGCCTGTGAAATATCAAGTGGTACCGCCGAAACCCCAGGCCGCACCAGCGAAGCCACCGTGCGGCCCGACTCATCCCCCGCCGTCGCTACCACCCAAGCCACCAGTGGCCCAGATCAAAACGCAGCCCACCCCGGCTATGTCACAGAAGCCTCCAAGAAAAGATGTGCCGGCAAAGCCCGAGGCAATTCCAGCCAAGAAACAGACATCACCGGTCAAGACTCTATCATCGCCGACCAAAAAGGTCCTGCAAAGCAAGAATGCAGTGCCGGCCAAGGCTGGCGATGCGATGCCAGCCCCAGTAGTATCTAAGCCTCGCGTGCAGAAGAACAACGATACCAGGCCTGTTCTAAGTGACCTGAGCCTCCGCGAGCCGGCCACGCCTCAGCCTCAGAATCCGGCCTCTTCCGAGGTTAGTGAGGCAGAACGCCGTGCCGAGCAAGCGCAGGCGGTTATCGAGTTCATCAAAGCTCAGACGGCGGCACAGCTGGGCTGCCTACAGCCTCTCCTCAAGTCAGGTGGCGCGGACAATAACATGCTCCAGTGCAACCTTGAGATGATTAGAGCGCAGCTGGATGCGCTGGGCTATGCATCGCGTGCAGCTCTGGATAGGATCCAAGCACGGAAGCACGAGCGACGCAAAGAGAACGAGGCTGTTGCGGGAGCCTGATTGTGTGGTCCCGTGGGTGAAGAATTTGCATTGGACCTTTGGAGTTTTCTTGAGATTATTTTGCAATGCAAGCAGTCGGGGCGGTTGTGTGTTATAGTCGCAGTTTTGCCGCAAGGTTTAGTTTGGTCATTTCTTTCTTGTTTTTGTCATGGACATGCTGTCGTTCGATTGTTTCATGAGAAGACGGGTTGTGTACGTTAGTTTGAATTTATTATACAAATCGTTGACGGATAATGAATGGGAGACTTACCGAAGACGTCTACATATAATGTTAGTTTAACAAGTCATACCCAACGAATAACGGGGCAATGGCTCAGTTGGGAGAGCGTCAGACTGAAGTTCCACTTCTGTCATTCGATTAATCTGAAGGTCCTCGGTTCGATCCCGAGTTGCCCCACGTTTTTCTGCTCTTTTGATGGTCTGTTTGTCCAGTCAACTAGTTAAAGGCAAAATTATAACATCTCGTGCTTTTTTTTATTATATTCCTAATCTTCTTAAATATTTTTAGAAGTAGAAACAAAGGGCTGTCAACTTTACGCGTTGTTTTGGTATTATTCATTTCAGTACTCCGTGTTACTGACACAATAAAATTATCTTTCGTACTCGATGCAGCATACGGACTCTGCTCTCCCGGACCGGACAAAGCTGTCTTTTTTTTTAAAACAAAAAGAAAGAAAGAACGCAAGAAAGAAAGAAAATCATTATGGCACGAGACTTGTATCAGTTATGTCATAAAGTCGAACCGTTGAAGTTTTCTCTCAATTTCTAGCGCAACATCTCGCAACTCCTCGGCTCGGAAGGCACGCCCGGCGAATCCCCGACTAAGCGGCGAGGACTTACGAGCAAGCGCATGGGGCATTATGGCATGCGGCGTTACAGCGCAATTACGCTGAATTACAGCGTACTTATTCGCCGATTCGCTGCCGGCGGGTTTAAGTGCGCAAGTGAAAGGGGAAGGTGCGTGCATACGGCACGATGACGGAAGGCACCAAACAAACAACACAAGAAGTAAATCTGGGGAAGGGCCGTCCTTGCCGTGTCAGCAGAAAAGGTCAGCGACTGATTCGATACTTAAGCAGCCCAGTTCTCCTCGTCTTTGCCTCTCACGAGATAATTCACGACACACGAAGGACGGATACATCGTCGACATAACAGACCACTAATATGACACTATTGCGTGCCTTTTGCCGCGCTCCCCTGCGAACAGCCACGCCGATAGCGGGCCTTACTGTTCCGCCACCCACAACGGCGTTCACACAATCTCGATTCTTCTCAGCGACATCCGCCACGATGTCTACCTCCAAAGACGGCAAAGACGGCACGGACTGGTCGGCCGACCAGTATCTCAAGTTCAATGACGAGCGCACGCGCGCTGTCCACGACCTGGTCCACCGTGTGCCCCTACCGGGCGGCCGGTTCCCCCTGTCCGACAAGAAGGGCGACACGCCCCTCCGGATCATTGACCTTGGCTGCGGCCCGGGCAACTCGACGGCTGTCCTGGCCGACCGCTTCCCCGGCGCGCAGCTGTCGGGCGTCGACTCGTCGCCCAACATGATTGCCAAGGCGCGCGCGACCCTGCCCGGCGTGGACTTTGGCCTGGCCGACCTGCGCACGTATGCGCCGGCGCCCGGTGCGGCCGACTTGCTGCTGGCCAACGCCGTGTTCCAGTGGCTCAGCCTCGCCGAGCGCCTGCCGACGGTGCTGCGCCTGTTTGCGGCGCTGCCGTCGGGCGGCGTGTTTGCGTACCAGGTGCCCGACAACAAGTCGGAGCCCACGCACCAGGCGATGCGCGAGGTGGCCCGCGGCGAGGCGCCGGGCACGTCGCCGTCGGACCCGTGGGTGGCGACGCTGCGCGGGCTGCACGACCGCGACCCGATCGAGACGCCCGAGCAGATTTACGACGCGCTGATCCCACACAGCCAGAGCGTGGACGTGTGGCACACGGTGTACAACCATGTGCTGGCGGGCGGCCCCAAGGACATTGTCGAGTGGGTGCGGGGGACGGGCCTGCAGCCGTGGGTGAATGCGCTGCCGGACGAGGCGACCAAGCAGGCGTTTGTGGCAGCATACGAGCGGCGGCTCGGCGAGCTGTACGACCGGCGGGTGGACAACAGTGTCATCATTCGCTACCCGCGGCTGTTTGTCGTGGCAGTCAAGAAGTAAAAGTAGGTGACGACGCAGAGAGTACATAATGGAACGAATAGAAACATAAGCGTTCGTTTTTGTATAGTACGGATCCATCTACACAGGCAGAGTACGGTAAGGAACGAGAGAGTAACAAACGGCAAAACAAGTAGGTGAAAAAATGGCAACGAGTAGAAACATAACCCCCCTAAGACGCCGCTGGTATGATCATTTACCGCTCCCACAGAAAACGAGAGTCGCAGGAGATGAAAAGCACAAGACGAAACGCAACAGCAGACGGGCCAATGCAGAGTCCCTCAAAACGACTCTGGCCAATCAGAAATGTCAGGGGACATTGGCACCTAGGCAGCCTCCTCCTTCACCGGCGTGTCCGTCGCGGTTTTCTCGTCTGATGTGGCTGCCGGAGCGGCCGTCTCTGCCTTGCTGCTGTTGGCAGTGGTTGCTGCCGCCTCCTTCTTGTCTTCGCTCGCGGCCTTGTCCTTGGCCTCTGCAGCCTTGGTATCGGCCTCGCCGTCCTTCTTTGCGTCAGCTCCGGCGCCAGCGCCACCATCCTTCTTCTCCGCTGCGGCTGCATCGGCCTCTTTATTGTCGCCGTTCTCCTTAGAGGCCGGAGCCGGTGTGTCGGCGGCAGCCAAGGCAGAAGCGTCAGCGGCCGTATCGTCTTTCTTGCTCTTTGCAGGCTCGTCAGTGACAGGGGCCGACTCGGCCGCAGGGGCAGCAGCAGCATCGGTTGCGTCCTTTGCGTTGTCGGCCTTGGATGCTGTCTCCTTTGCGTCCTTGGTGGCCTTGGCATCGGCAGCAGCCGGCTTGTCGCTCTCGTCCTTGGCAGCAGCCGCCTCCTTGTCCTTGGCAGTGGCCTCGGTGGTGTCGGCGGTCGTCGGCGCGTCCTTGCCAGCGGCATCGGCCTGGCCCTCGGCGGCATCGGCAGCAGGTGCTGTGGATTCAGCCTCTGCGGCAGGACCAGCAGCGTCGGCGGCGGCGTCTGTCATCTCCACATCACCGCTGTCGTCTTTCTTCCCAGACGCAACAGCAGCCGCCGCGGCAGCGGAGGCATCTGCCTCGCCATTCTCTTTTGCGGCCGGCTTGGCAGCCGTCTTTTTCTCAGCCTCGTCCCCAGCGGGTGTCTTGGTATCGCTCTCCTTGGAGCCTGATGGCGGCGAGGCCTTACCCTCGGCCGTGTTACCAGTGGCAGAAGCGGCCTTATCCTCAGTTGTGTTGCCTGTGGCAGGAGTGGTGTCAACGTCCTCCATTGCTACATCGCCGTTGTTCTGGTTCGCCTTGGGGGTCTCTGCCGACGACGCAAGAACCGCAGCAGCAGCCGACGCGGCGTCGGCCTCGTTCTTGGCTGCCTTCTCCTCGGCGTCTGCAATTATGTCGGCATCCGGAATCTCCACATCGCCGTCCTCGCCGGCCGCCGCCTTGCCAATGCCGTTTGTCGGCGTCATGGCCCCGCTGTCGACCTCATAGTCCGCATGCGGGTTGCGGTAGTCCATGATGGAGCGCCGCGGCGGGCCATCGTAGTTGACGCCGTTGGCGCGTGCCAAGTCCTCGTCGTCGCTCTCGTCGAACTCGTCCGTCCGCGCGCGGTTCTTCTCCCATTGGCGCTGGGTCACGCGCGCGTCCTTGTTCTCGTCCTCGTCGAGGTCGTCCAGCTCGGCCTCCTCCTCGTCCGTGATGCCCATGGATTGCCGAGGAATGTCCTGCATCTGAACCGAGGGCACGGGGGCCGTCTTCTTGAGGTTCTCGATGACGGCAATCTTGATCTTCTCGAGGTACTCATAGTTGTTGGCGTTTTCCATATTCGACGACCGCACATCCAGCTCGTAGTCGGGGCCGTAGTATTCGTAGTATTCGTTGTACGGCAGCACCGCGTCCATCTCGACGCCCACCAGACGGCCCGTCTCATAGGCCCACGTCCGCGCCACGTTGCGCATCGTGTAGCCGCCGCCGCCCAGCACGAGCGTCGGCAGGTTGAAGCTGCGCACAAAGTCGACGCAGTTGGAGTGGCCACGCATGCTCAAGTTGAAGCAGCCGAGGCGGTCGCCGGAGAGCGAGTCGCCGCCGCACTGCAGCACAACGGCGTCGGGCTGGTAGTACTTCATGACGGCGTCGATGACGGGCTCGAAGATGGTCTTGTACGACGTGTCGTCGATGCCGTCGCGCAGCGGGAAGTTGACGGCGTAGTTCTTGCCCGTGCCAATGCCAATGTCGCGCAGCTCGCCGGTGCCCGGGAAGTACTCGCCGTACTTGTGGAACGACACGGTCATGACGCGGTCGGTGGTGTAAAAGGCCTCCTCGACGCCGTCGCCGTGGTGCACGTCGATGTCAATGTACAGCACGCGCTTGTTGAAGCGCAGCAGCTCGATGATGGCGAGCACAATGTCGTTGACGTAGCAGAAGCCGCTAGCTTCGCTCTTCTTGGCGTGATGCAGGCCGCCGGCCCAGTTCACGGCAATGTCGCACTTGTTGCGATTGAGACGGGCGGCGCCCTCCATACTGCCGCCAGCACTGATGCCGCAAAACTCAAACAGGCCGTCGAACACGGGACAGTCGTCGCCGACATTGTACTTGCTCTGCTCGCGCTGATAGCTGTCCATGTTGTCCGGCGTGACCTTTTGCAAAAAGTCAATGTACTCGTCGGTGTGGAACTGGGTCATCTCCATAAAGACGGCGGGTTTGGCGCGCTGTGTGAAGAGACCGTTAGCGGGTGAAATACAAGACAGTGAGGCCAGAGGAGGCATGATGGGCAGGCGGCACGCACGTAGACTTCCAGAAACTTGTAGACGCCATAGTTCATGACCAGGCTGTGCGCCAGCCGGATACGGTGCGGCTTCATGGGGTGGCCCGTGACATAGGCATAGTTGCCAATGTCGGAATCGTAAAAGTACGCCACACGCTTCTTGTCGTTGTGCACGACATCGTACAGCGGCCGCGAGCGGTCGACACCAGCAGCGTCGGTGACCATCGTGAGAGAGGAAGGAAGAAGGTTGAGGAGGTCGACAAGGTCGACGGGGTTGTGGAGGCTGAGGAGGTCGAGGAGATCGACGAGGTTTTGTAGGCTGCGGAGATCGAAGACCGTCGGGGAGGCCAAAGAAAAGGAAGTCGGTGTCGAGAAACACAAAAAAAAACAGGCCGGGTCAAAACGATACGGACAAAAGGCAAAAGACGTCTTGCTCCAATTGGGAGACAAGAAAACGGCACCGGGGAGTCAACACAACAGGCGTGTTGAGGTGGAAGTAAAAAAGCTGAGAAGACGGAGAGGAGAAACAGACGATGGAGAGAGCACACTTTTGTGCTTCGAGCAGTCAGTTGTCGGCTTCCCTCGCTCCTGCACCAGCGCGCATCCACAGGTTTGGCGGGCGCTCTTTCCCAATTGCCCCATGCAAGCTAGCCGTACGTGGATTAGCGCCTCCAGCCGTGCAAAGCACCTGCATCATAGCTCCGCTTCAGGGTTGCCAGCCTCCAGAATAAGGCGGTTTACATAAGCAGCACGTGACCACAATTGAGCTCTGGTAGTTTTGCCGCACGCCACCGCCCAGTGGGACGCGGGCAAAGCTCCAGGCTGCGCAAGGTTGGCGTAACTGGGGGCGGCCTTGCACTGCTAAGCAAACAGCAAGGGACAGCCGCCGCCGGACAAATCACAAATAGCACGCACACATCACCACTTCGCACCACCCCATCATATTGGCGTCGACGTGTCTGTCTGATTGTCAATTGCGCACCTGCTTCTCGATCGTATCCGCATCCCGGCGTCTTCTTCGTCTCGCCTCCACTCCCCGCCTCTCGACGCACACCATGGACCGCCTTCGGTCAATGTTCTCGGGCCAGGGCCTGTCCGGCCTGGGCTCGCAGCCGAGCTCGGTGAGTCTTTTTGCGGGATGTGAAGCGCACGTTCTTTTGTGGAACGAGATCGAACTGACAGGGTGGCTTTTCCCCAGGACAACACGAACCTCATCGACAACTCCGAGACGGTGTACATCTCCTCGCTCGCGCTGCTCAAGATGCTGCGCCACGGCCGCGCCGGCGTGCCCATGGAGGTCATGGGTCTGATGCTGGGCGAGTTCGTCGACGACTTTACGGTGCGCGTCGTGGACGTGTTTGCGATGCCGCAGAGCGGCACGGGCGTCAGCGTCGAGGCCGTCGACCCCGTCTTCCAGACCAAGATGATGGAGATGCTGCGCCAGACCGGCCGGCCCGAATCGGTCGTGGGCTGGTACCACTCGCACCCCGGCTTCGGCTGCTGGCTGTCTTCGGTGGATATCAACACGCAGCAGTCGTTTGAGCAGCTGACACCGCGGTCGGTGGCCGTCGTGATCGACCCCATCCAGTCGGTCAAGGGCAAGGTCGTCATTGACGCGTTCCGGTCTATCTCGCCGCAGACGCTCATCATGGGCCAGGAGCCGCGGCAGAGCACGAGCAACCTGGGCCACCTCAACAAGCCGTCGATCCAGGCCCTGATCCACGGCCTCAACCGCCACTACTACTCGATCGGCATCAACTACCGCAAGACCGCGCTGGAGGAGAACATGCTGATGAACCTGCACAAGCAGCCGTGGACGGAGGCGCTGCAGATGGAGGACTTTCGCGTGGCGGGCGAGCACAACAAGGACCGGCTGCAGCGGCTGGTGGGCCTCGCGGAGGGCTACGAGAAGCGCGTCAAGGAGGAGACTGAGCTGACCAAGGAGCAGCTCAAGACGCGCTACGTGGGCAAGCTGGACCCCAAGAAGCACCTGGAGGACGTGGGCCAGCAGCTGATTGAGGACAATATTGTGGCCGTGTCGCGGCAGATGATTGACAAGGAGACGACGATGCCGCGGAAAGAGGGCGCGGTGGACGGCGAGAGCGCAGCGGACGACGAGATGGACGTTGAGGACGAGTTATGAACGATAGACGAACGCGGCAGGAGGCGGACAGCATGAGGTTTTTAACGGGCTCGCAAACTTGCTGGAAAGCATATGGTAGACAACTCGAAATGCATTGCATGTTTTCTTTTCTTTCTTATTTTTCCCCCCCTCCATTCCTACCTGTTCTATTCCACATACTCGCGACCCCGTCACAAAAAGCAACAGCAGGCGGCCATGTACGGGTAGGCGTTAGGCTAGACAACAATATGCGCATGTGCGATCCAATCCAAGACGCGATAGTGCGAATTGCATCTCTGTCATGAATGGCGATTGATGTAGATTCTACCGTCTTTGTTCGATGTCGATGTCCATACAAAGCGTTGTGCTGCTCCTGCCAAACGAAGAGCCCTTTGTTCACGTCAACCATCGTCTTGTTCAGTGCGGGCAGGCACAACGCGCAACCTCCTTTGTTCCTTCCACAAACCATGGCGATTGTTCAGAAACGAACAACAGTTGGGGAAAGTGCTACGATGATATAAAAGCGTGTGACCGGCCGCATTTCTCTGCTTGTTCTTCCTCATCCCTCAACTTCATCCACGGCCACGCTGTCTTCTCTGCTCACACTGCTGCAGTCCTTCCCATCCCCAGCCACAACCTGCAGCCGTCATCACGCAGAAAGCCGTCGATTTCCGGTCCCTTCTCACTTACCATCTCACCCTCAAACCACCATACGCAACACAATGGGCTTTCGCTCGACCCTTTGCGAGCTTGGAAGGCGGCTGCTGGCAGCGCGTTTCAACCCGCAGACCATCGTTGAGCAAGGTCGCGGCGACTACAGGTACAGGTCTGGTCATACTCAGGCCCGGCCATACACACATTCCTCTTCCCACGCTCATGTACACGCGTGCCGGGTCTGCGCCGTGCAGCAGGCCGCTCGCATGAGTGAGAAGCTCGTATGCAACTCCCATCGAGTGCACCAGCTCACATCCCGGCCACTGCCTCCTCTGCCCACCAGTCGTCCCTTGCCACCCCTTCCCGACATCCCCCGGTCTCCGGCACCGTCTACTCTTTACCGAAAACGTCCGTATCATTCTTCTGTGCAGCTGCGGGACAGCTACGAGAGCTTTGATACGAGCAACGGCACCGTTTCGCAATCAAACGACACGAGTTCCTCGGCCACTTCCTCGACCTCCGGTTCTCTCTCCGTCCAGGTCTCTCCGATGCGTGCCCACTACCACTCACTTGCTCGCTTAGTGCTTGGTCTCCAGACGGCCCTTCAACACGTTCGCTACGCCATCAGCGGCCCTCTTGCTCTTCGCCTCTACGACCCCTTGTGGTGCATCGATGTAGGCGACTCGCTGGACGGAGCAGATTCGGTCTGCCAGCCTTCCATTGTGTGCCCCTTGGCCACCCGTGACGTCTTGCCGTCCTGGGCCGCTGTCTCTCAAAATGCCTTTCGATTTGACCGTCGCAGGCCTCAGACCCTGCAGCTGCAGGTCGACGGGCAATTTGTGACGGTCAATATTGAGTGGGTGAATGACCACGAGTTTGACAGCGGCGAAGATTCGTTCTACCAAATCGACCGCACGGAGGGCTCATACTGTTTTAGGAACGAGGAAAGCACGTGTGGTGGCCCGTACGGGACGCTCGGCTTGCTCGAAACGGCGCCTCCTGTTCTCAGCCTCGCCAGTCTGCTACAACACACAGCACAGGCATACACACGCAGTGGTGCTGTATATGCGGCCTCCAAGGATTCTATGGAACACAAGGTTCTCGGACGTCAGGTCAACGCCTGTCTCCGGCTCCTGGGCAGCGGCACGACACTTGGCCGCCAGTTCTTGATGCCTCACGAAGTTCCCGCTGTCTACGATCCAGCATTCTCGAGCATGTATTACGCAGAGTTTGGTGCCGAGGGTGTCCAACGGCTGCATGCTGTCTGCGCCGGAATCCCACCCGTTGGTGCGTCTCAGAAATGCGCACGTTCGACACCTGCGTCCGCGAAACACAGTATTGCCCGTAAACCTCTACCATCGACTAGTCGACACAAATTGAGTACAGCTGGTGCCTCTGAAAGGACTGCGGATCACAGAGGGCCGTAACTGTATCGAAGTGAGTAATTGGTACTGGAATACGATATGCAAGGTTGTGTGACATTTAGTCCAGAAGTATACCTTGCCAAAGACGTGTTTAGCAGCACAAAACCATATCGTTTTAATATTTATTTGAAATGTTAATAGGTGAACATCTATCAAAATACATATATCTACCATTCAAACCATTCTATATTACAAGTTTTGTCATCATATCATACACAACATTCACATATCCAGCAGCCCCGGTACAAAGGCTTACCATCGTCCTGGACCAGGGGGAACGTTCCAGCCGCCTCCTGATAGCTCTTGTTGTAATGCCGGCATCATTCTGTTGTCCATCTCGGCGGCACACTGCATCAATATCTTGTAGCAGCGTGCTAGTTGCGCATCGACGCTGCCAAACAACATTTCACAGGCATCCTCGGCGGCACCCTCAACGACAATTCCTGTTGCCGTATCGACGATTTCGCCGTTGTCACCACTGTCGACTGCATCCACCATATCGGATGCATCTTCAATATCACCAGCCATTGTGATGAGGTGAGTGAAGGATACACTTTCCATCTCGCCGTGGAGGGTGCCCAGGTTGTTTGTGGCCGCGGCCATCCACCCTTGGAGGGCCAAATTGAGACCCTGCGAAGGGAGTGCTGTTGTGTGAGCGAGCAGACTGCCGATGGCCAGGCCCTGAGCACCGAGGTGGTCGCACAGCTTCTGCAGCCGCTTGAACCACTTCTTCTCAAAAATAACCAGGATCGCGCCGTCGCCATACTTGTCCAGGCCGTTGAAGACACGGGAACGAGCTGTCTCGAGCCGGCTCAGGTTGTCTAGGAGAACCGGTAGGTGGACAGGATAAGAAGCAGCAGTCAGGGATATCTTTGGTGAATCTCCCGTGCCGAATCCGCCACCTGCATCATCCGGTCCGCCTAAGCCGCCCATGTCCTCACTGCCCCCATAGTCGTTTCCGCTCCTGTTCCCGTTGCCATATTCGCATCCACTGTCGAGACCAAGGACCGTCGTCCATTTGTTCTTTCGATCGCCTCGAAGGCCGCCCGACCAGCCAAGGCCACCGGTGCCCATCTTGGAGCCCAAGCGCGATCTGCCGGAACTGAGAGAGTCGGAGCCGAGATCCGAATTGGTGCCGGGTCCGAGGTCATATGTGCCTAAGCCCATGCCGCAGTCTTTTTTTGGGTGGAAGGTCATTTTGAGGCTTGTATGAAGAGAAGAGGGGAAAAGGTTGATCGAGAGTCTTGTAAGTCAACATGAATGAAAAAAGAAAAGAAAATGTTCAGTTTCCACGCCTAATCATCTCTGAACATCTCAACCTTAAATGATACCACGTTTTAATCTTATAGCTCTTTGAAGGTTCTCATTCTGAAATTATTACCCGATTTGGCCAAATGCTGCGCTGCTGCGCCATGTGGTCAGCGACGTTCTTTGTCCCGGCAGGGCATAAGCACCTTACATCATATACGCGGCAGTGACAACCAGTTTTAGGGTGGAGGCTGATGCTGATGCACATCTTGGCGTATTAGGCAAACCGACCAACGACACAAAGCCATCGACAATGGCTCGAATGGCTATGCATCGGGTCGTTGGGTAGACAATACGAGATAGCTTACTTACAATGAGAAATTGTCTAACGGTACATAAAAAAATGAATAAAAACGCCCGAGAAATAAAGAAACACCAAAAAGAGAACAATTCTCAACGCCTTTGTGATATCCGTCAAAGGAACAAATAAACCAGGCATGTTACTCCGTCGATAACTAGGCAACGAGCTAAAAGCCATGCAGATGGCAAAGATCCCAAATATGGCTTGGATTCATTACTGTTCACGATATCTGAAGCACAAAGACATTGACATTTGGATTTTATTAAGTTTGTATTGCCTAATATATCGCGTCGCGATGCGATACTGGATGAGCGTTGGCTCTTTCCATTCCTGGCAAAAGCATCACACCAGAGAGAGTGACGCCTAACTACCGTCGTGACTTCCCAGTTTGTTGTTGTGTCTCTCGCCAGCCGCTCCTTCCCTCGTCTCTATTCTCCTGCCGGTTCAGGAAAGACGTTCAACTACCAGTCCTCCTTCCCCCCTAAGTTTACCCCTGAGTCGTTTGGCCTCAATTTGCCTTTTGTATTGCTCTTCGGCTTTGCAGTCCAATCCGGTCAAAGAGATGCTCTGCAAGCTATCTTCTCTCCTTGGACTCAACTGACTCGACTTGACACCTTACCCTTATCCACGGCACTGTCAATTGTATCACCATGGCTGTACCTCTGTCTTCGGTCGACGAGGCACTTTTGCCTGGCCACATGTGTTACCTGCTCGAGTATGAACCACCAAGCAAAGAGGCTGACTCGCCGTCACGGTTGGCGCCGGCGATAGCACCTTTGACATCGGAGAACCTTTCTTTGAGAGAATCAAGCCGGCAGGCAGGAGACTCTGCACCCTCAGACCTACCACACAACATCCCAACCTCCGTCACGTCGTCGCGCACACTCTCTGCATCCCATTGCTCACTTACGTCAGAAACGCAAGAAAAGGACGACGTGCCGTTTTACTTCTAGAGGGACAAACGCATCGCCAATCTTGCCACTCTTCGCGACCAGGCTCACTCGCCCCTGATTCAATATGAGTATGTGGCCGTTGATGTCAAGGGACACGGCCAAGACAATAGCACCCACATCGACGAGGCCAGAGTCTCACATATTGGCCTTGCCTATATGCCGTCGAACATCCCTCCTGCAGCGGACCTCACCCTCACGATCCACGGGAATGGCAGCACCAAAACGACACATAACATTGCGTCTCATGACTGGCGCCGGCTGCAGGAGGTAGACCTTGACGATGTCGTCGCCCAATACGGTATCAGAGCAGCCAGTACAAGGCTCAGCGACCGCATGGACCACAAGACGCGAGAGCAATTTCGATATGGGGAAAAGGGCATGACAACCACGACGGACTGTCTGGCACAACATCTCGGGCAAAACCTCAACTCTTTTGTTGCCAGGGGAAGAGAATGGCACAAACACGGAACGCAAGCCCAAGGCAGGGTAGAGCAAACTCTCCAGACTCAGCTGCCATTGTCGCCGAACGGCTGGCGTGCACCAACTATATTTGATCTCGGTGCGCCTGCGATCGAGACGGAGAAACGCCCGTCGCCGCACGACAAACCATGGCAGCAGATCGTTTCACGAAAGGGCCCCTCCATGAGGCTCTACCTTGCAAATGTGCAAGGCGACATTGAGAGGCGCATGCTACAGCAGTACAGAATTCAGTCTTTGCTATTTCCTGAAGCATGGGCTGATTCCCTTGGCCAACACAACTTTGAACGTCTGACGAAGCGCCGTGAGCCTTTTCGACAGGACCTCGTCGATATGACACACTCTCGTAAGCCTGCCAATGATTCTTGGACCACTTCGGAAACAACCGCGCCATCAAAAGGCCACAGCAAGGCCACTTCGCCCGCAATTGGAAAGCAAAACAGGCGTATCTTGGTCGTTTGGGGTGTCACAAACAATCGTCCAACACTTGACCGACTGGCCCCTGGCTTCCTGCAGCAGTTCCATGGTTGGGTCGACCTCCAAGAAGTCGCCACACCTCTACTCTTGGCCGCATCCGGATACAGATTTGGTCAAAATAAGGCCACCATGCCATTGCTTGATGCTTTGCGGTTCGTGGGCTTTCGGCCTGGCTATTCTTTGCAAAGACGCAGCCACGCCTTTGCAGACCGCGCTTCACGGGACCCGGGTATGGATGCCGTGCGTACGCTCGGTGCCCTCGCACGCATCGTGGCTTACCCAGCTAGCATTTTCAGTCAGCTGGAGAAGGAGACTCGAGACACACTCAATCGCTGCTACCGCCAACAAGGCTTCTATTTGTCCGAAAGCGTGTACCCCTGCGCCATATTTGTTTACGGGACCCGCAAACTGCCCAAACGCAGCAAACACCCGTGGGTTTTTGCCGGCGTTCCAAAAGCATTGCAAGACACAGAGAACATGCTCAAGCTGCTGCGGGACCACGGTCTTGCCGAGCCGGTCGTTTTGGCTGTAGGAGGCGAGCGCCGTCCGACTCGATTGAAGCAAAATCAGATTTGCATGTACTACGACACGATGCAACAGATTAACGCAGCCGTTGCTGCCCTCAACGGTCTCATGGTCGGCGGTGTCCGGCTTCAGGCGACGCTTCTCTGGCACCCAGACCCGGCCTGGTCCTGCGCGTATTCACAGGTGTCGACAACGCAAGCAGTGCCGCTCAGAGACACTACGTTGAAAATAGAGGCAAGCGAAGAGGCCCAGAAATGACAAACCGGACTGCAGATGGAAAGGTGCGGGTGCCATTGGCAGTGGACACGCAAGCAAGAGAGTTACGCAAACGTGGAAGGCGATGGCATATATAGTTTGATTGAAAAAGGAAGAGACTAGTGCAAAATTCAAGAGGCACATATCATAACGCCCTAAACGCTGCTATGCCAATGCAAGTGACAGAATCAAAAAGAAACGAAAGAAATAAATGGTAATACCGTGAACAGACAACAGTTCATACCCTATGTCCGCCAAAGAAGAGAAATAGAAAATACGAGAGAAAAAAGAAAACAAAGCGCGAAGCAAAGCCATATCATGTAGTGCCGAAAACAGAACATAAAATCGCAAACCAAAAATCATGCACGGGTGGAATCGTCCTATGCAACGGGTGCAGCCGGCTTCGCGCCGCGGCGGCCAAGCAGCGTCGCGCCGTCAAGGTTCAGTTCGAAAGCGCCCTTTTGCCGGTTGTGGTCGCGCACTTGCTGGCGGGCGGCGGCGGCCACGGTGGCCGAGTGCTGGCCGTAGCCGCGCTCGTTTGTGGCAGCCGCCGGCTGCTGACGTTCCCGCTCGCGGCCGCGCCTCTGTTCGGGTTGGTCGCCGCCAATGTTCGCATTACGCATACCATGTTCGAGGTCTTGGGTGCCGGCGTTGCCGTTGTTGGCGTGCGCCGCCGCCATCTTGCTGCTGTAGTGGGCGTAGTTTTGGTCACTGACACCGCTGTTGCCACCGCTGCTGCCCTCCTTGGTAGAGCCAGACGAGTTGGACAGGTTTGCAGTCGACGCCGCGGACGATGACTCCTCGTCGGCCTCGGTCAGCTCCACCATGCGCGCAACACCGGGGGTGCGGGCGCCGATGTTCTTGCGGCGCTTGTCCTCCTCCTCTTGGCGGTGGACAGCATACCCGACATCAAAGACCTCGCGCAGGTTGACGGCACCGGGGGAGCGGAAATCGCCGCGGCGATCGCCGTCGACAACCCGGGACATGTCGAAAGCCTTGGCCGCAGTACCGTCCGCACCGACGGCCTTCTCGTCGCGGGGCGTCGGACCAGAGCCGCGAATCCAAGGGTGTTTCATGAATTCCACGATGGTGTAGCGGCGTTCCGGGTTGACGTCGAGGAGGTGGCTGATCAGGTCCTGTGCAGACTTGGAAATGTCATCCCACCAAGGTGACAAAAACGTGAACTGGCCCTTGGCCACTTTCTCCGTAAGAACTTCGATGCTCTCGTCGTAGAAGGGTGGAAAACCGCACAACAGGGTGTAGAGGACGCAGCCGAGGGCCCACATGTCAACGGACTTGGAGTACATCTCATCCTTGACAATTTCCGGGGCAGTGTATCCAACGGTGCCGCAAGGTGTTGTGGTGTTCGTCTCCCAAATGACTTTTGAGAGGCCGAAATCGGCAATCTTGATCTGGCCAATGCCGCCCGCGCCCTGGCCAGGAACGAATTCACCCTCGTCGACCTTGTCCTCGTCGCCCGCCTGCCTCGGCTTAGGATGCTTGGCGGGGACAAAGGGTACTGGGTAAAAGAGGATGTTCTCGGGTTTGATATCTCTGAACTGGGAGTTAGCTGCTGGTCCTCGCAATTAGGAAGAAATGCGAATCGAGAGGTCGAAAGGAGCGTACCGATGGACAACACCCTGCTCTTCATGCAGGTATTCCAGGGCCTTGGCAACCTGGACAATGACGTGGCGAGACAGTTCCTCGCTGAAGTAGGTAAGCTTTACGATCTGGTGGAAAAGCTCGCCACCAGGGGCCAGTTCGAGCACAATGTAGTAGTACTGCTTGGCTTCAGAGAACTCAAGAAGGCGGACGATGTTGGGATGGTCGAGTTTGCGCATAATGGTCACCTCTTTGAGGATATTTGCGCGCTAGTTGCGGGTTAGAATATAAGGCAAAAAGTGGTGAAAGCCATACGAGATGAAAGTAAAGTATTGGTAGGGAAACGGAGTGGGAATTCACTCGGACACCGCAGAAATGAAAAGACTGGTGGGAAACGAAGGGACAAAGAGAAGAGGAGGAAGGATCAAGGGAAGCGAAGATAGGAGTTGAAGGGAAGAAGAGTATAGGCAAAAGACAGGCAATGAAGACATCGAGACATGCGGAGGAATACAAGCGTGATGAGGAAGCGATACAGGGGAGAATATAAACGAGAAAGGAGGAGGAAAGAGAACAGACGTTGAGAAGTCAAGAAACATCACGGCGGAGAAAACAATACAAAGGAAAAGTAAATGGGAGTTCCTACCTCTGCAGCCTTGGGCACTTTCGGCTTGAATTTCGGATGGATGTGTTTGTCTCCCTATGTTGGCGAAAATTGGCGTTGGCGAACGATCCGAGGCGGAGAAATGAAAAAATAGAGACAAAAAAAAAAGCAAGAATACAGAAACAAAAACAACGCGAGGCGAACAGCAAGAATCAAAACACCCGCAAAAGTCTCGAGATTAAAAAAACGCATGCTAACACGTTTTTTTATTTGTCTTTTGCCTGTTTTTTGTCCCCCTTTGCGTTGGCTCGTTGCTACGACGCAGCCAAACATATGCATGGGACGCATATGCGGGATCCTCGAGCACAACTTGCTCGGGCGAGAGAAACGAAAAACCAAAACAGAAACGAAAGCGAAAACGCAACGGAACAATCGAAAAATGCACGAACCTGTGTGACATTCATCTCGTACTTGCGAACGACTTTGATGGCGACGTCATCGGGATAGGCGCCGGTGCGGTCGCGTGCGCGGTAGACGTTGCTGAAGGCACCGTCGCCCATCTTCTCGATGAGCTCCCAGCGCTCAAGGCCGGGATAGCGGGGAAACCTGCTGCGGCCCTCGCGCTCCTCGGCGACAAGCTTGGCGATCTCGTCATCAGCAACGCGCCGGCTCTTGGTCTTGGTGATAGGCGCCATCTCCGGCTCCTCGTCGAGCACGGCGGCGGGGACGGTGCGCGTGGTACGACCTGGGTCGGAGACAGCGTGGTGGGTTGTGGGTTGCTGGGTTGTCGTGGCCAAGGTCGGGCTCAGCTGCTGGGGTGGTGAATTCCGCGACGAGGGCTCCTTACGCGCCGTCGTTTCGTCCACAACGCGGGCTTGCTTGCCTGTGACGGTTGGAAGCGGTTAGACGATCAAGGACGAGATCGATCACAGCAGAGGAAACGGCAGTTGCTCACCATGGCGGATGAAGTTTTTGAGTTGTTGTATTGTCGACATTTCGACGGGTTTAGTTGTCTAGATAATTGGTAGAGGAGGAAGAGGGTGAATAGAAGAAGTGAGAGCGAAGCTGGGAAAAAGACACAAATAAGGGTCAGCCAATGTCGATGTCGATGCCACAAAAAAAAAAAAAAAAAAAAAAAAAAAAAAAACGTAAAGCACTGCTCGAGTTTGCGACCTACCCCTACGGCCGATGGAGAATGAGTCAAGACGAGACGTGTCGCTGTGTTCTAGCACACATCACTTGGGCGGGAAAGCGAACAGGCGCTGACGCTGGCGATGCTGTGACGAACAATGAAGTGTTGGCTGGAAAGCTACCGAAGGCGCTGAATGAGGCGGGGGGATGGAATCTAGGGACAGAGGCGGGCGCTGCAAAGGTGCGTAGGAGGAAGAAAACTTCACGATCGTGGTGGATGACTACTGGCGGTCGTAGAGAGTACGTCAAGAGAGGCGAGGTGTGGATGGCAGGTGAAGTCAAAGAAGAGACGGAGATGTCGAGCAAAGCGAAGATAACAGAGGAGGAATAGGAGAGGAGCAGGAGAGGAAAGAGGGAAAAGTCTTGGAAAGGAAACGGCGCAGGAACTAAGGGGATTAATAAGGCTCGCTGGACAGAAGCGAACGGGGAAGGCGCGACAGGTAAGATAGCAGACGCGGGAGGCGCACTTTTAGTGTGACGCCTTGGAACGGCTGTCTTTGAGATGCGTTCCAGATTCTTGAGATTCTTGAGATTCTTTGAGATTCTTGATTTGGATGATGAGAGGGAGAGATATGGCGTAATTTGTCTGGGGATCAAGGCTGTGAGAAAAGGCAAACCATGACGGCAGAAGAGTAGGATTGGGGGGAAGAGAGAAAATGAGAAAAAATGAGAGACGCAGACAAAAAAAGAAGCACCGGAGCGAAGAGCCAAGCGAGGTAAGTTACAGGGCCTTTGGGGGAGTTATAGCGGGGTAAAAAGCGAAAAACTGTACTAAGATGCCCTGTAGGCTGACGAAATGGCGGACGGATTAGGCAAGCGAAAACACTGCCTGTTTCTCACGAAGCAGTCAGCGCCAGGAACAAGGCAGGAGCGCGGTATTACGAGGAAGAAAATGGAAGGCAAGCACGGCCGAGAAGGCAAGAAACGACAAAAATGGGAAAGAGCAAGGGGATCCGCAAGATTGTCACGCCTTTCTCTCTGTCCTTATCCCCCCCTTTGGTTTCCCTCGAAAGACGGAAACTAGCCAAGCGACACGTTCCCGGTTTGCAAGCCAAAGTTGGATATACTAAAACGATGGGAAGGGGGCCCACTGACAAATTGGAAAGCGCGAGATGACAGGACTAAAAGTAACAAGACGCCGCGGAAGAAACGACGTATGTCATAATGACTTGGAGAAGACAGCAGACAAGGAACGGGCCAGGCAATGACACCGCCGAAGACGAGTAAATACGAGGGCCGTTGGTCTCAGGAGACATTGAATTTTCAATGTGTGAGAAGTCCTTCGACGGGGGGGAGGGAATCAACATTCGATTCTGGTGCCGGTCGCTGCCCCTAGCGAGTCTGGTAAAACACGGAGAACGAAAAAAGGGAAAACGAGGGAATAGAAAACGAAGAGAAGAAATGACGTAGTATGCATCGAATCTTGGATGGCAGCGTCATTGCCCAGTTTTTTATGCGGGTGTTGTGGGCTGTGGTGGGCTGTGGTGGGCTGTGGGACGGTGGCTAGGGTGGGTATGTTCCTAATTTTTATGGGTCTGTGTCCGTTGAAAATTATGGCAAACTGAGCCCAGTGAGCCCACCTCTGCTCGCTCTGCAACCTGCCGACATTGAGCGACCTGCAGACATCTGACTTTCCGCAGGGACCAGTCACAGGGGTAACTTGGTTGGAGCATCTGGTTGGTCGGGGTGTCAACCATCAGCACAACGCACTGATACTCCCTGGAACATGCTGAGAAATGCTTTTGGTGCCCTGTACAATACCATGCTACAGCGCGGCTACAGCGCCGTTACAGCGTCGACACGTCGTAATTACAGCGACGCTGGGCCCTCGGCATTTGCGTGCACATCGAGTGCCTGTCCTCAAAATGCCCGAGCGAACGGTCGCCATGGTCATGAGCGAGAGGAGATCCCCGAGATAAGGTTGACGCTGGCGTGGGGACCCTGCAACGTCTCAGCGCCCTCCAGGCCAAGATGCGTGCCTGGGGCTTCTGCTCGGTTTGATTTTCCTCTTTTCCTGGGCCACATATGCCGTGCACCGTTTTGCTGGCGGTCCGTCTGCCTCGACTGACGTCGTATTGAGTCAACACGCTGTGCGACGTGCATCATGGCATCGCCTTCAGCCCTTCTAAGGGAACTAACTGCCTGGCAATGTCGTGATAGACTTCTTCACCTTGACGAAACGCAGTGACGGTCCGGCGGGCATTCTCAGAAGGCAACTTTAGATGCCATGTTGCACATTGCGATTTCCATCGCGGATGCTGACGTCGACGATGCTGCAAATGTCTTGCCGTCGATCCATGCTCCTTCTGGAGATTGTCCCGGCTCCGCGGGCGCTGCAAGGATCTTTCAGCCTCTACGACATGTCTGTACTCGGCGCATCTACTGTGCAGCAAACGAAAAGGAACGAGGAGGGGAGCGGAGGGGCTCGAGGGATGACAAAATAAAATGAATTCATCATGCCCTCATGCCCAGGCATGTTGTAAAGGGCCCCCGTGGCCCCGGAGCATATTTTGGTGGAGACGCGGCTGTCGTGCAGTGAACAATGACGTCAGTACTGAAACCATGGCCACTGCACCAGACGCCGCCCAACGGCTCCCTTTTGCCGTGCCGCCTGAGCGTGCTTGGGATGGCAAGACAAGGCGACACAAATGAAGAGACGACAGCTGGAAAGGTCGAGACAACATCGGAGACAAGAGGCAAAAAGGCTGGCATGCGCATTCTCAGGACCGCTAGAAAATCGTAAAACGGGCAAATTACGGTGCTGCCAGATTGGCAAATCAAGAAATTTGTAAATATACAAGCGTGAGCGTGTTGACTGCAGGACGACAGATTAAAGTACAATGTATTGCGTGTTTCTCCCTTCGGTCCACTTTAGTGGATGTCTTGACAATGTACGTCGTAGATTTCAAAATATTAGAAAATACATCGTACAAACGCCTGTAACATCATTTTGTACAACTCTGTTCAACTGGACGCCGCTGCCAACTTCCAATCACTGGCTGTTTACGTCTGTGTTTGTTCGTGTTCTTTCTTTTTGTTTTTCACCCCACTCTTTTTCTCGTGTCTACCCCTGAGCCAACAGACAGCCGCTCACATAGCGTGATACGCCGTCGTCTACTGGTGTAAAGACGGTCCGCTGGTGGGAAAGGCGGATCTCAGGTTTGGGTATTTGGTTTTTTTTTCTTGAGGCTCTGCCTCGTGCCGCTCACTTCTTATACACCTGCTTGCCACCGTACCATGTCTCCTCAATCACCGCGCCCAACAGTTTGGACGCGTCCCAGGCCATGTCCACCACGGCAAAGTCGGCCGTCTTGCCCGGTGCGAGCGAGCCCGTCTCGCCGTCCGCAAACACAGAGTAGGCCGCACCGCGCGTCGCCGCCGTCACCGCCTGGCACAACGTCAGAGAAAAGTGCGGGTTGACCGCGCCCAGGTCGGCGGCATCCGGCTCCCGGGCCGACCGCCGCGTGGTCGCAATGTATGCATTGGCCAGCGGCTCGCGCGGCGCCGTGGGTGCGTCCGTGCCAATCGCCAGCGGCGCGCCCGCGTCTTGGAACGCGCGGTAGGCAAACGCGCGGCCGCAGCGGTGCTCGCCAAGCAGGCGCGGCCACGCGCGCAGGATGGCCGGGTCGGCGTGCACCGGCTGGACGCTGGCGGTGATGCCGAGCGCACCGAGGCGGACGGCGTCCGCGTGCGAGGCAAGCTCCAGGTGCTCGATGCGCGGGCGCAGCGTCTTCTGGCCGGCGAACTGGGCAATGGTGTCGACCGCCATGGCAATCGCCTTGTCGCCAATCGCATGCAGGGCCACCTGCAGGCCGCCCGCCGTGGCACGCTCCACGACGGGCGCCACCATCTCGGGCGACCAGATGGGGTCCGCGGCCGTGCGCGCAGAGTCGCCGTAGGGCTCGGTCAGTGCCGCTGTGCAGGCGTCGACGATGCCGTCGCACACGACCTTGATGCCGACGACGCGCAGCGACGGCAGCGTCTCGCCGCTGCGGCCGGCGGCGCCGTTGTGGATCTTGGCGAGTGCAATGGCGCGGTCGACCTGCGCCAGGTGCTCCGCCTCGGAGTCGCGCGGCTTGATGAGCCAGTACGCCGCGATGCGGATGGGCCGGCGCTTGTCGGGCCGTGTGGCCACGTAGTGGATCATGGCCTCGAGCGACTCTTCTTGCAGGGCCATGTCCACGACGCCCGTGTAGCCCTGCGCCGAGTAGACGTCGACGGCGGACGCGACCGCATCGGTGCGCTCCTGCAGCGTGGCCACAGTGGACAGGTACGGCCACACCAGGTCAAAGACGGCCGCCTCACTCAGCAAGCCCGAGGGCCGCTTGGTACCGGCGTGGCGGTGGATCGTGCCGCCCTTGATCACCTTGTCCAAGTCGTCGTAGATGCCCAGGTCCTTGAGCGCCGCCGTGTTGCACCACGTCGCGTGCAGGTCCTTGCTCTCAATATAGATGGGCCGCGGGTCCAGGTCGTCAATCATGTCTGCCGTCACCTCGCCGGGCGTCATGGAGAACATCCAGTTGCGACACAGGATGCGCGGGACATTGGGATTTGCCACGGCGTAGTCCTTGATGAGCGTGCGGATGTCCTCAATGTTGTGGCAGCCCTCGAGCGGCACCTTGTTGAGAGAGTAGCCGAGCGCGAGAAGGTGGACATGGCCGTCGACGAAGCCAGGAAGCACTGTACGTCCGCCGAGGTCGTGCACCGTTGCGGAGCCGCCAGCCTTGGCCTCCTGGACGGGCGAGTCGGCCTCGCTGCCGACATGTCGCACCACACCGTCCTGAACAACCATGGCACTGTGGAAGACGGCATCGTCGTCGGGGCCGGCGCCCGACTGGAAGACCTTGCCGTTGACAAAGACTGTAGACATTGTGGCATGGAAAGGTAGCGGTAGCAGGTGGGACGGGCGGAGATGGGGTTGCAGATGTCGGAGTGGTTGCGAGAGGATCAAGAGGATGCGAGGTTTCGAAAGTGCTCCTGCCTCGAGTAAGCCGCGGCAATCGTGTAGCTTCCTCGTCTTCCGAGATTCTAAAAACAGAAAGAGCGACGCAGTCGGTATTTTATGCCGATGTGGCACTTGCGATGCCGCTCCTTCCCCCGCCAACGACTTACCCTACGACGCCAAAAGAGAGAAGTCAACCGCGCCAAAATCGCCAAAATCGCCAAATCACCAAAAACCACCGCATTAAGCTATCGACCTTCCCAGAGGGGACTAACACGCGGACGACTCCGCACAACTGATAGCTTGCCGCTGGGGTATCGGCACAAATGCAGCACATTGGGGGTTCACTGGTAGCAAGCTGATGCAGACTTGCTGCAGGGACATTGTTGCCACAGCACTGCATTCGCGGTCATTGGCGACATAAGGGAGAGGAAATGGAGAGGCGAACAGAAGATGCAGCGCCTCAGTCGGCCAGAGATTCGATTCAAACAATCTGATAGCAAGCGGAATCCAGCCGCCCGCTTAGCTATCGCTCCTCCTCCGCAAAGTGCCAGCAATTGTGTGTTGATCTAACCATTCTGGTAGTCGGCCGTTGGAACTTTAAACGGACGCAGGAACTGCACATCGTGCAATGCGGCGAATATAAACTACTTTTCAGCTTCACGTCATATATGATGGTCCCTTCGTCGTTCGATTCGCAGAAGAATGAACGCCTGGAAACTCAAAAATACGAGACTGCGTAAACCAGCCACCAAAACCAACAGCATATCTCGATGTTCAAGACTGCCGACGGCACGTCTACCATAGGCATTGCTCCGTACCATTTAAAAAGCGAGGACTAAACCCCGGGGTACCTTAAACACGTGTTCGGGAAAGGAGCAGGGAAGAAATATGGCGACGAAGAGCGCACCCTGCCGCCATCTGTATCCTCGGTGCGCGTCCGCCGCCCTCATCTCCATCAAGTCTTAGTCTTTCATGGCATATTTTGGTGGCCGGGACGCCCGTTCCATGGGCACGCGGAGATGGTCCAGGTGCATCTCTGGCATCGGGGTTGGTCCAGTGTGCGTCTTCCTAGATTTGGCACCGTTTCTCTATGCCGAGGTCGGTATCGCGGCAAGCACAGAGTAGTGGCTACTACCAATAACACGCATCCTCCTCATCCTGTTCCTCGTGGCGTGCCGGCCGTGTTTCGTTGGTCGGACTAGCACACGTTCCGGACGCAGTCTTTGCAGTCCCGAATTGGGCACTGTACTTTCCGCATATTGCAGTGCCGATCGGGATGTCGACCGGGGATCAACCAGGAGTCAGGCATGAAGTTGGACATGAAGTTGGACATGAAGTTGGACACCGTCGCACAGCTGGGCCGACTAGAGAACGGGTCGGAGATGTCGAGCAGATGGTACTTGGAGGTTCAAAGGGTGTTAACGAGAGGCACGAGTGCTTCTTTATACCTTTTGTTGCTTCATCAAAACAAATTGGCCCCCTTTTTCGGAAGCTATCGCCATTACAGATTCTCTCAAACTCTAGCACCAAACTTACACGAACGGCCCCGTCGATAAGTCGTGCGTGGGTCGCGCCATTCACCTAGCACTGTGTTGAGATCTAAAACCGCCGTTCCTGACATGGTGCCTGGCAGCTGTCAGTGTCAATTCAGGCATCAGTAAGCAACAGCCATTATTGGAGATCCAGAACAAAGCGCTGTGTGGGGTGTTTTTCTTTGTCTGTTTTCTGTCTCGTTTTCGAGCGCGTATCAGGAACTCTCCACAGCCTCGTCAATCAGATGCCGCTATGGACGGTTTTGCTTGTTTAGGATAAAGGACGGGCCATTGTGACCACTTCCCTTTTACCTCTTTGGGGCAATTCGCCAGCCTGTGCCCATCGTCTCTTAACATTTTTGCTCTGCTAACTTTTTTGGTCAACGGCTCGCATCCAACTTGTCTCCATAATTACTGTTGTCGGCGGCCAATGAGGCAGGGTGAGCCGATACAGAGTCGAACAGTTGGGACTCAATACATTTCCTGTCCAGTACGATGTAAATACACTCCTCGTGCTTATTCAACACTCTTCCATGGAATCCACGGCGAAGAAGGAGGGAGGCCAAGGTCTAAAACACAGAGTGCCAGAGAAGCCGAATTGAAAGCGAGACATCCGGTCGGGTTGGAATCCAACAACAACCAACAGGGTCTTCTAACGACCACAGTGCGCGAGAGTTTTGTGGTTGCGCGAAGAGGCTGCACTTGTGATGGGCGCATGCTCGAGTATTTGTATCTGTAACCTGTCGAGCCCGTTAGCTCTGACGCCGTTGCATGCAGCTTGCGTTGCACTCCTTCTTGGCCTGCGATTTCTGCTGTTTCTGCTGTTTCTGCCGCCCCTTTTTGTAGTCTCTCGCTGGCCCATTTCCCGATTTCCGTCGGACTTCGGTTCCCTCGTGGCGGGAGCTCTGGGTCGGTGCCGATGAAGTGCAGGTGTGAAAACGGCGCTTGGCAACCCATGTCCAATCCGAAGCGGTCGTTTTCCCTCTACCTCCACATTCGTGCCATCTGAAGCCAATCCCAACCTCCATCTTCACAGGCAACAGGACATCGTCTCTCCATTTCCAAAGGCTTGAGCACTCCACTTCGAGCTGCGATCGCGCCACCCTCCCAATCAGCCAATCGCTTGCTTGTAAAATGGCTGCAAATGGGACCATTCCGAGCGGCCCAACTCTCTTCCCGGCCAGGGAACAATCGTCCCGAACAATCAATGAACGTGCAAGAGGTCGATTTGGTGCTGTTCTTCCTGTGCCCGACCCCGGCGGCGTGAACCAGGGTGGTGGGGGAAAAACGTACATTCGTACTCAAATGCCATACTCAGTCTGAGCATGCACGGTAGGCGAGAAGCGTGTGCACAAGAGCCGGTGTGTGAACGGGCGGCCCCAGTGTGATTGAACCATCTTGGCCGTGTCCTCGCCCCCGTGTCTTTTTCCTGTCCCTTTTTTCCATTGGGACTTTCTCACCCTTTCTCGTGATCTTACGCAAGCTCGATTTCTAAGCTCGTCAGCGGCCAAGTAGCCAACAAGGTTGCTGCGGTGTGGGCGTTAGTACGGTTGGGTGGGGGGGGCGACGGACGCGAGGGAAGCTCGTGTAGCTCGTGGATTTACTCCTGGGATCTATGTCGATACAGTCGACACAGTCGATGTCGTCGGGTCACTGACAGGGCAAAGTGGTCGTCATCTCGTCTTAGTCTGGTGCAAAAAGTTCAGAAGCCCCGAGAGCCCCTCGTTGCAACTTCCCAAATTGATTTTCCTCTCATCTACCCCGCCAATGAGCTTCGCCGCATTAATACGTGACCGTGGGTGCTGGTCCTGTATCGGCCCCGTACCAGCCTGGCGATCAACCCACGGATGCTTGGCCGCTCCTGCCAATTGCACCGCCATTGGTCCCGTTTTTGTCTCTGACCTGACTCCCTGAGGTGTGCCCTGGCTCGCCTGGTTCCTTCTTGTTTCGTCGCGCTTTCCCGGCACGTCTGCTCGCAACTGCCCTGGCACAAAAGGGCGTCTGAGACCATACAAAGTGCGGGGTAACTTGGTCCGTCCGGGTCCCTCCGACGATGTTGCGCACTGTGCTCAACACGAGAGCACGGGGCCAGGCGACACGCGCTTCCCAGATAGGGAAAAGAGGGAAAAAAGGGGAAAGGAACAAGAGGCGAAATAGGCCGCAAGAGTCGAGCTTGTGTTAGCTCCGACGTGGGCGGGGCGCGTGGTGTAAGAGGCCAGCTAGGAAGGAAAGAACCTGGCGAAACGTACAGAAGAGAATGTGAGCAAGAGGCAGGAGCGAAGCACACGAAACCGAGCCAAAGAGGAAGGAGTGCCACGAACCACCTGCCCTGTGTTGCTCCCGTCTTCCCAGCTCCCCTCTTTGTCTCGAGCGCATACCGCCTTTGCCTCCTCTCTCTCTCTCTCTCTCTCTCTCTCTCTGTCTCTCTCACTCACACACACACTTCTCTCTTCTACCCCTTGCCTCCCCTCCCTCTTTTATATTCAAGCCGCCCCCCATTTCCCACCCCCTCGTTTCTGTTCCTCTTCTTGTTGCTTTGCTCGCATCTCTCTCCTGTCTCCCCATCTCCCCAATCGACGTTGATGCGTCTCTCAGCTCGCACCAACTTCCATCTGCATCCATTGCAAACTCTCCGGCTTTCCTCTAGGCCTTTCTTCAAGCTTCCCTCTTCTTCTCTCCCCCGTGCGCTCTTCTCTTCCTCAGCGCCCACCATGGCCGAAGGCAAGTGTCCCGTAGCCCACAATGTCGCCGGTGGCGGCACCAAGAACACCGACTGGTGGCCCGGCCAGCTGCGCCTCAACATCCTCCGCCAGCAGAACCAGGTCTCCAACCCCCTCGACCGCGATGCCGACTACCGCAAGGCCTTTGAGAGCCTCGACTACTTCCAGCTCAAGAAGGACATTGCCGCCGTCATGACCAACTCCCAGCCCTGGTGGCCGGCCGACTTTGGTCACTACGGTGGTCTGTTCGTCCGCATGGCCTGGCACAGCGCCGGCACCTACCGTGCCTTTGACGGCCGCGGCGGCGGCGGCCAGGGCCAGCAGCGCTTTGCTCCGCTCAACAGCTGGCCGGACAACGTCAGTCTCGACAAGGCCCGCCGTCTGCTGTGGCCCGTCAAGCAAAAGTACGGCCAGAAGATCTCCTGGGCCGATCTGCTGCTGCTGACCGGCAACGTGGCCCTCGAGACCATGGGCTTCAAGACCTTTGGCTTCTCGGGCGGCCGTGCCGACACCTGGGAGCCCGACCAAGCCACCTACTGGGGCGGTGAGACCACCTGGCTGGGCAACGACGTCCGCTACGCCGACGCCGACAAGTCCAACGCCAAGGCTCACGCCGAGGGCCTCGAGACCCCCGTCGCCGCTGCCCACATGGGTCTGATCTACGTCAACCCCGAGGGCCCCAACGGCCACCCCGACCCCGTTGCTGCCGCGGAGCACATCCGCGTCACCTTTGGTCGCATGGCCATGAACGACGAGGAGACCGTCGCCCTCATTGCCGGCGGCCACACCTTTGGCAAGACCCACGGTGCCGCGGGCGGCGACAAGCAGGGCCCTGAGCCCGAGGCCGCCGGTCTGGAGGCGCAGGGCTTCGGCTGGAAGGGCGCGCACGAGTCCGGTGTCGGCCCGCACGCCATCACCTCCGGCCTCGAGGTCACCTGGACCAAGACCCCGACCCAGTGGAGCAACCAGTTCCTGGAGTACCTGTTCAAGTACGAGTGGGAGCTGGAGAAGAGCCCCGGCGGTGCCAACCAGTGGGTTGCCAAGACCGACGACCTCATCATCCCCGATGCCTATGACCCCTCCAAGAAGCTCAAGCCGCGCATGCTCACCACCGATCTGTCGCTGCGCTTCGACCCGGCCTACGAGAAGATCTCGCGCCGCTTCCTCGAGAACCCCGACCAGCTCGCCGACGCCTTTGCGCGCGCCTGGTTCAAGCTGCTGCACCGCGACCTGGGCCCGGCCGCGCTCTACATTGGCCCCGAGGTCCCCAAGGAGAAGCTCCTGTGGCAGGACAACGTCCCCGCCGTCACCACCCCCATCATCGACGCCTCTGACGTCGACGCCCTCAAGAAGGCCATCCTGGGCTCCGGCATCGCCCCCAACAAGCTGATCGCCACTGCCTGGGCCTCGGCCTCGACCTTCCGTGGCTCCGACAAGCGTGGTGGTGCCAACGGTGCCCGCATCCGCCTGCAGCCCCAGCGCGACTGGGCCGTCAACAACCCGGCCCAGCTCGCCGAGGTCCTCAAGGGCCTCGAGGCCATCCAGGCCGACTTTAACAAGTCGGCTACCGGTGGCAAGCAGGTCTCCATTGCCGACCTCATCGTTCTTGGTGGCACCGCTGCCATTGAGGCCGCTGCCAGCAAGTTTACCGGCCACGCTGTCACCGCGCCCTTCCTCCCGGGCCGTGGCGATGCCACTGCGGAGGAGACTGACATCGAGTCGGCCGCTTTCCTCGAGCCCCAGGCCGACGGCTTCCGCAACTACGGCAAGTCCACGCCGCGCGCGCGCACCGAGGAGCTGCTGATCGACCGCGCTCAGCTGCTGGGCCTGACCCCGCCTGAGCTGACCGTCCTGGTCGGTGGTCTGCGCGTGCTCGATGTCAACTACGACGGCTCCCGCAACGGCGTCTTCACCGACAGACCCGGTGTCCTCAGCAACGACTTCTTCGTCAACCTGCTGGACATGGCCACCGCCTGGAAGCCTGCCACGTCGGACGCCCACCCGGAGACCTACATTGGCTACGACCGCGCTACGGGCAAGGACCGCTGGACCGCCTCGCGTGTCGACCTGGTCTTTGGCTCGCAGGCTGAGCTGCGCGCCCTCTCTGAGGTGTACGCCAGCGCCGATGGTGCCGACAAGTTCGTGAAGGACTTCATTGCTGCGTGGACCAAGGTTGTGAACGCGGACCGTTTTGACGTTAAGGTATGAGGGACAACACCACTTACTCTGCCCAGCCAACCCAACCACCATTGCATTCTTTCCCTGTCTTCATTATTTTTCCGCTTCCTCCTGTTGTGCGCAACGCTTTGTTGTCCCTTAACGTTTGCCCTTATCTATCCAAGCCTTTTTGTCATCCCATCTATGTGCTTCTTGTCAGACACTGTTTCGTCTATTTATTTTTCGCCATGGGCCACTTCTAGATTGCGTGGAATGCTGGACTGCGGTAGATGCAAGTTATCAAGCAGGACATGGAGACGCGGGATAGAGAAGAGAGGCAGAGGCAAATGAGTTTGTGTAGGCAGAGGCCACAATACCGAACACAGAAAAACACCAAAAAAGAAAACAAAGACAAGAAAAACAAAGGCCAGCGTGGGAAAAGAGAAACATATGTATCTATCCTACAACAGGTATAGGGCTCTTTATCTCGACAAAAACAAGAAACAAAAAAATCCGTGCTTAATATGTTTTTTTTACGCCGGAGAAGTGCCTGCGCATTTGCACATGTGTTTTTGCTCGCCCTGGTTTTGCCGACACCCTTCTAGCACTTTGTGTTTTTTTATCGCTCACCTCCTCCCGTTACGTCTGTTGCCTGCTCGCTTTCATTCTTCCTTTTTTCTTTCTCATGCTGATTGCCTAGGTGGGCTCTTCTTCTTCTCAGTCCTCGTCCTCGCCCTCGCCCTCGGCTCCGTCTCCTCCCGCTCCCCCAATTTCCCTGCCTCTGTCCCGTCTCTAATCCGGCCACCGCCATCCATCCTCCCGTCCTTGGGTCCTCCGATCTGTCTTCGGCTCTCTCCTCGCTCCTCGTTTCGCCTTCTTGCGTCCACCGTCTTCCACCGTCCTCCACCGTCCTCCACCGTCCTCCACCGTCCTCCACCGTCCTCCACCGTCCTCCACCGTCCTCCACCGTCCTCCACCGTCCTCCACCGTCCTCCACCGTCTTCCGTCTCTCCGCTTCGCCCTTTACTTTTTTTTCTTTTTTCTTCTATTTTTTCAAGCTCAAAGAAAGGTTGCGTACAAAGACTGACTCAACTCCCCGCCACGCCCGGTTTATAAAAAAACAGTCCGCCAACTTGGATGGAACCACCCTGACCAGCCGCGCCAAACGCACCGCCGACGACGCCGCCCATGCTGACGGTAGCAACGAGTTCAAGCGCGGCCGTGCCTACACATAAAAAGGTTATGTTGTTTTTTTCTGCCTGAGCTTCCCCTGACCGGGGAGGGGGGGAAGGTCTAACGATGGCGACGACTTGTGTCTTCTTTGCGTTTTTGTTTTTGTTGTTGTATGTCGTGCCTGGGGGAGGGGTTTGTGATTTCCGTTTTAGCAACCTTGTTAGACAAAAACTGATGTAGTGCAAGCTCTGCCCTTTCAGCAAGCTGATCAAAAATTGATATGCGAATTTATTTTATTCAGTCTCATAATTTGGATCTGAAAAGCAGCGTAGACCAGATAAGGTACACAACTACAAAATACGGAACAGGAGACAGGGAGAAGGCGCGTTGGTGAAATGTTCTTGATTCTACTTGCTACCTGCGCGATGGCTTACTTGTCCAGTTCACAGCATATTAGATGACTTTTCTATTATATCGGTAATACAACATGTATATACGAGTTGAAGAGAAAAGTGTTGTTAAAGTTTGTCACATTCCACCTTTGTTTTGAATGCTGGTGCATTCGACATATATGTGGTGTATCATGGACGTTGTTAATGACGTGCAAAGTTTTTATTTAAAATTTCTGCGCCATTTTTTTTTAAAAAAAAATAGGAAAGGAAAGCAAAATTAAACAAAAGGTATACGTTTATTTGCTCAAAAACAATAAAAAAACAAGGATAACATAAGTAAACAGTCCAAGCTGAATCACATTGCCTGACTCCAACAGGTTTGAAGCTCCGTTCTCAATTCAAGCCACAGTACAGCCTCATCACAAGCGCGTTGTGTTACGACGTAATGGCATACGGAGTACGTCGTACTGCTGTCTAGTTTCTTCGATTTCTTCTGGAAGACCAGTCTACTTTGATTACGGCCATGTGTTGTTTGGATGATACGACGCTGTAATGAGCATGTGTGATAAACGGGACAAGTGAGGGGAATGGACGGACCCTCTTTTTTGTCACGGAGATGCCGAGATGGCCAAATGGGAAGAAGGGGGTGTGGAAACCGAACATTGGGGTTCGCCGAGCGAGAGAAGCCAAGAAAGCTAAAATGGAAGCCTTGGAAGCTTTGGACAGACGGGGAAGACCAGAAGGGAATATGGAAAGTAGGGAAGCAGTGGAGGATATTTTGGTCGATGAGAGAGCGGAGGCTGAAAAGTACGAGAAATAAAACACAAAGAACAGCAACAAAAAGACTCAAAAAGAGGGATAAATCAACAATCGGCTTGGTATGTTTGGTTCGGTACCGAGAAGAGAAGTTGATCGCATTTTGCCACTCCATGCACCTCTCCTCTCCAACTTGGGCATGCGTCGTAAATACAGACCTATTGCCAGCGTACGGCGTATTCCGCAGTTTGATACGTAACTGTTGCTCACTCGTGCATACTGTTCTTTGGATTCCCACTCTTTTGTTGTCAGTCGCATTCGCTAGCGTCAAGGCTGAGTAGGTGGATGGGGTTTAAGAGATGAGCTCCATCTATTGCATCGCCAATTGGAGTATGGCTTCTCGCTTCTGCCCAGCTTTGGGCCAGTTGTGTGGGCTGATGGGGCATTCGTTTTGGCGACGTTTCTCATACTGAACATCTTTTGTTTTTGTCGATTTCGACAGATGATTATCTGTCAAGGTGAGCTTTGAAAAATAAAGTGAAGAAATGATTATGAAAAAAAAAAAAAAAAAAAAAAAATGATACACCGACAAAGACATGTACATGGGGAAAGATGTGACCGAGAATAAAGAGATAGAGGGAAGAGTGCACTGACCCTCACGGGGGTAAAAAAGATTAGCAAGGGGGACGGGGAAGACCTTCTGGAAGCATTTTGGAAGTCCTCCAAAGTGTTCCGTGCGTAGCGAGTCCACTTTTGTATGATACTCCGTACGCCGTACTCCGCACCCAAGCTCCATCCACGCGCCACGTTGCTACCATAGGTACGGATGCATACAGGTGTGGTGACCTTGTCGTGTTGTCTGTTCTTGTCGTACATTCGTATTGTCTCCTGTCTCACCGTGCCTGCAGGCCCGACGTCTGACACTCTTTGTGTTTCCCCAGCCTCACTCTGGAGAAGCTTGCGGGTGTTTTGTTGTTGAGGGGGCCCTTTTGGTATTGCTTTTGTCTCTCTTTTGCGTCTCGAGTCTAACGTAACGAGAACTGGCTGTCGTCCGGCCGCTTTACATTTGGTTTGGTCAAGTGTCTGTCTGCGTGAGGGGAAGGTACAAAAAGCGGGCGATCATGGTCTGAGAGCCCGCTTGCCGCCGTTCCGTCTGCGGTTGCGCGTGCGAGGTGCGGGTGCTCCGAACGATAAGTTCACCTGGATGGCCATCGTGCTCCAGCTAGATGCTCCAGTCAGCTTCTGACAGGCTTTCTCTTCGACAGGCTGCGATGCTTTCAGGCGACCCATTCAAGTAGGCAATGCCACTAAAACGATGTATGTTGAATGCGTCCTCCATACGGCGTTTATCTTTGGTCGTGTTCTTCGCCCGCTGACGAGAGGGTTTCCGTTCTCGACCCGCCAACGTCAACCTCGCTTCGATGTTGTCGCGCATTGCATTTCTTCTTTCGGCGTTGTCTAATGGTGACGGTGTGGGTGCGCCTCTTTGCCAGTCTCCAATCTCCCAAAACGGCAAAAGAAGTCGGCACTAGTACGACAGAAAGGCCGAACACCCTAGGATGAGTCTTCCCCAGATGGCATGAGGCATGAGACGGACCAAGGCTGTGCAGTATCGGAGACATGGCGACGATCATGACGAACGATGAAGGGGATGAAGACGGTCACTGCTCTTTCCTTGTGCAGGTATCTCGCATGTTGTACGAATTACGGAGTATGTCCTTCCCAGTCCGCCTTATCTCAGCGTGAGATGGGAAAGAAGGAGAGGCCAAGTGTGGAAACGAGGGTTGGTTTCGACAGGGGAGGAGGGCAGGAACGAACGGAGGAAGTTAGAGAAGCCGACAGGGGTGGCTCAGGGTCGGCAACAGCTGGCAAACCCACTTTTTGTCCATTTCCCCTGACCAGAAGAAGGAAGCGTTGGAGCGTGGGAAGGAAAGAACACACTGAGAAAGTGGAGACCGGCGCAGCCCACACAGGCAACGCATGCAACGCAACGCACACGCCCCCTGGCCCCTTCCCTTCCTTCTCTTTCCCATGCCCATTTTCCTCGTTCGGAAAGAAGGGGCGCCCCATTCTTTCCTTCGAGAAGACCCATCGAAGTCCGTTGCTCGCGGCTGCAACCACGGGCGCACTCTTCTTCCCTTCTGGTCCAGAGTACGACGTACGCCGTACGAGGCACGGCGTATTATGATTACCCCCGTTGATCATTTCTCGCGCCAACAAAGACGCCAACAACCTCAAACACCGGCTTCGCACTTCACATCTGTCTTATTGCATCTTACGTCGTAGCGTGGCAGACTACCGTCGTAGTGTGTGCCTCCAGCGGCGGAGAAAACGAATGGGCTGCTTGGTCCAAATGAACACAAAACAACGTCCTCTATCATGAGCCTCCGTCTTTGGAACAAGTTATGGGCTATCGCAGTACACCACATCTGTCTACGCCGTGATGTATGTGTGTGGATGAGACTAGGAACGAGAAGATGAGGAACGAAGATCGGGACGACTCATGACCAATTGGTCCCCTTTTTTCTCATTTTCCTCGCCTTTACTTACCTTCCTCCATCTTGTTTCGACTTGTTTCGACCTGTTTCAACGACCCTCTTCCTCTGCCAACCTCCTTGCCGCTATTTCGAGCCTCAATTTAGCCAATGTATATGTATCTTGGCTCGTATCGCACACCTGCATTGTGCCCTGTACCACTCTCCTTGTCGACCGAATTGTTCGGTTCCGTTTATTTTGTCTTTGCTCCGTCGACAGAGGAGAAGACGAGAAGAGGAGCAGAGTAGATTGATCTGCTCGCCAAAAGCAAACAAACACAATCTACTTTCAATCTCGTTCCACGGCTCGTTCCCACCTTTTCTCCCGGGAGAACGGGCCAGCAGAAATCAATGCCAAACGAAACGCAGAGGCCATACCATGCTCCGCGCTCTGCTGTCGTGCATTGTCTGATTGTGCCTATGTTTCTTCCCACGGGACGGGATGAGACTGCCTGTTTGTATCTGCAATATTGGCGGCGGCATAATCCATGTAGAAACGTTTTTTTTTCTTTCGCCAAAAGGGGCGATGTGTTCTTGCATCTTGGCGATTAAACGAACTATTGATGCGTGCTATCTACCTTCTGGGGTCTTTCCACCCAATCCACTTTACTGCCGCTTTTCTTACTGGCCACTTTTAAGGCTGAAATTGGGTAATCTTCTAGAAGGAAAACTGGCTTCTTTGTTTACAACGATTACTCCATAGTCTCGAAACATCCTCGATGGCCTGCAAAGACCCGTCCACATACTTCCTGCTCCTTGCTGGGTATATACAAAGTAGAAAAAGACAAGACTGTGGAGTAATTACAGCTATCATGGGACAGGTGGCACATGGCGTAAAGGCTTTGCAATGTGTAGAAAACAAGTCATGTAAACCTACGGCGTGCTACAAAAGCGGACAGACTTTCAGCATGGCCGTGGTCCGAGGGG
The DNA here is from genome assembly GCF_000820605.1 of Sporothrix brasiliensis 5110. Lineage (NCBI taxonomy): Eukaryota > Fungi > Ascomycota > Sordariomycetes > Ophiostomatales > Ophiostomataceae > Sporothrix > Sporothrix brasiliensis. The sequence continues at coordinate 3,580,770 of NW_024467137.1, read as the reverse complement.
CCGGCGTGCACAGATGCATTCACAATACCTGGCAGCGTTGTACTCCGGCAAGGCTCCAAGCACTGACGAAATACGTATGGTAGAGGTCCTCGTCGTAGTCGACAGACTCTGTATTTTGACAGAGGACTTTGCAGACTTTGTTTTAGTGGCGGGCAGACCGTTGCATCTTTCAATTTGACAAGGCCCACTGCGGCCCCATTTTTGGCACCGACCAGCGATCTTCATCACCGAGCCAGGGGGGAATCATAAGCAGGCAACGAGCAACAAAAATCCATTTGTGACGCTACGGTCGTACTCCGTTCGCCTTATTTCACTTCCCCCACAAGACCAATGTCGCTGGCCCTCGTTTTCCTTTGCAAGGGAAATAGGCTTCGTCTCATGTTTCCCAGATTGCATTAGCCCAACCCACTGTGCTCCCCCCTGCCGTGATTGCATCTACAAAGTACGAGGTACGACGTCCGACGTAGATTCGTAAGTCTCACAGCACTACGATTCACAGGTCGCCGTATGTAGTCTTTTGCCCGCGCGCCAAGTGTCAACGATGGTGCAAGATACTTCTGTGTCAATGCCAATGTCCATCGGCAGCTTGGAAGCGGCAGCGAGTGTAGTACGAGTTTGCGTTGTGGATCTACACCGTATTATTGCGAACAGACCAAACAGCCGGGTAGACAAACAAGAGATTCCGCCCTCCGGCTTTTCCGTGTCATTTCGGAGAAAGCAAACATAGAGAGGCGACGGGAAAGCCGGAGGCGCGATGCAGTCGCTGTGAATGGATAAGCAACAGGGCTAGGGTCCACAGAAGGAAGTCATGGAAGTCGTGGAAGTCGCGGACGGAATGGAAAATATAACGAAGCAGGGTCCAATACAAAAATAGACGGAAACGGCCACATGGAGAAGATGGTCCAAGCATCAGGGCAAAAGAGACGGGGAAAATCTTCCAGAACAAATCGTGGAAGGTTGTGCGCCGGGGCCACTCCTCTTCTTTTGTCCTTCAGGTCTTCCTTGTCTCCCTTCACTGAGCAGTCGCCGGCCAATGCGTTGCCCCGTCGGTGCATGGCTTCATAGAGGTAGCATTAGAGTGCAGGGGAACAAGTTGCGTGACCCAGATTGGACCAGGGGGCCACACTCTTGCGACCAGCACCAAAACCAGGCTACCCATGACAAGGGTCTGTTTGGGGCTTGTTGAAGAACACAAAGGAGCCCACTTTTGTTTCGTTGAAGGGGAAAGGAGAGGAACATGATTCAAAATGAGGGTGACCGAATCTTACTTCAGACGTGCTCATGTGCTCACCATCGAGGAACTGTTATTCCGTTCGAGTACTCCGTACAAGCAGCGCCTTTGTTTGTTTTTCCTGTGATTGTTATCCTCAGGACATCTTCGATCGACAGAGCCAAGAGCTGGCATGTACTCCGAACACAGGCGACTGAGGATCTGTGAGATGACTGTCAATTACGCCGTAGAGTCGTTAAGAGACGGGCGTTTGTGTTTTGCTTGTCAAGGCCGTTTGTATTTCGTGCGGAAAGATTCTTACCGGCTTTGTTTCTTTGTTTCTTTCGGGGAAGTCTCTCTCCGCATCCATGAAAGCTCCGCATAAAGTAGTAGTCGTCGTCGCCGTCATTGCAGCAGCAAGAGATCGATATTGGCTGCCATCCGCATCCGCTTCCGTTTCTGCCACACATAAGATACTCTGATGGTCGCAGCTTCAACCGTCGTTCCCCATCCGTTCATGAGCATGGCCATTGCTCCGAGTTGATCATCCGGCAACACGTGCACTCGAGCACGGGTTGTATGTTTCTCTTGATCCGACGTCCAGTTGGTGCTCAATGCTCAAAGCTCAACACCGCGTGCGACCATGAGGTTCGTCAACTCGTTCATCTCGTTGCGCCGTGGCCAAACAAGGCCGGCAGCTGTTTCAGCCACTGCACGTAGGCGAAATGGGAAGAAGATGATGCAAAAAGGAAGGAGTAGTAGCTTTTGGAGCAGCAGGAACCAGAGAATCAGTGCATCGCAGCACCCAAGCTCCTTTGGCGCTCCTGTTCTCCACCATCGTCCATGCGAAAATTGCCCTGGCAAGCTCTGCCCTCTGGCGATGCAAAAATAGAAAGCACCCCCTGCGCGCCCCCCTGGCCATTTCTTGCACATTTGCTTCCTTTCTTCCAACACCCCAGCCCAGCCCTTTTGTCCATGCTCCGTTTCCTTCTCCCGGGCCTTCTAAAAAGCTTCCAAGGCTTCCATGGACTCCAGGGGTTGGACGTCTGTTGCAAGGGCTCCTCCTTTGTTGTGTATCGCCCCTCGCATTGCTGCATTTCGTGGTATCGCCCTCAATCTCCCCATCCTCACCGCATCAGGCATGCACCCACGCATTTCACACTTACTTTGCCCTCCTCATCGCGGTGTGTTTCTCCTTTCTCAGCCACGCCTGTTTCCTGCCCGTTTCCTGCCCGTGTTCTGCCCGTTTGGTGCTTAGCTCAAGAATCCTTCCTCGATCTTCCTCCCGCTGCTTTCGTGTGTTTCCCTTGTCGTCCCAGTGCTGGTCGCGCCGCCAAACACCCACCGTCTTCGTTCTCATTCGTCGTTTGCCCCCCTCGTTTTGTCATGCCATGCCTGCCGCCAAACCAATGGCAAGTGTAGTGAGCCCGGCTTTGTTGTCGTGTTTCGAGTGCTGACCGAGCTGTAGAGATGCGTGTTTTGCGTCTCCTTTTTCACTTTGAACAGGAAGAGGCAACACAAGTAATACTCCGTAGCTATGCACATGTTCTGTAATGGAAGGTACGCTAGAGAGCAGCCGTCATGGCATACCTTCCTCGTCCGTCTCCCAATCTCCCAATTTTATATTTCGGGGGCTGCAAATCTCATGCGTCGCTCCTTCCCCCTGTCGTCTCGTGATTTGAGGGGCGTGTACAAATTACTCAATTGTGTTTATGTGCGTGTGTGTGCCTCGTAGTTTCCCAATCTGAGGCTAATTCGCCCATTTCTCTCATCCCCTCCAAAATATTGGCAAGCGACTTTACCCCTTATTTGTTCACTGTCGTCCTTGTTGCGCTACTGTGCGTCGTCCTGTTTTAGCGTCTTTTCTGCCTGACTCTGCCAGCCTAATCAGCCTGCACCATCCGTTCGCTCTTCACTCCACACCTTCTATCACCGCCCTGTCGCACACCCTCCTGGCGCTGGCGCCGTCCCCTAACGATGGGGTGTCGTTGGCAGCGGTTACAGGGCACCCCCATACTGCAACCGCGCCGCGCCGCCCCAAAAGACCTAAGAATTGACCACTAAATGGGACAAATAATTTATTAAATAAAAGAATAAAACGGCAAAGAAAGTCATTAAAACACAACTGCCAAGCAAGTCAGGCCCAAACCTAAAATAGAGGGAAAGACCAGCCCCAAAGAAAAAACGACAGGGCCCTTTCCCACGACACGGTCCACACCTGAACATCTTTTTTGGTTTGTGCTTCTTCTCCCCTTCTCTCAACCCCCCCCCCCCCCCCCACTGCACGCCCTCTCTCCCACATCCCCGTATACATGTACTTCGCCTTGTCCTTTTCCGTCTCTTCTTTCTCTGTTGCTCTTTTGCTTTCTGTCTCTCGATTCCCCTAAGCAAGTTTCTTCGTTTCTATCAACCTCGTTTTGCGTTTCGCCTTTCGCTTATTTCGTTGTTTCTTTTTTCCTTTAAATTTCGACTCTTTTCCTCGAACGACCGTGCATGACTAGATAATCCCCTTCTCTCACTGGTAAGCTGCTCGCTACGTCTCCCTTACTTTCTTGCTGCCACCATCGCGGCCGAGAGTGTCCGTGCTTGAAGCTGTCCTTGCCGGCTTCATCGCGAGATGACGGGAGTCGTGATAGCTAACAGACACACAGAGACCCAACTACATATCTTCGCTCCCTTCGCCCTCGCCCTATACAGTCTCTCAACCTCGTGGCGACTTGTCTGCTCCACCCGTACCTCTCTCTCGACTGCATCTCCGACTCTTACACGTCTTCGGCACAGCCCTCCCGCTGCTTTTGTTCGGTCTCTCACCCTCGATCCACATTCAGCCTGCCTGCACAATATGAAATCGCCGGCACCTGGTGAAGTGATGGGGATCGACGACCTGTTGAACGAAAAGGGTGGTGTCGTCCAGCAAAACACCTTGTCTCTGCCAGGCGTCAAGCTTGAGCAGCAGCAGCAGCAGCAGCAGCAGCAGCAGCAGCAGCAGCAGCAGCAGCAGCAGCAGCAGCAGCAGCAGCAGCATCAGTTCCACCAGCAACATCAGCAACAGCAGCAACAGCAGCAACAACACCAGTTCCTTCCACCCGTCTCTCTCCCCGGCATGCAGCCCCTGGCCCTGCAGCCGTATCCGTCCCACCACGCCCTCGACCGCGCCGACTCGCCGCACGGCTCCGACCACTCACGTTTCTCGTCTGCCGCCCCTGGCTCGCTCAACGGCCTCGACACGTCCGTCGGCAAACCCTTTGGCTCGCCCACCGCCATGCACAACTCGCCGCTCCACATCCCCGACCTGAGCACCACGCCCAACAGCAGCAACGGCCTCATCCTGCCCAGTCTGCCTCCCCCACTCGCACCCAATATGGGCCCCACCCTCGTCCTGCCGCCGCACGGCATCCAGTACACAAAGATCCCCATGGCCAGCGGCCAGCCGCCCAAGGCGTATCCGTGCTCGACCTGCGGCAAAGGCTTTGCCCGGCGCAGTGACCTGGCTCGTCATGGTATGCTGCACCCTGTTGCCGTTGCTCCTCCTTCTTTTCTTGCCATATATGCTATATGCACATTACTGACCGACCGGCATGTATAGAACGGATTCACACTGGCGTCCGCCCCCATATCTGCGAGTTCCCCGGCTGTGGCAAGCAGTTCATCCAGCGTTCCGCCCTGACCGTCCACCGCCGTGTTCACACCGGCGAGAAGCCGCACCAGTGCGAGCACTGCGGCAAGGCCTTTAGCGATTCCAGCTCCTTGGCCCGCCATCGCCGTATCCATTCCGGCAAGCGCCCGTACAAGTGCCCCTACGCCGATTGCCAAAAGACCTTTACGCGCCGCACCACCCTGACGCGCCACCAAAATCACCACACCGGCACCATTGAGGACGCTGCCCGTGCCACCGCTGCTGTCCTGGCCCGCGGCACCAACCCGATGGTCCGTGTTGCCAGCCGCCCGCCACGCTCCGACGGTTTCAGCAATGCTGGCTCCGACCATGCAGGCTCGCCCATGTCCACGCCGTCGCCGGGGCAGCGCACTATGTCGCTTTCCCCTGCTTCCGAGCTGACAGCCATCAACCAGCAGATCCAGCAGCACGGCCATTTCTCTCTGCCCAACAACAGCTCGCTGCCCGTCCACCTGCGCAACGACCTGCAGGGCAGCGGCATGGCAAGCCCCGTCTCGACCACGTCGTCATTGGGGCTTGGGAGCACCAGCGGCGGCGTTGGCACCACTGGTAACGGCGGTAACAGCAACGTCAACGGGGTCTTTGCCAACATTCGCCCGACCTCACACCCTACAGGCTACGGCCCGCCCTCCACGCTCGAGCCGAGCATTGAGCCGTCCGGCGGTGGCGGTGGTCCCGGCAGCGTTGGCGGTGGCAGCCCGCACATGGGCAGCCTATCTGGCTGGCAGTCGCCCTCGTCGCACCACCACGGTGGCCACAACAACGGCAGCAACTCGCCCGCTTCGCATCACCTGGCGGCGTCCCCCGCCCACAGCCACAGCAACTATGTATACCCGGATCCGGATCCGACCTACGGCCACCTGTTCTACGCCACGAGCGCCCCTAATACGGGCAACGGCACAGGCACAGTGACCTCGGCGCCCGGCCTTCACAACCAGCACCAGGTGCGCCGCCCAGGCGGCAGCGAGTCACCTTCGGGCGCCTTTGACGTGAGCAAGCAGCCGCGCCAGAGCGAGCTGTGGGCAATTGCCCAGTAGGGGAACGTTTAGTCCTCTGCCCTTCTTCTTTTCTTCTTGTTGTTTTTGCTTCCACCCCATGCTATTGCACAAACATACCACTATCTTTTAATCATCTTACAGGTATGGAGGAGGATGCTGAGAGCAACAGCGTATGACTTTTTTCGCTTTTCAGAGCGTTATCCTCCTCTCACCTGCTCCTTACCTTACACTTGCTTTTTTTGTCTTTGGATGGCCGAGCTGGATCTCTGGGAAACAAAACAACCACACTCGAACGGGCATTTTGCTGCCTTTGCTTTTTGTTTCTGACTTTTCTTTTTTTCAAATCCTGGCGCCATGACCTCTCGTCGTTCCTGGCTTGGCCCCCTACCCTTGTCTTAATCATACTGTCTACCCCTCTGCGCGCTTTGCTCTTTTTTTCATGACCGAATCTCCCTTCCGCCATATAATATCCTTTTATACCTTGCACCACACCGATAATACTTCACACCCAACTGCAACCAACAATCTCACGACCGGATCACAACAGACACCAACCCAAAAAAGAATGAGAGAAGCGTTTACTCTACCCTATATACTTGACGCTCAGAGACGATGAACCGGGCAACCACCATACGAAAATCAAAAATAGGAATTCGCAAAAGCATCAAAACTCTTGGCGGCCCAAAAGAAGGCAGCCTGGCAGAAAAAAAAATACCCCAACTTTTTGTTTTTGCGAGCTGTCTTATCCTGTTTTTCCCTTTACATCATACCCCCTTGGTTATCCCCGTTAGATTTTTAGCAGCTGTTGTACTCGTCCTTTGGTTTCCTTTTCTTTCGTTTTATACTTGATTCTCCTGTTTTGCTATAGACCGTGTGCATTTACCATTTCCTTTGTCTCATGCTTTTTTGGTTGGTTATGTCATTCCCATTTGGCTTTGTGAGCTGTCTAGCCGCCACCATTATAGACCTTTTGCAATTTTGCTCCTCTTATTATTTATACCATATTTTGCATTCTCGTACAATCAAGTCCCCGATGCTCATGATCCTCTACTCTGTTGGTAATTTCATTGTGACCAAATATAATAAAAGTGAAATTGTGAGACGAATTTCTGGAAACGCCTTGCCATGTATAATGGCCGCTTTTGATTTACACATTTTCTCAAGGACCCCCCAGATAGCCCATGTTTAAAGCAATCAACCGATATAAAACCACAGACAAAATTCACAAGGCCGAAAAAGAGAACCGCTATAATGCATGTTGGGTGAAACAAAATAACGCAAAGAAGGAAGCGCTTCTCGACCGCTTTCCAAAACCATCTGATCTCCCGCAAGCTCCCAAACCGCCAGTCTACCTCCAGTTTACCGCTTGCTGAGGCTGTAGTCCTTGAGCAGGTGCTCCATGTGCGTGTTGGTCGACTTGCCGGTCCGGCGCTGCGCCCGCTTCTTGGCCTTCTTCTCCTTGGGCTGCATGGCCGCCCGCAGCCGCGGGTCCTCGCTCGTCGGCTTCTGGCCCGCCGCCGTCAGTTTGCCGACAATGTCGTCCACGGACGGGATCGTCGACCGGTGCCACAGCGACTGGAACTCGGGCTCCACCGAAAAGCAGAGGCTCGGGTCGTCCAGCCACACCATGCGCGGGTGGTTGTCCTTTTTCGTGCGCACCACCAGCACGCGGTGCTCCTTCTCCAGCGCGGCCAGGGCGGCCTCGCAGTCGGGCCAGCCGTCCTTGAGGTCCTTGACGTTGACGCCCTGCGCGTCCGTGCGCCGCTGCAGGTACTGCAAGAGCGACGTGCGGTCCTTGACGTTGGGGATGATGGGCTTGTGCTCGTAGGTGCCCGTCGTCCAGTCCTCGTCGAGGTTGGCCGTCGACGAGGACATGACGGCCGTCTCGGTGGCCCGCCAGGCGATGCGCGGGTGGTGCCGCATGCGCTCGACAATCTGCTTCTGGACGGCCTCGGACTCGCGGTTGAGGTTGAGGTGCCCCAGCACGGCGGCCAGGCTCACGGGCTTGCCGCCCTGCTGCTTGAGGTAGTCGAGGGCGTAGACGATGTTGGTGCCAATGGCCGAGCCGACACCCGTGTTCTCGGGCTGCGAGTAGATGGCTGCACCGGCGGGCAGGTTGCCAGCAGGCCCGCCAACCACGCCCTTGGATTTCTTTGGTGTCGACGCCGCGGTGGCCGACGTCGTGGATGCGATGGACGGCGACGGCGACGCGGGTGCGCCGCCGCCGCCTAATGAAGGCAGCGGGCTGGGGGCGGAGGTCTGTGAGCGCTTGATGGCCGTCTTTGGGGCGGTGGTTGGGTAGGCCATTTTGAACGACGTGGGAGGAGGACGGTGACTGAGGTCGGAAAAGGAGACGGCGGTGAGAGCGGTCGAGACACAGAGGCAGAGCTGTTCGCTCGTGAGAGCAAGGTCCGTTGTAGCTCCAGAGAAGGTCGCAGGGCGTCGAAGGCTCGTCGTTGGAGTCGTAGATAGAGTACAAGATGTAAGACTCCAGTGCAGATGGATCTTCTGCTGGGGGGATGTGAGATGACGTCGAGGGCGAGAGGGACGATGGAGACGGTGGAGAGGTTGCAGTCCACGAAACGAGGCTCTGCACAGCGACGGGGACGTTGTGTTGCACGAGGCTTAGTGGAGGCTAGCTACCATAATGACTAAGCAGTTCGAAAGGCGTGAAAGCGGTGAAAGAAATTCTGCCGTTTTCCAACAGCTCGGTTACAGCACATGCTTTTCATGGACCTAACCGCAGTTGACAACTTCTCCTCTTTGCTTCTCCTCACAAGCTCTCGCCCTTTTCCCGTATGCGTCTTGTTTTCCGGATGCATCAGGCCGACAGACGAGATCAATGCATTTTATTGTTTCTTACAAGGTATACCGATATATCGGGCTGATAAAGATACTGGCATGATTGAGTTCAGGGTCCTCTTGCAACTGCGATTTGAGATAGGGAGATAAAGTGTTTCCAGTCGAATTGCTTCAAAGCCGATCCCAGGTTGCACAAGCTCCCGTACGTGGCCGAGGCTGTTTCTGCCGTTGCACCACCACACCATTACGCCGTAGAGACATTTTCATACATTTTTGTCAGCTTCGTGCAATGGACGTCGTGCTACGCCCCCGAGTTTCGCAACTTTCCCACATGCATTGTATTTTCCATATGCTTGTTTTGGTAATTAAGAAGCGGCCAGGCAGCAACTGTTGTCGTCTTGCTGAATATGGGTACGGTACGTTTAGACACGGCGTAGATCAGACACCATCTTCTGTCATCGCAGTGACCTGGTTGAGTCGTCAAATAGCACGAGTAACTTGCCGTCTGTCTTTGGTAACCGAAGCAGCAGGTCGCCGTGCGTGGTCGCAACGGGAGCATTGCCGTTCCTTATGGCCCTTTTATGATCATATATTTTAACAACGCTGTCCGATTCCCCCACGGTCCGGACCGAGAAAGAGGAGACGCAAATAATCTTGGTCCCGGAACTTTTGTCTTGAATTTAGTCGGAATCGGATTCGATAATATGATACCAGTTTTATCGGAAGACGGCAACTTGCCTATTTGCCTACTTCCTCTCTCTTTTCTAGTGCAGTGCCAAATTGGCGTAACCCCCATTGGGTAGAAAACTCCGAAGTTGCGACAAGGACAAATGGCAGAAAAAAACCCCAGAGATAGCTCCGAAAGGTTTGCCTGTTTCCCTCCCGCCAGTGCTCCCGACGCCAGTATCCGCTTGTATGAAAGTAGTGTGCAGACCAGTCGAGTTGGTCCTCGTCGGCAATCACCCAAGGCAATCTTTTCTGGGGGTGGGCAAGTAATAGAGCGCATCCGACAAAAGTACAAGGCCAAAGTGGACAATGGCAAACCACCAAGGCAAGTGTTCCTGAGGAAGTGAAGAAAAATCAAATAAAGAAAATATATATTAAAATTGACTGTAAGGTAATAAAGAGAACACGATATGTAAAGGAGGAACAGAGATCGTGGTGAGAGTAAAAAGCGACAAAATGTCTAAAAATTTATGAATTGTTTCTTGTCGTTTTTCGTTTTCTCTTCGCGTCTCTCTGTATCCATGTCTCCTTTTTTCTGTTTGGAATCATGGAACAATAAAAATGAGCTCGAAACACCACACTGTATCACACTCCTGGCTCCTCCGCTACTCGTTCCGTCCGCTCACCGCTTCGCCCTCTCGAAAGTTTAAGCAGGCGTTTGTTGCTGCTGCTGCAGGTATTGGTAGGCAAAGTAGGCAGCGGCACCACCGACGGCCAGGAACGCGTACAGGCCAATGCCGAGGCCGGCAGTGTCGGTCTGGGCCTTGGGCGCAACGGCGCCGGTCGTGGTGCTCGACGGGTTCGGGTCGCCGGCTTGGCGCTTCAGGCTGCCGACGAGCAGCTGCTGCAGGGTCTCGCGCGCCTCGTCGCTGTGGCCAACATCCTCAAACGCCTCGGTGGCGTCCTGGCCGCCGACGTCCAGAAGAACCTCCTCGCCGCCGCTGGAAAAACAGGGCTCTACGTTAGCAAGCATCCACAAGGAAAGCAAGGAAAATAAGGGAAAATAACAAAAGAGGGACGAATCGAAACAGCGTGAACATACGGGTGCTCGTCGACAAACTTGGTGGCGTCGTAGACCTTGTCGTGGATGACGAGGAACAGGTCCTTGCTGGTGTTGTGCTCAGCAACGTCCTGGTAGGTGTACTCCTTTGCGACGGCCATTGTGGATGTGATAAGAGAGTTTGGAGGGTTTTGTTGGAGAGCAGAGCAGTCAGACGCGAGGTCGCAAGTCGTTCGAAGCAGCGAGCAGGGGTAAATTGTCAAGACGAGAAGGCCGACAGGTCGACAAAAAAAGCGAAACGAAGAGGCTACAGGTGGGAAGGCTGTGAGAGGAGTGGAAAAGTTTGAAATGGAGCAAGACCAGGATAAAGAACAGCGAAGGGGAAAAAGAAAAAAAATTAAATGAAAAAGGGAACGCCAAATCGATAGCGCAGAGATTCAGGGAGCTGGCCCGTCCAGCGCAAAAGGGGCGCCTGCTTTAAAATTTTACAGAAGGGACCAACGGTTCAGGGGCGCACAAGGGTAAAAGAGCGCCGAATGTTGGGTGGATCGGCGCGTGGCCAGGTCGAACGGGGCTGCGAGTGCGTTGGGAAAGTGCCTGCGACGGTGGAATAAGAATACGACCCGAACGAATAGCCAGCATCTACTGGCATAAAGGGAAACAACAGAAATCCGGCCGCTGGGATTGGCTACGGCGCCTTGGGTGGGAAGGAGCTAGCTAGGGGCTCTTCAGATGCCTAGATACCTCCGGGGGCAACAATGGTCCCCTACACGTCAAGATAGGCAGGCACTCCCTCCATAGGGCTTTCCGGAGCGAGAAAAACGTACGACCACGGAAGGTAACGGCAATTGTGTCCTTTCGCATGGCAAGCACGGGCCAGTTACGCTACTCCCCAATTTTTCAGAAAGTGGGTCTCATGAGAGGAGCCGCACATATCTTTGGGGGAAGCCCCCTAGCCTTTCGCCTGGAAGTATTTTGCCTGGTTTCCCCAGGTAAAAATGCCTGGTTTGACCTAATTGGCAGGCCACGAAAGCCGAGAATAGAGGAACTGCGGGCGATTCCCAGCGAAGATACGTAGATGCGATGCATCCGTTTAAAGACCACCCCCAAAAAACAGCCCATATTATGAAATAGTACAGAGTACAAAGGAGTAATCCTTTATTATTTACAAAGTTTATATAGCCTTCGCTCCTTCCCTGCTACCACGGTCATGTTACGGCCGTCCCGGCTCCACAGCACTACATCCTGCAATTTGGTGGCTCTTGCCGACGGCGCGGAGTATCTTTTTGCTGTAGACGGAGTATCTTCGCAAGGTCACCACACCGTCGTCTCCTGCAACGCTGTCCTCCTCCATTGTCTCTGTTCTTCTTTGCATATTCCTTCCACTGTGTGTTATCTTGCTTGCGTTGAAGCGGCCCACTAATCGTAAAGCGGCCTTCCTGTTTGCCTTCCGTTCTTCTTTTCAGCGTCATCGACGGCACGAAAAGTGATTATTTTGTTGTATGCCGTATCGATCCGGACAGTAGCTCCCGTAAGCAATTACTTTGCGAAATATGAATATCTCCTCATTCAGCTCAGAAACATAAAGAAGAAGAATAACGTACAGGCCCCGGTGGACTCCCTCAATCCTCGTCATCGCCGGCATCACTCCCGCTCGACCAGCCGTCATGGTAAGCATCGGCCATGCCGGCCAGGTCGTTGCCCAGGGCCTCACGGTCCTCGAGCCCAACGGCCCACGGTGCACCCACCGTGACAGTTGTGCGCAACGTCTGGATCCGGTCGGCTACGGCGCGGTCGGTGGCCAGCGCGGTCGTCACGGGGATGGACGCGGTGCTGTCAGACGTCTGCTGGTAGATGTAGGGAAAGCTGTCGAGCAGCGGGAAGCCGAGGGGCACGGTGTACCGCTGGCTGACGGGCTTGAGGGCGAAGCGGCGGTGCATCATGTCGCGCCGATCCAAGGTGGCCCGGCGCTCCGTCTGGCTTTCGTCGTCGTCCTCTCCTCCCCCTCCCCCTTTGTTGTCGCCATCCCCGTCCTCTCCCGGGGTGGCTCGCGTCACGACCGCTTGACCAAACATGCGCGGCTTCTTGGCCCGAACGCCACGCCCTGCACGTCCAGCAACCACCACCGACTCGTCCCGCGGGGCAAAGTCAATCGGCAGCTGCAGGTTGCCGTCCATCTTGGTGCTGTCGCCGCCGCCGTCGTCGTCCTCGTCGTATCCGGCCGCTTCGCGCCGCTCTCGTGCGTCCTTTTGGACGGACTGCCACGGCTGCACAACGCTCATCTGCAGGTTGGCGACAGTCTGTTTGCCGGTGGCATTGAGAAGGTCTGTCAGGTACGCCAAGGAGTCGCCGCTCTGGCCGGCGGCACCGCTGCCCAGTCTGCGAAGACGCGCCGGCAGTGTAGCAGTTTCAATGGCCGTAGCCAGCAAGGCAGCCGTGTGCCACGTGGACGTCGAGTCAAAGGTGCTGGGCAGCACAGACGTGAGAGGCGTCGGAGGCACGGCGAGCGGGATGACGAGCGAGGCCTGGCTATAGGCCTCGACGAGGGTGCGAGCCTTGTTGGCCAGCCGCGTGATTCGTTTTTCCTAGCCACGTTAGAAGAGAACCTAGGAACCAGATGCAGATTGAGACAAAAAAGGGGGAGAGGGGGAGAGGGGGAGGAGAGTGGACGCACCCTCGGCAACCGGCCGGCCGGCTGCTGCAATGCCCACAGCCAAATATCGACTTTGCCGTACTCGTCACGCATCCGCTCCAGATACCGCGCCGCAAAACCACCCCAGCTGTCGTCGACGCTCGCCATCACCTGGAAGCCCTGCATCTGGTCGGCCTCCTCGACAAATGGCCGCAAGTCGCGGTCCAGCAGGTCGTGCTCACGGTCCAGCTCGGCGAACAAAGACTCGCCATCGCCCCACGTATACTCGCGAGGCTGTGCCGCGCCTGTGGAGGCTGCTGTCCCTAGTTGTGCCCCGTTTGTTCCATTTGTTCCATTGGTTGCCGTCTGCGGCGCTGACACGTCTGGCTCGTCCCCGACCTCAATCAGCGACCGTGGGTGGTAGTATACGCGGCTGTAGTCCGACCAGTAGCGAACGGTGGCGGGTGTCAACGGCTCCGTGGGCGGCAGACCCGTGTCCAGGCTCTGGGTATAGGCGCTCGGCAGGATGGGCGTCTCGCGCTGGACGACGGTGCGGCCGTGCCACAGGCTCGACGGCAAGTCCATGGCAGACGCCTGCTGATTGTGTGCTTCCTCTTGCGCCTCGTAGAGTGCGTTCACTTTTCGCAGCGAGCCGAAGCCGCCTTTGCGGTCGTAGACGACCGTCCGGGGCAGGTAGGTCTCGGAGCCGTCTGCGCCGATTCCCGCCCGCCAGTGGATGTCGTGGTCGACGGGCGACGGGTCATCCTGGCCATAGGTAAAGTAGGATTCCTAGACGTGTCAGACGGATGGACATGAACAAGAAAAAAACGAAGATCAAGTCACGCCTGCCTACCTGAGCGTTCCAGAAATGTGCCGCCACGTAGTTGCTCTGTCGGCCGAGCTGTAATGTGATGATCTCGTGCATTGTGTTCGTCGGCCGTGACTGGCCAGAAGGATGCAGGCCAGGGCGTGTTTTTCCTCTCAGTCCGGGCTTTTGTGGCTCTCAAACAACGTCTGACAAAATAACGATTTAAAGATAGGAAAATTTAGACCCAACGGAAACTCGGTGTTCGCGACAAGAATATTAAAAGAAAATATCGTTTTAAAACGGCGAAAGATCAAGAAAGCGGGAGATAGTATTGCCAAATATCCATACACAGATGCTCGTTTATGCCGCGCTGTTGACATTATTTTTGCAAAAGTGACGTTGAGGACGGCTGCCACACCGGCGATTGAAGCGGGGAGCTTTATCTTATCGGCGACACCATTTTTGGCCATGGTCGCACCTGCCGTTTTCCGCGGGAGAGCTTGCCCCCAAAGCGGCAATTTTGCCACGCCTAGCCAAGAGCTCGTGATTTCCATCCCTTTGCTCTTCACGACATGCCGCAATTGTTATTTGGTTTCTTATACAGCATCGCACGGACAGAAGTACTACTCCGAATAATCTGAACACATCGTCTCCACAATGGCCCAGCAACAAACCACTGCCGCTGGCAAGGCCACAGGGCCTGTCGTTGCCCCTGTGCCCGTTGTGGACGGCCCGGCTCCGCCGTCTCCCGAGTTCAACATGCCGCGATCGAAGCCCGTCCTCATCGTGTTCCTTCGCCAGTGTGGCGATCCCTGTGGGTCTACGGACTGTGTTGCAGAGTACTGCCGGCCTGGTCTCGACTCGTTGCTAACTGTTCAGTCGCCGAGAAAACGTTCCGCTCGCTGGCCGCGCTCTCCCAGGACCGCCCGGAACTGACGTGCATAGCCGTCTCGCAGGCGTCCCGCGAGATCACGGACCTCTGGGTGGCCGACATTGGCGGTGCCTGGGAGGTCGAAGTCGTTGCTGATCCGGAGCGCAGCCTGTACGCCCGCTGGGGCCTGGGCCTCAACACGTCGTGGCAAATGTTCAACCCGCGCGCGCTGTATGCCACGTACGCTCTGGGCCGCGACGAGGGCATTTGGAGCAGGGCCTGGGGCGGTCATAAGAAGGTGCCTGTCCCGTTGGGGTCAACTGCGGTGTCCGGCTCCGGCTCCGGCTCGTCCCCCAACGGCAACAAGTGGCAGATGGGCGGCGCGTTTGCTGTCGACGTCGCCGGCGGCATCCGCTGGGTGCACGTTCCGGTCGCGTCCGAGGACATTATCGACTTCAACCCCGTGCTCGAGCTGTTTGGCATGCCGCCGCTGCCTTCCAAGACGGCCAAGAAGCGGCCGTCGCCGTCACCGTCGCCGATCCCCGACGGCCAGCGCGCATTGTACCAGACGCCAACCCCCCGCGACCCTCCCCCGAAGCATTAAGGGCAGCGGCAGTGCGGTCTCTTTGACGTTTGTTTTGCATCTGTTGTCTTTCTATTCTAGTTGCTGCCGTTTGCCTCATGATTGGATACCTCTATTTTCGTTGCGTCTGTCCGTTGATTATGATTTACATTTACTCAAGATGGGAATCCTGGACTCTTACGAAATACAACTCATACAATGTTGCTTCGACCTTCCAATACTGGATGCTACGTCTTGCCATCAGCGTCATATGCGCACCCCTCTTCATGAAGCTGTTGCTGTTCTTTGTTCTCGTGCTTGACAGTCGGCAGTTTCCGTCCTACTCATAAAGACCGGGCTAATACGCCATACGTATCTCGAACACCGGCCATGCCATTGCCACCTCCTCCATCTTGCCAGGAGTCTTTTCGGGTCGGCCTCCTGCAGTATGTTGGTCGCCTCTCCACATTTCCCACGCAATATTTGTCGGAGCAGGTGGAGTTTTGACCGGTAAACACGGTGTCTTGTTGCAGTCTGTTTGGTCTCATCCTTTGCGTGCGTCAATTGGTGGTAGTTGTTTGCGGCTGTTGGCCCAAGTCGGGATGCGGGAGCTGAGTAAACACGCCCCGTGGCGGCCATCCAAAACACTCACCATTGTCCACTTGCGGCTGTGGGTATGACGAGTGCTATTGCACCACTAAGCTTCCATCGACTCACACTTGCCCGTCGTGTATCTTGTTGAGTATTGATGGAAATGCACATTATGTAGTTATTCGGCTGGTGCGATGTAATCAATAGCCCCTCTCGAGCCGTCATCACGATCGCTCTTTCCGTTGTATTTACTTGTCTTTACGTTGTACAGTGACCTGCACTGACCAATCGCTGCTTCCTAAAACACGTTCGTGCAGCTCCTTACTGCTGGAATTTCGCTTCTCTCCCTCCTGGACTGGAAACTGGAGTTTGCGCATCCCGCCGCCCTGCGAGTAATGCACGGCATGTCTTTTGTGGAATCTTGGCCAATTGCGCCGGATGCGCTCAAGGTGAGACAATGAGGCTTTCAGTGGGTGTCTTGTACTTTTAAACGACCAGAGACACTTTTACACTTTTTTCGGGCAGTGTTTTATTTATTTTTATCCCTTTTTGGCTGCGGGGTTCATATGGCGCGCTGCAGCCAATCAGCGCCCAGGTACCAGGTGTCGTGTTTGCGTACATTCGTACCTTCCCGTCCTTACAATGGACCCAGTCGCGAGTTCCTTTTGTCGCCGCTACTTCCCCCGTAAGGCCACAAAGTACGGCAAACACTGTAATGCACTTTCCGCAAGGAGGAGGCGAGGGACAAAGAAGACCACAGAAAACCAGCAGCGCCAGTGACGCGAAAATTAAAGTGCCAGAACGAGCAACCGCGATCAACCACAACCACCAAAACAGGAGCTGTTCGCATTGTCATCAATTAAACTAAACAAATGCCAAAAGAGCAGCTGCGACTCACCGCGGCTTCCTTTCTCGACCATTCATCTACTTTTGTGTCCATGTTCGCGGCGCCTTCCCCCTCCCCTCTTCCTTCTTTCCTTGGCTTTTGCTGCCCTCGCGTCCTCTTCTCATCGTCTCCCCATCCCCGACGTCTCTTTTCCCCTTTCATCATCAATAATCACGAACATTGTCGACCACCACCAGGATCGCCCGCCCACTAATTACCCACATCGCAGCCCCAGTCACCCTCCCTACGTTTTTATTAATCGTCGCATTGGACTAGCCTCTTATTTTTTTCACGTTGTTTTTTGCCCTTCTCCTCTTCTGTCCGCCCCCTGTCGTCGCCGTGTCTTTTTGCGTTTCGCAAGGACCAGCCAGCCGATTAAATTATCCAGCGATTTCTCCGGATTGGCAGCCCCGCGAGCGACAACTTGGAGAGTTTCATCGTCTTTCACTTTTATTATTTTATTATTTTGCGTCCTCTGGCCGGTTTCTTTGTGCCCGGATTGTTCTTTCAGTTCGAGATTACGCACGCGCTCGAATTCTGCCGTTTTTCTGACAGCTTCGTGGAGCTCGAAAATCAATATTGACTTTGGACTCTGGACTTTTTTTTTTTCGCTCACACCAGCCACCCTAATCGCGCCTATTTTCTTATTCCTATTACCACACCTCCCTCCCTCCCTGCCGTCGCCCTCCAGACTTCTTTTCCATCGAATTGGCCGCCGCGAACCTCCAACTTACTCTTCCCTCTAATTTGTTTCCATCAGCTCGGCTTGCGTCGCGTCGCATCCCGGCTACTGAAGAAAGTTTTTACCCTTCCACGCCGCGACGCACTTGGATTCCATCACTGCCGAACCGTGCATGGTCCTGGAACACCCGCCGTTTTGACGCCACCGCGCCTTTTCCATCTACGATGCCAACACCGCGCAGATCATCGCAGCGGGCTCGCCGCAACTCGTGGCGCAAGGACTCCGTTGCCGACCAGCCTGAAGAATCGTCGCCGACACGGCCTGCCAAGCGCAGAAAGCAGGTAAGCATGTCGCGTCCCCTCTTGTCGACTCTCGCCACCGTCGCGCGTCTTGTCATTCATTCGCAGGCGTATGCCGCACTCGACGCGTTATTTTACTTCGTGTTGCTGACCTGTGTCGTTTCGTGCCCAGGCCGATGAAGCGCCTCACGATGTCCCCGAAGAAGAGACGTCCAGTCTCCTTGCCGACAACTCCGCCGTGCTGCCCGTCGACGAAACCCAGATTGTCGCCCGCGTGACCCAACATCTCCTCGCTCCGAACGACGACCTTCGTGCAAGCAAGGACCACTCCAACGCGATACACGAGGCAAACAAGGAAGGCGTGCAGGCGTACGCCAAGATTGCTGCACAGGACTGGACATTTTACGTTACAAAGCTCACAATCAACATCGGCCGCACCCCCGAGCCGGCGCCAGAATACCCGCAGCGCTACGACCCCGATGCCGACCCCGATTTCGTGCACATCGACCTAGGACCCAGCAAGATGGTTTCGCGTCAGCATGCCCAAATCGTCTTCAATACCAAGAGCGAAAAGTGGTATCTCAATGTCAAGGGCCGCAATGGAATAAAGGTCAACTGCGCGCCTTGGCGCTTGGGTCAATCCAAGCCGCTCGAAAGTGGTGACGTGATCGACGTCGGTGGTATCGAGATGATGTTCGTCCTGCCGCTGGAGACCAGCCCTCTGCACATTCACGACGTATATCTGCAACGCGCTGGCCTGCCCAAGTCCGAGCCCGGCTTGTCGGATGACACGTCCCTGCAACACAAGCTGCGCGCCACGACGCCCGTCGGCGGCGGCCTTGAATCTTCTCCTCATGGTGGCTCCACAATACGTAGCACGCTTCCTCGTGGCCAGCCTACGCCGCAGGCGATTGCACCCGCACCGCCCGACTATAAGCGCCCTGGGACGCCGCCGTCAGCTCGGAGCCGCACATCCGCCCCAACGTCGCACCTCAAGTCGCCACAGTTCCGGGACATTCCCACCATGGTGGTTCACCCAAACGACGTTGACCTGAGCCTGGACGAAAACAAGAACCTGAAGCCCCAGTACTCGTACGCCCAGATGATTACTCAGGCGATCATGAACACCAGCGAGGGCCGGCTGAACCTGAACGGTATCTACAATTTTATCATGGAGAACTACTCCTACTACAAGCACCAGCAAGCTGCTGGCTGGCAGGTAAGCCGAAGCCGGCGCAGCTCTAACAAACTTCGCAATGCTTCCCCAGTGCCTCCTCGTCCCTGTTGCGAATGCTGTCGCGCTTTGCTTGCTTTTTGAATGTCGTTTCTGCATTCTCTTGTGCCACTGTGTGTACTAATCGCGGGCGCCTATGCAGAACTCCATCCGCCACAACCTGTCCTTGAACAAGGCATTTGAGAAGGTTGCGCGCTCGACCGAGGAACCCGGCAAGGGAATGAAGTGGTACATCTTGCCCGAATACAAGGACGAAATGGTTCGCACCGCCTACCGGGGCGGTCGTGGCGGCCATCGTGGATCTTCGAACCCGTCGTCACCTAGCCAGCTGAACTACGTCAACCAAGGTCCCCGTGACATGGCCGCCAAAGACCATGGATCCGCCCGGAAGCGCCGTGTGTCCCCCACCGGTTCCCCGCAGCCTCGCTCAAGTCTCCGCGACGTGCACATGACACCCGATCGCAGTTCGCGCCGTCTCCTCCCGGATGAGGCGCCTGCGTCGTCAGACGGAAGCCCCTTGCCTCGTTACCGTAGAGGCGCTGCTGCAAGTAAAGCCAAAAACAGCACATCCATCCTCGGCGGGGCAGCTACTAATGATGCCTCAGCCAGCGGCACAGCTCCCGATCCAGTCATCCCACGGTCGCCAACACTAACGTCGACGTTCCTCCAAGACGACATCAGCTCGTCCTTTGTAACGCCGGCACCGCACCGTGTGGAACTCAAGTTGAACCCCCCCAGCACCTTGCAACGACCCAGCCAGCACATGCCGACAAGCTCTCCTGCCCCCTTTTGGAAGTACGCCGACATTGGAAGCACCCCTTTGAAGCCACCGCCCTCGTTTGACTTCAGCCCGTCCAAGGCGCTGGGACTCAGCAGCGGTGTCAGCAGCTCTGTCGCCATGATGCCGGCCAGCAGCAGCCCGCCCCCTGTGAAGCGATCTGGGATTAAGTCTCCCATTTCCAGCCCAACGCGCCCTGCACGAAGCACATCAGAGGCCAAAGGGGAAACGCCTGCAAGCGACGCGACAGAGGTTCCTGCTCCTGCAGAAGCACCGTCAGCACCAGAGCCGGTCCTTCCCGAAGTCGAAGAGGATGGTGGCTTTGACCTTTCCAAGTATGTTTTGCACCCTTCTGCCCTTTGCAGGACCACATTTCCCCCCCTCGCCAAATTTTTCTACATGATGCTAACCACTCTCTCTTCAGGGGATTCCAAAGCATTGGGTCATACCACGCTCCTGTTCGACATGGTTTGCCTGTTGCAACGGCCATGAACGGTAAACCGTGACGGCCTTAATTGCTAATTGTTGGAGCGTATTTAATCCCCGCCTGTTCTTATTACTCTTTTCTGTTCCACTCCTTGTTTGTCCTTACATCTCTCTGTCCTGTTTGTGGCAGTTGGCGTTTTTATTTTATCTGGTGTATTCTTTTCGTTTTATTCTTTGATTGCTACTTTTTGACTTGGACCTCGGAAAAAGGGTGAAGCAAAAGGATTGGAGTACTTTTGATTTGATTTAATTTGGCATCACATTTTGTGAGTTGCTTTTGCTTTCTACTTATGCGTATGCTACTCGCTCCCCGCTTCTTCTCTTTCTTGAATCCCTGTTTATGTATTAACATGGAGAGTATTGGGAGGCTTTTGGTTCTCTGGTGTTTTCTTGTGATGGAAGGCAATTCTTCTGTCTGCTCAGGAAGGCGTTTTTATCATCTTTTTCTGCTCGCTTTGATTTAATTTTTGATTTTAACAATTGCTTTATATGTCCCCTGTGCTTCTTGGCTCATATTGTCATGCAATTATTCTTCGTTTTGGTTCAGCTTGTGTCACTTCTGTTGCTGCATCTGGTGTTTTGGGAAGTAGAAAGACGCGTTCTTCAGAGAACAATATTGAAATTTGGGACTTTATAACAATGTTCCATCCCGTGCTCCGTGCTCTCTATATGTGCAAACTATGACAAAGCGACAGTGATTTTTAGGGACGAACATCGTACATGGACGTGATATCAATTTTGTCACTGCACTTTCCTTCGCCTCAAGCTTGGAAGAATGCATAGTATTCGGCTATCAATATGAACAGATACAATAAAGGCCAAAATATACAATTGGCTCTGACGAAAACCGCTCGGTGTCTTTTCTTTACTCTTTGATGAATTTATTTTCTTTCGTTCTCACGCGGGATCCGTTTAGACCTTACCGCGGGCCAGGAACTTGTTGGGGATGTCGACGTGACGGCAGCGGATGAACTCGCAGAGGTTCTTGCCGAGTCCGTCGAGCGACGAGGTGGAGTTGAAACCACGGTCCAGGTGGTCCTTGAGCAAGAAGTGGACTGTCTTCAAGTTGGGCATCTCAAAGCGGTCGAGGCCGTGGCCGAGATACTCCTTGGCCAGCAGCTCAATGAACTTGTCCTTGGTGAGGAGGCTGCGCACCCAGTCCCACTCGTCGTCGTGGCGCACAAAGAGGCCAATGTTGGCGTTGCTGGCCTTGTCGCCGGAGCGACCCAGGACGACCCAACCGATGGGTCCTCGGGTCGTGGGGCCGAACGTTGCTAGATCGACGGGGGCTTCCGTCTCGTACGAGTTCTGGCGGTGGCCGTAGACCTGGGTGATCTTGGGGGCGGGAATGTCGATGGCCTGGTTGTTCCACTCGAGAACGGCGCGGTGCTTGACGACGTCCTGGGGCAGAAGAGCGACCCAGTACTCGTAGATGTTCTTGGGGGCGGCCTGGCGCTGGTCAGGCACAATGGTGGCACCAGGGGCACTCTGAAGGAAGTTCTCCATGCACCAGCGGGTAAAGTTAGGGCCGGTCATGTTGCCGAGACCAAGGACAGAGGGGTCGCGGGTCTGGACGAAAACACGGAAGTCGGCAGTGGCCGAGTTCTGGTTGTCTGGGTTCTCGGGGACCGAGCCGATCAGCTGGAACTTTAGGCAGGTGAGCTTGTCAATGTTCTTGCCCATAGCATAGCGGATCTGGCGCTCAGTCCACTCGGCCTTCTTTTCGATGTCGAGACCCACGAACAGGTAGTGGAACTCAGCCTGGAAACCGCCCTGGGCGGTCAGGCCGACCTTGGTAGTGGGGGGTGGTGGCAGGCCCTTGACACCCGTCATGCGGACCTCGTCCTTGCCGGTCTGTGTGAACTTAATGCCCTCGATGTTGGCCGTCACGTCCGAGTTGTAGTAGAGAGGGCCCTGGATCTCGTAGACCAGTTGCGACGTAACCGTGCCGACGGACACCTCACCGCCCGTATTGGCCTCCTTGGTCAGCACGGTCTCTCCGTTGGCCTCGACGGCCGCAATGGGGAAGCCGAGGTTCTCGCAGCCATCGAAAAGGTCCTTGAACGCGGAGTAGTAGCCACCGGTAACATAAGCAGAGCACTCGATCAGGTGGCCAGCCATCAGCGAACCCGCAAGTGCGTCCAGGTCGCTGCGGTCCCAGCCGTGCCACCAGGCAGCAGCACCAATGGTCGGGGCTGCGTCGGCAACCCGTCCGCAGACGACAATGTCGGCACCGGCGCGGAAAGCCTCGGCAATACCCAGGCCACCAAGGTAGCACTGGGCGTAGATGGGCTCGTAGCCCCACTCAGAGAGATCCTTGCCGGTGTCGAGATTGGTGAATTTCTCGCCCTTGGCGATCAGGTCCTTGACCTGGGGGGTGACCTCATCGCCCTCAATCCAGGCGACCTTGAGGCTCAAGCCCAGCTCGGTGATCTTGGACTTGACCTCACGGGCCAGCAGCTCAGCGTCGGAGGCACCAGCGTTGACAGCCAGCTTGACGCCGTTGGCCTGCAGGACTGGCAGGCCAGGAGTAAGACTGCCCATGAAGCACGGGTCGAACAGGCCGGGGCCCTGGTCCTCCTTGCCCTCGCGAGCGACCTTGAGGGCACCATGAATGGTCATGGTGCACTCGGACATCCAGTCTGTTGATACTCGGTTAGCCACAATGGTCTTCCATGTTGTTCATTTCTCTGTACGGGTTGTAGAGACATACCACCGACAATGACGTCGACATTGCAGTTTTTGGCGAGGTCGTGAATAGCACGCTGACGATCAGTGAAACCGCCAGAAGCACCGGCGATGCGGATGGGTCTCTTGGCTGTGCTGGAAGGCATTATGGCGGTCTTGTTGTGTGTCTTCGAAGGAGGTAGGGGTAAGGTAAGTATGTAAGTCGGAGAAGAGCAACTTCGTGCAAGACGAAAGCGAGACACGAAGGAAACAAAATAAATAAAAGGAAGGAATAAAGTGAATGAAGAGGGGACAAGAATAACAATTTATGAATGGAGAGTATCTTGAAGCAACTGTTTTCGAGTGGCATAATTATAAATGAAATCCTCTGTGAGTGGTCGACGTCCAACAATGGGTATGGAATGTTCGCACGAGCACCACTGCGCAAAAGCACTTACTCGTCGCTCACACTAGGATCTCCAAGTCCGCGCATTCTCCGAGTCGACCTGTGTCAACCCCACCGATCGGGCCGGGACCCATGTGCTTTTGGTCTCAGGACACTTTTTTTTGCACGAGTATGCTCTTGGCGTCTAGGTGTCCCTGGGTTGTCCATAATGAACCAGTCTTACACCGTCGCGAGGGCAGTTGACCGGGGGCGGACTCCGAGAGTGGAGGGCGTTGGGTTGAGATCGCTGCTATTAGAGGCGACTCCGCTGTCAAGGGAGACCAGGAGGTCGGGATGTGAATAGGAGCGGGACGAAAGCGTGTCGGGTGGTGGTTTGGAGAAGCACGGCCTGGCCATGCCAGGAACGCACTCTGTAGGCAAACGTTTCCCGACTATGAGGCACCCACACCAAACATGCGGCCTGTTAGTGCAGGCTACTTGATTGGCGCACGGTAGCATGATCCATGCCGTGCTGTTGGCGCAGAGCTTGGGCCCCCATTCCATATTTTGTTCCCCCATGCCTTCTTTACTCCAACCGTACCTTTGCTCTCTCCGTAGGGGCTAGTTGACGTGAAGAGGCAAAGGTTCTTTTCTTTCTTTCTTTTTTTTTACTGTTTTTGTTAGTGCTGCCCAGAGGCTCTCTATCACAGCCCTCAGTCCTCATAGTCTCACGCTGGAGAGGTATCGAAACACTCAACAAGTTCAAGGAGAGTTCCGAGATCACAAACCACATCAGCCTCTGTTCTTCGCCATCGGCCACCCGGCTGTGTGTCACAAGACAGCTTGGATGAGGGCTGATGTGTCTGCAGGTTGATGTAAGGCGGAAAAGGTTTTACGCGCATCATTGCGTTAGTCTGCACTTTGGTGCAGAATGGCGGCCACCAGTCGCAGCTCGCTCAGAGAATGTGGGCAGAGCGTTGATAGGGTGGCCACGGTGAGCTTGTGGAGATTGCGCCATGAATGAATCAGTCGTGCGAGTGAGGAAGTCGGCCAGACGCCTGTTTTGGCCGATGTCTATCAGTAGTGTCCTATCCAAGGTTGCTGTGCCCGTCCGTGGTCTGCGACACCAACATTGTAATGTGCCACCGATGCATCCAGAGGCAGAGACGAACGGATTTTGTATCTGCAAATGATGTCAATGTTGCTGTTGTGCAGGTGGAGCGGAATTCGAAGTGCGCATCTTACCAGAGGAAGAGGTCGAAGTTTGATTGGCGGCCTGGCCAAGAAGGCATGGCAGTCGTGATAGACGTGGTATGATGCTTCAAAAGCCACTGGTCGTCTTCTGATTTTTTTTTGGAAAAGATTGCGAAGGCGGACAAAAAGCGTATGGAAGTGAGAAGTTGGAAAAGCAAAAGGTAAGAAAAGGGGTAAGTGGGATATTGGTCGAGACATAAACAAATGTGGAAGGTCCGATGGTGACCTCTGTCCCAAACAAGACACGTCATTTGAGGCACGCGATGCGAGGAAGGCACGATCGGATCCAACGTCTGTCCTCCCTAGTTGCTACTACTTCTATTTGGCACTTCGTACTGAGGAAGGAACCCGGCGACGTGCAGGTGGCCATAATACAATCACTGTTAATTCAACCGTCGGCCATGCTGCCACTTGCACGAAGCTGCTACTGTTTTGCATACCTGTTGCTGCCTATGCTCGCTGCCATGTCCATGCATAGTCGGCCAACGCCACTTGACGAGCTGGCCGTACCAGGGAAATGCATTGCTTTCTGCGGGCCCTCAGACGGCACCCTCGCGGTCCGTCTCAGCCATCTCCTGCATAACCACCTCACCGCCGGCAACTTTGCTTTCCATGAGGGCCCCGCCCGTCTCGACAAAGCCGCGACCGTCGTTGGCCATGTGCACGACGACCTCGTCGCCAAACAGGTCGCCCATCTCCTCCAGCGTTTTGCCCTTGGTTTCGGGCAGGAAAAAATACACCACAATGGACGAGACGATGTTGCAGCCAAAAAAAGACCATGTAGTAGCGCCAGCTGATGTTCCGGAAGGCGAGGGCGGCGGGCGTGGTGTAGGTCAGGGTACCGATGAAATAGGCGAACCAGCCGAGGGCGATGCCCTTGGAGCGAATCGCGGTTGGCCAGACTTCTGCGACGTAAATAAAAGAGGCGGGATCGATGCAAATGTCGTAACTCACAATGTAGAGAAACAGGAAAAGGACACAGGCGGACAGGCCGGCGTGCGAGGCGGCGCCGGTGCCGTCGACATATTGGCGCTGAAGCAGGGCTTCGCCGAGGAGAAACAAGCTGTTGATTGGGAAGCCGATGACTAGATATGCCAGTATTGTAAGATGACGGGACGAGTAACAAAACAACACAAGGAGAAAACTCACCTAGGAGCGTTCGCCGTCCGATACGGTCGGCTAGGTAGGAGCCAAGGAAGGTTGCACTTGTGCCGATCAGTGTGTAAACAGCGTTCATCATAATCGGCAGCCCGCCGGTGAAGCCCAGACTCTCGTAGATAAGGATGGCGTAGTTGCCGATACCGAGGACGCCGGTGCTCTGGCTGGCAAACATGAGAAACAGGACCAGGAGCGACCGCTTGCGCCACGAGGGCCGACGAAACAGCTGCCAGTACGACACGTCAAACTTCTTGTCAAAGGCCACCTGGCGGCAGATTTGTGTAAACTCGGCCTGCGCATTGCGTTGCTCCGCATCGCCGGGATCATGGTGCAGCCGGCGGACAATGTGCCAAGCGTCTTCTTTGCGGTCCTTGAGGACGAGCCAGCGCGGGGACTCTGGGATGAACCACACGCCGATGGCCTGGGCAATCAGTGCCACACAGGCCAGCGCCAGTGGCACACGCCACTGCACGGTCTCGTTGGTAGCATAGTACGTCCCGAAGCTGATCCAGGCAACAACCGTGTAGCCAGTGCCGAGGGCGGCGGAGAACACCCCGATCAGTAAGCCGCGGCGATGTGCGGGAGCAATTTCGCTGATGTAAAGCGGCGCCAGCGTGACGCTCTGGCCGAGGCCGATGCCCTGGAAGAAGCGGACGATGATGAGCATGGGGATGGCGGCGGATCCGGCGGTCAGTGCGCCGCCGATGATGCAGACGATGGCAGCAGCAAAGATGGCGCGGCGACGACCGAGCCAGTCGCTAGTATAGCCCTGTGTCAGGGCTCCAACGGCCGCACCGAGGGCGAAGAGCGAGTTGATGGCATCGATGATGTTGGCTGTGTAGGTGCTGCCCTTGACGAGGTTGAAATAGCCAAAGAAGCCGGGCTGGCCAATGCTGGAAGTAAACACTCCAAATCCAAAGCCGTAGGTGAACCCGCCAGATGCGGCGAAGAACACGGACGCAAGGTTGAGCGCCGTGATTTTGGCCATGCTGCGGACAGTGAACAAACAACGGAGTGGTGGAGAGCTGGAGTTGACCTGAAGCAAATAAAAGATCACGGGGATTGATGGTCTAAAACCTCCTGGGAGTCTGGGCCTGTTGATCTGACCACTCAGTTGACGATTGCCGGTTTATAAACAAATCAAGTGTGCCGCCGTTAGAGCTTATGCTCCGTCGAGTGACTTGTTGGCTGGAGGGAGCTGCACAGTTATGCGATTCTCCTTACTTTCACGCTGACGGGCAGCGGACTTGTATGAACCGACGACTCTTGGCCATTCGGGGTTGGTCTGCTGGCACGGACGACAATGTGCGAGATCTGTGCCCCAGAACGAGTGCCGTGCAATTACCCCGGACGAAGCGAGATGCGATCCTGGGGTAGCGGGGAGGTGGAGACAAGAGCCGTGATGATTCACGAGGACCGGGAGAAGGGTGTGCAACTGCGCGCACATCACTTCCTCCTGAGGCTGACGTGTTTATGTCTGACTCATATGTGTATATGTGTTCTCGCCTTGACTCTTTACTCAGTTCAAGACGTTACTTCCACCGACACGACAAGTGAAGTCAAAGCCGAAAAGGCTCCAGGATTGGGACGTTTTGATTCTTTGAACCTCAAAGAGTGGATTTCCATGATGCATGGCGTACTGACACTAGGCTCTACCACTGCATATTAGACACTAGCTCCATGCTTGTCTGTGCCGATCGACCGTTGTTGGTTCATGTTGGAGTCGTAGAAAGGGTCACCACCCCAATTTGCCGACCATCACGCTGATGCGGGAGCGTAAAAGCATTTTCCGCCACTGCACGGTTCGTATCTGCTGTATCTTTCTCCAACGCGTTCGTGTGATCCAACGTCTTTGAGTTGCAAAAACGCAAATGCGGAACGCGGAGCTCGGTGTCCTCAGCTGATTCAGAACAACGTGCCCAGTCTGTGGCCCCCGGTATTGTTTCGCCATCGCCGGCCAGACCGACGTGCCTCAGAGAATGAGCACTGATGAAGCATATCTGACGCCAGAAAGATTGAGGGCCCGCAGAAAGTGCCAGAGAGAGTGGACGAGAAACCACAAACTATCATGAAGAGACAGAACCAACGCTTGTCCTGTTTCTGCTCCGCATTTTCTGTTTCGCGGATCTAGGAGAGGCCGTGTCTCTGCTGCTGTGTCCGAAGTAGCCAATGGTTCGTCGCGATATATATCATTCTTGGGACCAATCCTCGTCCTCACTCCTTTTCGGCTCTCTCTTTCGGCCAGTGTCTGAGCTGCAATTTGGCCGAGCTTCTATCGCCGGCCACCTTTGTCTCTGTGATTCATACGCGCACGCTCTTGTCGTCCTTGCGGTCCCAATCGCTATGGCCAACCCCAACCGGACGGACTACGAGGGCCCCGAGCTCTCGGGTCCTGGCATTCTCTGGATCAATTCAAAAGTCACCGACCCGGCCACGCTGCCCGTCGACAAGTTCACTCGCTGGTACGAGGATGTTCATATCCCGGATATCATTGCTGCTCGCCCGGGCGGCATTGTCGCGTCTTGGCGCTACCAGTGCACCGATGCCGGGCGCGCAGCTCCGTTCCTAGCCGTGTACAAGTGCCCCGACATGGGCTTCATCCAGAGCACCGAGTTCAAGTCCATCCCCATGACGCACCCAACGCTGCCGGGCAATGGGCCCATCCATCGCTATGCCGACTTTGACGCCCGCTTCTACAAGCACGTGGAGACGTGGAGCAGCCCCGATGCCGCCGACGGACGCACCGCAACGCTGATATCTGAGGCCATTGAGCCGGCGACCAATCTGAGCGCGGACGCGTTCAATGCGTGGTTCCGCACGGAGCACATCAAGGAGGTGGCGACGCTGCCCGGCTGGCGCCGCACGAGCCGGTTCGAGCTGGTGTTCAAAAAGGAGAGCAAAGACGACTCGGACAGCGCAGCTACGATCACGCCGTACTATCTGGCAATGCACGAATTTGCCAGCACCGAGGCCGTGCCGGCTTCTGGTGCTGTAGGAAGGTTTCCGGCACGACTGGTCGCTGCGTCCACGGCTGTTCTGGATGGTGCGCGAAAGGTTGACGTCGCCGCGTTCTCGATACTGCGCGGCTTTGGCGATGTCGGTGCGCGCTGGGTCGACAGCGATGAGAAGAGGGTGTAGGTGGTGGCGATGGCAATGGCAGTAGGTGGCCAACGAGTTGTCGCGGTTTCTTGAGGGTATAGAGTACGACCCGCTGAATCTATGAAAAGCAGCAGAATAAACAAACCGTCCACAGTCCGTGTCTCGACCGTGCCTTCCGCCCGTATCATCCGTGTCCGTGGTTCTTGCCGGGTACCTTCTGTTCTGTACCTCCTTCTCCATCTTGTCCATCACGCCTTCCCCACCAATTCCGTTTCACCGTCACTCCTTCCCTATCAAGTGACTGCCTTCCTCTCCGTCAACAATTACCTGGTCCGGAAATCGTCTTCCTGGAAAGAACGACTCCCTTTTCCTTCTAGTGACGCTTAGTTGCAATCCCCGCACGCTAACGGGGCAAGAGCTGGGGTCGCCTCCAAATACCACCAAAACCGGTCCGTTTTGGCACAACCTTCGCCTTAAACTCTCCTGAACCGACATCGTCTCCCAGCCTCACCAACCTTTCACCACAGGACAACACTACCTTAGACGACCTACATACTTTGTACGGTTAACCAGTTTGCAGGGCCGATCTGTGGTCTCACCGGCCTATTGCAGAGCACCGTTTTGTCAAAGATGGGCCTCACGTATCGACGTACGCGAAAAGTCGAAACGACCAGCTTGGGCCCCAAAGCATTTTGTTACTTTCGTTCTTATCCACCTCTTCTTTCTCTCTCATTTCGTTAGTTTTGTTACATCACCATCCATCTCTTGACTTCTTGACATTCACGAGGTGCGCCACGGCCATGGCGGAATCCTGAACCGAGCCGTAGGAGGAAAAGAGGGAAACTGGAGCGAAGCGGAAGAGCACGACAAGGACGACGACTGGCCCTGCAAAACCCCTGTCAGATCGGCAAAGAAAGCTACTTGCGAAAATTACATGCTTTCGATATCGCGATATTTTGAGTAATTTTAAGGGGCTTCTACACTGGCTTTGCGTCATCGTCACAACGACACCCACCGCGTCAAGTCTTAGCCATGATTCTGGGCCGGTCATCCAAGCCACGGTCCCGCGCATCTATTGCGTGCGCCGGTTGCCGAGCACGACGCACAAAGGTGTGCAGCATTTCCCCAAATCCCCAATGTCTGTTTGTCTCCAAGGTCCGCCCAGTTGACAACAGCAGTGCATTATTGACGAGGGCCAGAGCTCGTGCGACCGCTGCATTCGCCTCTCAAAACCGTGTGTGCTGCGCGACGACGATGAGCGCAAACGGCCCGTCACCAAGGCGCAGGTGCATGCGCTGATACGACGCATCGGCGCGCTCGAACAGCGCCTGAGTGATGCGGGCCTGGAGATCCCACCGGCCCTGACGGACGATGGCTCGATGGCCGCGGCCATGCAGATCCCGCGCGACCAGCAATCCTACGGCGACGACCCTCTTGAGCGGCGCACATCAATGCGTGACGATGTGGCGGCAGCCGTCCAAGGCAGCGTCGTCACGGCGGCAGCACTGGTTGCGGCAGCAACAGGCAACGGCCGGGGCGTGGCACAGGCGGCCGGATTTCGTCGCGACGGCAGCCGGGACATGGGCAGCTCGTCCCCTCCACAAGATCCGCAATCATATCATTTCCGGCCCGGACCCACGTTGACATCATCGACAAACGGCGGCAGCGGGCCTATGTGGCCGCCACCACCAATACAGGCAACGACGACACAAGACCGGAGCAAGATCGGACATGCCACTGACAGCACAGCAAACGGCAGCTTTAGTGGCTCTCGAACAAACAACAATGGCGCGACCGAATCGCCTGCGAGCACGGTCGGGTCATCGGACATGGCACCGTCGGCCTTGTACAGCGAATCCGATCAGCGACGGCGGTTGCGTGCCGGGTCCATGAGCAACATGGGGCCCCGCGGCCACTCGCGCTACATTGGCATCACGACCAACTACCACATCTACTCCAACATGTACCACGCCGAGAAGGAAGAAACTCGGCGCGAGCGCGAGAAGAACATGGCGCGCACGCGCGAGTTTTTGGCCAACATCCCCATTGACGCGCACCGCCACCTGATCAACCAGTTTTGGTCGTGCTACAACACAATCATCCACATTGTCCACCGTCGGGCGTTTGAGCTAGATAGCGGAATGATGGTTGGTGGCGGCAGCGGCAGCGGCGTCGACGGCCACAGCACCGACAGCCATCGAGAGCCAGAGATGGTTCCAGGCGCGGGGAGCAGCAACACTAGCAGTGGCAGTTATTATTCGCCGTTTTTGCATATGTGCATGCTGTCCGTTGGCTACCGCTATGCCGACCGAACGCGACCCGACGTGCAAGCTTTTGCGACCCCAGACGGCGAGTCATTGCTTCATGAGGAGGCCAAGCGACTCGTCGACTCGGAACTGCAGATGCCGGGCGGCATACCTTCGCTGCAGGCGCTGCTGCTTCTCGGCGACCTCGAGTGCGGCGTCGGCCGCTACAACACAGGGTGGCTGTATGCGGGGATGGCGTGTCGGCTGATTTTCGACCTGGGCCTGAACCGGCAAATCGGCCAGGCCGGCCAGTCGCGGCTGGACATGGAAGTGAAGCGGACGGTGCTGTGGGGATGCGTCGTCCTGGACCGGTTCTGGGGGTTGTTCCTGGGCCGGCCGACCAGCATCAAAATTGCCGACATCACCATCTCCAACGGCCCCACTCAGCCGTGGCCCATGCGTGGCTGTCTTCCCATGGGACCCAAGTTCCGTTTCGAGACGGAAATCTACGATGCACTCATTCACCTGACGGACACAGCCTCCAAGCTGACCGACGCCGCCCACTGGCACTACACGACCTCAGATCCGAGCGCATACTATTTTGTGACGGGCCTGCACCATGAGCTGCGCAATTGGCACAAGCAACTCTCCAGCCGATTGCAGTGGACGCCTGCGAACCTGGCGCGCGACCCGCCGTCGGCCTTTTTCAACCTGCACCAGCAGTACCACACCATGTACATTCTAATGTACCGGCCGTTCCTGTCGGCCGGTCAAGCCACACCAGCCGGCACGCACAACACGGGTGGTGGACAGACCAACGGCAACACTGAGCCTGCTTCCAGCCGTGGTGGTGGTGGTAGTTGCAGCCCCTACGATGATGTAATTGACGACACTGGGCCGACCGACGACGGCATGGAGCCAGAGATGGGCACGGACATTGTCACGGAAATGGCGCGCAGGATGTGCTTTA
The DNA here is from genome assembly GCF_000820605.1 of Sporothrix brasiliensis 5110. Taxonomy (NCBI): domain Eukaryota; kingdom Fungi; phylum Ascomycota; class Sordariomycetes; order Ophiostomatales; family Ophiostomataceae; genus Sporothrix; species Sporothrix brasiliensis. Next base: position 3,548,750 of record NW_024467137.1, on the reverse strand, counting down.
CGCACGCCATCGAGGTCGCACGCATCTACGAGGCGTTTTGCGCGCGGTTCGAGTGCCGCAGCATGTTTGTGACGGGCATGCAGCACGCAGCAACGACCGCGTTTGCGATTGTCGAGGGCCTGTCAACACAGAGCGCCGACAAGCAGGCGGAGGCGCTGGTACACCTGCAACGACTGGCCGAGTCGCTGTATGCGCATGCGACCGTCTACTACCCGGCGCGGGTCATGTCCAATATTCTGTTCCGGGTGCTCGGCGAGTACCGTGACAGCCACGCCCAGCGGCAGGCCAACCAGCATCAACATTTTCGGCAGCACCAGCACCAGCACCAGCAACAAGACAGCGCACACCACCCACACCACATTCACCACCAGAGCGTTGATATGCCCGACGCCAATACGGCTGCGCCGACCACAATGCCGCCGGCCTGGACAACGACACCGACCAGCTCTGGTATGATGCAACCACCACCCGTCCCTGGACAAGCGCCGACAACACCTGTCTCGCACCCCGACTGGACGGGCGGTGGCTTGCAAGGCACAATGCTGGACGGGTCGATAATCTCTGGTGCCGGAGCCAACAGTTTTGTCGACTTTGAGTTTGACTCTGGCATTTGGGAGTCGATTATGAACACTCTGTCGCAGCCGTTGGATCTGGGAGCGTAGGCACCGGCCGGGAACGACTCGCGGCACTCCCTCGCCATATTGAAGTGGAGCATTATGATATAATGGCTAGTGGACGTTAGTTGGTTCACAGTCGACGGCATGATGTAAAGAAAGGATGATAAAGCTCGAGTTCCACTGAGAGTATAGAAACAAAATACCAAAACCAAAAGCTACAAAATCAAATTCCACATTCTTGCCAACGTCCAAAAGAAAAGGAAAATGCAACATTCAAATTGAACCGTGAAGCAACGCCCTTCCCCATCGACTTCCGTGGTCCCCATTCTCATATTTAGCTCGACCGGCGGATCTTGTTCTTGATCTTCTCGCCCAGGCTGACCTTCTTCTTCTGGCCCGCGCTGTCGCCGCTGTCGGCACTGACGTTGCTGTTGCCGCTGCCGCGGTTGTTGTTGCCCGCGCCTTCCGCCTCGGCCGTATCCGCGGCGCCCGGCTGCTGGTGGCCCGCGTTGACGACAATGCCCTTCTCCTCCAAGATGCGGTCGGCCTCGCGACCGGCACCCTCGCGCGCGGCGTCAAAATCGCCGCCGTCGGCCTGCAGACCGGTGCTGCGGACGTACTTTTCGCCGGTGCCCTCGCCGTGGGAGGTGGACTGGGGCTTGTCGTCGTCCTCGTCGTCAGCGCCGGCGGCGGCACCGGCACCGCCAGAGCCGGAGCCGGAGCCAATGCCGGGTTGGGCACGTCCCGCATCGCCGTGGTTGTCGCGCGCGACCTCCTGGAGGGGGCGGGGTCCAGGGCCGTCCACATCGGGCTCGGAGGCTCCGCCGCCGCCGGTGCTGGGGACCTTGGAGTCCTTCATGCCTGCGTCGCCCGCGGACGTCGAGGTGGCGGCCGGGTTGTTCGATCCGGCGTTGGTGGCAGTGTTGGCGGTGTTGTCGTTGACGGAGGCGGAGGAGGCAGCAGTGTTGTCAGCCGACCGGGTCCCTGCGACGCCGGCAGCGCCAGCAGCGCCCGCTACGCCCGCTGCACCGGCCACACCTGCTGCACCGGCAGCACCTGTAGCACCTGTAGATCCCGTAGCACCCGTGGTGCTAGTCGTTTCCGGGGCGCCGGCGGCACCAGAACCGACCGCCGACGAGTGCGACTCAGAGTACTGCGCGTTGGCATAGTCCTGCTCGTCCCTGTTGCCGGCGTCGTACGGCTCGCCCTTGGAAGTGTCGCCCAGAACACCCGAAACGGGCTCCTCGTTGTAGTCCGGGTGGCTGCCGGCCGCGACAGCGGAACCAGTGTTGGCACGGCCGTTGTTCACATTGCTGGTGGTGTTGTTGAAGCTGGTGTCGGAGGTGTTGTGCGGTGCCGATGAAGAGGCAGCGTTTGCGGCGATGTTGCTTTGGCCGTTGACATTGTTGCCGCTGTCGTAGGCCGTCGTGCTGCCGTCGCTGCCCACGTTGTTCGCATTGTTGATGTTCTCAGTGGTGGCGGTGCCGTCGTTGTTGTCGCTGTTGGGCCAGACGGTCTTTGCCGCGGCAGCAGCCATGTTGTTGATGGTCTCCATGGTGATTTGATGACTGGGGAGGTCTTGAAAAGAGTTTGAGTGTGTTGAGGGGGGTGTATGCGATATGAATGTGGGCTGGCTAAAAGATCAAGAGTGTCATGAACTGGAAATAAATTTGAAGGGCATAGCTTGCTTATAATGGCCAATTTATCTTAGTTTGGAAGCAGCGTCGACTAGAGAAGCGCCCCCTCTGACGTCGATTGCTCCTCCCTCATTTGGTGGGTGTGACACGACGGAGACAAGGGCTGATCAGGAAACAGGGAAGTCGAGGCAGGCGGCGTGCTCTTTCCTACGGCGTGACGGCGTGCACAAAGAAAGGCAGGCGCGCTGGCGGCTCCTTGGTCTTTCCATCGATCGAACAAACTTAAGAAATTGTGGGGTAATTCGGCCGGGGCCTGCCTCCTGCCCCTTTTTGGCTGCATCTCGTCGCTTCTTGCCACTCTTTGTCCTTTTACTGAGTCGTTTCGCTCTTCGCGCCTTCCCCAATATTCCGTCTTATTCTTTGGCCGAAGTGTGTGGCCGTTTAGCCATTTGTGATCTTTTGTTCACCTTGTCGTTGCTGGAATGTTAAGCTTTTTACGTTTGTTCCTGTCTTTACTAAGGACAGCTCTCTGATCTGGTCTTGCCATTGGATAGAATGGCTTCTACAAAAGCGCCACATTCTTCCCTTGACAGCTCCATCGACAGCTGCCCCGTAGTTGTGGCATCCCGTCAATCCTCTTCATGAATTGTATTCGTGTTTATTGACGTCGTGCATCGCCAACATGGACATCGCCGAGCTCGAGCGGAGAATGACGTTGCTCTGGTGGATGGTCAATTACGTCACTATGCGAATGGGCGTTCAATCGCGATGAGAAAAGTGGGTCATCCCACACGTCACTAACACCGCGACAAGACAGCCTCGCAGCTTCCAGCTGAAACCTTTTAGCGTCCAGATAGGGCCCCCACTGTTTGACCCCACTGCCGCCAGGCGCAGACGACGAACGGAACGAGAAACAGAATGGGAAGGTGCCTCTCAGCATGCTTCTACGACATAATACGCATATGCCCGACGGGAAGGTATGTTGACGTACAAGACAGGCAGGAACGAAGCACTACTATGGCATACTGCACTGTGATACAACGAATAACGTGCATGACTTCATATTTGACCATTTCGCAAGGGCTTGAGGAACCGTCTGATCTTTTTGTGGACCGGGGCTGGTAGTATGTTGAAGAACTCGATCGTGTTTTTTGTTAACAAGATTATATTAAACAGGTATTAAAGAAAGGAGAGAATGTAAATACATAGAGAGAAGTAAAAATAAACCTGAAAATAAAAATACGACAAAGAAAGGAGAGGAAGTGCCATGCGTACAAATCAATGCGCATGATACGGTGAGAGGACAGACAGCACGAATGTAGGGTGGTAAGAAAGTCGTGTGGTATCAATGAGTTTCCGTGGCGTTCCGATCCTTTTCCAAAAGAGTGACATATATAACGAGTGACAAAAAAAGAACGAGCAAGCGAGAGAGTAGCGAAAGAAAAACATGTGCCAAGCACAGACTGCCTTACAGGAGCAGGGCGACGGCAATGACACCGGCGGAGACGGCCAGGCTGCTGCTGAAGATGCTGGCAGAGACGGCGCCGGCCGTGACAACAACGCCCGTGGCGCTGCCCGTCTTGGAGGCCGTCGGCGAGAAGGTGCCGGTGAGCGTGCTGTTGCCGGCCGAGCTGCCCTTGCCGCTGCCGCTGCCACTGTCGCTGCCCTTGCCACTTCCACTGCCACTGCTGCCACTGTTGCCGCTGCTGCTGCCACCGTTGCCCTTGGCCGCGGTCGGCACCGCCGTCGGCGGCGTAAAGGTCTCGACAATGGGCGACGTGCACGGCACCAGCACAACGATATTGGTGCTCGTCGGCATCAAGGCCAGGTGGGCGCCGTTGGTGGTGGTCACGACGGCCGTGTCGGTGGCGCCGCCATTGTAGGTGTAGGTCTTGGTGACGACGTACGCGGCCTGGTACGACGCCGGGCAGTTGACAACAGACGCAGCACAGCTGGTGATGGTGTACGTGGTGGTCGAGAAGACGGTCGACGTGACCTCGCCGACGCCAGCACTGCTGGCTGCCGTGGTCGAGGCCGATGCCAGGGCAGACGAGGACAGGGCCGCCGACGACGTCGGGGGCGGGCTGACGGCGCTCGACGGCGCGGACGAAACGACAGCAGACGACGTAATACTAACAGAGCGGGAAGACGTAGGAGACGAGAGGGCAGGCGACGAGACCGGGACGGACGAGTTCGCAGACAAGGGAGGACGAGACGGGATGGATACGGACTGCTGGGCGCTGGACTTGTTGTTGTCGTAGCCGGAACCCTTGCCGTGGCCAGAGCCGTAGCCGGAGCCGTAGCCAGAGCCGTAGCCAGAGCCGTAGCCAGAGCCGTGGCCAGATCCATAGCCAGAGCCAGACCCGGAACCGCCCGAGTAGGAGCCGGAGCCCTTGCCCGAGCCGGAAGAGCCATGGCCACCCGAATACGATCCCGAGTCCGAGCCGGAACCCTTGCCATAACCGTACGAGCACGTCTCTTTGGGCTTATAACCGGTCGTCACAAAGGTGGCCGCTGAGCTGCCGCCGTACTTGGCACCGCCGGCGCCACCAGCAGCGCTCGTCACAGCGCCCGCACTGGAGCCCCAGCACTGGGTCGCCGTGGGCGCCGACAGCAGCGTCGTCGAGATGGTCGGCACGGCGCCAAAGGTGGTGTAGTCGACAACCACGTCGGCCCGGGCGTACGCGCCGACGTTGCAGTCCCAGTACTCGCGCGCCTGCAGGCCGCAGGTCGCCGTCTTCTCGAGGATGCTGACAAACTCGATGATGTTGGCGTAGACGCCGAGCTCGAGGCCGGCGCCGATGCCGACGAGCGGGGCGTTGCCCTCGACGCCGACCTGCGTGCGCACGCGCAGATCGGCCTTGAAGGTGGCCGTGCCGCTCTTGAGGGACACGGGCAGGGACTGCGCGCTGAGGCCGTCGAAGAAGGACTTGGTGACGGTGCCCTCCAGCAGGCTGGCCTCAATGTACGCGCCGTCGGCGACCGTGACGGAGAAGCCGCCGGCGTCAATGTCAATCTTGTCGGAAATGCTAAAGACGAGGTCCACGGCAAAGACGACGCCGGCGCTGTAGCCCGGCCCCGAGATGCCGAGCGGCGTGTTGGACGTGAAGAGGTTGATGGTGTACACGGCAGCCTCGCTGACGACCACGGACAGGTCCACGTAGGCCTGGACGCCCGAGAAGTCGAGGCGCAGCGTCGGGTCGATGACCGCGGGGTCGGTCAGCGAGGCAGAAATGTTGCCCTTGGTGTAGCAGGTGTTGCACTCAATGGCCATGGTGACGGTGCCGCCAAGATCGTTGGGGAAGGTGCCGTCAAACAGCATCTGGTGGTTCCAGTTGTGGGTGAGGTCGTACGTGGCCACCGCGGGCGCCTCGAGGCCGCGGGCCACCTCCTTGCTCTCGTCCAGGACCCTGCGGGCGACCAGGTCGTTGCCGCGGGCGAGATGGGCCGGGGGCAGAGCCGGGGCAATGCCTACGGGGCCAGCCTGGCAGACAGAGGCGACCACGGCGGCCCAGGTGAGGGGGTTGTTGAAAAGCATGATGGGCGGCGGCGGCGAAGTGTGTATGTGAGAAAAGAAGGTATATCCAACGAAGACCCTGGACGGAAACGACAGGTAAAAATGGTACTAGACCAGCAAGAAGTGAAATTGACGACAATAAGAACAAGTGAAGGGGAAGGGAAGAAAGAGGAAAGATGAACAGACCAGCTCGTCTAGAGGAGGACCTGTTTTCCGTCTTTCTCGAGCGTTGTTAACGACAGACAGGAAATACGTGAAAAATGGGAAAGACAATGCAAACGAAAGTGGGTGAGGAGCAAAGACAGGACGGAGGGAGAGATGAAAGAAAACACGACCGGGGAGAGGGAGAGAACTCTGACTTTATGGCCAACGAAGAGAGAGGACGCAGGACGACGACACAGGAGAGAGAGGGAGAGAGAGGGAGAGAGCAAAGAGCATGGCATGACTGCCACAGTCACATTTCCCATGCAGAGAACACAGGACCACTTACACGACGACGGCCAGAGGAGAGTCCATATCGAAGTGGGTTCCGAATAAGGCCAGACCGGGGCAGGGGATCAACGGACGAGGGAGGAGGCTAGACCGCAGACAAGAGTCGACTTGACGCCAGGAGATGTTGCCATGTTGCCTTGCCTCGGACGAGAAAAAGAGGGGAACGGGTGAAGCTTGACGAGGTTGCGAGATAAAAGAATAGACGCTAGGAATTCTGAGAACCTACGTCGTATGGAACAAGAAACGCAAAAGAGACGGCAGCAACAGAAACAGACTGCAAAACTGCAAAACTGCAAACAGCAAAGCCTCACTCGTTTCATGAGCGAACAATACGGCAATGCTCCGTGCCCCGTGCTAGGCCAGTGCCAGCCCAGCGTCGTATCCAGATGGCGCCCCGATCAAGGCCCATATTTGGGAGGAAGAGAGTACCGAGAACCAGATTGGGCCAGCGCTTTGATCGTTTACTTCTGGATTTAGTGTTATCTGCCTCCTTTTTGTCCATGAACGCGATGGACACTATATTGTCGTCTTTTTCTTGTTCCTTTCCATTTCAACGAGAAACAGGAAAAGACCGGAACACTACCTGCTGGAATCAGACGATACGAGGCCGGTGGAGAGAGAGACGGCCGAAGGATCTGCGGTGATAAACCAGGTTGGCCGGATGTAGACAGCCCTGTACGTCAACAGAGTATCGGTCACGCAGCGGACGAAAAGCCATGGTTCTCGGTATTCGCCAACGCTGCACATGCTTTGCGTTTCCTGGTTTCCCTGATTTTCTCTGATTTTCTCTGATTTTCTTTGATTTTCGTGACGCCCGGAAACTCAATTTCAGCTCGCCTCTCGACTTCCACTGGCCAGCTACTATAATGTCTGTGCGGTTGGTAGTGAGGCTCATCTTAGGGGACAGCCAAGCAGCGCACCAAAAGCGGCATCGATTCGTCTATTTGGACACAACGACCATGGACGGAATCAAGAAATAAATTGCCAACTAGAAGTAAGAGGCCTATGAGGCACAGCAACGAATAGGACAAGTCCGCTTCCCATGCTGCAGAACCCGCGTTCGACAACAACAGCGTCCTCGTACGACATAGGTTGAATGGGAGAGAGGGAGAGCGGGTCTAATGCAGGTACAACGGTTACAAGGGGTAGATAAAAAAAAAAAAAAAAAAAAAAAAAAAAGAAAAAAAAAAAAGAAAAGCACAAACAACAGAAGCGTAAATCATTGGGCAGCACATTGGCTACGTCGAGTTGGTCTTTCACGTGCACGGTACTACGATTAGACTAACGACCTCAAATACTTAAATACACAAATTAGAATGACTGTAAAATCGACCAATTTGAAACTAAAAGAGTGTGAAAAAAAAAAAAAAAAAAAAAAAAAAAAAAAAAAAAACAAAAAGTGGCCTCGAGGCTAGGGGCAAAAAGATGAACCACTTTCGAAAAAGATGATCGGGCGAGATTGGACGAGATGATGGAATGCTGTCTGTCTAATCATCTCACTGAATAAAGACAAAGTGGTTGACTTGAGTTGACAAGTTCACGTAAATGACTTACACTTGTGCTCTGGCCAATGACAGCGCCGCATTGCGGTGGAGACACCGGTCCTCCAAGACCCTGCGCAAAACGTGCACCCAAACTTCTCTAACACGCCAAGGGGGCAGGTACAGGGGGTTGAGGGGCGAGGCGAGTGGGTGGACCTCCCAGGCCTCCTTCCTCGGGGCGTTGCCCACTGAGAGTGCAGAACCGCTGGAAATAGAGTTGACGGGAAGCCGGTGTGCTCCTTCTCCTTGCAGGACATGCCGTCCCCAGTCCCCAGTCTTGTGAGAGGCTGAAGGAGAGAAGGAGCGACCGGGCGATTGGGCTTCAGATTGGTCATGGGAGATATTGTCGAGGAAAGAGCTGCACGTCGAGTAGCCAGTGACGAGCAAGATTGCGCAGCGTCGCCTTGTCGCGGAAGCATTTAGTCTTTTGCGGTAATTGCACTGTATTCAGCAGTTCGCTCATATGACTACCTACTATGGTGTACTCCATGTGTATGCCGTATGCGTCTGCTCCACCAGCGAGGAAGGAGCCATCCAGAGCACTGCACACAAGAAGGGGAAAGGTGACGAGAAACGGCAAGTGCCAACGGGCACACACCTGCCGTCAAGACTCGTCCTAGCCCAGGGCAATCCACTCGAAACAAACTCTCCGGCATCGTTCTTTCTCATTGCGGCCAGTCACAAAATGTAAAACACATCCATCGGCGAACTTCTCCTCTGGCTGTTTTCCCTCTCCCAAACGCCCCCAGCCATCAACAGCCGAAGCCATGCACAACGTTTGTGTTGCGGGTACGGTGTGGGTCTTGCCTTTCCCTCGTTCTTTTCTTCTTCAGCGGGTCCTCGGGACTTGCCAAGTTGTGATGCAAGCGCCGGGGCTTCCGCCACCAGGAGGACCTCAAGGTTCTCGATATCTCAAAGATAGACAAATAGACAACCGGCAGCGCGAGGGATATACTGACCGGACGACCAAATGACCAACAAGACCAGGGCAAGTCGTGTGCGAAAACATGAGGCACCGGCGTCGACACGGACTAGACAGACGCGGTCTCCGAAGTGGATGCTCGCTCACATGCTAAGCCAATGCCGGCACTACCTGAATCGAACTACCTGTCGTCCTCCGAACACTACGGGAGAACCAACGCTCGCCAAAAAGCACTAACACATGATTAGGACCCTGTGATACCCAACAGACGTATCTCTTTTTTCCCCTTTCTCATCCTTCTTTTAGCCCTCTTTCGAACTTATGTTTATGGAGAGAGGGAGAAGCGAAGAGACGAGAGAACCGGAGGGTTCGTGATCAGCCGCGGTGCTTGACCCCATGGCGTGCTTCTGGTAGGCCCCGACATTGTTCTCGGTCGGCAGTTCATCGCATGAGCACTCGTTATCTCAGTCGGCACAGCCTTGTCGATCTCTCCGGAGGCGTCACGATACCGGCTAGACCACTTGGTAGACAGAAAGATAACGGTGCCCAGCTGGACAGAGGACATCCCTGACCGAGTCCAGGGCCCACGTGCTGTCCAACGCTCACCATCAACGACGATACCGCGCACGTGGACCTTGGTTCAGGACGCAAAGAGGCGGAAAGACGCGACAATATGCGACGAAGAGGCGATACTGGACCACAGGAGGCGATCCATCGGACAAGCCAGGCTCAACTCACGCGCACCTGTCTTTCGGGATGCAGAGGGCATCATACGACGTGGATGGATCTTGTCTCGTTCATCTGTCGACACATCGGAGCTGAAGTAGACAAACCAAAAACTAAAATGAGCGAAAAGGGGGAAACAAATCCGGGTAACGATGTCGGCATATGATTTGAGGCAAAACGATCACGCCGTCCAGTACTGATGGAGCTTGATGAGCTTGACGACCTAAACAATTGCACCATCTTTCTTCCTGTCGATTCCTTGTCTGTTTTGTCTGGTGCTTCTCGTATTGAAGACTCCTGGCTGTTTAGAAGAGTTGGGCGGAGTGTAAGTGCGGTCGTAGAGGTAACTCTCTTTTCACAGCTTATGTTTTACACGATCGTCTGAAACAACATTGTCAGTGCCATGGCGTCTTAAACCTTGTGTAGAAGTAAAGGCTGTGAAAAACGAGAGGTGGCAATGCTTCGACCTGTTCCCAAATATAGACTTTAAGGTTGTTTCAGGATCACCAAAACGGCAAAGTCCACGGAAATACGTACAAAACCAGAAGCAAAGCAAAGATCGATTCCTCTTCCGCGGCAGACAAGAATAGAAACAGAGAAAAAGAGGAGCCCGCCGAAGAACATGATTAAATAAAAATACGTGCAAACCCACCACATTGGACACGGAGCGGGACTCGACGTCTCAGAATGAAGCGGGGGCACAAAATGTTCACGATGGAACAAGGCTGGCACGCAGTGCTGCCAATGCAACCTGCCCCGTGCCCTCTGTCGCGACACACAACCGAAAAAGGAGTCGTGATGGCATTCCTGTAACGCAATGTCGGCCTCCTTTAATGTCAACGATTTACCTCGATCGATTTCCGATGCTTAAATTTTACGACATCTCTTATGTAGACTTCACTTCTCCCGAGTCTTTTGATAGATTCTCCCACGATTACCTCCGTACCCTTGCCGCTGGATCTCATGTTGCTGACGATGCAATTATATAACTGTAAGTACTGACCTGAAGCTGCTTTGCACGCTCGTTAAAACCGGCCAAGCCTCCGCTCTGATAGGTTCCCACCAGCCGTACGGAAGCACAACGAAAACGACGTGCAGAAACACGAGACGCTTGCCATGAGGGGTGAAAACAATGCAATTTCGTGGTGTGCGGTTTATCGGCCGCATCGAGAAAATGAACAGAATGGGCAAAGAGTGTACGGAGTATGCCGTACAATGTATTCAATTGTAACAATTGTACCAGTTGCTCATCGAAGAAGCCCGAAGAAACGAGCCAACAAATGCCAAATAAGTTACATATACCCCCGTACCAGACCCAAAAACGAGTGAGAGAACGAGGCGGCAAGCTATCTACGCCTCGTGCCTCAAAGCATGAAGACGTTGTTCATCAATGCGTCGGTCGTCTGGGCGAGGGGATGTCTTCGATACAAGAGCGAAAGAAGAAGCAGAAGACAAAATAAAGTCGATGCCTAAACGAGCAGTAGGGGTGAAACCAGAAAAGTGCGTCAAAAGGCAACAGAATGAGCCGAGCGAGAGACACAAGGGGCTGTCGAAGAGAAAAGCACAGCCACGAAATGCCCGTGTCTCCTGTGACATGTCGTGACATGTCGTGGCATTGTCGTGGCATTGTCGAGGCATGCTTGTCACAGACTCCGAAAGTAAACGAAAGCAGGGTGGGATGTGTAGAGGCGCCGAAAACTCCCTGTGCTGTATGCCCAAAAGTGAATAAAACAACGTGCGCGACTCTGTAAAGTGAAGGGGAGAGGAGGAAGAAAGAAGCCGTCAAGAGCGAGGCATGGGAGGTGCGTCGTGGTTGCAGCGGTCTGTGCAATATGCACGCTGGCTGGCCAGGACATGGCCCTGCGCTCTGCCGCTGCTTCAGTTCACCTGGCACAGCAGCTCTGCCTCCAGAATGTACTTGCCCTCCTTGTACTTCTCCGACGCCTCGTACGCCTTGTCGTACTTCCATCCGACCGTGTCGCCGCAGCCGCGGCACACAATGTCGCGCACAACGTGCCGGCCCGTCGTCATGTTGCGCTCGGCCGCGTTGCCCGCGTCGACGTTGACCACCGAGTTGAAGAGGTATGCCTTGCCATGTTGACCCCGGAAGTTCTGCCAGACGCCCCAGAGGTCAGTTTACGAATTTAGTACAATGGGGCGGTGGGGAGGTGGACGGTCATGCACGCACTCTGCTAATAATGTCATCGTGGTTGGCCAGGTGCGCCTTGCAGACCTTGCAGCCGTAGATGCGCGTGCTGTTGAGGTATGTATTGTACGTGAGACCCATGGTGTCGGTTGTCGGTTGTCGGTTGTCGGTTTGCGTGCGAGGGGAGACTGGGACGGGAGTAGCGTGTCGGAACCGGCTAGACGTCGTGATCGTGATGTCTAGGCAGAAGCAGAAAAGGGAGGCAATGAAGCAAACGCAAGGAGGAGCTTGTTCCCAGAAAGATTGCCGGCACAAGAGGACGGCTGGATCGTTACGAGAAAGTTTGTATTTGCGAGTGCTTCTGTCAGCGACGTTTCGCTTTCTTCGTCGTCGTCGTCGTCTTCGTCGTCGTCGTCGTCGATGAGTTGTCTTATCGGTCGTCTCTTATCCGTATCTCTCCGGGACGCTCTATCGTCGGTGGGGCGAGATTAAGGCTGGCTTGCGAGATCAACGACAAGGGGGTGCAAGTGGTCGGGAAGCCAACAGGGCTGGAAATGGGAAATGTCGATGTGTTGAGAAGCCGAAAGAAATGGACGAGGAAAAGAAGGATGAAAGAAGGTAAAGGAGGAACGAGGGGGCGATGTCTTACCAAAGGCGTAAGATACATGAGGCGGGGAAACAGTGGCCGATTGGAGGCGCACCACAGCGCACAGCGCATGACCAGGTGACGACACATCACACGGCACGGATACGACGGGCTGGCGGTGTTGGCGGGGTTGGCGCTAGGCTCCCAGTAACACGGCGCCCTGCCCAAGTCCGCTAAATTCCCCAATCGGGTACCAGCCGTCCAGTTTCCGTACTGCAGGATTAGGCAAGCTTTCGGTCACTACCATAACGCCGCCTCAGAACAGCATTACACATAGCCAAAAGGCGAGGGAGAGCTAGCAGTCATGCAAACATTACACATGGCACGGAGGATGCATCACTGAGAGCCGCTGTGGTCAGCGACTATTGCATAATTTTTATCATAGTTTTTATTTGTTGATTTGTGACCGTTCTAACCGGGCGACCTCAGAGGCTTCTTTTTATCATCAGCGGCAACGAGACAAGGGAATGAAAAATGGTAGAAAAAAATGTACATAGAAAAAAGACAGTGACGTAAACGGCATCACTTGAAAAGACATGAGACCAGATGAAAAACAAAGCGCGAGATCTTCGCCTGCAGTAGCGACTGTGCGCGCGGACGCCGCATCTATGCCGGAAATAAAACCCAATACCCAGATGTGTAATTACAAACCGAACCAGACACCAGAAAAGTTGGCAGCCAGGCTGCCGTTGTTGTGCGGGTGTGCCGTCTAGAGGCCGCTTGCGCGCCTACCACGAAAAGGCCTCCTCGACAAACTCAATCGAGCCCTGGTACTGCCGCTGGCGGACCGCACGCCGCACCTCGTCGCTCAGCGCACCGGGGCCGCACACCGAGACGCCGAGCGTGCCCACCTGGTTCTCCATCTCGATGCCCAGCAGCGTGTCGATGTTGGGCCGGCCCGGGAACATCTGCACCGTCGCACTCGGCGAGTGGATCTCCTTGGTCGACCGGGGCCGGCTGACAAAGAGCATGATGCGCAGCACGTCGCGCCGCTTGTCCATGGCCAGGATCTCCGTCATCCACGGCCGGATCCACTCCAGGTGCTCGGGGCTCTGAATGATCCACACCAGCACAATCTTGCGGACCGCAACCGTGCCATTGGCATAGCCGACCACCAGATCGCGCACGTGGGGCACGGCCTGCGTCACGCCCACGCCGCCGGCGAACAGCATCACCGTGCCGTACGAGTGCATCTGGTGCAGGCCGCCGTAGGGGCCCTCGACGAGGCAGTTTGTGGCGTACCGGCCATCTGGGCTTGCCGTCGCCTTCTTGTACAGCTTGGCCGTCATGCCCGTGCGCCCGCGGATGATAAACGACATGCTCGTCTTGCGCATCGCAAGCACCTCCTGCCGGTTCATAGCCAGCTTCTCTGTGTCCAGCGACTCGGCCTCCTCGCTCCAAGCGACGGAAAACGGGTGCGACTGCCAGAGACCGACGCTCGGGAAGTACAGGTACGCGTGCTGGCCCGGCTTGAAGTCCCAGGTCCGCGCCATTGTGACTGTGACGCGGCACGCGTTGCCGGGGAGCGCCTCGACGAGCGTCTTGGTGCCGCCTTGCCCAACGTTGTGGTACACGATGCGGAGGATACGGGCGAGTCGGTCGATGGCCCAGATGGCAACAACGCCGTACAGGTAGACGATCTGGGGTAGGTCCTTAAGCTTCAGGTGGTACCAGACGCCCATAACTGCGACGGCAGCAACAAGGATGTGCACAATCTTGAACGTCTCGTAAAATGCGTGGCGGAGCGGGCTCATCGCCTGAACGCCCAAGAATAGGAAGGACACCGTCGCAATGAAGCCAAACATCATGTAGCGGACCGTGAGGGCCGTGTGAAAGGCGGCGCCCCAGTCCTGGGCCATGGCCTTCGGAATAAGGTAGGCAAGCGTATGCATCAGAGCCTCGAGAATGGCAATCCGGCCGAACCAGCGGTGGAGAAGGTTGAACGTGTCAAACGAAATGCCCAGCAGAGGGATCAGCGGGTTGTTGCGGCCGGCCAGGAGGAACAGGGGAACCATATTCACCACGGCCAGGACACCGCTACGGTTGCGCAGCTGGGCAGCCGCCGTGGCGAAGTTGCTGTGCAGCTGGATATCGACGAGGCAGAAGGCAACGTTCGTGCAGAAGTAGGCGACGAGGAAGGCCAGCTGCAGCCGGGTGGGTAGGGTGCCAATGTTGACAGCGGAGCTCAACTGGATCTCACGGTTGTGGCGTTTGTGGAAGACGGGGGCGTAGACCAGGTTGCGCTTGAGCCACGACGTCTTGGCATGGGGACGGGCGTAGTACCGCTGCGTCTCGTTCTGGAGCGAGGTGACGGTACGGACATGGCGGAGCAAGGCGTAGGTGGCACGGTAGACGAACATGGCAGCGGCGACCGAACCAACGATGAGAAGGAGGTACTTGGCGAGCAGCCTGTTCTCCAGGCCCGGGTTAAACGCAGGCGAGGCAGCCAACGTGGTCGCATTTTGGGCAGTAGCAGCTCCGGTCGAGTTTGAGGCGGTAGCGGTGCCGTTCATCGCGGCCGCGTTGTTCAAGGCATCGGGCCCCGTGGCGTTTTGACTGGATTCAGACATTGTCGTCCGTGTCTACCCGGTGTCGGGGTAAGGGGATGTGAAAAAAGGGCGTGAGGCCGGAAACCAGCCGGCAAAATGCTGGGAAGGACACGACAAGGAGAATGGTGGTTCTCCAAGTCTAGGTGACAGATATCAATGTCGATGCGGATGTTGGTGCGGATGTCGATGTCGTCGTCGATGCCGTTGTCAATGTTGTTGTCGATGTCGGTGACACCTTATTTTCCTGTATGAAGAGAAAGTGGGTTTGCGCGCGCCCAATGCTTTACAGATCGACCAGCGAGAGTGGTAGCAAAGAACAGGTGAAACGTTGACAGAGGATGTGTGTAGAGATGGTGATTGATGGGTTCGGAGCAGGTCTTGGCACGGTTTTATACCGCTGGGTCGTGCCGGCTTTGTTACCTAGTTGTCAATGCAACCTGTTCGCGTGTGTTTGTCGGCCTCGTCCAGTCCAGCCGACCTTCACGTTCCGAAGGAGACGAAAGATTACTGAAAATGTGACAAAGGCTTTGTCATATATGTCGTTGTCGCTTGGACCGTGAACAAAAGACTGGTTGTGTATGTTCGCATAAATGTAAGACGGTCGAATGAACAACACTTGATCGTGAAAGAATGGTCGAAATGGTCGGAAAAGGATGCGAAAGTGGGAAATAAACGAAAATAAGGAAACCAGAGAAGATGTAGAGAGAACCGGCTCGTTTGGCTTCCGTAGAATTGGATGTTAAGGGAAACGGTCTCGCCTGGCTGAGCAGTCTGGGACAGATTGGCGTTCTGATGCGTCGATATTGGCCGTGGATGGCTGGTTGGTTGACTGCCACAGTTTGCAAACGGGATCGCGAGACGTAATACGGCGATGCAAATGAAATGGAATAATGGAAAAAAAGAGGGGAGTCAAGAAGAGAAGAAAAGTGAAGGTATGCAACGGCTCCGTGAAAGACAATAACACGCAGTGTTAAAGGAAGGAAGAATGGAGGTTGGAAAAGAAAAGGGAGGTAGGAAGGGAAATGTCAAATTATGGCAAACAGAAGGAGCGGCAGACGCCAGATCGAGATAGATTGTCGAAGGTGCCTTCCTTCTTAATAGATCTGCTCTGGGCCAACCTTCGCAGGGAAAGAGCGGGTTGGAGAAGGAAGGAAGGACCTGCAAAAAGGGGGTGTGCCTTCCCCTTTTGGTAGTTTCTCACATTCCTGACGATACTCGCTCTCTTTCCACACCCCCCTCCCCCGGACTGCCTATGGGCACCAAATGTGCAGGTACGTCAACCCTGGTGAAAACCCACCTAGGTTTGCCAGTCGTGGCTTCTGATCTGAGCAAAAAGTGACATTCGGACCCGGGCAAACACAGAACATAAACTGGGGAGGCTCAGGGAAGGCGCGATCTTGTGTTTCTCCGTTTCGAGTGCTTTGTTTCGCTGGACGAATTTCTCCCCTGTCCGCCTCCTCTGTGCGAAATAAATTGGCGCTGCAGCACCACGAAAAGCAAATACGAGAACGCAGGAAAACCGCAATGCCGATTGAACCACTGCCGCGTGTGATACAAGCAAGCCATGGTTACAAGGACGTACGGGACACTCTCGAAATGAAGTGCACCACTTTGTTCGAGATAGAGTTTCTGTTGCGGCACTCACCCGCAAATTAACTGGGAACATCAAGCGCTTTGCCCATATTGCCGTGCTCGATCTAGGATTCTAGACCTGTTGGAAGAAACAGACGTCGATGGTCAGCTGCTGAGGCTTCCGAGTGTTGCTTAGCATTTGTCCAATCTCAAGATCTCTATGGCATACTAACAGCATTTGATAGATTGCAGGCCTCACATTCTTCCTTCGCCCGGCTTGTTGGTGCTCGGCAGTGCGACACACGACTTTGTTTGTTGGCGGCGGCGTCATTGTTTCATTGCCCTGCTTAGATCCCATTGTTCGCAAGCCCGGTCGTTCACCAGCCTGTTCAGCGGCATTGTGGATGGTTCTGTTTTTGGTCTTTGTGCATTGTCTGCCTCTTTGGCTTTAAGGTTTTTCGACCTTTGCCTATGTATCGGGCTGCACTTCGCTTTTCTCGCGCATCTCAGCCTCGTTTGCCATCGTCACGCCTGTCGGGCCTATGTTTGTCTTTGCAGTGTCAAGGTCGTATTTTGTCGGCGATCTAGGCAGTGGTTCTCGGTTCGGTGGTTTTCTGCAGGCCGCTTGTCGCTCCTGTGGCTGTTTTTTTTCTTCCACTGCGGTCTTACTTTCTCTCGAGGAAGCTGTCTGTGTTCTTCTCGGCGATCTGCCGCAGGGGGGTTCCACTCTCGACGCAGACCCAGCACCAACCACCCCCTGGCTTGGACTTGGAGCCGACCTTGTCTCTTATTATCGAACCAGAATGCTAATTCTCTGATCAGACTCCCTCTATCGTCCTTTACCGATCTCGACAACTTGCACACACAGTGCTTCGAAGGACCTCAGTGGGAGTGCAAGTACCGAAACACTCTTTCCTTTTTAACCTGTGCCCCTTGTCAGAGCTGCCAGAAGGCACTGAGACGCGTCTCCTGAAAGCAACGGCACATACACCTCAGCGGTGACATCCATGTGACTACAAATTTTCGATTCCCGTACTCAACAGACGATCCCTCCAGACAAGAAAAGCAACATGGACAAACAAACAGGACATCAATATTGAGAGGCTCTGAGGCTATGAGGCAAAATGCAGGCGTCAGGCCTTGAAACGCGCTAGTCCTAGTCCAGGCACAAGTCAGGTGGAGGCCAAGATGCCTGGTGCATTCTCCGCACGCTGAAAGTCGGCTGGTGTAACTTCTGCGATCATGAATGCCAGAAAGCGGTTGGGCGCTGTGGCTGAAGAAGACCAAAAGAAAGGGGTTTTGTTTGCATTCTCTGGGCTTCTGGCCGTTCACTGTGTTGCTAACGCTGACAGGATCCACGGCTAACATCCAGCCGTCGAGCGGCGCGCATTCTCCTGGGCGTGGTGTTAGACGGCCGCTCCATTGGAATGATTGGCTGACAGCGGCCTCCTAGGTGAAACAAAGAGAAACAGCCGAAGGCGACGGGCGAATCAGAGGCCTGTCCCTTGCATTTTGCCAAGGGAACCGCCGGACCATGCCCTGTTCTTGACCTGGTAGCTTTCTCGTTTGCAGCTGTCCCACAGGCCAACAAGGCGGCCTATTCACCGTCTCCCTTTCAGTGCATACGACGATATGGCTCCCTAGCAGAAAAAGACGGGTTGTTTTCTACGAAGAAAGGAAAAGGGGCCACATCCAATGATACTTTGAGCGGTGGGTTGATCGCCACATTTGCACGATTGACTAGGTTTCTCCCTGTGTCCTGCACCTCAATTCTCAACCGAGTCTATTCCTCAACCCTTGCCGCCGACTCCCATTGGGTCATTCTCCTCCTGTGTTTGTCCATATGCCCCAAAAGACAAAAAAAAATCATATACGGAGTACGACTTCCACCGTGAGTAACCTTTCCTGTCGACAGGCTAGACGAGACGGCGTCGCGAAAAGCCTTCACAAGACCCCAGCAAGTACGATCCCAGGGTGTACAAAAGCCGAATGGAATCACGACAGAAAATTAAGGGTCCGGGCGTCAAATTTCTGGAGGAAACTCAAGGTTGAAGTACTGAACAAGATAAGAGCCCGAAAAAAAAAGAAAAAAAAAGCGAAGACAACAAGGGAATGTCAAACGACACTCGGGGATCGCAAGCGCGGCGTCGTTCTTGCATGCCCGAACAACAATACCTCTAGCAATAGGAGTTTTATCGCCGGTGCGCTTCTGCTTCCTTTACCAAACCAATCCTCGGCCTTGTTTGCCTCTACTCTCAAACATACCTCTCCCCGTTACAAATGCTTTACAAACCGACCAGATCCCCCGTCAAAGAGGGAGATCATGCTAGCAAAGTGAACCAGGCAACTCCGGCTGAATTGGCGGGTCGACGAGCAGGATAAAAGGCTATGAAAGAGCGGCAAGAGACAGGGATGCCCCGACCACTGGTCAAGGAAATAGGACGATAAACGTCGTCTGGTCTGCGGACCACTTTGTTCGACAACGCATGAAGTTGCAAAATATGCCAAGCGGCAGGGATCGCAGCGGATCGAATACAATTGCGTGCGTAAGCCACGCATGTCATGTTTGAAATGTGTTGCTGCTGGGCCTCACTGTTGCACTGTTGCACTGTTGCGGCTGAGAGGTGCTTCAGTACCATGATACCATGTTCTAGAAAAACAATCACAATCATGCCCTGTGATCAACAGGATCCCTTTCAGCATTTCTGCAAACTACAGAACACCACCCTCGGCACTTGCATATCTGGAAAAGAGGGCCGAGCAAACGGCGCCCATGCAATGGCAGGACGTGCGTCGTGACTCTGCGTTGGTGAGGTGACATAGCTGAAACCATGAAATTTAGAAAACAGCAGACGACAGCAGACGACAGAAACATCCACGCGTCCAGCCAAAATACAAACAAAACAGCAGACGCATGGCGAAACGACTAGAAAACTAAACCAAAAACTAATGACGACGACGACGACGACAACGACTGTGGAAAGCAGGAATGCCAAGCCCTACACGTTTTATAACCGCCGTGGGAAAGGGGAGTTTGGTGTTTACGAATGCTGAGAGAAATATACAGGTATCAAGAGACAAAACTCGTTTTGAAAACTGCAAATGCAAACCTTAATGCAAAACGATTGCGACAGAAGAGGAGAGAATACGGAAAAAGAGATTCGCGTGTCGTTTGCTTATTCCCGTTTCGTCCCCAAGTCGGACAGTGGACGAAAGACACAAATCACTTCTCGCAACCGACGCTGCTTTTCGTGGCCGACATTATCGGGACGTGTGTCTCGTCCATCCTCCGCGGCTCCTTGAGTCTGGCAGTGATGAAGGACACAGCATCACTTCTCTGGTGAGTGGTTTGACCATCTAGGCGTCGTTGCTTCATTGCATATTAGGTGCTCACATGCAGCCACAGCACTTTTCTTTTTCGGATTTCCCTCAAGAAAAGCCTTGTTGTTATTAACACCTGTTAAGGTGGCTTCGTTTTCTAAAGTGAATAAATATATACTTGGTAAATGAAGAAAATTGGTAACAACGAATGCCTCCCGAACAAATAGCATCCCAATCTGTGTCGTACACGAAATTTATTCACGACAAAATTGCATGTATGTGCGACAGATACATATTGCGAGTTCGCTTCGGTCCGCACAAATAAGGTCCAATATGGATGCAAGGTGCGCCTACGCTCCTTGTCATGCATGCAATTTGGATCTCGATGTCGACGAGAAGAATAGGAGAACGAAAACGGAAGGGTGGATACTTTTAAGAGTGGACGTTCTTTTCTCGCCTACCTTGCCGCTTATACGAGAACTTGGCCGGCATGACGACGAGCTTTGGGCTTCGGGTGGCTCGATGCCGCCTTGTAAGCATTTTTATTTTCGATCGGAATATTGTTGACGGTCGTGAACAGATGGTCTGATCGTAATTTGACCATTCCTCGCCATGTGTTCTGTCTCCTCATTATTGCTTGGCTTATGTTCGCATCATGAACTGTGAAAAATAAGCCGAGTAGGCTTTTTAATGGTCCGGCTTGACCTCTACAGTGTCGGATAGAGGGCAACCCTTGAACCTCTTCTTGGGCTGCGTGTTTCCATGCCGCCGGGAGCGGCTTCCGAAATGTCTCGGCCTGGTATTATTTTCATATAAACTACTGCAACCATGGGTATGACATATTTTGTCTCTGATCCGGATTCGAAGGGGCTCGTGGCTGAGTGGAAATGAAAACAGGAAGACGCTCAAAGACACAGTTGGACGCGGGCTCCGACCGACACCTGCATACTCCAAGTTGCAAAAGGGGCGCGTTAGGCGAGTGAGTCGAAGTCTTGATACAGTCTCTCTGTTTCTCCCTGCAAATATGAAGATGCCCATCCGCACATAAAATTTTCACTGGACACGAGTACAGAGCAGTTGATGTGCAAAAGGCTACACCCGAGGACGACCTCGCCATGAGGGAGACCACGTTTGAAACGTGTGACTGCTCGGCGGATTGAGCCGCACAGCACTGTGCCATATGTATCTGTCTCTGCTTAAACTCAGACAGATCGTGTGCGTGACAGCCGGCAAAAGGCGAGGACTGGGAAAGAACACTGCAAACGGCGTGCACAAGTAAATAATCGACAGGGCCTCTCCACCCACCTGATACAAGACGTTGTCGCTCCGATCAGGGTTGCCGTGTTTCTCTCTGCCTTATCGTCTCCTAGTTATGTCGTGCCCAGAGGATGGCCATCGTCCGCCAATCTAACGGGGATCCTGCCTCCGAGGAGAGGAACCTGGCTTCGTCGAAGGGACTCTAACCCCCTAGTCTCCTGTCGTGTTTTCTGCCACGGCTAAAGCCGTTCGAAACAGGATCAACCGCTTTCATTCATTCATATTTTTTTTTTTTTTTTTGTGATCTGCGAGAGAGGGTGAGGAAACACAAGTACAGAAGACTATCAAAAAACGAGGAGTGTTAATAACAAACTGACAAAACATTTACAATATCATCCAAGGGGGGGATCTCAAAGCGTGGATTTCAAACTACCAAAGGTTTCCAACAGAAGAAGAAACTCAATTCAAAAAAAATATAAGACCAAAGAAGTATCAACAGTGTCAGAAGATGGATCAAAGCGTTACCAAAGCCTTCCTCCTACAAACACAACTCGTCGTCGCTGGAGGCTACATCGACATCGTTGCCCGCGGGACGGTAGCGACTGCGACGCACCGGCGCTGCTTTCCCCTTGAACACGTTCCCGGTCGATGCCCAAGCCTCATCGGCCTTCTTGGATCCGCCAGCGAGACCAAAGAGAGACATGCCCGCTGGCATTTCTGTTGTGTAAACGGGCTCCTCCGTCTCATTACACGCGGGTTCCTGGTAGTTTTTTTCGTCTGCATCGTCGTTGTCCGAAACACTATTCAAAAGACCGCGCGTCGTTCCTAGGCGGGGCTTCGATTGCCATGCAGGAGAAACCGCCTGCAGGCTGCGTGTTCGCTTGCGGCGAGTAAATGAGGGAACGTCCGACTGGCTGCCTGGAGTCCTGGGAGACGACGCTGTGTCGTTGTCGCTGTCTTGGTTAGAACTAGCAGGTGATCGCGAAGAGAGAGGGGTGGATGTCGTCAGAGAAAACCGGCTAGATCTTGCCATTGGCCGCCGAAGCGATCGCTTCGTGTCCAACACAGCCAGTTCTGGAGGAGGTATACTGTCGATGAGGACGACCAGCTCGCTCTTCTGGGAAGCCTTTGGTGCTGACGCAGGACGAGACGAGGGCACGCGTGGAGTGGAAACCACCCACTCGCTAATCCCTTCTTCCCATCTGTACCCGTCAAACAGAGCCGCTGCAGCTGGAGGGCAGGTCTTGGAGTATGGCAAGCCTGATGCTCCCATTAAAACCGAGTTTGGCAAGCGACAGGGCGGCTGACGGTGCTCGTCCTTCTGGACAGCGCTCTTGCTAAGGCTCTCGGCAAACGCGAGATCGCGGAGGTCGTTGCTTCGGCTGGCAAGAAGAAAGGCGGCGTCTGCTTGTAATCGACAGACGTAGTTGGAATAGGAGTCGCCGTCAGACGGACTGTATAAGTGATGGGCCGCATGTGAGCTCAGCTTACGCAAATAGGCTTGAGAACCTGGGGCGCTCGACAATGTCGATTCGGAACCTCGGCCACAACACTCAGCGACAAAGGCGACAAACGCAATGGTGGCATCATAAATTTGGCCGCCTTGGGTAGGTGAGGCGGTCGCAATAAATTCACGGAATCTTGTCTCGTCAAAGATGCTGCTCGTATGCGCGTCGGTCTTGGTCTCCACACAACAATCCGCCTTGCTCGTGGACATGGACTGTAGGAGACATAAGGCTAGCATCAAAAGATACTGTCGCGGATAGCAGTGACTGGCGACGTCGAGCCTGTACTGTCCCTTCCTGGCCTTTATCTTCTGTGATATATCGGACAGAGAGCGCTGAACAACCGCCACAACGCGCTTGACGACTGCTGGTCTCGCAAGTGGATTGGTATCGCAGCTATCGAGCGAGGCCTCCTGCTGCAGAATTCCGATGGCACATATGCTTCCTAGAATGCTGACTATCGTGTGATATGATGAGGATGAAGTAAGAGGGATGGTATTAGCAATCTTGGAGCTCGTCGTGGTTTGAGAAGCCGCCTTGGGATGTGGATCGGATATGTCGTCACTTGACCGAGAGTGGACAAGTTTTGCTATTGCTGTTGCGAAGAATTCGAGAAGGATGGCCTCTTCACAAGCGGGCGTGCCCCTGCTTGATAAGAGCCGGATAGCGCGGTGCCATAGGCTGCTGAACGCCTGCGTCGACAGCCATGCAACCGGCAACTGATCGTTATTGAGTAGTTCTGCAATCTGCCGCAGAGATGTCGATGTCCGCCCGGTCTCGTCTGAATACTGTAATAACATGCCCAGCAATGCCAGAGGACCCGATGGCCCGGACAGATCGACGTGTGTGTCATGGGGCCTTTCGCAAAGATGTTGGCCCTTGGGCAGGGAGGACCTATGGCTGTCAAAAAGTGCAGTCACCAAGTTTTCGGCCTCGTCATGTGCATTCAGATGTGTACAGAGTCGCACGAGCAGGCGAATAAAAGTGTCGTGCAAGAGACCTTCGGCGCAGGCAGTTTTGAGCATGTCAATGCCGTGCTCTCGAACGACAACGCGGAGATGCTTCCACCCACTAGTCTCGCTGCCTAGGGACTCCAGATCGCTGTATATACCAAACGATACACTGGACGAGGGAAGCTGCACCACGCCCTCCTTCTCGGCCTCCTCGCGCTCTGCCTCCTCGCACATCGTGACGTATTGGGGAACTTTTCGGAGGCACATGGCAAGGAGCGAATTCGATTTTCGAGTGGGCTCGAGGGTGGACGTCGTAGATCGCAGGAGAGCGTCGACAGCTCGGAAGATCGAGTCGTATAGATGATGGAACTCGGCCGGCGTCGCTTTTTCTACAGCGGCCCAGCCACTGTCGATGGAGGGACTGGAGCTGCTGTTCGCGCCTGGTCGGCTGGGGTTCTGATAGCAACCGCGGTACCTGAAGCCTGGGTTCCTGGGATTGGGTCTGGATGCATTTTCATTGCCGCCTGTGACTGTGGGAATGACAGGGACGTTTCCAGCATCTGTGGGTACTGTGGACGTGATGGGCGACGATGGCATCGACCAAGCTTGTCGATGCTTCCGCGCCCGACTCAAGACTGGTGTCGCCACCACGACCTCGCCGGGACAAAACGATCGTGCCGCTTGTTGCTTCAGCGGAGCGACTTTAACACGACTAGTTTGGCCGCCATCCGCAGGATTTGCTGCCGCTGCGGACTCGCCTATTGCGCCTGGCTGGCCGTATCGTCGCCGACCGGTCCCTTTGAGGGAGTATGTGTAGCGCACTCGTTTCCGGCCGGTTACGCAGTCGTCGGCGATCGGTCGTTTGCTGGGGCTCGTATTCTGTTGTCGAAGATCATTCCTTTGCTTCGACACGGCTCTGGCCGTTTCCCTTCGAAGAGCCATCAAATGTGTCAGCAGAGGTCGGAGTTGTCGGTGGCACCGCGTCGCCGTCCACGGCTGCTCGGCTGCCGCGGCCTCGCGCTGCGGCCAGGCCGGAAGGATGTCGCTGTTTCCGTGTCGGTATATTGGCGGGGCGGGTGCCGTGTCTAAGAAAGTCGGAGTTCCCATCGTCCTTTGTGGCTCAATCCATCACGCATCTCGTGCCCTCCAAACGCGCGAAGCTCTGCTGGCTGGTTTGCCAAAGCGCTCCTCCCAACCAAGAATCGTAAACCAAGAGAGTAGGTATAAAAAAGTCCAATAATATTCACTCTCAAAAGGCTCTAACGATGTCTGCGTGTGTCGCGGTATCTCAAAAAGAGTGCAATTGTAAAGAAGGTGTGCCGCAAATAGCTGTATTGAGGTCGCCAAAAGGGAGGACAGAGGGTCGTAGTAATGTGTCGCAATATGTCGCCGAGGATAGCTTCTATGTGATAAGAGTGGTATAGCAATAGCGCCGGGATGGTGATGCTTGGGAGACATATGTCGATGAATGTATCGTGAGGAAGAAATGGAGATGTCTAGTAGCAGTCGTCACTGTTTGTTGGTCCGCTTGCGGCTGTTTACTTCTTGCCTGTTTTGGCTAGTACGCTTGCCGAGGGCGGAGGACGCGACCCAGCGGTTCTCTACGGCCAAAGGTTGTGGAACTGGAAGGAACGGAAACGGGCGCCTCTGATTGGCTGGGTAGACTGCGGGTTTTTTCGCCCAGGTCACGACTCGACTGCCATTTTCAGTGACGCTATGCCGGGGACGCTAAGGGGAAAAAAAAAAAAAAAAAAAAAAAAAAGAGAGAGACGAGGGAGAGAGAGGAAAGAGGGGACGCCGTCCGCTGGAAAATTGGAGATGACCGCTGGAGACATCGCCTAATCACGGCCAAGTGCCATCCTCCCGGTCTGCAGGAAAGAGCGAAAACGCGAGGCAGGAGCACACTCGGCCTGTCGAGGCAAGAGGACAAGATCCCCCCAGCATTCCTTCCCAAGCTGGCAGATCCGCCAGTTTCCTCGGCTCTCCCGCATGGTCGCCCTGCACACCCAATTGGCGCGCCTTCCCCATTAAACCCAATCTAGGTAAGTCGTTGCTGCCGGCTGTAGCATTGTCCATGATGGCTTATTTTTTTCTGTTAACCCGAAAAAAAAGTTTCTCACGAGCGCAACCAAACATTGTCTTTTGCTCACCACTTCTGCCGTCTGTTGACTACCACACCACACCCTTTGGCAGCGACGCAATTCGATCTCGGCGGTTCTTTTCGTTTGTGCATTGTCTGGTTTTGGAGGTTTGGATCCGAAAAGTTTGTACTACCACCGTTTTCAATTTCCAGTTTTCCAATTCTTTCTTTTGCTTCTTTTTCTATTCTTTTTTTCTTCCATTCTCTTTCTCTTCGCCTTCTCTATTCTCCTCGGCACGATACGCCATTCCGACTCTCCGACTCTCGCTTCCTAAGCTCCAAGGCCTACTCCTAGAGCTTGCGTGTTCTACTGCCTGCTTTTCGCCTGCAGTTTCGCCCCGTGAGAACCCCAAAGGTCCGTGATTCCGCCGTTCGAGTCACCGACCTCTCGCCGCCACCGAATTGGATCTGTCAGGTCCAATTGGGTTGCACAACACCAGACAACCGCTCCGCCGTCCTTTCCACGAGCGGTTGATCCTCCGTTGCCGGCTCCCGCGACCAGCCGGCAGCCCCCGTCCGCCCTCTCCAACCACCAGCTTCGAGCAACATGGCGGCCTCCGAAGAACAGGGCACCGCCCCTCCGGCCGCTCCTGTTGGTGAGTAGAACTCTACCTGGCGCCTATTGTACAATTTTTGTCGTGGGATGCTGTCTACGGGTGCATTGGATACTAATACAGGTGTAGAGGACAAGGTTGCTACCGAGAATGCTGCCGTTGAGCAGGCCGAGGTCGACGAGGCCGAGCAAGCGGCTGAAGGTACGTCAGACGACTGGAGATCCATGCTCGTCTCCAACACGGCCACGCAAATCGCCGCTGTGCCGAATTGGCGTGTTTACTAACCGGCTGTTGTGTGCAGAGTCGCTCTACAACCTCACAATCGTCTTGCCGCACTCGTCCGAGACGCTGACGATCATGGTAAGCAACAAGCCTCGAACGACGTCACCATGGAGCTGTTCGGCCCTTCTAACACATGCCTTTCCCCAGATCTACGCCCACGAGCAGGTCAGTGAAGTCCGTCAGGCCATCATCGAGTCGCCCGCCGCCCAGCAGTACTCCTGCTTCCACCTCGAATACAAGGGCGCCCGCGTCAACGAGTTTGGCCAGGTCTCCGAGATCGCAGACCTTGCCCTCGAGGCCGACATCCACGTCGTCGAAGACCCCTACACCGAGAAGGAGGCCCGCCTCCATGTCATTCGGATACGGGACCTGATCGGCGCCGCTGGCGACCACCCTGACACTGTCCATGGTGTCCTGCCTGGCCTGTCCCTCTTCGACAGCGTGACCGCCGAGGCCACCGCTGCATCTGAGGCCACCCCCGTCGAGTTCGACTTCACTGCGCCGGCCGACCAGACTACTCTTCTCCCTCGCCCGTCCTCGGACGAGGCCGCGCCCAAGACCATCAAGGCGCTGCAGATCTCGCCCTGGAACCCGCCACCAGCACATCTGCGCCAAAAGGGCCACCTGATGTACCTCATTGTGACGACCAACGAGGGCGAGCAGTTCCAGGTCACCTCGCACGTCGCTGGCTTCTACGTCAATAAGTCGTCCAATTCCAAGTTCGACCCCATGCCGCGGCCAGCGCCCAAGGCTCACTCGGCCCACTCGCTGCTGAGCCTGATCGACGACCTCTCGCCGTCGTTTGCCGCCAGCTTCGCCAAGCTGCAGGAGTTCAACAGCCGCCGCGACCCCCTGTCCACTTTCCAGATCACCAGCGCTCTGCCCGCGGCCCCGTGGCTGGTGCCTGCCTTGTCGTCGCCTGCGCGCACACACAGCTCCGACATCACCCGCACCCAGGAGGCCTACCTAATTGCTGGAACGGAGAACGTGGACAACCTGCGCGACTGGAACGAGGAGCTGCAGTCGGCCCGCGAGCTTCCCCGCGACACCGTCCAGGACCGCATCTTCCGTGAGCGCCTTGTCGCCAAGGTGTTCGCCGACTACATTGACGCTGCCACCCGCGGTGCCATGCTCGTGGCCAGCGGCGAGGTGGGCCCGCTAAATCCCACCGAGGGCCGCGATGCGCAGATCTTTGTGTACAACAACATCTTCTTCTCTTTTGGAGCGGACGGTGTCGGCACCTTCACGTCCGAGGGCGGTGACGAGGCTGCTCGTGTTGCTACTGGCAAGGACGTTGCCGGTGTGCGCCGCATTAACCAGCTTGATCTGGACGGCCTGTACTCGCCCGGCACCGTTGTTGTCGACTACCTCGGCAAGCGCATTGTTGGCCAGAGCCTTGTGCCCGGCATCTTCAAGCAGCGCGAGCCGGGCGAGAACCAGATCGACTACGGTGCGGTGGACGGCAAGGACGTTGTTGCTGCGGACGAGCGTTTCGTCGCGCCGTTCGCCAAGATGTCGCAGGCGCTGAACGTCAAGCGGCACGCCGTCTGGGACAAGGACCAGAAGCGCCACGAGCTGGAAGCCAGCGTCGAGACCAAGGGCCTGATGGGCACGGATGGCCGCAAGTACGTTCTGGATCTGTACCGCATCACGCCGCTGGACATTTCTTGGCAGGAGGCGGGTGAGGCTGCCGAGAAGGACGGCGCCCCTGCCTACCCGCACCGCATGACGGTCCTGCGCCCGGAGCTCATCGACATCTACTCGCGTGTCAAGATGCGTGAGTGGCTCGATGGCGAGCTTGCCAAGCGCAACAAGGCCAAGGCCGAAGAGACGCCTGAGAAGACCGAGAAGACCGAGAAGACCGAGGAGACAGAGGAGAAGACAGAGAAGACAGAGAAGACCGAGGAGACGACCGAGGATAAGACCGAAAAGACAGAGGAGAAATCTGAGGAGGGCGAGGCCAAGGCCCAGGACAACCGTATTGACGTGTCCGATTTCAAGTTCGCCCTCAATCCTGACTCGTTCAGCGGCCAGGTGCCGCAGACCGAGGAGGAGAAGGAGGAGACGGCCAACGACGAGAAGGACGTCCGTGCCGTGTGCACCTATCTGCAGGACGTTGCCATCCCGTCTCTGATCTCCGACCTCAGCGATTCGGAGATTAGCTTCCCCATGGACGGCCGCTCCCTCAGCCAGCTGCTGCATAAGCGCGGCATTAACGTCCGCTACCTCGGCCGCATTGCCACGCTGAGCGAGAAAGAGGAGCGCCTCAAGTGCCTGCACGACGTGTCCGTCCGCGAGATGATCTCTCGTGCGTTCAAGCACGTCGCGGCCAAGTACCTTCGCTACCTGCCGCTGCCGCTGAGCTCGGCCTGTCTTGCGCACCTGCTGAACTGCCTGCTTGGCGCTGGCCTGAACGCCAAGCCGACGGCCGATGTGGACCCGTCCATCCGCAGCCTCTACAGCGAGGCCGACCTCGCGTTCGAGTCAGTGACGCCTGAGAGTCTGCGCGCCGATGTCGAGGCCGAGACGGTCCGCCGCTTCCGCTTCACGCTGCCGGCCAGCTGGCACACGGGGATGCGCAACCACCTGCAGCTGCTGCGCGAGGTCTCGCTGAAGCTGGGCATCCAGGTGCTGAGCTCCAAGTTTGCCTTTACCGCCGAGGAGGCAACCGCTGCCACGACCGAGAATGGCCAGACCGGCCAGAACGGCCAGAACGGCACGGCGAACGGCGCACCCGCGAACAATGGCGCGGCTAACGGCGAGGGCAGCAAGAACAAAAAGAAGAAGAAGGCAGCGCGCGACGGCTCGCCGTCGTCGATCGACTCGGAGGCTCGCGCTGCCGCCGCGCGCCCCGCACACACGTTCTCGGCAGACGACATTGTCAACGTCGTGCCTGTGGTGAAGGACTCGGCGCCCCGTGGCTCGCTGGCCGAGGAGGCGCTGGAGGCCGGCAAGATCTCGCTATCCCAGGGCCAGAAGAAGATTGGCCAGGAGCTGCTGTTGGAGTCGCTGTCGCTGCACGAGCAGATCTATGGTATCCTGCACCCCGAGGTGGCGCACGCGTACCACACGCTGTCGATGCTGTACTACCAGATGGACGAGAAGGACGCGGCGGTCGAGCTCGCGCGCAAGGCCATTATTGTGTCGGAGCGCGTCGTCGGCGTTGACAGCCAGGAGACGCTCCTGGACTACCTGAACCTGGCGCTGTTCCTGCACCAGCAGGGCAAGAGCGCGCTGGCGCTCGAGTACGCCAAGCACGCGCTGCGTCTGTGGCGCGTGATGTACGGTGCGGACCACCCGGACGTGATCACGACGATGAACAACGCGGCGGTGATGCTGCAGAGCATGAAGGCGTACCACGAGTCGCGGCGGTGGTTCGAGGAGTCGCTGCGGGTGTCGGAGCAGGTGTTTGGCCGCGCGTCGCTGAACTCGGCCACGCTTCTGTTCCAGCTGGCGCAGGCCCTGGCCCTGGACCACGACAGCAAGGCGGCCGTCAACCGCATGCGCGAGAGCTACAACGTGTTCCTCAACAAGCTCGGCCCCGACGACAAGAACACCAAGGAGGCCGAGAGCTGGCTCGAGCAGCTGACGCAGAACGCCGTGTCGCTGGCCAAGCACGCCAAGGACCAGGAGGCCCGCCGCCTTCGTGCGGGCATCAAGTTCACGACTCGCGGGGCGGCCGCCGGCTCGGTGGTTCCCGGTGCCGGTGCAGGCGCCAAGGCCGGTGCGACGCCGGCCAACGCGGCGGCTGGCTCGGCGGCCTCGGTGGGCGACAAGCCGTCGATGGACTCGCGGTCGATTGATGAGCTGATCAAGTTCATTGAGGGCGCAGAGGGCACGAAGAAGACGACGTCGGGCGGCAGCAAGAAGCGCAGCAACCCCAAGCGGAGGGGTGCGGCGTAAGAGGCTGTCCCAACACTCTCGAACGTCAGGAAAACACAAAATAACCAAATTATAAGAAAAAGAAGAACGAAACAATAAAAGAAAAGGCGACAACGAGGGTAGTTTGCATTAGAAAAGGGGCGGTCGACCGGAGTCTCGAATTCGACAGCTTCCGGGTGTATTATCAACAGCACGCACAACCTCCTCCACCACTCCATCGCGCCATGTCACAGAGGTTCCACATCTCTCCATCTCTTGCATATCCTCCCGATTGCTTTGCATATGTTGTTTGTCATTTGACTGCATTATTTCGCATTTTCTCTCATCTCTGTATCGCCTACTGTCCATGTTGCGACTTTTACATGTTCCAAAACCTATAAAATTCCTCTCTCAACTCCATTTCAGCATTGTTTTCTCAATACGCACACAACCAACCTCCCTCCTATACACATGTACATATAAAAATCATCAATAAGTGGACACGGCTTTTTCTGGTCTTTTCTTTCAGGGTTTGTTTTGTTGTCTTCTTCCCTTTTTTCTTCGAGTTCTGGAACTTACATGCAAAATGGGCCCAAGACACGATAAAAAGGGAAAAGGAGGGATTTATAGAGAAGACGCCTCGCCGTCGAACCTCTTCTCTTCTGGGTATTTACAAAATGGCGAGGGAGTCAAAAAAGAGGGTATTTTATTGTTACAAAACGGGACATGAGGCCACGGCCGTCATTGTATATATACACACACACTCTCCAATCTATCAGCATTCAAGACATAGTCACTATTGCTAGAGATGAGAGAGAAGCCAGTGAGATGCATGTGTATAATAAAGTGGTCATAATGGCAACGTAAAAGAGATTTTCACGGCCCAGGGAATACTGTCGCTTAGTCATCAATATGTCTCTCAGTCCAGCCGGTGTTCGTGGGTCCTCGCTGCCAAAATCGCCTGTAATTACAGGGCAGTTTCGGGCGAATCAGAGACCGGCTTTTGGGGACGATGACCGGCTTTTGGGGACGATGACTTCTCTTAGCTCATGCTTCTGCGTCTTTGAAAGTCCTTTGCTGCGAGGCAACGCATTTTGTCAGCCGGCCTACGTCATTCGCATCAAGAAACCAAAACAAAATCGAAAATATCGCCAAGATGAGTGCACCGTGGCTTGCCGTACCGCGTAGCCTGCAGGGTGCCGCCGCTGCATCTCGGGCGACGTCTGCATCGGCTCTCCGGTCGCCGGCCTCGTCCTCATTCTCGTCGCTGACCATCTGCTGCGCATGCCGGAGGACCCGGAGCCGGACCGGGGCGGCTCGGCGGTCGTACAGCAGCAGCACTGGAGCTGCCTTGCCTCAGGTGCCGGCGGCTGGCGTTGCTGCCCTGGCGTCGCGCCGCCTGATTTCCGTGTCGGGCCCCGACGCTGCAGAGTATCTGCAGGGCGTCATCACCTCGAGCATGGTGCGGTTGCAGACGCAGACGGGCCAAGACGACGGAACGGGCGCAGCGCCACCGCAGTCCGGCTTCTACTCGGCGTTTCTGAGTGCGCAGGGCCGCGTGCTGCACGACGTCTTTGTGTACCGGGACACACTCGGCGTCGGCAAGGATGCCGGCAGCGGCGGCGACGCGAGCGCGTCGTTTCTCATCGAGGTCGACGCCGACGCGGCCGCGACTCTGGCCAAGCACATCCGGCGGTACAAGCTGCGGGCCAAGTTTGACGTGCGGCTGCTCGCGGCCGACGAGCTCACCGTGTGGCACGGCTGGGGTCTGCCGGCGGGCGCGCCGCTGCCGTCCGTTGGCGCCGATCCTGGACTGATTGCACACCACGATACCCGTGCACCCGGTCTTGGCTGGCGGTTTGTTGCGCCGGCCGCCCGCACCGCTTCGTCCCTCCCTGCGCAGATAGAGCTCAACGTCGCGGACGAGGCTGCGTACCGCGTGCGACGCTACCTGCTGGGCGTCGCCGAGGGCCAGCGCGAGATGCTGCACAACCAGGCGCTGCCGCTCGAGAGCAACATGGACATTATGGGCGGCATCGACTTCCACAAGGGCTGCTACGTCGGCCAGGAGCTGACCATCCGCACGCGCCACCGCGGCGTCGTGCGCAAGCGGATTCTGCCGTGTCTCGTGTACGGCGCCGACGACGAACAACCGCGGTCGCTCGCCGTGGACGCACGCGGCACCACCAGCCACGGCCTGGCCGACACGATCCCCGCCGAGACAAGCATTGGTCGCGTGGGAAAGCGGGGCCGCAGTGCCGGAAAGTGGCTGAGCGGCGTGGGCAACCTGGGCCTGGCCCTCTGCCGGCTCGAGACCATGACGGACGTTGCGCTGCCCGGCGAGGCAGTGGCGGCCGCAGCGACGGCGGCAGCGACCTTTGACCCGACAAGCGAGTTTGTGATGAACGTTGTCGAGCGGAGCGAGAACGACAGCGAGGGTGGCAGCGGCGGGGAGGGCGAGGCTGATACCAGCGCACCGCCAACGGCCGTCAAGATCAAAGCCTTTGTGCCCGACTGGCTGCGGCAGGGATTGGCGCCACAGGATTAGGACGGTTTCGTGTTTCCATAGTGGAAAAGCAAACCACTTGTATTCTACTCCGTTTGCTCAAACGAGAACGGACGGGTATCATATCTAATGTACATAGCGCATAGAAGCATAAACCAACACTCCTCACAGCCCCAGGTCTAGGCTAGACCCTCCTCCTAGGCAGCCGTGTCCATCGGCACATGTCCTGTTCTGGCCGACGGCGCCGCCGCCGCAGGGAATTTAGGCACTCTCGTGATAAACTTGCGTACCTCAGGGTCGTCAATCTCTTCCCACTCTGGCTCGAAGGGCGTCACTGTGGCCGACGCATCTCTCGCGGCGTGCCGCCTTTGGGCCGTGCCCGCCGCCTTCAGCCGGTCCATTGTGTACGCAAACAGAGGCCGTTGCTGCACGGTGGCTACGTCGCCCGCCTTGGCCTGCGCAGCACCCGTCTTGAGCAACTTGCGCCATTCTGCATCGGGTTGGGAAACCGGTGGTTGTTGTGCTGTTGCTGCTGTTGCTGTGTCTGATGCCGCTGGTTTGGAACTGTCGCCGTCCCGCACACCACCCTTCCTTTCGGCCCGCCGCCGCGCCTTGTCTTCCTTGTCCCGCAGCCGCTGCTCGATCTCGGCAATCCGCTCGTCCTCGCGCTGCCGCACGCGGTCTTGTGCTTCCTGCTCGCGGCGCTGACGCTCTTCGGCCCGCCGCCGGCCGGCTTCCCGCAGCTTGTCGCGCTCCGTCGAGGCAGCAGGGGCCGTCGACGTGCTGGTGGCCCCGCCAAACCCAAACGGCGCACCGCCCGCCGCCGCTGCTGCACCGTGCTCCCGCTCGGCCGCCTCCAGCTCGTCCTTGAACCGCCGCCGCTCGGCGCTCATCTGCTCGCTCTGCAGCCGCCGCTGCGCCGCCGCCGCGCGGCCCGTGTCGTACACCTTGCGCGCCTCGTCGTCCACCAGCACATCCCGTGCCCGCGCAAATCGCTCGTACAGCGTCGGGTCGTAGTTGGCGCCCGCCTTGTCCGGGTGGTATTTGAGACCTTTGCGCCGCCATGCGCGGTGGATGTCGTCGCGCGACGTGCTGCCGTCCACGCCCAGCAGGTCGTAGAGGTCCACGCCCGCCTTGGCGCTCTCGCGTGCAAACGCGACGATCTCTGCTTTGTCGTCCATGGTGAGGGCGGTGTGTGGGGGGAGTGGATGTGTCGCGAGGAGAGATGTGTGCAGGGAGAGGTTGGATTAGGTGTGAAGTGCAATGCGGTGCCTGGAAAGGTGTGATGTGCCTGCTTGTGGCAGGTGGCAAAATTTTTATCTTATCTGTGCCCATTAACGCGCCAGGCGATAGTGACCCGCGTCAGGCGTAATTCGTTACAGCAGGTTCAGCGAACACCTAGCGCTAAAATACAGGGCCTGGAACCCACTGCCTTGACCCTGTGCCATTCACCACTTTAATGCGCATCTTCCGCTGAACCAGTCTACCCATGTCTCCCTCCTCGCTTCTCAATTGGAGAAGCTTTATGAGCATTGCCAAGTTAAGATGATGTCGTGTCCGCCGTGCCTTCTTGTCTTGCGCTCCACTCGCCGCTCGTCTGTTGCTGCATCAACCCTAGAATTACAGTGGAGTCAGGGCGCCACAGCGGCCATGTGAATGGAGACGTCGTGAGATAAGGGTGGCATGCACTGCAGCACAGAGCCTTTATTCTACACGAGAGTCCTGTAAATAAAAAGATGATGGAACATGAAACCACAAAGCTATGAGAAACGAGACTGTGCCGTCAAACTTCCTCGATCAAAATCGTCAAAGATCTGGAGATGTTAGAACCGCTGATGCCACTGAAGCCACTATAATTATAGTGGGTTACAGTGGACTTCTCGGCGGTCTAAAACAGGTTGACGCCCACACCGACCGCACCTGCACTTTAAATGGGCCAGACGTGGTTGCCCCGTCAACACGAATGGACCCACCCAATGTAAACATCGCCATTAAAAGGAGGCAGACCGACCACTTTTGCTTCACTTTGTCTCTCTCTTTCCCCTTTTCTTTCTTCCTCACCACCTACACTCATCTCCTCCCTCCCGCTCTCCCTCGCATTCCTCGTGCATCCTCTGCTTTTAAAGCGTCATCGCTTGTCCACGTCTCTTGCCTCGCTCCTGAATCTCCTCAAGTCCATTAGATCTTTTCGCTCCTTGCCATCAGATCGCCCCTTCGACTTGCATGCTACTCCCAGCAGGCTCTCACCTCGATACATTAGACCAAAACAGAAAAGAAAAAATAAAAGAAACCTAAGAACCACTAACCACACAACCAACAATTCCAGGAACCATTAGCTTGAGTCTCTTGGAGCTCGTTCGAAACATCGGATAAGCTCATCTACACTCGCATTTTGTCTTTTTCCCGCTTGTTTTTTAGCAAATCCTTCACAATGGCCTCCGCCGCTGTATCAACACCCCTCAAGTCCCATGCTGGACTCTTCTCCTCCCGGACCGCTGGCGGCCGCATGCCCCTGACGCCCTCCCCCCGTCAGCGCACCGCCGCCGCCCCGTCCAACTACGACTCCTCCCCCTTCACACCAGAACGCCAGCCGGCCAACAACGGCGCCGAGCGCATCTGCACAAAATCCGTCTATGGCGGCAACCTGTCCTCGCACTTTGCCCGTGCCTCCAAGTCGTCGGCTGCACACCGCGACTCGCCCAAGTCCAACATTGCCCGCAGCGTTCCAACGCCGCGCAAAGCCCTCGAGCTCGGCGTCTCCGACTTTGCGCTGACCGGCACTGGCCAGCAGGCCAAGACCCCCTCGAGCGTCCGCAGCAAGAAGACAACTGTGCGGCAGAAGACCACCAAGACCACGCTCACCTACGGCGCCGCCGACCGCTTCATCCCCAACCGTGCCGCCAGCTCTGCCATCGCCAACGTTGGCTCTGGCAAGCTTGACTTTGCCGACCGCACGCGCCCGTCCAGCCGCACGGGCAGCGAGGCGTCCACCGTCCTGTCCTCGGCCACCGACGATGCTCTGGCTGCCCTGGAGGCGCTGAACATTGACGACCGCGACGACGACGACTCGGCCAGCTACTCGCGGCCGTCTCCCGGTTCGATTGCCTACCAGGACTCCCTGGCCAGCGCCTGCGGCGTCAACATCAACACGCGCATTCTGCAGTTCAAGCCCGCGCCGCCTGAGTCGTCCAAGCCCATCGACCTGCGCCAGCAGTACAACCGTCCCCTGAAGCCGGCCGGTGCCAGCGCGGCCCAGTTCCGCCGTCGCATCGCCACCGCCCCGGAGCGTGTCCTTGATGCCCCCGGCCTGGTCGACGACTACTACCTGAACCTGCTCGACTGGAGCTCTGGCAACCAGGTGGCCATTGGTCTGGAGCGCAACGTCTACGTCTGGTCGGCCGACGAGGGCTCGGTCAGCTGCCTGCTCGAGACCAGCCCGGACACGTACGTTAGCAGCGTGAAGTGGTCGGGCGACGGTGCCTACGTCGGTGTCGGCCTCGGCTCAGGCGAGGTCCAGATCTGGGATGTCGCCGAGGGCACCAAGGTCCGCAGCATGTTCGGACACGACACGCGCGTTGGTGTCATGGGCTGGAACAAGCACCTTCTCTCGACCGGCGCTCGCAGCGGTCTGGTCTACAACCACGACGTCCGCATCGCTGAGCACAAGGTGGCCGAGCTCGTCTCGCACACGTCCGAGGTCTGCGGCCTGGAGTGGCGCTCGGACGGCGCCCAGCTCGCAACGGGCGGCAACGACAACCTCGTGTCCATCTGGGATGCCCGGTCGCTGGCTGTTCCCAAGTTCACCAAGACCAACCACAAGGCTGCCGTCAAGGCTCTGGCCTGGTGCCCCTGGAACATGAACCTGCTCGCCACGGGCGGCGGTTCGTACGACCGCCACATCCACTTCTGGAACACCACGTCGGGCGCACGCGTCAACAGCATCGACACCGGCTCGCAGGTCACCAGCCTCCGCTGGAGCACCAGCTACCGCGAGATTGTCAGCACCAGCGGCTTCCCCGACAACTCGCTGAGCATCTGGAGCTACCCCACGCTGGTCCGCAACGTCGAGATCCCGGCCCACGAGAGCCGTGTCCTGCACAGCTGCCTGAGCCCGGACGGTCAAATGCTTGCCACTGCTGCCGCCGACGAGTCGCTCAAGTTCTGGAAGATCTTTGAGAAGAAGGCCGGCGCCAGCGCCAGCTCGGGCAGCTCGGGCTCCTCCGGCAAGGCCGACATGGTCAAGCAGATGACGATCCGCTAACTGCGACGAAGGCGACACGACAACACGACATCACAACGACAACAGCGCAGCAACACTCGACAACGAACAACACGAACAACGACACATCAACAACTGCTCGGCTTACTCTCTCCCCGATGTAACTGGCAACGGTAGGTATAAACGGATCCTGGTTTCCTCGTCTGGGCTTTTATATCTGGTTTCATTGGGTTGGCAATTTGTTTTTCGTCTTCTTTCGTCCGGCTCGACAAAGACAAGACTTGGGTCGTTTCAGCGCGGAGTTGGGGATAGGGGGCTTGGTTGGCTTCACGATTTATTTACGATGGACAACTTGGCCGAATGTTCGATACTTCGCCAACAGGAAAAGAGGATACATTTTTGTTATGCCCTTTTTTTATGAGACGATTTCTATTCCACGACGGAAGAGGAGGGTAACTAGGGAAAACTGGGTTTCTCGAGCTCTTATTTTAATAATGAAAGCGGCTGCTGTTATTTGCATTTCAACAACGGCGATATTGAACAATTCGAGGCTTTGACTCTGTCTCTTATCATCTCCAGTTACTCTCACAATGTATGCCTTGTTGTATATAGGATTACCTTGGAAAAATGCGTGGCAAAAGCTGTGATGAAGCGAACCTATTGT
Organism: Sporothrix brasiliensis 5110; assembly: GCF_000820605.1. NCBI lineage: Eukaryota > Fungi > Ascomycota > Sordariomycetes > Ophiostomatales > Ophiostomataceae > Sporothrix > Sporothrix brasiliensis. The sequence continues at coordinate 3,511,123 of NW_024467137.1, read as the reverse complement.
AGCATGCGGAGTGCTGTAGAAGCTGTTAGAACAAGCGCAGACCGCTGAGAAATAGGGCGTCAGGGGCATCCTGGAGCAGAGAATTGCCGCCTGGATTCCCGCTAAACGTGCCAAGACTTAGCACACGTGACCTGGCTGCGGTAGTGGGACGTAGCGAGGTGCGGCGCTAACTAAGCAGGCACGGGCAGACTTATTACAAACTGCTGGGCAGCAGCCAAACTTGCCGGAAACAAACCACTGTTTTTGCATCGCCGTCACTGAACGCACCTTTGTTCAACGACGACCGCATCCAGCACCCTCACTCCGCAACCGCATACTGTGTGCACGTAACGACGACGACCCACCGCATTCACGTGTTTCGTCGATTCCCGAACCTCACAAGCCAATTCAAATAGGCGTTGTCGTGGTGGAAGACGCAACCGAAGGCCTCGTGATTTTACAGTTACTTTGCTGCACTTGCAGGACAGCGTCACAATCACGTAACAATCGCGGCGCAATTACAGCAGATTTCGCAGTTGAGGTACAGCTCAGGCGGGACAGACGACGGCAAGGCCAGGCAGAGACAAAAGTCAGGAGACTCCCTTTCTGTGAAAGCAGACTCTGGAGGCCCAAAGCCACCATCATTCACCAACTGCGACGAAAGCGCAATCACATCGACAGCACGGCTGAGTGGAAGTCGAGCCCTGCACGACACGACTCAGCTTCACTTTTTTTTGTGGCCTTTTGGAACCGTTCCCCCAAGCCGCAAACGCCTCCTCATTCTCACCTCGCCGTCACGTCCTTCACGTTCTTCACGTCCCGACTTCGCGTTCCCAAGACTCGCGCCGGCGTCTCACCGCACGGGGGGGATCGATCGACACACAGCACCCGTCTGTAACCTTGACGTACCGAGAGTCGATTGCGAGCCAGAGCGTCTGCTTGGCCAGCCCCAAGTCTAGCCATGTCAAATAACGTCGTCGGCTCGGTCTACGAGCAGATTATTGAGGATGTGCTCTCGACGTCGCGCGTCGACTTTGAGGAGAACGGCGTCGACGAGGGCGTGCTGGACGAACTGCGAAGAGTAAGTGGTTCTCTCGTGCTTCTTCTTGCTTTTCTGGCTTTTGCTTCTTGTCGTTCTTGTTCTGTTGTCCCGTTTTCGTCGTCGTTTCCTCTCCCTTGTGCAGTCTTCAGCGTCTTCCATCGTTCTGGCGCCCTCACGTGCACGACGCAATGTTTTCCGTTTCTCTTTCTTCTCTTCCAGAAACAAATGTTCTCGTCTTGTTTCCGTTTCGTTCCTCCTTTTCGTGTTCAAACTCCTGTTTCAAGCGTCGTGTCGTCGAGTTCTCGTCGCTTTCTTGTCACCCCATCGTCCTCGTTCCTGTGGCCAAAAGGCACGAAGAGAGGGGCGCGGAGTGGGCGGCCATGGCCTATTTGCATCCCTATTTAACTTTGCCACTTTGGCTCAGCCCCACGGTTGCCTAAGGTGCCCACTGAAATTCAGGCGGCTAAAGCGGCCACCGGGCTCCACTGGCCATCACTGAAGGGACGCTAATTGGTGGAAAGTCACCTTCTGCGTTTGCATCACGTGTAACCTGCAATCACTCTCGCATGAGGCCTTGACATTCGTTTGGCATATTCGTTTGCACATTGTTTGGCTTGATGCTTTTTATCTACAATTAAAATATGGAGATATACTAACATTCGACCTCAGGGCTGGCAACGGAAGCTGACCCAGTTCAATGTTGCTCAGTTCCCATGGGATCCCAAGCCGGAACCGGAGGCGGCCGCCAGCAATGGCGCTGCTGCAGCCTCGTCTGGCGGCAAAGCGTCAGGCAAGGACACCTCGCCACCGACGTCGACGGACAACAGCTTCTCCCAGCCCACCATGAGCCCATTGACGTCGCAGAGCCTCTCGCTGCCCAGCCTGCCCATGCCGGCGTTTGAGCCCGCCGGCATCAAGACAGAGGACAGCACGCAGTCGTCGGGCGGCCACCGCATCAAGACGGAGCCCGACGCGCAACACAGTTCGGGCCTTACGGGCGTGCCCTCTGCAGGGTCCCACATGCCCCTGCCCAATGCGCCGCCGTTCCCCTCGGCGGCCGGTGGGCCCGACAGTGCCGCCATGCGTGCCGCCGCCATGCTGAGCAAGGAATTCGGCAGCGCCGCCAACGCATCCATTAACGCCATGAACACGCAGCAGCAGCAGCAGCAGCAGCAGCAGCGTCCGGCGGGTGGCCAGCTCAGCAGTGCGCAACAGTACCGAGCACAAATGTCGGCGCAGGCCGCCGCGCAGCTGAACGGCGCCAACGGCGCCAACGGCGTGGCACGATCGCAGGTAGATGGCGGCGCCGACGACGGTGCCGACGACGGTGCCGACGATGGTGCCGACGATGGTGCCGAGGACAGTGCTGACGCCTCGCTGTTTGAGGGTGTGCTTCTCCAGCAACAGCGGGCCGGCCAGCCGCCCGTCGAGCTGGGTCGAATGGAGATTGACAACCTGCTGCACGAGCAGATGGCGCGGCGGGCGAAGCAGATGGAGGGCGGCGGCCTGATGCTGCCGCTGCAGCAGGCGAGTCAGCGTCAGGCTCGCCAGCGGCGCGCTGCCGCGACGGCCACCGCTGCTGTTCCTGCTGCGTCACAACCCAGAGCCGCTACGTCGATGGCGCAGCTTGATGGCATCGAAGACGGCGACGACGAAGACGTTAAGGCCGACATCTTGGACGACGAGGATGCCATCAACTCGGATCTGGACGATCCCGAGGATGACCGTGAGGATGAGGACGACGAGGACGACGTCATGGGCCCGATTATGCTGTGCGTGTACGACAAGGTGCAGCGCGTGAAGAACAAGTGGTACGTTTCGGCCTCCTTTTCCATTTCGTTGCGTTTCACTTTCTGCCGACGTCTACTAACCCCCTTGCAGGAAGTGCACGCTCAAGGACGGTGTTCTCACCGTTAATGGCAAGGAATACGTGTTCCACAAGGCGACGGGCGAGTACGAGTGGTGATGTCTCTGCGTAGGCGTCCTTGAAGAGAAAAGAATGTGATTGGGCCGGGCAAGGCGGAGCAAACAAATGTGTGCTCACCGTCGCCTTCTATTCAAAAACAGCATCTTATAGTTTCTAGTTTCTTGTATTGTCTTCTCACAATGGTTTCTGGGGTGAGCTTACATAATAACCCCTCACCGTTTTGTTTTTTTCGTATTTTTATTTTATGTTCGACTTTACCAAATGGAACAGGCAGCGGTTGATTTATCGTTTCTTATGATTGTGGGTTGAACGAAGAAGAGATAAAATAGAAACTAAAAACAGTACCGAACCAGTGCCGCCCCAAACATAGTTAGCCCTTTCTCGGTGAGCCGTTGTCCACACGATCAAGCGCAGGAAACGCATAGGCACGTAGAAATAAAGTAGTTTGCGTTGTCGAACAAATGTGCCTCCGTTCTGCCAGTGCCAGTCGCACCGCTCCGAGCTCCGCGACACCGACTTCCGTGAAAAAATCGGGAGAAGCAACAAGGGCCGGCCCAGAGCCAGCCCCCGGGAACAACGACATTTTTTTTTATCTGCAACACCACAAGTGTTCTCCAGCTTCAGGCTTCTAGACCTTCTGGATACGTCGAGGCTCTTGGGTTGAGCTGCCGGACACCTGTCTCGTCTCCCACTTTCTCATCGTCCCCACATTGCAAGCTCCGTAAAAGCCGTCTTCGCTCATGCACGTTGTCAGCTGCCACTCGGATCAGCATCGCCTCCCACCTTCATCTCCGGTCTCCGCAGCAGATTGGGAGAGAAAAGAGGAAACGATACAAATATGCAAGCCACGCAGAGACAACCAAAACAACGCGGCTGTCGGCGGCCCTACTGCTTACGGTCAATCCGTCGCGATTCCCCTCTCTCGCTCCTCCGTGACCCCCATTCCCCATCCTTTGTCGAGCTAAGGCTCCGGCAAAATGCAAAGCGCCCTGCGCAGGACACTAAAAGCTGGCCTTGTAAAAGGGGACGTACCAGCGAGCACAGCGTTTTGACCATCACCTGCCCGAAATATACGACCCACGATGCGGCGGTGCGACGGTGCGACGATGCTCCATCCTGACTACGAATATGAACAGCTGTCCCGACGCCCCCCGTGCACGTATGCTGCAAACCTTGCCTGCTGTGTCCGGTCACGATTGGAGAGGGAGGGATGGTATGCCACCAATAAACTGCGGCACGAGCACGGCAAAGTCCACGATGGTTTAGACCAGAGCCCCTTATTTTTGGCGTTCGCCCCTGTCCTGAGAGGCAAGAACTGTCCGACACACTGCGCTTGTAGATATTTTTTTTCCCTCAGTGTGTGATCTGGGCGAGAACCCCGCACTCGTTCATTCCCTCCTAGGAGCGGAGACGAGCCCTGCCATCCCGTGTTGATGTGGGCGGCTGGCAGTGTGGCTTATATTTAAATACGGAGGGACCGGCGCCTTGCTCTCGTCGTCTCGTCCGTCGTAGTTTCCTCCCCCAAGAAGCATATTTACGGCCAGCTCTACGTAGTTAGCAAGGGAAGCCCGCGTCCAATTTACAGTCCGTCCGTCTCTACACCACAGACCACATTCTACGAAACAACATCACCCTCGCTCGCACAATGCCGTTCGCCCCCTCCGTCGCGCCGACCAAGGCCAACATCGGCGTCTACACCAACACGAACCATGACCTGTGGGTTGCACCGGCCGAGCCCTCGCTCGAGACGGTGCAGGCCGCCGAGGGCCTGAAGCCCGGCGAGGTGACTGTGGCCATCCGGAGCACGGGCATCTGCGGGTGAGTTTTGTGTGTGTGCTGCTGCTTGCGTACGGTTGTTGCACGTCTTGCTCACTCTCCTTTTCCGACAGGTCGGATGTCCACTTCTGGAAGCACGGCTGCATCGGCCCCATGATCGTCACGGGCGACCATGTCCTCGGCCACGAGTCCGCCGGCGAGGTCATTGCCGTGCACCCCGACGACGCCGCCGTCGCCGACGACCCGTCCAAGGGCCACAACCTCAAGGTCGGCGACCGCGTCGCCATCGAGCCCAACATCATCTGCGGCGCCTGCACGCCCTGCCTGACGGGCCGCTACAACGGCTGCGAGCGCGTCGACTTCTTGTCCACCCCGCCCGTCAACGGGCTGCTGCGCCGCTACGTCAACCACCCGGCCGTGTGGTGCCACAAGATTGGCGACACCATGTCCTGGGAGGAGGGCTCGCTGCTCGAGCCCCTCAGCGTCGCCCTCGCCGGCCTGCACCGTGCCAAGATCGAGCTGGGCGACCCCGTTCTCGTCTGCGGCGCCGGCCCCATCGGCCTCGTCACGGCGGTCTGTGCGCGTGCGGCGGGCGCGTGCCCGCTCGTCATCACGGACGTCGACGCCGGCCGCCTGGAGTTTGCGGCGAAGCTGGTGCCGGGCATCCAGACGGTCAATGTCGGCGGCGGCGGCCCGCGCCCGGCGCCAACGGACCCCATCGACGGCCCGGCCGAGGCCACGGCCAAGAAAATCGTGGCCGAGGGCTTCGGCGGCGTCGAGCCGCTGCTGGCCATTGACTGCACCGGCGTCGAGAGCAGCATCGCGTCGGCCGTGTGGGCCGTGCAGTTTGGCGGCCGCGTGTTTGTGATTGGCGTGGGCCGCAACGAGATCCGGATGCCGTTTATGCGCGCGAGCGTGCGCGAGGTCGACCTGCAGTTCCAGTACCGCTACAGCAACACGTGGCCGCGCGCCATCCGGCTGGTGCAGAGCGGGCTGGTGGACCTGAAGCCGCTGGTGACGCACCGTTTCAAGCTGGAGGACGCCGTGGAGGCCTTCCGCACGTCGTCGGACCCGACGACGGGCGCAATCAAGGTGCAGATCCAGAGCCTGGATTAGAGGCGGTGCCAGAGGGAGAGTGATGATGAGTTTTAAACGAATTTAGGACCAGGAGCGTTGTTTGCCTTTTTGGCCGTTTTGCCATTTATTTTTTACACGTTATAGAATAGAATGCCATGCACACTGTTTCAAGCGCACCGTCGCATCCAACTGCTCCCTTTCGTGCCCATACTGCATTCCCTTCGTACCACAGTCGTGTTTGTCCGGTGTGTTTGAATGCAGCACTTCCGGCGCCTGCAATTATGGCCTTAGTCCAGCATGTGGCACGCTGCAAAGAAAAGCACAGGCGCGACTGCACCCCTGCTTGCCACGATCGTCCCAGCTGCAAGCTCCATCAATTGGCGCAATTCCATTGGCTGGGACCACCGGAGAATGCCAAACGTTCCTGCCTTTGGGACCTTGCGACATCTCCCGAGCTTTCCTCTTTTGCGACTAACTGGAATTTTCGCCCTGTAAGTTTTTTTTACTATTTTTTTTGGGCCCGTTCCGTGTCGCCTGCTCGATTACCGTGGCTTTTCGTTCACGTTCCCGTTCTTCCTTTCACGTTCCTTTTTCTTCTCTCCTGACATTTCCATCCCATCGAATCCGACGAAATCGACGACTGCGACGACAGAAGCACGAATTCCCACGGACACGGCATCACTCTCTTTGTCGACCAATCTCCCCTTTGCTCTTTCCCGTGCTATCATAGCTCCTGCCTTGTTTGCTCCAGTCTACCGAGGTGCTCCTTCTGCAACACTTTTTTGCGCGTTTTTCTATCGCGATTTTTTAATCACACTTAATATTTTATTTCACTTCATTCATCCATCCACCTCATCACCATCGCGTTCGCGCACCGTCCCATCGACAGCTCGATACCGATACCGACACCCTTTTCTCCTTTCCACACACACAATGTCTGCCATCCGCACGTCCACATTAGCCGCCGCCCCGGCGCGCCTGGCTCTGCGCCGCTCGGCACCGCGCCGCTTCCAGTCGACCTCTTCTTCGTCCTCGTCGACCTCGTCGGCCTCGTCGGCCTCCACATCCTCCACAACCGCAACCGATGCCGCCTCCAAGGCACGGCAGACGGCTGCGGACGTCACGTCCAAGGCCACGCAGGGCTTGACGCGCGTCACCTCGGCGGCCGGTCCCGCCCTGGCCGGCGCTGCCCGCGGCCTGAGCTCTGCGCTCGGCCGCGTCGGCGGCCGCACGGGTCGCTTCATCAACTTTGTCGAGCGTGCGTTGCACCCCACCATTGTCGCATTGTCGCCATGGATTCCCGTTGAAACAGTCGAGAAAAATCTAACAAGTTGACCAGGCCAAACCCCCTTTGTCGTCTACTACTCCCGCGTCGGCCTCGAACTCGGCCGTCTCGTCTTCCGCAACCAGAAGATGGCTCCTCCGTACGTGACTGGATGATGAACAAAAGAAGCAGAGACGGACCAGGGACGGACAAATTGCTAACGCTTCTTCTTTAGCCCCTTGGCCACCTTCCAGACTGCGTTCCAGAACGCGTGGGTGCAGCTCCAGAACCCGGCCCAGCTGCTCCAGAAGACGACTGCTTTCGCCAAGTCCGCCCGCAACCTCACCCCGACGCAGCTGGCCGCCGGTGGCGTTCTGGCCGCCGAGATCCTGGGCTTTTTCACCGTGGGCGAGATTGTCGGCCGCTTCAAGCTCGTCGGCTACCACACCACCGCCGCCCCGGCTGCTGCCCACTAAGCCCGTCGCTGATTGCAGTGGGCAGTTGCGAGAGTGTGTGGTGTGATGCGTCAGGGCGAAGAGAAGAAAGGAGAGGGGCAAGAACGTTTTTGAGGTGAAGCCTGGGCGAGACTGGCGGAAGAGAGACACGCCGGCTGTCTTTTCCCGTTTCTTCCTGCCTTTTCTCTCTCGTGGCATGGCATATTTTATCCCCTTTAATTTTCTACCATTGTTTTATCTTTCTCACCCTTTCCTCCCTTTTGTTTTTATCTTCTTTGTTTATCGACTGTTCCCACTACGTTTTTTTGCTTCACTACCTTTTTTGCTCTTCATCTTTTATCTTTTGTGTTGTTTTTTGTTCCTTTTCCCCATGTAAAACTTCCAAAAACGTGTACATCAGTTATTGCATCAATACGAAATCGGCAGGTTTGAGATGGGAACAGGTAGGTTAGAAACAGGCGGGCAAAGACAGGGCCCTTGGCGGATGACTGGAAGGCAGAAAGTTTGTCAAAGACGGTTAGTTCATGTCGAATCTCCATCGATATGAACGCACGCTTTGTCACGTTTCTTGTCTTTGTCAAGGTTGATTTGCACTTTATACTACTGCAGATTACAATAGAAAAAAAATACACAATATATTTTCATTTATCATTTATCATGACCGTAGGGCATCCCAAAGAAACTTTGTCCGTATGTTCGTTTCATTACAGTATTGGGTATTATATAAAGAAGATATCTGCTCCTGCCAGTTTGACAACGGCCTGTCGTTCCTGCCGTCTGCACACTCTGCGGTCCTTCTATGTCTTGCGTGCAAAATGCCATCACTCCTTCCCTGCCGGACTACCGCTCCTGCCGCACTGAACACTTTGCTGTCCAGATGTACCTGCGAGTGTTGATTAGCTTCATTCCCTCTCCTCCCCTTGACTTCGCTGTGCGCCTTTCTTTCTTCTCGCTTACATTGTACAACTTGCGGTGCATGACGGATCAGCCACCTCGCGCCGCACGTCGGCCATCAGGCGGTAGATGGTGTCCAAATCATAGCCGGCGCGCAGAAGCGGCATCAGCGTCAGGCCCTCGAGCCAGAGGTCAAAGGCGCGCGGGAACCACTTTTCGACACCGCCGCCGCGACGGCCACTTGGACTGCTGCTGTCGTGGCTGCCGTCGTTGTCGTTGTCGTTGTCGGTGCCGTCTTCCGCTGCCTCGTCGTCGTCGTCGCTCAAAGGAAATACCGACCGAGAATGTGACGAGGGAGACGATAGCGAGGACAACGACGGCAGCGACGTCCGTGTCCTTGTCGGGGATGCCGAAGTCGGGGATACTCGCGACGCCGACGCTCCAGCAGACTCTCTCCGGCCAAACGGCAACTGGTACGTGTCCTGGCGCACATCGACAAAGCCGGCTTCGTGCAGCGCCAAGCGCGTCTCGGTGGGGTCCACGCGCAGCGGCCGACCGGTGCGGTCCATGCAGTTGAGCAGGAGGCTGGCCCAGGCAGCCAGGCACGGGGACGATGGGGTGTTTCCGCTTCCGCTGCTACCACCACCACCGCCGCCGCCGCCGCCGCCGCCACCGATACTACTGCTACCCGCTCCTCCAGGCAATGCGGGCCGGGGAGTCCAATCGATCTCAACGTGCTCGATATAGCCGACGCCCGGGATGAGGTGGCTGTGGACGGTGGCGTACAGGCTGGGCCAATTGCGGACGACGCCATTGAGGCATCGGATGTGAATGAGGTCCCACGAGGCGGTGCCGAGCAGCCAATGTGACTCGATGTCAAGGCTCTGGAACTTGGCATTGGATGGTATTCTGATGGCACATCATCCAAGTTCAAAGCAAGGTTAGTTGATGAAAACGCCAATCAGATGGATTCAGGCAGGCGGGGGAGCGAGGACGGAGGAAACATACAAATGCGGCTGGAACGGAGCCAAGTCGACGCCCCAGACTTCAGACCGGCCGGCATACAGGTCGGCCATCTCGACTACCCAGAGCCCCGTGCCCGTGCCGAGGTCGAGGATGCGCAGGTGCTCGCTGGGCCGAAGCGGTGCACTATGGATGCGAGCACGGCCGCCGCCGCGGGCAAGGGTGGCCGCTTTGTGGAAGAGATCCATGCTGTGCGCCTCGACAGAGTCCCAGGGGAACAGGTACTGTGGACTGGTGGCTAGGAAATGCCGGCCATGTTGTTGTGTGGTCAGACTAGCGGCGGAGGGCGAGGATCGTCGTCCGGCGGGCGGCGAGCGTTGGGACGAGCCGCTGCCGTGTCTGCTGCTGCTGCCATGGCTGTCTTCGTGGGCAAAGGGTATGAACGACCCAAGGCTGTTGATGCGAGTGTGTGGGTTCCGGGGAGGGAGAGACATGGGGGAAATGTGGGCTGTGGACAGATGGACAAGTAGAGTTGAGGCTATTATGTGGAAGGAGAGACAACAACAAAAGAGAAGCAAAGGCGAGGGGTAAAGGCAGGAGGTATATGGGTGCTGAAGGAATGGAGGGGAACAAGAGAGGAGACGAGAAGACGAAGAGGAGCCGACAGAAGGAGGTAGGGATAAGGGTCAATGGCAGGGGTGGAGGATCGGAGCGAACTTTGAAGGAAATATGGGATCGGGCTCGATATATCGTTCTCTATGCAAGTCATATCCGTTTCTCATTCGTATTTATTCTATTTTGTCTTAGAGTTGCATTTCGAGTATATTCTTTCAGCTTGAGGCACGGGCCGCAACGGATACGAAGATGGCAACAAGAAATAAAACATAAATAAAAGTGACAATAAAAAGCGTCGAAGTAATACTGAATAGAACAAAGAGGAGGACAGAATAACTAAGAAACAAAAAAGAAATTCATCAAATGACGGAGCATTCAATAATTGCTGAGTTTTTGGGTGGCCGTTGTTTGCGACAAGGCAAGACAACACAGAACGAAGACTCGGAAAGGAGCAACTCGAGGGAGAAAGAAACTGAAGAAAGTAAACAAACAGCGAGAGGACAGGGACAATGGCGCCGACAAAAGACGAGAGAGAAATAAATCAACAAATAAAAGAAAACATAAAGCTGGAGGGAAAAAAAATCAAAACGTTCGGTCGGGTGAGACATGAAATGTGTCAAAACAAAGCGCATCAAAACAAGAAAACACGGCTGTGCCCGGTGCAAAGACTCGGACAGAAACACAACACGCTCGCGAAACAACGCTGTATCATAACAAAACGTAGGGCCGGATTTGTCGAGGCCAAAAACACAGCTGGCTGCAGGTCCAGGAAAGGCCTCGAGACAGGCCAGGGCTTCCTTTCGGCAATCTAACGGTGTGTTGTCAGTGACAGTCGGTGGAGAACACCGGCAGGAAAAGAAGAATAGAAAAGAACGAAAAGAGAGCAGAGACAAAGAAAAACAAACGCGGCCGTTCCGTGCGACCTTATTGTGCCAAAAGAGGAAGCGGACAAAATATACGACGAGCGAGGCCGGGTCCTGCATCATAGAAACATCAAGCATGGCATCGTGTGGCTGGCCTGGTCAGGCCCGGCCCATGACGGGCGGTTATGAACACATAAGAGGGGGAAGGACAAAAAAAAAAAAAAAAAAAAAAAAAAAAAAGAAGGAGGAAACAAGGTGTGACCCACGATCTCCGCATCTATGATTCGGCCGCCTGAGTAGGCCTGTGGCGTTCGTATTGTTCCTGCAGCCCACAGGACGGACAAGGGAAAGAAAAGAAAACGCTTGGAGGCCCGGCGCCTCGCTGACCATTGTTGTTTGGTTAAGGGATTAAGGGGATGTCACGAAATCGGACAACCAAGTTGGCCGACTATATTTTGTGCAAGTCCGTGGTTGGTCAAGATGGTATTTTAATTTTGAAAATGACCGGATGGTCGGTGCTTTCTGTGAAATTGTCTTGGAGACGTGTAAAAAAGAGAGAAAATAATAATAATACAGAGACTAGACTCCGACATAGCCATGTGCAGTCTCCTTCTTTTCTTCCACACCCTCAACTCCGGCGGCAAGGCATGACCACAGAGTCGCATCTTGCTTCCCACCGATCCCTTGCCGTTTCCGCTTCCGAGCGCTTGTCAGCTCCTTTTCAGCTCCTTCTCAGCTCCTTTCGTCTGTCGGCTCATCCTTTACCATCCTTCATTTCAGCAAAATCGCACATATTGAGAAGAATACGACGTTGTTTGCCGCCGGGCACGTCTATGTCCAAGGATTAGGAGAGAGGTTGTGATTAATTGGAAATAATAAATAACGTACATTATTTTTTTGTATTTCTTTTTTTTTTTAAGAAAAAATGAATGAATGAAAAGAAACAAAGAAACAAGTCTATAATTCTTCACTACATCCACGTTGCACACAACGTCCCGCTTACACGCCACGCATGCAAGACACCTCACAAGCGCGTGGTCACCGCCTATTCACATCTCGAATAGGTCGTGAGATGCAAACCCCCATTCCCATGCGTCCTGCTCCATCCTCGCCCCCATGTCCCATATCACGCATGCCAACCCGACGACGCTCCTTGGCGCCGGTTCGACGTCCATGTTCCCCTTCTGTCCAAGTCCTACCCCGCCAGTCTTTCCGCGAAAAACAGACATTCAGTCCAATCAACCCCTGCACATCGCCTCGACCGCCTCTTTTTGTTCTTGTCTTCTCTTCCTGTCTTGGAAAGCCCTCCGTTTCCTTCATCCCGACAGGCTGGAATAGCTAGCACTGGCCCTAGTTTACCGTCCATCCATGGTGACTGCCTGATCTGCGTGTGACCAACATACGAAGTAGGCCAGCATGCATGAGATGAGCTTTCTTTTTGTTACTTTTCTTCTTCTTTTTTTCTGCCATTGGTTTTAACTGTCCGTTTTCGATTTGTTGTGTCTTCTTCGTCCTTCCTTCACTCCACTTACTCTCAGACTACGTCGTTACAGCCCCCAATGGCGCAGAATGCACCCGCTTCCGCAAATTAATGGAGAGAGCAGAGACGGATACTACGACGAAAACAAAGAAAAGAAACTAGCAGAGACGAATTAAGCCCCGATGATACCCAACGCTCCTTGGAGAGAACACAAAGACCCATGACGCAGGATGCAGGAAGCCCAAGGATGCAGAGGATGCAGCCACAGGGGCCCAGGGCTCGGGAACGGCCAATTGGGTCCGAGGATCGTGGACGGGGGGTATGGAGATTTACTTTGGGCAAGTCAAGCAAACATGGACCGGATCTCTCTTTTTTATTTTTATTTTGTATTTTGTATATTATTTTTTCATCCGGGAAGAACGACAGTCGGGCCGACCCAACAAGCCGACCGGTGAGCAACAATTGAAAACAGGCAACCAAGAAGGAAGAAGGTGGATATACGCTACATGGAGGCTGGCGATGCTGTCTGTTTACTTTGGGTCCTGATTTTTTAATTTTCTATTTTTTATTGCACATTGCCATTCACGCCGTGTTTCAGAACGATTTCTACAACGCAAGGGACTGCCTAGCAAAGTCACAAATGGAATAAAGAAAAAGAAAATATCTCCTGGCAGGAGAAGCACAGCACCGGTGAGTTAACTCTTTGAGACCCGACGTAGCTAGACGTGGGACAGGACTTCTGCGCGCCAACGACCTCTCCGTGCGTCCTTGGATCAAGCAAAGGCACCATCTGAAAAAGAAAAGAAAAGTCCGAATGGTCTCGACCAATTCCAGTGGCGTGCACTGCATATGCAGGTTGATGCAAGGGGACCGGTGAAGGAAGAAGAAAGAATATGAACAAAAGGAGTTAAAAAACAGAGTAATGACTGAAGAAAGAAAGTGGAAATGCCAACGATCCTTACGTGCGTATGCCTACATAACAGAACACATCACCTACCCTTCCACATCTTACAGCACTATGCTATGGTCGGTTGGTTCTGTGTTGTTCTTTTATGGGCTTGAAGTGGCTGGAGTTCTGCCGTTCTAGAATGTCGGCTGTGTCGTCTGTTGGAACCGAGACGAGGAAGGGAATTAATAAAAAAAGAGAGAAAGAATACCAGAATACCATCGGATCGGGTCTTTATTTTGTGGTCTGTCTGTGAAAAAGCCCATCACACGTATCGTGGCTACGCCAGCGACCTGTTTGCCAACGGCACGAACGTGGACAGAGTACGGACTATGGACAATGGGAGCAAAGTTTGGATATGGATGCATTGTACATACAGAATCCAACCTTTGTCGGATTTGGCAAGTCGCCGTATTGTCGAGAATTAAAGGTGACAAAGGCTGGAACTGGAGAGGTGGTTCCGAGACGCAGACCACAAGCCATTGAGCGTTTGAATGTGAGCTGGAGATAAAGGATGGTGGATAAACGACAGAAAGAGATAAAGCAGGTCTTATGTTGCACTCGCGGACGGTAGAAAATGTCTCTTTTAACGAATGTGTCCCTTGCATCGAAAAGACAACAAGTTGCAAAAGCCTGTCATTTTGTCGGAAAAAAAACACAAGGCACAGAAATACGACGAAAATGCAAGGAATGAAAGACGAAGGCCAAACAGGAGAGCCAAGACAGAGGGCCTCGAAAGTCAACCACATACGACGAACCAGAATGGGACGAAGCGAGACAGAAACATGGACGACGTAGAAGACATGAAAGACTTCAGAGACAAGGGAGAGTTGCCCCTTGCTGAGCAGTTATCTCGCCTGGACTGGGATGAAAAGCAAGACAAAAATGAACTCCACACATGTCTACTCAAGGCGCCCTAACAAAATGACAGAGACAAAGGCCAAACAGATCAAAACGGACAATGCACTCGGCATCACAAAATCCAACAATAAATCAACAGAGGACGAACGCCCTCCCTCACCCCTCGGCCTCCATTTCGTATGCGTTGGACTTGTGCTTGGGCACAAACTTGAAGTCGGGATGTGCGGGGCCCAAGAACATTTCACTGTATTGTTTGCATTGTTAGCATTGTTAGCATGGCCAGCAGAGTCAAAGAAAAGAGGCCACAAGGATGCAAACGCCAAACCCACCTGATCTTGATCCAGTCCTTGTAGTTGCGGCTCGCCAGCAGCGTCTCCAGCTCGTTGCGGCCGCGGAAGGCCGGCGGCCGGTCGTTCAAGCTGGGCGGCAGGTACTCGAGCAGGCCGACGGGCACATACCGCGTCGCAAAGCTCAGGTACTCGAGCAGGAACCGCCGCGTCGTGCCCAGGCCGTACTCGTCCGTGCCCCAGGCCTCCATGCCGTACCGCGCAAACCGCTCCACGTACGCCAGGCGCTCCGTCGCCGACTTGTCCAGGTACTGGCCGGCCTGGATCTCCTCAAAGAGCCACGGCTTGATGAGGGCGCCGCGGCCAATCATGACCGCGTCGACGCCCGACTGCGCAAGCTGCTCCTGGTGCTGCACGTGGCTGTAGCAGTCGCCGTTGCCCAAAAAGAAGATGCGCGACGCGTTGGCCTGCGTGCGCGCGTCCGGCTCGCGCACCGTGTCGGCCAGCGCGTCGCGCTGCTCGTTGTACGACCGGACCAGCGCGGCGCACTCGGCAATGTAGCCCCAGTCGGCCGGCTTCTTGTAGCGCTGGTTGCGCGTGCGCCCGTGCAGCGTGATGGCCGCGCAGCCCGGCGCGCCCAGCCGCGCGCGCGTCTCCAGGCCGCCAAACGCCAGCCGCTCAATCACCTTGGGCGCCGTCGGGCTGTTGTCGCGCACGCCGATGCGCAGCTTCGCCGTGATGGGCACCTCGCCCGACACCGCGTTCATGCCGCGGATCATGCGCTCCAGCTTGTTGTGCGACTCGAGCAGCCCCGACCCGCCGCCCGTCTTGTAGATCAGGTCGATCGGGCACCCGCAGTTCATGTCGACGAGCCGCAGGTGCGGCAGCAGCCGCGTCATCGCCTCCGTCGCCTTGATGGCCATCCACGGCTGGTTCGCCGCGATCTGCGCGCCGAACTTGATGTCGCGGCGGTTGTCGTAGCCCGCCACCGGCGTCGTCGGCGTGTAGCGCGGCGCCTGGATCTCCGACGCGTGCGCCTTCATCAGCGCCCACTCCGGCTGCTTGCCCGTGACCATGTCCACCGCCAGCGCCATCTCCGAGTACGTCACCTCGCAGCCGAGCTCGACGCACAGCCGCCGGAACGGCAGGTTGCCCTGCGTCGTCAGCGGCGCCAGCGTCGGCGTCTCCGGCCCAAAGTAGATGCGCCGCTTCTCCGACGGCAGGAACGGCGGATCCACAAACTGGGCCCGGTAGTCTTGCACCAGTGTGCTCACGCCGGCGTCTCGCGGCTTGCTTTCGTCCGCGCCGTTCTCTGCGGTGGGAGCGGCACCGTCGCCGCCGTCTGTCGTCGTCTCTGCCGTCGAATCGGCAACCTCTTTTGTCGCGTCCGTGCCGTTTGCGTTGTAGATCTTCTTGACAATGTTCAGCTCGCCGTCGAGCCACCTGATGTACTGCTCCGACCGGCTCAGATCCATCCGCCGGCGCGTCAGGTTCTGCTTGTCCATGGCCGACACAATGTTGACAACGCCGGGACGTGCATCGTCGAGATCGTCTGCCGCCTCCGTCGACGCCTCGTCGCTGTTGCTGCTGCCGCTGCCCAGCAGCGTCAGCTCCGTGCGCCCGTCTTCGTGCTCGACCTCCTTCATGTGGCTCCCGACAAAGCGGCACTTCCAGCCCGACGGACACCGGCCAAACGCAGTAAACACCGGACACTTGCCCTCAAACGTCTCCAGGTCGCCGCGGCGGCCGCCCCCATACAGGTATTTGCGCAGGTCATGCAGCGCCCGGCAGTTGTCGCCGTAGCGGCACGACTTGGGCGAGAACTCGTTGGAGTGCGACACCGACGAGCACAGCTTCTGGGCGTCCCGCGAGCGGCCAAAGTCGCGGTCCTTGTTCTGGCCGCCCTTTTTGCGGTTCTTGCGTCCGCTGTGGCCGGCGCTGCCGCCGCCCCCTTCACGGCCGTCACGGCCCTCTGCCGTGTCGTCGTCCACATCAGCTTCAGCGCGGGACCCTCTTGGGTCGTCGCCGATGCCCTTGATCAGGTATCTGTCTTTCTGTCAGCCTGATTTTCATATGTACGTAGTGCAATTATGAAGCGAGACAGCCTCAACCGCAACGCACTCTTCCTTGATCATGGCGATGCCGTGGATCTTCTCGCGCTTCGCCGGCCCCTGCACACCGGCATCTGTCTTGACCCGCTTCTGCCGGTGCTCCGTGTCGTCGCCATGGCCCTCTGTGCCTGCAGACGGCGCATTGCTTGCAGGCACGTCCGCTGTGCTGGTTTCGGCTGCGGCGCCATTGCCAAGACTCCGCTTTACTGGCGAGCCAGGTACAACAGCCTCTGCGGTGTCGGTCTGCACGTTGGTATCTCCGTTTTCAGACACCATCGTATGAGATCCTGTCTTCGGGCGCCGAGACAGGAATATGCGTTGTGCTGTTGAGCTGCGGAGTGTAAATAAGAAAGAGCTCTAAGGAAAGGTTTTATAGACCCGATATATGCATATCAATGCACCAACCGGGGCGCTTCAGCTTATCCGGGTGTGAGCGTTAGACCTAACAAGCTCTCGCAGCCGTTTCCGAACATGGCACAAAAGCTCTCTGCTTTCATCGGTCATTCCTAAATCCCGAGTTTTAATCAATTGGGCCACTTTGTCTCGCGTTTCGTCGCATGAACTCGATGTCTTGTCACAGCTATCACCACATCTCGCCGTTGACTGCCGCTGCTCTAGCGCATGCTAGCGCCTCACTGGCCTTAACCCACTGAAGCGTTCCAGGGGGTTTGTCCAGGTGAGCCTGGCCCAGTCGTTCCTGCCAATCCACGACGTAATAATCAGGGCGGGGAGGGAAAGGAGGGGGCTCGTGCACCCTGGAAGTAAAAAAGGCAAGACCGTGTGGGCGGGCTGCGGAAGCGGCGTCCCACTAGCTCCGCACAGCTTCCAGGTGCTCTCCTTCCCAAAGCCAAAAGGTCCAGCCCGTCTCACATCTGGTTCTGTCTACCGCCGCACTCTCGACACACAGACCCAACGAACAACCACCAACCGAGGACTCGCCGTTGGATGCACACCTCGCCCTGGTAAACATTGGCAGCCCCTTTCTGGCTTGGTCTGGGTCTCACCTCCTCTCCCGCTCCTCTTGGTCCCTGCGAGCAGTGTTTCGGGCCTCGTCGTGCCCTCGCCTATCGACAACCTCGTCGTTGACCTGGAACTTTGCTGCATTTTTTTTTCTTTTTCTTTTCGTTTTTCTTTTTCTTTTTTGTTATTTCGTCTCTGGCGATCTCCACCTCGCTGACCTGCTGGCGCTATTCGACCATCTTGGTATCTCAAAACATAGTCACCTCCACGAGCTTCGCCTTTACCCACGCCACTCTCCTCGCCGGCCTTTGCAATTCCCAATCGTTCCCCACACGACTATCCTCTGTCGATACGCCGCTTTGCCGACAGACACCCTCTTCCCACTCGAGCTAGCATCGGCCAGAAACCTCGCCCCGTGGCCAATGCGCCCTGTGGCTCGGCATGGCTGACACAGGCCGCCAGACGCCGCGCTCGCCCCAGCGCTCCAAGGTGATGCGGTCGCAAAAGATCCAGCAGCTGGCCTCGCCCGCCGAGGACGAGGCCTCGACCTTTGACGACAGCCACCACCAAGGCCACGGCAGCGGTGGTGGTGGTAGCAGCGCCCGACGGCGACGTGAGCAGCGCGACCGTGCCAACAGCACGACCAGCACGTCAAGCGCCAACACGACCGCACCCCCCACCGCCGCGATCCCAGTTCCGCCCATTCAGCGCAGCCACACGCCCGGCCACCTGTCCACCAAGAGCCAGGACCGCCGGCGCAAGCCCACCGAGCTGTCCATCCGCCAGCGGTCGCAGTCGTCCAGCTCGCTGTCTGCGGCGGCCACCGCCGCTGCTGCCGCCTCGGCTTCGTCAGCAGCGCCCGTGCCGTCGTCCAACGCAGACTCGCCCACCACGTTCCACCTCTCCGTTTCCAACTCCAAGGCTCTCGGCCGGGCCGGCGGCGGTGCCGGGCCACTCACAACCTCCGTGTCCACACCATCGGCACGGTCACCCTATCGCGGCGGCACCGGTAACGGGACCGGCAACAGCGACGTGCACTCCACCGGCGGCGGTAGCGGCAGTGGCAGCGATTCCCAACCCGCGGCCGAGGGAGATGGCCGCCGCAGGCCATCGGCTATGCGGTCAACATCGGCCATTGCCAGCAAACCGAGTGTGTATGGCAATGTTGCGGGGGGCGGGTCGTCAAGCACAGTACGCTCGGGCGGCGGCGGCGGCGGCGGCGTAGGCAGTAGTTCGTCGTCACGCGCTACACCAGCAAGCACAACAAGCGCAAGTGGTGGCGGCCGTGGGATTGGAGGTGGTGGCGGCGGGAACACCAGCGACCGACTGTCCAAAGGACGACCCGCCGGCTACACGGCATTTCCGCCCTTGGCTGACCCAAGCACAGCGCCCGACGTGCTGCCCGCGCCCTCGTCGGGCATGTACTGGACACGGGCGCCCGTGTCTGGTGTGCGGCATCCCAAGCTGCGTGCGCACACGGCGACGCTGATCGGCTCCAACATCTACGTCTTTGGAGGCTGCGACGCGCGCGCGTGTTTCAACGACCTGTACGTCTTTGACGCCGACTCGTTTCACTGGACCAAGCCGCACGTCGTCGGTGATATCCCGCTTCCCCTGCGCGCCATGACGTGCACGGCCGTCGGCAAGAAACTCGTCGTCTTTGGCGGTGGCGACGGCCCCCTGTACTACAACGACGTCTACGTGCTCGACACCACCAACTTCCGCTGGTCGCGCCCGCGCATCTCGACCGATCGCCCGCTTCCGTCCAAGCGCCGCGCACACACGGCCTGTCTCTACAAAAACGGCATCTACGTGTTTGGCGGCGGCGACGGCATCCGCGCGCTGAACGACGTGTGGCGCCTCGATGTCAGCGACACGACCAAGATGGTGTGGAAGCAGATCAGCGGCACGCCCGACACGGACTCCCCAGACGTGGACGGCGACGGCGGCTCTGCTGCCGAAGGCGGTCCCTCGTCCGCTGCAGGTACGTCCTCGGCGGCGGCTGCGACGGCGGCCAAGGACACGGGAAAGGCCACCGGCCTCGGCGTGACTGGCGCTGGTCTCGCGGCCGGATCGTCCACGGCCACGTCCACGGCCACGACCAGCAAAAACGGCGCGGCGAATCCTGCGCCGTCCACGGCACTCTTTAGCAGCAAGGAGGACCCGGCTGGGGCGGCGTTCCTCAACCAGCCGCACCTGCTGAACCAGGCGCGTCCCAAGGCCCGCGGCTACCACACGGCCAACATGGTGGGCACCAAGCTCATCATCTTCGGGGGCTCGGACGGCGGCGAGTGTTTCAACGACGTGTGGGTGTACGACGTCGAGACGCACCTGTGGCGCGCCGTGTCGATCCCCGTGACGCACCGGCGGCTGTCGCACACGGCCACGATTGTCGGGTCGTACCTGTTTGTGGTGGGCGGGCACGACGGCGCCGAGTACTCCAACGACGTGCTGCTGCTCAACCTCGTGACCATGACGTGGGACCGGCGCAAGGTGTACGGCCTGCCGCCGAGCGGCCGTGGGTACCACAGCACGGTGCTCTACGACAGCCGGCTCCTCATGATTGGTGGCTTCGACGGCGGCGAGGTCTTTGACGACGTGTGGACCCTGGAGCTGGCCGTGCACGCCTACTACTCGCAGATCAGCCACTTTACGATTGAGGTGTAATCCTCGATGTGTTTCGAACATTTTCTCTTCTTTACAACGGCGGTGTTTGTTTATGCGGGCTTGGTTGCCATTCGCATTTTGAGCTTTTGTATTTTGACCTGGGTTTTGTTACTATCCGATTGCCTCTTTATGTACGGAGCACGAGTTTATGACATTTTTTTAACAAGAAAGACGCAAGGGCGGCAGGCTTCTATGTCGGCAGAGGGGATTCTTACCAAAAGTAGCGCAGCATAGAATAGACATGGAGCATGTTGTTAATATTGTTTCGTGTGCTATCATGCATCTCCACTCAGATGTTCATTTTGAACGTTATCTTTCCGTTATATCCTCCAGTATAGTATGCTCATTCTATGCCTTGGATCAGAAAATTGACAAATAAACAGAATACAGCTGCTTTTTCTGTCCGACAAGCAGGATTGTTGTAGACTCTGTACCAAAGACCAACGGATTCAGTTTAAAAAGATATGCAAAACAGTAAACGCCTTGTCTCCTATAGATCGAACCGCGAAAGGACAACAAATAAAACAAACGCCGTGTCCATGCAAAAAAATCAAGATGAAAAAAAGATAATGTGAGAGGGGAATGGTGTATGTCGCGGGTCGCAGGCAACGTGTAGGTCGTAACGCGCGCAAGAGGATGTCAAGTGACAATCACTCCTTACGACTGCGTCAGTTGTGTTAATACAGATGATGCAGCCGGACGTGTGCCGTCTTTTGAGACAACACCGGGGGGGGGTCAATTCTCAGCGGGAACACCAACTTTGTTGTCTTGTTTGGCCGAGGGAGCGGGCGCGGCCTTGGCATTGGCCTCCTTCTGCTCCTTGGACTTGGCCAGGCGACGCTCCTCGGCGGCGACCATGTCCATCCACAAGTCCTGGCCCTCGTACTCCTCCTTGTGGATGCGCTTCTCAATCAGCTTCTTGTGCTCCGGGTCGTTGGGGTCGACGACCTTGACCGTCTCCCAGCGGCCCTTGCCCGACTTGGCGTCGCTCATCTCGAGCGTGGCCGTCCCCAGGATAACGGCCAGCGTCAGGCCCTGGGCGTACACACGTGCCTGGACAACCTTCTGGGCGGTCGTCAGGTACTTGTTGCGGCCGACGAGGGCCAGGGCGATGCCGATCGAGGCGGCCCAGCTGCACATGACAATGGAGTAGCGGTTCTCGCGCGCCCACTGCAGCGTCTTGTCCTTGCCGGACTCGCTGCTGCGCAGCTCGCTGACCGCGCGCTGCGACGCGTCCTGGTAGCCGTACATGGAGTCCCGGGAGCGGGCAAAGGCAATGGAGTTGCGCTCGGCGACGATGATGGCGGACGCCGAGGTCGCCGAGGTGACGAGGAAGGCGCGGAAAGGCAGGGTCAGGTTGCGGACGCCGGCATAGCGGCGCGAGGCCGCGGTGAGACCGAGCAGGCCGACTGCAAGGCCAGCCGCACCGCCGATGAAGCCGCCACGCAGGACGGCGTCGTAGTGGGCCTTTTCCTCGTCCTTGGTAACGACCTTCATCGTGGCGAGTGCGTGTCGACGGGATTGGTCGACGGGGTTGGCAGATGGGGTGTCTTTTGCGAAAGAAGAGTTCAATTGACAATGTCAACAGGCACGAGTTGTAGGCGGAGAATGGAGGAAGAGGAAAAGTGTCGATGTTCTTTTTTTGGCGGGGTGAGAGAATAAGAGGCGAGGAAGGTCCCGTTGGCTGAATTGGGAAGCTTACGGGGTTTGCAGAATCGACTGACGTCTTCCTTTTCCCGGTGTTCGGGTAGGTGCGATTCGCTGCAATTGGCGTTTTGGCAGGCCCTTGTGTGGAGACGGCAGATAGGGAAGGAGCTGCTGGTTCGCAACACTAAACGCTGCAAAGAGCGGGTGGGAGCTAAATTTGAGAGGAAAGAGCGCCTAGAATCGCGTGCGTCTCGCTTCCGCGGAAATGGCCTGCTTTCTGTAATAGGAAGGATGTCGTACGTTGTTTGCGATCAGTGCTGTGAGGACTGGAACAGCAGGGACAGTCGGTTTGTAGGCGGGGAGGGTACAATTGGTTCTCGGGTTTCTGCTGTCGAGCTCCAATAGTGATGTCCCCCAATAAAGTATGGTGTTTTGATGCAATGGATGCAATGGATGCAATGGATGCAATGGATGCAATTGGCGTATGCGGTGTCTTGATGTTATCTTCGGACGAGACTGGAGTGGCAAACAGGAACTTGCATGGCCATGGGAAGAGAACCTTTATATCTTGACAATGTGCTGCTGCGCCGAAACCCATGTGAAGGACACGAGGTTATCTTTCTTGACTCCCTGGTACCTGAGCGGCCGTGACGTCAAATCGCATTTCACGGGAATTAATTCTGTCAAAAAAGACCATGAAAATCTTATTCTAGAAAGAGCGTTCTCTTTTCTCCGTGGACACCTTCCGTCGTTGGCGTGTGTGCGCATGCCTGACGCAAAATTAGGCACTACGGCGGTGCATTTTGGCAGGAGCAGAGGCCGTTCAAACCCCGATTTTCGTCCGTCAGAGTCCCGCAAAGCGTGGCACAGGGAAGGCACGAGGAACGTTCCGGGTTCTCCCATTTCGCAGGTCAGTATTACGGGGCCTTGCAGGCACAGTGGTGCCATTACACCATATCTGCCACCACTATTGACGGGCGTTTACGTGGCGCCCAGAGAATAGGGATTTGAAGCACGCGAATCCCACAGCACTCACAACCAGTCTGATCACTAAAGGTATGCTTGACAGCTGTTCAGATGAGAATATGAACACACAGCCAGCCTGTTCTTTTTCGTCGCCGTTTGGTCAAGTCTGCAGTCGAAAAGGCTTAACCTCAGCCGACAAAAAGCGCAAATGCTATTCTGGGCTTCTGGAGACCGCGGCACGTTGTCATGCTTTTTCTTTACAGGTCGTCCGGCGAGAATCGGTTTGCTTCGTTCAGTTCTGATGTGCCTTCTGGAACAAATCGTAGCTTCCCTTTCCATAACGGCCATTTCTCGGAGACGGGCAAACACGGCAGCAGCGCAACTGTAAAGCAGGAATCAGCAGTCCGCAGGGGAAAATCGCATATTGGCGCTGGAAATTCGGGACTTCGGCGTCTGCTTATTAAGGCAGGTGGCTTGTTGGGGAAATTTGTGCCTTAGGCACGATTCAGTACCAGCTGCAGCCAACCAATCATATTGTCCTAACATGGCCATCCAAAGTAGTGTTAGTCCCCTGCAGGCCAAAAAGCGGTTGGCACTAACAGAACCGACCCCTGCCAAGCGAAGAAAGAGAGCAAAAAAAAAAAAAAAAGAAGAGACATTCGAAACAGCAAAGCAACTTTTCGGGACAGAAGGAAGTACGGGTGTTGTGTTTCTTTGGGATATATGTTGTTGAGGGTTAATCTCTACTGCAGAGCACGGAGAACATCGTAGAATCATACTCTCTTTTTTCCCGGGCCTCGCCCGAACAAAATTGAATCAAAGAAAAAGATCAGCGCAGCGAAGCGGTGATGAGAAAACATTCGAGGCAAGCCGTCTCCACCGGCCGCAACGGTGGTTGCTCCAACACACACACTCAAACAAAACGAGAGAAAAGAAAGGAAAAAAAAGCAGGGTTGCTACACAATCAAATCGGGCAATGGGTCGTGTGTGGACTTCATCGGACGGCGTTTAATCCTCTCCCCTTCATCCTTGCCTATCCACACCCCGTCTCCATTCATCCCTGTTTGACGATGCTGCTGAAGAAGACGGTGATGGTAAAGCAACTGGTTGTGACAAGAGCCGCCGCTTTCTATGTTTGCCTCGGTTATTCTCCCTTTTTCGCCCCCAAAAACGGACAACATATAGCAAGGTTGTACGCTTTCATTATTTATTTTCTTTCTTCTCATCCTTTCCCATGCAAGCCCCTCCATTTTCCTTTCAAAGTACGATATATAAGTAGCATGTCATACTATCAGTGCTTGTTTACTGCGAAATTCTTCGTGAAATTGATCCTGCTTGCGTCTACGGCGCACTTTCCTAGTCGTTTTTTCTTCTGTCCCGCGAAAGCGGTGAACGACTCGCCCACATTGTACCGTGGGGGCCTCTTTTTTGGTGGGCCGACTGGTGGGTGACGGTTCAAATTATGTTGTACAACAGAGTAGGTGTGATTTCTTCTCATATCGAAAACTCTGATCACATTGCACATGTTGTATACATTGCCATGCGCTGCATGCGCTGTATCCTGCATGCAATGGATTCTGAGGGCGAAAATCTAACGAGATGATCTTTTCTTTTTTTTAATTTCTTTCCATCGCTTTTTCGACTGCATGAGTTCGTTCCGCGCGCGGACCCGTCTGCAAGTCTCTGTATTATCTGCCTACGGTGGCCGTACCAAGGTCGGGCAGAGACTGGAACGGGGAGGCGAGATGAGCAACGAGAAAGAGGATTGGAGATGAGATGAAAAGGGGATGAAAGTCATCAGAAGCAGCGCCAGTTGCCGCGTATGGCGAGGACCGACGTCTTTTGAGACTTCAATCTCCCGCTATATGTATTACTTCGTTTGGAGTCCGTATTGTCCGGCGTAGGGCGGTAACGTGAAGCTGCATCATGGGTCCGGGGTTTGTTCTCTATATTTCCCTTCTCCAGAGGACGCTCGTTGCATACAGTTTGCCCTTTCCTGACTGTGGTGGACACCGTAGTACCTCGTCCTCCATCTTGCCCCCGGAGTGCGGATCGGGTGCCACTACGTATCTGTGGTTTGAAGGAGCGGGTTTCAAGACGTACTTGATATGGGGAGGTGGAGAACTACTCTATCAAGCAACAAAAAAAATCACTGCTATTCGAGATACAAAATAGCTTATCTCTTGCGTCGAAGCGACGTCTGTTTCACGCCCAGACGTTGCTATAAATGGAATCGGCTGGCATATCTAGATCAGTCGATCGACAGCATTGTCTGCCAAAATAGCAAGGGATATCTCGAACAAAACACTAATGCTGGTTGCTTGGTCTGGATTTACGGTACTTTTCGAAGAGAACGAAATAGGACACAACAAAGAGAAAGATGGAAGGGGGGACTCGAACGGGCCATGGGATTACAATAGAGTAGTTGCATTGCAACGGGATGAATGTGAATTGGCAATGGTAGGAGACATCTGGTCAACCCCCCAAACCCGCCAGGGAGGGCCTCATTGGGCACTTGATGTGCTCGCTAAGGCGAGGGAGGGTGTGAAGTCAAGGTCAAATGCACGAGCGATGTCAGGGCGAACGGCACCATGTGGCAGGAGGCGGCTGGACGAGTTGATTCGGAGGCTTGGTGTGGTGGCACTTGACGGCCCTGCCCCCAATGCCTTGCAAGGTCTTCTGGTTTCTGTTTTTTTTTTTTTGCCATGGCGGATGCCAACAACAAAGTGAACAGGAGAAGCACCGCAAAAGCGAGGCGAGATTGTCAGGTTTCTTCGACAGCTCGCCGCCTGCTGCCCCAGTCTCTCCCGATCTCCCTTCTCTCAACGTTGGTCGTCTCACTTGGACTCGCTTCGCCTCATCGACGTCGACAGGCAAAGCATCCAGCTGTCGTTTGTTTGCTTTGCCGGCCGTCTCCCACCCCATGCCCAGCCGTGTGTTCTCTTGGCCGTTTGGCCATGCCGTCAGCCGCGTCTGTTGCCGTCCTGCCGTCGTACCTGCCTCTGGGACGTTGCAATTCATGCACCGGCCTCCACGGAAGCGGTGAGCAGCAGAGAGCACACCCAAGAGCATTTACGACAGCCAAATAATGCCACGCGTGTGGCGATGCTTGGCAGTTTGCCGCCCCTACGAATATGCCAACTCCCGATTGTTCCTGGCACTATGTAAAGCTCGCTGTAATACGTCGTAATTACTTTGTATGCTAGCTTTCCAAGACTTTAGCGTGTGTGTCTGGGTCTGCTGGAGGACTTTTTTTGTTATTTCAACCCCTGGTTCTGTCAGCACGCCGTACGCCACTGCATCCAGCAGGCTGTATGACCGTGAATCTTGGGATCACAAAATGCGACTCCCGTCCCGACCAGGCGCATGCATATTCAGCAACGTGCAGCAGAGTCGCCAAGGTGTACTAAAGGCGCAGACTGTTGCGGTTCAGTTCTCTTGAAAGGACGATTATGGTTACATCGTGATGATGAGTCGAACATGGCCAGGCTGCCATTGCTATAGTGTCATGCATCCTCCCGGATGACTCTCTGTCGTTATTGCAAAGGCTCGCTTTCGATTGAGATGCCACGCACAGAGGTGGCTCACAGAGTCGACAGCCTGTAGTCGTATTGGGGGCGACGTTTGTGGACGGCGCATTCCTTCCCTGTCTGACCTTGCTTGCCGTCTGTGTTCCGGCACCCTCCTGCCAAATTCAGCCTTCAGCATGACACCCGTCTCTTGTCAAGCCGGGCCTACCACTTTGCCGTTTTATCGATTTATTGAATTATCGTCATCTCGGAAACTCTTCGCTCGCCACTTCTGTTGTTTCTCTAGAACCCTGGCCCAGCACGCTCCAGTCCTTCGGCAGCCTCGGTTCCACTTTCACAGAGCAAGAGTAGCCGAACGCCCCTGTAATCGGAGCCACACGACTGTCGTATTTGGTCCTTTGAAAGAAAGAGCGACCGCCGTAACGACCGTCTTAGGGCCGATGCACTACTTTGTAGGCGGTCCTTATTTTTCGACTTGCCGCTGCAACGACCCAGTCAGAGCCCACTTTGTCTGTAAGATACGGACGGTCGGGAAGGTGCCACCCATCCCGACGAGCTCTTCCTTTTACCATATTCGGACAAACGAGACCAGCGCGATCTGCCCCTGCCCTTTGGGTAAGCTGTTTGCTGTTAGCGCAGTTTTGTCGTGTTAGTCGGCCCATCGCCCTTTCCGTCTTTCTGCTTGGATGCATTGTGTCAACCAGACTTTTATTTCCCTTTATTTTCCGATTTTCTACTTCCACGCTGGGATGCTCTCACACTCTCTTTCAGCGCTTCACACCATCGGTTGGCTTCTCGCGTGCAAGCCTTGCCTGCTGGTCTCTCTCGTGCAAACGCTCGCTCACCATAGCTTCATTCCCCCTTGGCTTGTGCGTTTGTCTGACCCGCGGTCGCACTGTCCCTACGTCAGTAAATCGTACTTTTCCCGGCCTGCGCCTCTTGTTTTCTTTGTTCCCATGTCTCAACCTTTTTTATGCCAGGCGGTTCGGCTCCTTGTAGCGCCTTCCCTTGGGTCCTTGGGAGTGTTCGGTGGCGTACCTGCGATCGCCGTCTTCTGGGCTTCGGAGACGACCCAACGGATCGTCTCTTGCCAAGGACTAGTCTTTTGTGTTATCATTGTCCCTTCGTCCTCTCGCTCTTTGCACTCACCATATACAAAAGGCCAGCAAAGTCCAAACCATGACAAAGGTAGCCAAACCACAAGTGGCCAACCAAAGAGCCGCCGTGTTATGGACCCTTTCGGCCTCGTGTCATGAATCCTTTGAATGCGGAGCCGAAGTCTCGCTCAACAACGCCAGGCCGCCTCACTCTCTTCCTCTTCGTTTCCTACTTGTTTTGTTGTATGGCTTCGTGCAAGGCCTGTGGTCGATTGTCATATTTCCCTATTTCTCGCGGTTGTCCTGTGCTTTGCCGAGCTTTTTGTAGATCATAGGTCCTATGGTTCCACAGTCTCCAATCGAAATCAGACGACTGATTGTAGATTCGCGTTGATGAAAAGACGGCCTCGTAAGAAGTAGTAAACGAAAACGGAGAGCGATAATACTGTAGATGGTACGGAGTGTGAGTGGTAGTCGACCACAGACCAGCCGCCCGAGGAAGCTACACGACATGTTATATTCTATTTTACTTTTCTTTATTTTTATTTTCGTCTGTCAACCCCCGAATCGTGACTCGTTTCTGTTTGCCTGGTTTACCTTGCCTTTTCTCTTTCACACCCTTTCACATGTCTCGTCTTCTCGAGATACTCACCACTGCCATCCATTGTCGTTATTCCCGTCCTCCTCCTCCACCCCTCCCTCACTTTTGCCCAAGTTGGCTTGACTGTATTTTGACCTCGTTCGCACCGTCCTCTCAACTTGCCGTCGTTCCCTCCGGCCGCCTTTTCCACACTTGCGCATACCGCTTACAGTTCGCCGTTTCTGCGCCCTCGCCTTCCTCCTTCCTAGCCGCCCCAGGGAGATTTCATCGTCATGCCTCCTGTCGGCCCGCCTCACAACGCTGCACGCTCGTCCTAGACCTACATATCTTGCAAAACCGTAAGCCATAACTTTGTGCAAGCCGTTCCCGCGTTTCGGACAAAGAAAAGAAGACGGGGTATTGTCCTCTTTCTTCCCTTTTTCTTTTTCAGTCATTTTTGTCACCTTGCTTCTCTTCCTCTGGATCATTTTACTCGGTTTTCTGTCCTCCCCAACCTCTCGTGTCGTCTTTTACCGTCTCTCACCGTCCCTCACCGTCTCTCGGCTCATCCTGCTTCACCTTCACCTCGTTTTCTTTCGACTCGATTTTGTTCTGTTGTGCATGCCGCCTGCTCCGCCTAGCTGCAGTGTTGCTGATCCACACACCGCCCACAGCACTTACATGCAGGTCAATCCGGACCTCGATCGCAACGAGTGATATACAAGTGCAGCGACAAACAAAGTCTGTTTCCTATCTTTTCCAGCTCAAAAAACAGCTCCCTCTCGCCTTGTTGACGGCCGTCGCACCTGCACCGAGTGTCGTGCCTTCCAACACAAGCTCCCCGCCTTCCGTGAGCAGCGACGTCCACCGCGCGATTTGACACCTCTCGATCGCTCCTTCCGTTTTTACTGTTTCCCGAACCAAAACACACTCGCGCTCCTTCCGTTCCGGTCCTCCTTCCGTTGCCGTTGCCCTCGCCCCTTCTGCTCTTGTCCCATTTCCTACGTCCTTCCTTCATTCTCCTCTTCTCTTCCTTTCTCCTTCTCTTTCCCACAACGAAATAAACTCTCCTCACCTTTCCTCTTTCTCCTCCTCTCCCTCCTCTCCAAACAACATCGCCCTCGTTTCCCCCTTTGCCGTCCATCTTGACGATCTATCGGCGCCACACTGCATCCTTACTCACCGTCGTCATTATTTTGCCCACTTTGCGACGACGACGACGCGGACTCGGACGCACAAGTACGCACTACGCCGTCCAAGCATATTTGACTGCACGACTGCCGCACAGTCACTCTCCTACATATCGCTTCCCTTTCCATGCCTTCATCTTCATCCACTTCTACTCTCTATTCCCACGCCCCATCTGGTTACTGTGCTGGTCCTGCACTCGCGTTTGTCGCCCTAGGCCGCCTCGGCCGCCTGCCAACAATAAGCGCCACCCACACATACGGCACCAAATCGCCTGGCCGCTTGTTCCTCTCAGAAACCCACTCGTGCCACTGGAGACGCTACCACCACAAACTCCGTGAACGCACGCCCCTAACGTCCCCTGGGCCCAGATCCATCAGTCCTCGAGACGGCGCTAGTCCGCGCCGGTTTTCGCCTTTCTGTTCTTTGACGGGCTCGACGGTGGACGAGAGCCCCACCGGAGACGCCCCAGGCTCACTTATAGCCTCTTTTACAGGCTGCCAGGCGTCCAGGCTGAGCGCCAAGTACCAGAGACTTCTACCAGCCACAGGAAGACACCATGAAGAAGGCGTTTCGGTGGTTTGGTGCAAGTAGCGACGACCTCGCGTCGTCTCGTGCGACAGCCGCCTCAGCGTCCACGAATTCCCAGCAGCAGAGTGCGTCTGCAGCTACTCCTTCTGGAGCATCTCCCGCTGGCGCTTGTCCTCGCCGAGGTGCTCCCCTCGCCGCCGCCACCTGCCGCATGACGCCTGCAACTGCCACTGCGGCCCTTTCAGCACCACAGTCACGCATTTCTTCGCACGAGTCCTCGGTGCGCAAGACTCCTTCTCTTTCCCACAACGCCAGCTCCAGCACTGTGAATCCCCCCACCGCCCACGGCTATCGCGTATCTACTGACGCTCTTGCCACCACCGCTACCATCTCTTCCGCCTCAATTCCATCTTCACCCTCACCATCCACCTCATCCTCCCCCTCTCCTCTCCTTTACTCATCACACTCTCTCTCGCCTACGCCACAGCCAGCCACTCCTCATTCCGCATCCCCCGACGACAGCCTTCACAGCGACTTCGACCTCTTCCCCCACGCCCGCCTTGTCGACTCGGTTGCTCACTGCAGCCTGAAGGAGGTCTCCAAATTGCCGTCGCCTGTTGTCGTTCAGCCGCTGTCGTCGTCGGCCTCCCCTGCCGTCCTCACTCCCTCTTCGCCCGCTGTGACTGCATCCCCTGCGACAATCGTGCCCTTGAATCCATCGGCCCATCGACGTCTTCTGTCGTCGTCGCTTGCTGGTAGCTCTCCGCCGAGAAAGCATCGTCGTCTTTTTACCGACGACCAGCACCGTGGCACTAGTCGCTACGAGACGGACGACCTTGAGCGCCCCTCTCCGACGTGCCCCACCAAGTCTTCTCAAACGCCGTCAACTACATCCTCTACGCCAATCTCGCCCTCAACCACATCCACACCCTCGACCGTCAGACGGACATCGCCCGTCGGCTTCGACGCCGACATCGACAGAGACATCAAGGAAGGGAACGTGATAGGAACACCAACCGCCTTTGCCCTCGGCATCTCCGTCAACTTTCGTCGCCCTGTCTCTTTTCGCAACCACAGCCCTCACACCCCTGAGAACCATCAAAAGAACGTCAACATGACGTCCAGTCACCCATTCGAGACCGCCATGAATCGCGGCCGCCAGGACTCCTTTGTCAGCGCCGGGCCCAAGCCCATCTCCATGATCAACCCCAACCGCACCGATGCCCACCGCGCACGGCGCGAGAGCCTTGCGGGCAGCCTCATGGGCGGCGGTATGAGCTGGGGCGGACTGTCTGTCAGCAGCTTCATTCGGGACGAGTAAGTTTGCGAATCTCTTCTTCCTCCCCCCACCTATCCGTTCCCAAATCTGTCTATCGCACTTCAATCGCATTGTGCATGCCATACCGTTGTTCCATCGCGCGCCTGCACTTCTCAGCCATCTCATCTGCCACCCCATCTATCAATCGGCGCTCTCTCTTCAATTCGCATCGTTCTTTTCCTGCGACGATGACCGTTTCTAATGTCCATTTTTTTGTCATTTGCAGGATGATGGGTGTTTCTATGGGCACGTCGCCAAACATGGCGGCCCACCAATCGCCATCTCTACACTCCACCTCGTACCTCCCCAAGATGGAGGCCAACTTCATGCGGGATTTCATGTGCTGTGACCGTATCTGGCCCACCATGCACGACCTCCTTCAGCACTACGAGGAAAGCCACACCCGCCAGGCGCCGTCGACCTCGCGTCATGTTGGCGGCAATACGCTGTCCATCCCGGGCAGCCAGCGTAATGCCAACGGTGCGTCACTCGGTGTCCCCGGCCAGTCCAACCTTCAGGCCATTCAGCAAGGTCAGCTCGGGCAGGCAAGCAGCCGCCCGGGTGGCGCGCCCGCCAACGGCAACGGCAACGGCCTGAGCATGGGCCTCGGTGTCGGTGGTTTCCAGCAGATGGTGCGCCAACAGCAGCTCCAGCAGCCAGCCGGTGGTGTTCAGCAGCAGCAGCAGCAGCAGCAGACACATTCCGGACAGGCTACACCAATAGCCCCTAAGCACCAGGCGCTGGCGATGAATGACGACATGGACGCTGTGGGCGACATGGAGATGGACGATGCCGTTGGTCACATGGACATGGACGACAGCAGCAGCAGCAATCAGCGCACCATCCAACAGACCCGCCAGCTGTTCGGCCAGCAGCGGCCACAGCTCAACCTCAACAGCAGCGGCCTCGCCCACCAAGCCCTGCGCACATCCAACCCGACCACCCCAGCCGCGGCGAACTTTGGTTTCGCCAACAACCCGACGGTCTCGTCGGTCAACACTCCCACCCTTAGTACCCAGCAAGGCTTTCCCAACCAGACGCAGTTCTCCCACGAGTCCACGCCGGACTTGGACGACGACGAGGACGTTGCCGGCCTCGGCCTCAAGATGGATCTGGGCAACATGGACATGACCAACAACTTTGGAATGGGCTTTGCGAACAACCTGGGCGGCCTTGATTTTAGCACCATCAACGACCCTGCGAAAAGCTTGTACAGTCCCAATGGTGCCGCTGGTGGTGGATCCCCGCAGCTCAGCCAGCAGCAGCAGGCGCTGGCGCAGCAGCTGGCCAATTTCAATCTCGACCAGTCGCAGTTCCCGCCGGGTACGGACACGGCGGCTCTTCTACAGCAGATGAGCGCCGCCTTCCTGCTGCCTGAAGAGCCCAAGCCCTTCCGCTGCCCTGTCATTGGTTGCGAGAAGGCCTACAAGAACCAAAACGGCCTCAAATACCACAAGGCCCACGGCCATGCAACCCAGCAACTGCATGAGAACGGTGACGGCACCTTTTCGATTGTAAACCCGGAGACGTCTGCGCCGTACCCGGGCACCATGGGCATGGAGAAGGAGAAGCCTTTCAAGTGCGACTATTGTGGCAAGCGCTACAAGAACTTGAACGGTCTCAAATACGTAAGTGTCCACCCCAACTCTCAACCTCGTATCTCACTCATTCGCACGTATTAACAAACAACAGCACAAGCAACACTCGCCGGCGTGCGACCCCGAGGTTCTTGCCCAACAGCAGAACCTTCTGTCAAGCATGGCAGCGACGCTGGGTCAGAACCCGATGGGGCTCAACCTTGGTGGCATTCCCACATTGCCAAACATTGGGGAAGAACAAATGAACTAAACCGAAAGAAGAAAGACGACTGTTTTGTTTTTGCTTTTCTTTTTGTTTACGTTTTGCCCCGTTTTTTTTATTCCCTTTTTTTCTTCTTCATTGGATTGGCAGTTCCTTGGTGTCGAGAATCTAGCTTTCCTGGACAGCTTTGCTTTAGAGTTACGTCCGAGTTCAAGCCCTATACGCCATATACCCTCCGGTCACTGCTTGTGGTCCGTCATTTTCTTTACGCCTACGATTTTCACATTGTTTTATACACTTTTTCGTGTCCTGTTTCGCGACCCTACACCACCCGTCCTTGGCCAGCAGGGTTGGGAGCTGAAAATCTCTTCTGCAGAAGCGTATTTCTTCCATTCTTGACTCTGAGGTGCGAAGAGGACAGACTCATTGCGCCATTGGATGGCCGGGCAGCGGAAGGGGCACCGGTACCGGATACGTACGTTTTTCGCATACCTTGTCTTTCTCGTTTTCAACATACACTGTTGTTACAGCAGCAAACAAAAGGTGACTTCTCATCTCCACCGCTACTGCCCTCATTTTCATAGACAGTTGTCGAGATTTTGAACACGCAACGAGGAGGAGCACTTGGTTTCTCCGTTGCTATCACCCGCCGTGTCTCGTCCCTCTCTGCTCATTTCCCTTCCCCTTGATGGATGCACGATATTACACATTTCTCCTTTCCCTTTTTTGATCCCTCTCATTATTAGACTCTAATACCGGCGTCATGTGTATGTGCCTTTCAAAAAGTTATCTTTTTTGTTTTATTTGGAGGGAGTCCGTATATAGAAGGGTAGGTTGGGACTTATTTTGTTTCCTTTGTTTTATTCTTTTTTTGCATGCTTTTCCATGGCAATGTTTGGGGCTGTTGGTCATGCCGGTACTCATGCCTGTGCTTGTTTTTCTTTCTATATTTGCCAAGTCTCTTTGTGAGATGATTGTTTTGAGCTACTTCTTTCTCGTCGACAAATCCAAAAAGGGGTCCAAAGTTTATCATCTACATGGCATCAACACATGATGCCCCAGCCCCACTCTCTTGTGATTGTTTTGGTATTTGGCGTACTCATAAGTCAGGTTGTATGGGTTGCCTAGTGACGGCCGTCCATTTCGTATCTTCAAAGCAGCCCTTGTTGGCGTGTCTCTTCATCCGTGTTCCCGGTGCCTGAACGCGCAAGGCTGAGAGATGATGTCCTGGTGGGCCGGCCGGCCACGGTCGCATTGGACTAGCGAGAGGCTTTCGCCTAGGCATCCCATCTGGAATCGACAAGGGAGGATCGTAGGTGGGCAGTCTCCGCACTACAGAGCAGGGCCATATATACCAATGGACCACCACCCAGAAGCAAGCCGATCTGGTCGTTTTGGTTTTGTTTCATTGCCAAATGGTGGTAGGCTTCGCACTGGTCGAGTTCGCCCCGACAGGTGGCTCGACCGGAGGGAGGGGGGAGGAACCCAATCCGGCAAAACCAACTGGCCGCGTGGCGTTCACAAAGGCCATAAACCGACACTTTGGGAAACGGGCGAGGCCACCAGGTGAACTGCCAAATCATGACAATACACACATTCGAGAAGAGCCTAGCTGTCATCGTGTGTCCTACCGTTGGCCTGTCGGGCGCCTGTCTTCTTTGTCCACTTTGTTCCCCCCCATACTCTCAGCCTAAGTCTCGCCATTTGGTGCCAGCTTTTCGCCATCAGCTGACACTAACAAAATCGGTCTGTCCACTTTTGCTGTGGGAAAGAAGCATGACCAACCAGACTCGACCGGCACTTTCCGAGAGACGACAACGAGGCAGGACTCGAAAAAGAAAGGGAGGTGAAGGAGCGGGAGGATTCATGCTCATACGTACTCACAAGAACCTTTCGAGTGGCCGCTCCTCGTGCCAGGATTTACTGCAGCAAAATAAGACAAACGGGCCTCTTGTACAAAACAGGCTCGCAGGATCGATTGCCACTGCCTTTTGTTGCTAGGTTGCGCAAGGGTCCAGAGGTGAGGGTCAGGGCAAAAGTGAGAGTGGCGTGGTTGGTGCATGTCGACCACGCGACGGCGCCTTTCTCTCTCTTTCTCCCTGCTGTGTGCCTGTCTTCCATTCCTTCATTGTCTTGGGTTGTCGCGTTTTCTTGCCCTCCTTACACGTCCCTTTCTGCTTGTCTCCCTTGCTGTGCTTCGTATGTGAATATGCACATCATCGCCAAAGGAAGGCCGTAGACAGGGAGGAGACACTCGTAAGCGGGCAAGTCCCTACAGAGTATCTCTTGCCGACATACGACAGCACTGAAATAACAAACAAATAAAAAATAAGTGATCGGTGTGAGAGAGCGCCGAGGCCGGAGAACTTGGCGGCCAATTTACTTTCATCGCCAATGCATTGGTCGCATTCTGACTGGGTAGATCATCTTTCCAAGTTTGCCCATCTTGCGCGAGCAGAGGCAAAGACGGCCAAAAGAGGCAATGAAAGGCGCCCGAGGTCAAGGCTCCTGAGCGATTCAGGCCGCTGCAGGCAAAAACATGACCAAACCAAACGAACGAGCGGCTGCGGCACCCTATGTATTCGTCTGCATTCCTGGCAGAGAGGGCTCGGTAGGATGTGACCCTTCTGCGTTTTAGTTTGTACTCTGTGCAGCACTGAACCGCGCCGTCGTCACCGACTCGCCTCCGCATCATCACCGGTGCCGGTTCGTATTTGACAGCCCGTGCTAGATGTCGACCAAAGTACTGCAGTATTTGCCAGGCCAATTTGGTGGGAGACATCGTATTGCACCCCCCAAAACGGTACAAAGT
The DNA here is from genome assembly GCF_000820605.1 of Sporothrix brasiliensis 5110. Taxonomy (NCBI): domain Eukaryota; kingdom Fungi; phylum Ascomycota; class Sordariomycetes; order Ophiostomatales; family Ophiostomataceae; genus Sporothrix; species Sporothrix brasiliensis. The sequence goes on along the minus strand of NW_024467137.1, from coordinate 3,475,487 downwards.
CACGAGATGCAGAGGCGGTACAGTTTGTGGCAATATGCACGCCATTAAACGTCAATCTAAGACGGGAGCTCAGGTCGCATGTGTCCTCTGAACACAGGGGTAAGCAGAAAGGGCAGGCTGTGGGATGTGTGGGCGGGGCATGACGAAATAATAGGCAAAGATGAGCCCGCGCCACAAAGTATCGGCCGCAGAATGACAAAACTATGTCCGTCGTATGCGCGAGGAAGTTGTTTGGATTGTCGTTACTCCTCTCTTTTGTTTTTCTGGTTCCGGGGGCACATCGATCAAGGCAATATGCATCAGTATGCACTTTGGTTTGCAACGAGTTCCCTTCTCCATATGGCATCGAGATCAGAATAGAACCTGGATGTGGCATGTCACTTCAACGCATATCGGAGATGCGAAGGATGGCAGTACAAGTGGAAGAGGGGGCTCGACGTCATAAGACACAAAGGGTGGGGAGATGCAACACCAGACGAAAGTAGCCAACGGCCAAGCAACGAAACGGGAAAGATGAAAAGGTCGCAGAAGATGTAAGACAGGAACGAGACGTAGAAACGTAAATGGACAACAGACCCTTCGGAAGGTTTGACAGGTCGACAAAATGTGCTTTGTTCACTGGATGACTCCACACGCACTGTCGCTGGGGGGTAACGGCGGTTGTTGAACGTGCTCGAATATATAAAACCGACTCAAATGAATAGCGACTCTGTCAAGCTGGCAAAATGAAGAGGGTGGAGCGCGGGCGGTCGCCGCTCGCTCTCTGCCACCTGCGGTTTGATGCCTTCGAAGGTAACTTCCAGTCTTGGTTGCACTTGGAGACTGCTTTTGGGTTGCCTTGATCTTTCCTTGGTCTGCTTTGTCCGCTTGGTCTGCTTGGTCTGCTTGGCCTGCCCAGATTGCGTCTGCTTAGAGTGTGTCTGTCCTCCGTGATAATAGGATCATGCGACCCAGGTGACCCATGGCGGGGGGCAAAGAAGGCTTGAGCAGGCAGAATCAAGTCCTTGGCTCGTATGGCCTGGAGCCGTCCAACGTGCCCTTTGCACGTTTCCTTTTCCCATTTTCTCGTGCCCGGCTATGCGTGCTATCCTCCTCTTGAAAAAAGCGGTGTTGATGAGTGATGGGTGAGTGGGGTCAACGGCATGTATTTTCATGCAAGCACTAAAAGCATGTGGGAGGAGCGTGGGTGTTGGAGCATGAAAGATGGTGTGAAGCAAAGCAGTGGTGTGCGGTGCGCTTGTTATCATGAACACCAACAATGGGCGACACCAGAAGCGGAAGGAGACGGATCGTATCTCTGACGAGATTTTTCGTCTGCAAGTCGGGCGGAGTGATGCAACAAATGTCGGGGATGGTGTTGTGGAAGGGATGGCGCGGCGAGACGAAGCGGCCCATGGCAAAGACACGGTGATTGATGCAACGACTAGCCGCCTCAGAACTGAGAATTCAACCACCATAGAATGTACAGCATAATTATTTGCCAGTATCTTCAACGGAGGGGCACGCAAAGGGACCAGCGAGCCAACCGCCTATCGGTCTGTCGACGACCGCCGGAGAAAGCGGCTGGTTGATCGTCGCTGTGTGCACATCGTCAAATGTAAGCTCGTTTTCGCTAGCACCTCAGGTGATCGTCGTTTGCTGATACCCACTGAGGATGATTTGCAGGCGCAGAAGCACAAGCCAGTAGCTTGTCATTTCCAGGCAAAAGCGGCAAGCCAAATAAAGAACAATTAAAGGTCGGACACACAGCAGCGGACAAGAAAAGAAGAAGAGGCAGCAAAAACGCACCAGGAGGCGGGGACGCAGATTCATATGAGGTTATCAACCTGAAGCACTCCACTTTCTTGTCTAGAGCGGTTTGTTTCTAGACAACGTAGGTCGAATTGCGGCGACTGGTATTTTGGCTTTCTTCTCTGAGTCTCGCTGTAGTGTGACGCCAGGCTGTCGGGGGTGTTTAGTGAGCCTCTTGATTTCTCTTCTTTTCCATTTCTTCGGGGTCTTGACTTGTTCGTTCAACCCCGGCTGTGTGTGTGTCTGTTCTGCGTGTTCTATTCTGTCTGTGTGTCTTCACAACCATCCCTCACGGATGTGTCTGAAGTGGTGTCTGAACTACCCACCAAAGCGAGACAAACAAAATGGGCGGCGCGATGACAGTGAACCGGGGGACCTGCGCGGATTGTGTGAACTGAGAAAAGCCAGCTCCGTCACGGATCTGCTGTCTGTCAGCCAGGGATGGCAAAGTATATTGAAACTGGGAGGGCCTTCGCTGGCTCTGGGGTCGTTTCGTGGACTCTCTTGTCAAACGAGGATGCTGTGTTAGCAAGGAGCTTCTCGTCGACGGAGAAATGGGGCTGTCGCTTTGGGGCAATCCAGTGCAACGGTCAAATGAAAAACATAAGCATTGACAACCTCGAAAATAACATCTACCCTCAGCGGCAACAGCACCAGTGGGTAAGTAATATGCATCGCAATACGAGGCATGGACAGCAGCCTGCCAGCCTGGGTACATCTTTCTGGGAATGTCGTGCCTGAAGACCAGCTCAGCCTGCTTTCTTGACAACTGGTTGGTCGATCGTCGACTTGTTCGAAGCACGGCGTCAAGCACTTGGTCGGGATCAAGGCCAGGGCCTGCGGGCCCTGAAGCCACGGCATAACAAAGTTAGCCTCGAAACACGGCCCAACCAGGCGAGCTGCCCAGCCCGTGGCCAACAGTTTTGAAACATGCCGCCAAGGCCAACGAAAGCAGAAAATAGGATAATCGTGTGCAGCCTCTAGAGCAGCAAATCAGGACGGGCATGTCAGCCGCCTCTCTCTGTCGGAGCGTATCTTATCATGCTAGGCCAAGACGACAAGTGCGCAAGGCTAGAACCAGTGAGAGGATTGCGAGCATTGAGGGTGTAGCAGAAAATGCGAGGGGAGCGGGCTTTGGTGGTTCTCCGAAAAGATGGGGCCTGGCTGAGCGCGTCGTGTGTTCTCGACCGATGCCCTTTTTCTGTTGGGATCGCTTCGCAAAACGATGTCAAATATGGCAGTTACGTAGTGGCGTGAGCCTGTTAACAGGGAAGGAGCACGGCGAAGCAGGTACGACACATGCAGTCACCCATCTCACCTTCTTGCTTCGTCAAGTGCGATACGCGCGGAAGCAAAAAGGCAGGAGCGACGAACCAGTCTCTCGCAAGCCGTTCTCGGACGGTTCAAAAAAGAAATAGTATAAAACACTACGGAAAACAGACCATCAGCATCGAATGTACGAAATACACAGTATTCCAAAATGTAAAGTCGGCCCCTCCCAAGCCTCCAGCGCCAAATAAGTGACCACAGACCCAAAACCTATTTTGATGCACCGGTCTCGTAACTCTCTTTTTCTTACGACTTTAATTGCAGTGGATCACGATATTAGCTCGCGGGACGAAATTTAATTGGCAAGTGGGGCCCTTCGTTTTGCTTTCCCTTTTTCCGTTGCTAAGGAGCAGGAACGCGGTCACCGCCCGGCTCCCACAGCGCCTGCTACAGCGATGTCGTCGCCAACCGTTGCCCTCGAACGTTTTCAGGGCAACCAGCGCCAGGCCAAAAACAACAGGCCACGGCCATACGCCAGGCCCATACTTCTCGTTTCTTACGACGTATTTTTACAATGTCTTTTGCGCGCTCCCTTGCGTTTCTGCAAAGTGACACGGCGCATCTCTCTCTGTATGTCTTGCGTCGCACAGAACAGTTCGGTGGAGGGGGTTGACTTCGTTTTGATTTTGTGCTCATGTATCGTTTTATTGTGCTTACCCCCTTAGGAGCGACTGGCACTCTCGTCAGGAAGCCACGGCCTGCACGCCAGATTCGCACATGCTGGTTACGGACAGGCCTGGCCCTTCTTTTTCGACCCTCTTTTGTGACCTGATCGACGCGAAGGAAAACGAGAGAAGGGGAGGGAAAACACCGGACCCTCTCGTTTACGATGTAAAGGTTTTCACTGCTCATTCTTGCCACATACCGACCAGGGAGGCTCCGTGTCGTATCAAAACACCCCTGTGCTGAATCACGATTGCAAGACGAATATCCTCTGGAAAAGACGTACGAATTTTTATTTTTCTTTTTTATTTTTCTTTTTTTAAAAAAAGTCACATGGCGTCTGCAGGCTGCTGCAGTAGGTGCGACCCACTCTCTGGGCAGGTGTCCATTCGCTTTTGATGCGCTACGACTAAGACTCTGGCCCACTAAAAATGCCGGTACTTTGCAGGCAAAGGTATCTCTAGCGCGGTAATTCGGGACTGGGCTGGGCCAGCCTGCCAGTTGTTATTTACTTTCGAGCTGCTCTGCTATCTTACGATTCGTTGGGAATACGGCACAGGTACAAAGTATGAGAACATGCAGCGCATTCTGCTGCTTCTCTACGAATACAACGACTGAGGATTCCATCTTCAAGCTCCTCCTTTTCCTGCCCCCAAAAGCTATGTGATGGGTCCGAGATTGGAAACATGTCTTCGCAGGCGCGTTCTCAGTTCGCCCTTGGCACCAGTTTCGTTGACTCATCGCGACTGTTTCGAGGGGACAAAAGAAAGGCGAAAAACGAGAAGAAAAAACGGGTTTGGCACGCCTGGCACGTCTGCCTCGTAAAACGTTCGGGTTAAAAATAAGTTAAAAAATCTAGCACGAAAAAGGCCGAACAATTGCACGATTCTTGGATGCATCGACACGCAGATTTTTCACGACGCAGCTGGCATGCGAAGGAGCGACCTGTCCACCACAATCGCCCACAGGGCCCGCACTGCACGCCGCCGCTTCGGAGAGTGCCTTCTCGACAACGGCCGGCCGACAGCAAAACTCTCACATCTTCCTCGGGAAATACGATGCTGCAGACGTGACTGACATAAGATACTTCTGTACAGGCTGACAGGCTGCCCGTGGCACCTTCATTCGCCGTTGCCCTGCCGCCGTAGCGCGCACTAGCAAAACTCTACGCTCCAAAATAAAATGATCCCCCCCCTACCCGTACCTACATCGTCAGGGCGATGCGCACATCACGCTTTATCGCGCCGGCAGCGCAAATGACGATCAGAGCCCTGTGCTCAGCCCACCTGCCGCGTATCGGGTTTCTTGTCGGTCGCTGCTGCCCGCCACCCACAAGACACCGTGTTTGGTCCTTGGTCCTGCCCGGAAAAAGCGTACCACGATCACCCCTGTCAGGGCGCCACTACGCTCTTTCCATTTCCCACCCCTGCGCTGGCCAAGCAATTTCAATTGTCCATGTCTGGGCCCAGGGCCCCCCAAAACCCCGTATCAGAAAATACTATGGAAACCCAGCAAATAAAGCTTTTCATGTCGAAAAGGGGCAGGTACGGAAGGTACGATGTACTGTTTTCTCGCACAAATGCTCTGATCCTGTCAGAGGCTGGATGCTCTCCCCAGCAACAACGTCCCAATGCAGCAGGAGCCGCCCACTGTGGAGGCCCAAATAATGGGCATCAGGAACGGGAAGCGAGATGGCAAAACGTCCGCAAACAAGAACCGATGGGGCTCAGGGAGGGCAGGTGCAACGGACAATCTGAGCAATCAACGCCCAAAGGCATGCGCGGTCACAAAGAGGCAAAAAGGTAGGAGCTCCGTGCTGTAAATGAGACGGGCAAGTATTTCGTACTACAGAGTATTCTGCCATCCAATGTGTAGATTGTAGCATCAGGCAAGCACCACGAAGGCCACCACGCGCCGTCGCACGCCCTGGCTTGTGCAGCGTGCACTTCGTGCAGCTCGTTGGTTGCTCTTGCCAGAGCAGAGGCGTTGCTCATTCGTCCTCCAACGTCTTTTCTCCCTCCATCCCTCCTTCCCTCCTTGCTCCCCCTCCACTCCCATTCCCTTCCAAAAGCAAGAGCGTCTATCAAAGGCGGTCCAAGTGCCCCTTCCTCATTCGACACTCGTGCAGCCTGGCCAATCAGGTGTAAGTGTACAAAGTACTTTGAGCTGCTCAGGCGGATCGTCCTCCACCCAGACCACTTTCTGTCTCTCCTGTGAGGTGGTCCCTTCCCCCCTTGGCCACGGGTCCCTGCCTGCTCTTGCCCTCCGTTGCTCCCTCCTGTTCTTTTAAAATAACCGTTCCTTCCTTTTCTACATGCTTCTGTTCTTCTTCTCCTTTCCTCTCTCCTCTCTTTTCTTCTCTCCTCTGCTCTCCTCACCCTTCTTTCTTTTGACATCGTACAAAAAATACCCAGCTTGACCAGTTCAACGCACAACACCCTTCACTAATACTCCCTTTTCTTTTTCTTTCGATTTCTCTTGTGATACCCCCTATTTCATTATAGTCTTGTATTTCTTTTTCTTTCCTAAGATACCCTTCGATACCCCCCCTAATCGCAAGATACCCAAATTTCCAAGTTCCGGAAAGATCACATCCGACAAGCTTTTCGCAAGGCTTCTCATCCCAAAAACAACAACCGTTCAACACACACCAAACTTCCAAACACTACAACCGTCGCAATGGCCGAAGAGCAGAAGCCCGTTGAGGTCCCCGCCGTTGAGGCTCCCGCCGCCGAGGCTGTCGCCGAGGCCCCTGCCGCTGTTGAGGCTCCTGCTGCTGAGACCGCCGCTGAGGCCCCTGCCGCTGTCGAGGCACCCGCTGCCGTGGCCCCTGCTGAGCCTGCTGCTGAGGCTCCCGCCGCCGCTGAGACCGCTGCCGAGGCCCCTGCCGCTGCCGAGGAGCCCAAGAAGAAGGTCGAGCCCATCGAGGAGGGTGTCCTCGAGGCCAAGGGCTCTGGTTTCCCCAAGAGCTTCTTGTACACCAAGAAGTTCTTCTGGTTCCCCAAGGAGGCCGTGACCCCCAAGGACCTGGCTGCCTACGTCAAGTCCGAGAAGGTCACGGAGACCGCCCACCACGTTGTCTCTTGGGCCGCCGAGACTGGCAAGGGTCTCCTTTTCTATGGCGACAAGCAGGGCGAGAAGCCCCACGGTGTCATCCATCTGGTACGTATGCGTATTCATTCATTTGCCGTTTTCACGGCGGCAAGAAATCTACACGTAGACTTTTGTTTTCTAACATGATCTCCCCGCCACCTAGGCCGATGCTTCTGAGCCCACCACCGAGGGTGCCAACAAGTTCCAGGTCACCGCCAAGGGCCACAAGCACGTCTTCAAGGCCCCGACTGCCGCCGACCGTGACAACTGGGTTGCCCAGCTCAAAGCCAAGATTGCCGAGGCCAAGGAGCTTGCTGCCACCGTCACGGAGAGTGAGACCTACAAGAGCACCCTTGCTTCGCTGAAGCCTGCTAAGAAGGAGGCCGCTCCCAAGGCCGAGGACGCTCCCAAGGCCGCCGAGCCCGCCGCCGAGGAGCCCGCTGCCTCTGCTACCGCGGCTGCCGTTGCTGCTCCCGCCGTCGTTGCCGCCGTTGCTGCTCCTGCCCAAGAGGCCCCGAAGGAAGAAGCTCCCAAGGAGGCTGCCAAGGAGGAGCCCAAGCGCCGCTCTGCTTCCGGCAAGCGCACTTCCATCTTCGGCAGCCTGATTGGCGGCAAGAAGGAAGAGAAGAAGGAGACTGCTGCCCCTGCTGAGGCCCCGAAGGACGCTGAGGCTGCCCCTGCTGCTGCTGCTGCCCCTGAGGAGGCTGCTGTCGAGGCTCCTGCCGCCGAGACCGCCCCTGCTGAGGCTGAGGCTGCTGCTGAGCCGGTTGCTGAGGCGGCCCCTGCTGTTGCTGCCCCTGAGGTGAAGACCCCTGAGATCAAGACCCCTCCCGCTACCAAGCGCGGCAGGTAAGTTCACAACCCGTTTGCCGCTGCACTGTGCATTTTCCCTGGACAACTGTCTGACGAATCCCTAGCATCTTCGGCAACCTGGGCTTCTCCAAGAAGAAGGCCGAGGCTGAGGCCGCCCCTGCTCCCCCTGCCAAGGATGCCGCGGCGGAGCCTGCAGCTGTCTCTGAGACTGCCCCCGTGATCCCGGCTGTTGAGGCCACCGAGCCCCTCTCTACTGAAGTCGCCCCTGCTGCTGAGGCGAACGCCGCCGAGGCTACCCCCGAGGTCGCTGCCGCCGCTACCAACGGCGAGAAGAAGGAGGCCAAGAGCGACAAGCGCAAGTCGTCGCTGCCCTTCAACTTCGGTGGCAAGAAGTCGGACGACGAGGGTGAGAAGAAGACGTCGGGCTTCTCTCGTCTCCGCAACACCGTCCGCCTGGGCCGCAAGGACAAGTCTCCTGGCCCCGCCAAGACTGAGGAGGCCGCTGCTGCCGTTGCCGAGGCCAAGCCCGCTGAGGCTGAGGCCCCTGTTGAGGAGGCTCCTGCCGCTGCCGCTGCCGCTGCTCCTGCCGCTGAGGCTGAGGCCGAGGCCGCTGCCCCGGCTGCTGCCGCTGAGGATGCTGCCGCTGAGGTTCCCAAGGCCGTCACCGCCACCCCTGTTGTCGCTGCCACCGCATAGAATGCGCGTTCAGGTTCGCTGTTCAATCGGCGGTGATGAGTTATTGTGATGATTTAACGGCTACACCTCGTTGTTTCGCAACTTTTTTCGTTCTCGCGTCCACCCTTCTTCCCTACTCTTCGCTCGAAGATGTTAATTACGACGACAACCGCCAAAAAAGGAGGCGGCCCTTAAAGCATCTAATACCCCATTGTCTGCCGTTTGTTTCGGGTTGTTCGGTTTCTGCATTTGAGATACCCTGTTTAAGAGAACGACCATGTCACCAGCAGGTTCTCGCTCCTCGTCACTGAGCAGCAGAGCAGCTCTATTGCGTGACATAGGTTGATTCATTTATTTTGCCATTGCCTTTCCTTTTCGATTTGCTTTTTTGTCGTTTTTGTTTTTCTGTTTTACGTGTCCGAAAAAAACCAACAAAAAAAGATCAACAAAAAAGTATACGCCTACGGACTCTATACCACATATCATTACCATACCTCTTAATAATTCACATACTGCTTTCTGCCATTGCAATGTTTTTGTTTCGCGTCCGTCTCTTTGCTTCTTGCTCTGTGCATCTCTTTACGCTGTCGCCAATCTCGCATTGGCGAGCAGCTAGCTTGTCGATGCTTCGAGTGTACATGGACATGAAGGACATGTTGTAGCTAGCTATTGGCGCACACCCCTTCTGCTGGACAAAACAGCACCAGACAAGTATGTTTCTTCCTGTTGGCAAACGGTATGTTTGGCTGCTTTCCTCGATGCGTTTTCAAAATTAGTTGTTTATTTAGGAGACTGTCTGCAAGTAAATATGAAGTTGTTTTATACAGTGCCAGTGAACAAATCCTGGTTGTGTTAAAGCAGATACAAGATGATTCCAATCGTAGTGCTTCTATTTGGTTTTATTTTTTTTTATTCTGTTATTTTTTTTTAAAAAAAAAATGTTCAATCCTCTTTCATTTTCTTCTGGTATTTTCTTTTTAACCCCCTCCACCTTCTTCCCCTCCATCCCCAGATCGTCCTAATAAAATATGCAGAATAAACGGCAAGCCTAATATCATTTTAGATTAACGTGCTGCCCTTTTCTACAAAGAAAAACAAGACGTCTTATATCATTATCATTTGTGTTCAATTAGTGAAATAATACTCCTTGGTGGTATCTTGCGTTTACCATAAAACATCGTCGAAGCAATAGGCTCCGCATGAGAACCTACAACGCCGCCATTCCGGTTCCCTAAGAAAAGTGAAGGTGTCTTGTCTACCCCGCCAATTTTGTAAAGCCGTTTCGCCCAGTCGAAGTCGACATAAAAATGATAAATAACACCCGTGCAATGACCATATCGCGTATGCCCAGTGGCACTGTATTGAAGGGCAAATTTACTTGCTTCGCTTGCTGGCAAAAAAAAAGGGGAAAAACAAAGAAAAAAGAAAGAACAAAGAGACCAAGAGAAAAGATACATGAAAAAGCTAGTGAGGCACGATAAAAAAACCCCCCGAGATGGCACCATGTCTAGATGACTTAGTATCATGGCATTGCGTATGATAAATGTGACGATGTATAAAATAGGATATGAAGTTAAGGAGAGCCGAGGAGAGATATAAATGGGCGTGGCGGATGGCAAAGATGGACGGATATCACCCAATTTCTAAGTTTGCAGTCTGTGCAAGAGGACGCAGTGCAACAGGGTACTTGGCCACCAATTCCTGAATCTTGGGCGTCAGCTGCGCTAGGCGGAACGGCTTAGAGATAACGTCGTCGATACCGGCTGCCAGGGCCGCCTCAATCTGTTCTGACCGGGCGTAGGCTGTGACCGCGATGACGGGAACATGGCCTGGAAGCGTGCCGCTCCGCTCCAGAGCACGGATGGCCCGCGCACAGGTCATGCCGTCCATGACGGGCATTTCCAGATCCAGAAGAACGATGGAGACATATGAACCAAGCGGCCGCAAGCCCGAGGAGGAAGCCGAGGGTGTCATGGCGGCGCTCGCGGGAGCCAATGCCGACGGCACCCTTGTCGCTTCAGGTTGCCCCTTGACACTGGATGCAGGCTCGTCCTCGACAGCACTGCCGCTGTCTGAATTCGCCTTCCCAAAAGAGGCAGCCTGGAGCAGAATTTCCAGCGCTTCGCCACCGTGGTTGGCTACCATTGTCCGGTTTCCACATTTGTCGAGCTGGCGCTGCAGTACCCTCTGGTTGACAATGTTGTCCTCCACGATGAGCACATCCAGTGTCGGCGAGACGTCCGATGCTCTATTGGTGTCGTCGGGGGAGCGCTTGGTAAGTGAGGAGACAGCAGCGTTGCTGATGATAGGTGTGGGAGCGGCCTGAGCCTCTTCCCTGGAAGGGCATTGGTGGGAGCGCGGTTCTGTCGCCGCCAGAGGCCAAAACGGTGACTCGACCATCAGTGGCGGCGATGGGAGCTGGGGAAGGACGGTGGCCGTTGACGCTACCGTTGTGCTACAGGTACAATTCCCGGAGCCATCCTTGAGGCGATTGGACGTGTAGGCCACGACAGCAGAAGCGTCCGTCGCGGACTGTGAACCAGAGACGATGGCGGAAATATCCGATGCGCCGGGCTGAACACCGGCGGGGGTGGACGGAACTTTCCTCGCCTTGACGTAAAACGCAAACGTGCTGCCCTCGTCCTTCTTCGACGCCACGCCGATCTGGCCACCCTGCAGTTCTGTAAGGTTGCGAGAGATGTAGAGGCCCAGGCCTGAACCGCCGTACTGAACATGCGTCCGGGGCGATGTCTGCAAGAAGTGCTGGAATAACTCGTTCTTTTCGTCCTCCTCCAGACCCTTGCCTGTGTCGGACACGGCGACGTGAAGGTTGATCAACTGGCCGTTGCCCCAGTCGGCACCATCGGCGATACTGGGAGTGTCCTGCCGACTGGGCAAGTAGGAGACTTCGGCGATGGAGCTTGAGACATCATTTTCGGCAGGGTCGCATTGGCCGTCGGAAGCTGCGAGGGAGACAACAATGGAGCGCTGCTCGCAGGACTGTGTGAACTTGATGGCGTTGGTCAACAGGTTGATGAGGACCTGGTTCAGCCGCGACGGATCAAGCCTCAGCCAGTTCCCGACGCCGACGAGGTCCAGGTACGAGGGTTGAACGCGGAAGGTGCAGTTGATGTCGTGGGCCAGGAGCTCCGCTTCGAACATCTTTAGTGTGCCGCGGACCACCATGACGGGCTGCACATCGACGGGGGTCACGGGCAGCAGCTGGGAATCAAGCTTGGAGAGTGTGAGCACGTCGTCGACAATTCGCTTTTGATGATTGGTGCAGAGCGTGATGGTGCTGCTGGCTTCCTGGATGTTGTCGAAAGCGCGGTTGAACTCGGTCGTACTTCCGTTGGCCGCCAGACGCCTGAGCTCGTTGACCGTGTTCGTGATCTCGTCGACGGTCTGCAAGATGGCACTAAGGGGATTTCGCATCTCGTGGCTCGTGATGTCAATAAAGTTCTCCTGCTGGCGCTTATGCTCTACGGCTTCTTTGCGGAGCTGAATCTGGAACTCTTCCGCCAGCTTCTGCTGGGAAATGTCGGTGATGCACCCAAAAATGCCCTTGAGATTACCCTGGTCGTCCTTTTCCGGGTATGCGCGCAGCAGAACCCAGGTGGTTGTCTCGATGGGTTCCGCACCCTCGGTCTGGATGGTCGTCTTCTCCTTGAACCGGAACTCGTGCGTGACATTGCATTTATCGTTGACGAGCCGGTTCCAGACCACGGCAAGTCCTGGCTGGTCCTCGTCCTGCACGCTATCCATCCAGGTGCCCCAAACGGACGAGGCGTCGTTGTTGAGGGGTGCAGCGACTTGGACGGGGGTGAGGGAGCTGGATGGAGGTGATGACGCAGCGACATCCTGTCGTGGGTGGCGCGAAATCTTCCACCACATGTCGTTGCAGTATGTTATCCGGCCCGTGTTGTCGGTGACAAACATGCCGACAGGCGTAAATTCGGCCATGCGCATGAATCGGTTTTGGCTGTCGACGGCCTGCTGGGTTCGGATCTGGAGCTGGTGTGAGAGCTCCTGGCGATCCTGTGCCGCTCTGCGCGCTGCCCACTGGCTGCGGCGCACTTCTTCTTCATACAGCACCACGGACGCCAGCGATGTTGTCAGCTGGCGTGCCAGCAGGTGCACGAACAAGCGGTAGTCCCGGTTGTACGACAGCCTCGGGTTCGTGCCCATGACGATGAAGCCCGAAATGGATGGGGAGGAGGTTGTGGAGTCGGACGTGACAGTAAGGTGCTGCACGGGAATGACGACGACGGTGCGGCAGGGATCGCCGAAGCCCCGGTCGCCGTGCAGGCCGGCTAGGAGCTCGGTGGGAAGCGTGCCGTTCTCGATGGACAAAACGACCGGCGGAAGCACGGTGGACGACGGTACGCTGCTGGTGGAACCCGACATGGACTGACGCATATACGGTGCGAAGCCGTCCTCGCTGGTGCGAAGATCCAACGAGTGCACAGCGGCTGGATGGTCGCGCGGTACGCCAAGCGAGCCCTCCAGCACAACATGGGGTTGCGGATTGGGCAGAGTGCCCGGCGTGGTCGACGACACTTTGCTCTCATCGATGTCGCTGCTGTTGTTGGTGGTGCGGACGACGGAGTAGATGAGCGCAAAGGGCACGTCGTACTCGTTGTCCTCCAGGCCCTCTCGGGCCGCCTGCCAAAAGCCGGGAATGGTTTGTGCCGTAGCAGTCTTCTCGCCCACATCGTTCAGAGTCAACATGCGCCGTTCATTGACCTTCCGCCGGGTGTTTTCAAAGGCGGGGTTGAACAGGCCCACAACGGAGCCGTCGCTGCCAACCATGGGCACAAGGGACCAGTCGAAAAAGGTCTCTTCGCAGAACCCATGGCGGTTGATGAACAGGTGGTTGTCCTGCTTCAAGACAGCCTGGCCGGCATTCCAGGCGCTGTCAAAGATGGGCTCCAAGTCGTCCCAAATCTCGGACCAACTTTGGGCGAAAGGCGAGCCCATCAACTGCGGGTGTTTCTGGCCAGCCAGCGAGGTATATGCCTCGTTGTAGATCACCGTGAATGACGGGCCCCAGTACATTGCAGCCGGATGCGGGCTTGCCACGACGAGGTTGGCCATGGTGCGGAGGTCACTTGGCCAGTGCTCAATCGGCCCCAGAGGTGTGGAAGCCCAGTCGATAGATCTGGCAAACCGAATGTGCGCTGGCATGTCGTCGGTCACGGCAATGCGTGTCCAGTCAAAAGACTGCTTCACATCTTCGAGGGGCGGGAACGGGACCAGGCTGGCGCCGAGATCGATGGCGGTTGGTGCCGCCGTTGAAGAACAGTCGCCACCGGCAGTCACAGACGGCAGAGAGATGGCCTCATCTTGCGGAGGGCTCTTCTTGGCCGGTAGGTCAGGCCCACCTGCGGCGGCTACGGTCGCAGTGGTACTGTTTCCTACCAGAGGAGAAGGCTGTGATGGAGGTACTGGCGCTTCGAAGCCGAGGCCCCGAATGACACGGAAGCGTCGCCGGAGAGTAGATGCACTCCACCGCCAACCAGCGAACGAAACAGGGGTTTGGTTCAGGGCGGCGGACTCTGGCGTCAATCGCAGCGCCCAATTCTTGAACTGTGACAAGGCGTCATCGTGGTCGGTGCTGGACAGCTTGACTAGGATAGACGGTAATGCCTTGAGGGCGGTGTTGGCGAAGACGACCGCCCACGGCTTGTCCATCTGTTCGCTATCCGTGGCGCTGGCATCGACGAGGAACGTCGGCCGATCGTCTTGGTTGAGTAGCTCAACGAGATCGGCATTCTGTGATAGGAAGGAAGCCGGCTGCGGAGTTTGCGGAGTGCCTGAGGCCGAGGTAGCCGGGCTGCTTGACTGAGTCGATTTGCGTTCGCCGTTCGCCATGGTGCCCTGACTTACACTGCCTTTGGTGAGAAATTGCTTCCGTACAACTTCGTTCCCGGGCTCATCTCGCAGACGGCCAGTCTTGGCGGCCGTTGTGAGAAGACTGTCTGGCGCGGAGACGTCGTCTTGGAATTCGTCTTGTCTGTTGTCTCCATTTTGTCCGTTTTGTCCGTTTTGCCCGTCTTCATCGTCTTGAGCGTCTAGGCCGAGGATGCTGCTGGTTTCCCGGTTGAAGTCGGAGGGTGTGATGATTTTGGACCGCAGAGACGCTCGCTGCTCCGGTATATCAACGGCAGCACGGTTGTCGGGGAGCCCGGCGGGGGGTGCAGATGCCAGATACGGTTGCATGGCTATCGAGTAACTTCTTGGCCGGAACAAGGAAGAGGGGTGCGGGCAGGGGGGATGCGAAGGCGAGCTGACAGAACGGGGTGTGTCGGCGTCGGTGAGTCCTCCGGATGCACCGCCGCCGCAACATGCGCCACCTCTTGCAGAACAACCCGCCGCGCCAGCAACAGCGGTGTAACCAGGGAACTCGTGCGTGGGTGCTAGCACATTCCGGCTGATTTCGGAGGCAATCCACGCCGGGACCGGCTGGTAGGTGGTCGAAAAGGAAGAGTGGCTGGTCACAGACGAGAAGAGCGAGGAGGATGACGAGGTCGGCGACGACGGGTGTTCGGTCGGCGATGAGACGGACGGGGCGGGCGTCGAGACGACGGGGGCTGCGCCGCGGCTCAAGCGAAGATGCTCCTTGACAGACGTAGCAACGGATGACGGCCTCGTGGCAGAAGAGCTGGAAGGGCGAGCGTGATCAACGGGTCGGCCGGTGGTTTCGTTCTCCACAGGCATGAAGAACATGAAAAGAGCTGTAGCCGATGCGGGCCGGGATGGAGGGGGGAGAACTTTGTCCCGATGGTGAACGATGAAGAATCCAATGGCCCAGTAGAGGCTACAGGGAAAGCTGCACGTTTGAGGGCGAGAAACAGAGGAAAAGAAAAGCCGAAAAAAAAAAAAAAAACGCTATGGAGCTGGCAATCCTCCCAGTCCGAGGTAAGAACGGTCGTATACGGCGTCCAAGAAGAGGGTATCAGAGGGCAACCACGAGTCTATTTCGGATTGTTGATTCATAGAGAGCAGTCTCGGAGACGACTGCAAAGTGTGCTGTCTGTCGAGGCCGATTCGATGAGTCTGAAGGTACACATCAAAGGTCAGATCAATACATCGGGATCGACGGCGATGGTCGTGTGAAGTAAGGCTGGATGCAATTGCTAGTTGGTGAGAGGGTGCGAATGATGCAGGGATGCTGAGCACTGGTGGTGGATGCTGGATATCGAGGAAGACGACGAACCGACATAAACAAGAGAGAACATAAAAAAGCCGCGAACAAAAAAAATAGCAATCGTGATGTGGAACGACGGAAAGAAGAGGGTCGATTGTTTATGGGAGACGTAAGACTCAGGCAAGGCAGGTGGAACAAGTCAGCAAGCGAGAAGGATCGAATGGACTCCGTTCGGCGCCGCATAGGCCGGTCTGGGCCCAGGCTCCAGCATCAAAATATGGGGGAGCCGGGTGTGTGCGCAGTAATTAGAGTTGGAGGAAGGAACGAGGGGAGGTAAACACCAACCAGCTACCAGCTACAAAGTGTCTGCTGTTTGGTGCTCAAATTTAAAAAAAAAAAAAAAAAAAAAAAAAGTTGGCGCCAGTGGCCAGTGGCCAGTGGCTGTTAGTGTTAAGGCTAGCTGGCCAAGGGAGGGAAGGACCAAGGGAGAGGTTGAGAAGCTCCATCGAGGTCCATCAAGGACAATGGAGGCAGAATGGAAGGGCTTTGGAAGGGGCGAATGGCTAGTCCAGGAGCTGGTGGCAGCCAGCAAGAGGGGTGAGCTACAGAGAGGGCAAGAGCGGGCAAGCGCGGGCCAGCATTGGTCTTACGGCATGAGTGAGCTTGTGAGCACCTGAGGAAGGAACCGTAATTGGGTCTTGGAATGGGGAAGGAGGGAAGTTGAAAGAGGAAAGAGGAAAGAGCGGGCTCCGATGTCGAAAAGGGCGTACCAAAAAGGACAAAAAGAAACGAAGCAAGCCCCGGGCCCAGGCCAATATGTCACCAAAAGTCAAAACAAAAGAAAGAAGAAAAACCAAAACGAGCTAGAGCAGGTCGATGACAATCGAAACAGAATGGCCTTCTCCCGCGTGTTGTTGTAGCGGGTGGTAGTGGATTTGCATCGATCCATTTTTGATTGTGTGGCTGCCTGAAGAGGCAGGGGCTAAGAGGTCTGGGCCCTTCGAATTTACAGCTGCGGTCTTGGGCTGCTTTCCTCTCCAGACGGCCCTAGCCAGGTTACATAATCTATGAAAAATGACTGCCGAAGTCGTCGGTCATATTCTGCAAGTCGCTGTCCCTGGAAGGAGACTTGTCGTCCCTTGTTTTTCTTTTTCTTTTTCTTTTCTTTTTCTTTTCTTTTTTAAATATATATTTGATTACTATTGACAGTTCGTGACATGCGGCCGAAGTACTCGTCTGCCTTTGTGTCCGCAGTAATCGCGTCCTTGCACCGCCAGCCATACGTATACGTAGCCCACAATACGACGCAGCTGGACATGCATGCAGGGGGTGCGTCTTTTTGGTCCGCTCGCTCGTTTCCTTCTTCGTTTCTTTCTCTTTGCCGCTTCTAATCACCGGCTCGTCTCGTGACGATGCGTCGGTGCCAAAGGGACGACGTTGAGAGTACGGAGGAACAACGCGTACAAAGACGATAGACAACGATGAGATAAAGGGCGAGAAAACGAGAGACACAAAGAGCCGGGCCCAAGGCAAGGCTGGACCATACAGGCCTGGCCCAGACCACATTCCACAGACCACGAGCGGAAAACGCAGAAAACTCGCAGTCCTCTGGAGACGGCGAACGGAGAAATGCTGAAGCTTTGCAATGCGTGCGTTGCGGTGTTGCGGTATTGTCAGCCTTGGCAGGCGCCATGGAGGGTGAGTGCATATCAACAGCCGTCTGAGGCAATACGACATAACAGACACGTACTTCGTACACATACAATCTTACATGAAAACCCGCTTATGCTCTTCTGCTGAGTAGACACGACAATGGGACGGGTAAGATCAAAGACAAAAAAAGAAGGAAACAAAAACCGAGACCAGAAATTAGGAACGGTGCTGAGGCATGAATACTGGAACGGTTGGACTTGGCGATGCCCCCAGTGATGGGGGTCTCTCGCCAGGCCATGAAGCGCGGAAGCCAGGCCACCGCCAGAAACCCTCAAATGACAGCGGATGCCCTGGCCTGGGTTGTTTGATTGAGGCCAGCCCCGAGCGAGAGAGACTGGCCTGCGCTCCACTTTCGGCGCACATGAGCTCCGGGTAGGTCGGGAAACGCGTGTACGCCGTGCGTGTGTACTTCATACACTTGCCCTGTCGTACTCAGCATGGTATTACGGCGTGGGGCAGACATCCTCATAAGGTTGTGAGGCTTGGTCTAGACTCTCGAGCCAAGCCAACCACGCCGATGTGTCTCGGGCACAGGCATTCTGCGGAAACGAGAACACGGTGCACGAATGGGCAAACAGTGCTGTCGGCAGCTCACTGATACGGACGGGCCTGGTGAGCACACGCCCGTTTGAGAGGGAACAACGCCAGTCTTCCCCAGGGTCAGAGGGTCAGAGGGTCAGAGGGTCTGGGGTCTGAGTCTGGGTTGCCGTCTGATCTGCCAACTGCCACCCTTTGTGCGGTCCACGTTGCACCCACGATTTGAGAGCCACGATGTTCTCAGAGAAGAAGACGACAAATCTCGTAGTAAGAGACTGCAGCGCTGCTCTTTGAAGTGGCCGCCAAGGGACATTGTCGATTGCTCATGCCAGGCGCCGATAGGGACTAGTTCCGCTAGTCAGACATGCCCGTTACATTGCATTTGCAAGGCAAAAGGAACGATTCGGGGTCGAGGGGGTGTCGGCAAAGGCCTGTGTCGGTCCCTTATTGTCCCCTTGCCTTCCTCTTTTTCTTTTCTTTTTTCTTTTTCGTATTTCTTTTTTTTCGTTTTTCTTCCTCGTTGTCAGACACATCGCCGGGGCACATGCCAGCGGCCTCAAAGAAGGCAATTCCTTTCACGTCTTTATTGCCCATTACCTCAAACGAGTCAGCCGTCGGGGCAAGTCAGTGTGAGACAATCGGTTGAATCTCGATGAACATGCTGCAGCCAATCAGAGAACTCCAAATCGGCCACTAACACCAGCTTGTATTGCTCGAGCGGAGCAATTACGCTGAACCGCAAAATCTTTTCTTTGTGCAACAAATCCCTGTTTGCTCTCTCCCGCCTCGCCCTGCCTCCTGTGATCAACCGAACAAGAACGGCCGAGCGGGGCGTGGCGTGGCATAGATCCGGTCTAGACCGCAAGGAACTCATGCCCCTTCCCTCCTAATTCGTACTCTGTTCACAGTCTCCCCGACTTGTCAGGAAGCTTGCTTCCTTTCGTTTTTCTGTGCATAACCATTTTATTCTTCAGCCTGAAAACAAGGATGAACTGACTTTTGGACTGGCTGGAAGAAACGGCCAAGAACGATCGTTTTGCTGTTACGAAGCCGCTAATTAACATGAAAAATCTTGTAAAACAATATGCAATTGTTTCTCTCTCTTCATCCTCGTGGTGCTCGCCTAACATCGCATCCCTCACCAAGTGGCTAACGTGGTATGCTTGGACGGGACCGTTATTTATTGGGCAAATCTAGGTTCGTCTTCTTGCTTTGAATTTGCATTCGCGGCCATTTCTCTACGCGTGTTTACACTGCCACAGGGCTCTACGGAGCTTTACAAACCCCGAAACAGCGACAGGCCGAAAAAAGCCAATCAACGAGGCAGGCTTTTGTACGGCACTGATGGGCTCCCCTGTTCTCGGCATCCGCTGGTTTGGCCATGCGTAAAACCCAACGTCTACAAAGCCTTTTCTTTGGTGCAGTCTTTTCTTGCTGGGGAAAGAAGATATTTTCACATCCTCTAACGGACGCTTTGGAGTCATTGGTCAGACAAACGGGCTGCAAGCTGGATACGGAAAGAGACGTAGTAAAGATCCCGAGAACAGACGGGGCAGACGCTTGGTCGGAAAGCGCGACCCGGTGAGGGATGGCAAAAAGAACGTAAATAGTGGAAGGAACAGACCATCGCCGATTAACCTGCATTACTCCGTCCCTCGGCCTTGGCCATGCCTTCTCGTCTGATCCCGAATCTAGCCCACCCTGGTACCAGTGGAGGGGGCCGAAGGTTTGTGCCGGCCGATCGACGGACGGCTACTGGCCACACCAAAGTCTAGATCGGTGTGCCGCGATGTTGCCGCAATGTTGCTACGGGAATCAGAATGAGGAAGAAAAGAGACGGAAAATTAACACGAAAGAGAACAAAAAGGAGACAGAAACCGTGACGCTCGAAGCACAACTTGGCCGTTTCCTCCGCCCAGTCCCTGACGCCCATCTGCACAACAAACGTCACACCGTCCATGGCACTGGTCTTTTTCACCGGGTCGCTTCACACTGTCAACGCTCGCTTCCCGCTAGGATCATGGGACGATCACCGTGATTGCCGGACATCGAATACGATCGACGGCAACTGCCACACCACTCGAGGTTATAAAAGATAGCAGACACCTTCTCTTGTCTGGCAGCTCACTCACTATCCTGCCCCTCTGCCGTTGGGATCCTCTGATGGCCCACCACGAAGAAGGCTCTGCCACTAGGCCTGGTGGAATCTGGCTGGATTTGACGTGACCCGGCAGTCCCTCTCAGAGCATACGGGCGTTGGACGACCAATGCGGCCATGCTTGGCCTTGGCCTTCAACGGCCGCCGTCGTATCTAGCATTTGCCGTACCGGTCTGGCAATGCCGTTGGTTTCAAACGGTTTATACCATCGTGTCCCTCTTTTATGTTTTCTCCTCTATCTCCCGACTTCTATCACACGTCTTTGTGCTCCCATCGACAAGCACCCAAGTGCGACCGGACCATGAGCACAATGATCGGCGGTGGAACGTGCGCACAGCGTATTGCATCTCTTCCTAGAACTTTCCACCCGCCTTTCTCACTGCTTTTTTATTTCCTTCGTCGTGCTTGATGCCGTCGACCTCTGCGAACGAAACATGCGCAGGGTTGGACGGACGCACGCATTATATTTACATCCGCCATTCGATGCACGAAAATCAAGAAAAGAATCAGCATCAAGGAAAATCGGATTCTCTCTGCTTACGTGACGAGCGGTTGTTTCATGTTTCATGGACACCGCATACTCGCATATTACCTTGCGGCCTGCCGTGGCCCGTGCCCGATGGGCACATTTATCCCCAAAGTCAATGAAAGGCATCGCTTTCGCACCAAAAGTGTTGCCCTTCTGCCAGCCAAACCTCTCGCTTGACGGACGACTGGCGCTCTGATTGGCCTGTTCGGTCTGTAGATATGCAGAAAACAACCACACGGCATTCGAACCCACTTTTTTCACTGTCTCCCCACCCACTGCGAATCGCCCGCCTTTCCTTCCCGGCGCTTAACTGCCTCACTGCCTCGACTTCACGCTGGGGCCCCATTCTTTTGTGCCTTTCCCATGCGCTGTGTGGTTCGCTCCTTCCCCCCCTGCACGCCCGTCTTGCATGTCTGTGATGTGATGAAGACGGCAGGTGCGCCCCTTGATTGGCTGGCACATTGCACATCGTTGCTTCTTTCCCAGGGGGTTACCTTGGTGGTATTGAGTCCGTTTGCTGTGATTCGCTGGATTGCTGCTGCCGTTGAGTGCTCTTGCTCTAACTCGTCCGTCTCTCGTCCTCTTTGGCACTCTCCCTCCCTTTGGTCTCACACTTTCCTGCTGGCGCATGGCAAGATGGCCGCAAAATGGCGACGAACGTGAGTGCGGGCATGGCGGTTAACCGCCGGAAAACATGGTGTGCAGCGCTGTGAGGAAACAGAGCGAGTGTGTGACAAGAGGCGCTCGGGTTGTTCTCAATGGGTGCACACAGCAAAGAAGTGGGCGCCAAGAACCAAGAACGAATGAACCACGAGGAAGGTGCCGGAGAGGGAAGGCGGGATCTAGGACTGGGTGAGAGGGAGACTGGGAGTATGGGAAAGAGCAGATGCTTGACAGTCGTGGGTGGGAAGGTGGGAAACAAATAAAACTGAAAGAGTCGTCCTTTCCCTTCTGATCGGTGTTCCTTCTGCTTCTCCTTTTGCTCCTTTTCCCCTTCCTTTTCTTGCCGTGATCGTTTTGTTGTTCGACCTTCACGTCCATTCGGCGCCCGGCCTCTCACCACCCCATCTGGCTCGTCGACACTGCTGGTCAGAAGACACGAGGCTGTGTCCCTTGCTTCGCATCCCGGAGTCGTCTACATCTGTGGACATATCGACGGGCATTTCCACGTCGACAAGCCCGCACAGAGCTCACGCAGGGCCTTGTTTCTGGATTCCGGCGAAAATCGTTGTCGAAACAACGAGACCGAGCCCGCGCTTCACACACACACCTACACAGCCAAGATGGTCTATCGGCTGCTCCGCCGGCCATGGCCGCGCCGGAAGATCTACTACAGCACGATGATACCGGAACTGGCCTGCACGGTCGGCCTGCTGGTGCTCTTCGGCCTCGCCCAGCCAAACACCTACCGCACGCAGATGTGGCAGATTGGCTTCAACAACGGCTTCAACTCAAACCCCAACATGATTCTTTACGCCTATGCGAACCATGCGCCCCTTCCGAAAATCCCATTTGTCTGGTCTCAAGCGTATGCCTTCCTGTGCCTCTGTTGCATGCAACGTATCTGTACCCCCCCATAAGTCCTTTTCCTAACCCACGGTCTTCTTTTGTAAACAGTCTCACGGACTTCAATGTCGCCATCGCCGTCCTGTCTCTTTTCGTCCTCATCGCCAAGATGATTGCCCTCATCATGCACGTCTTCTTCCCCATTTTCGGCCTCCTCATGTCCATCGCCATGGTCGCCCTGTACGCGACCAGCGTCTATGGACAGGCCGGCCCCGACTATGCCGATGCCCGCTATCCGAGCCCCGTGGCCTGGTACATTGCCAAGAGCTGCAGCTACGCTGCTGCAAACAACGTAGTCACCGACTGCATGATGGCCAAGAGCTCCTTCGCCATCACGGTTCTTATGCTCGCTGTGTACCTCGCCAACTTGGGCTTCGCCATTTGGGCGATGGTGCCGAACAAGGCCCTGGACATTGAAGACGAGGATTCCGAATCGGACGACGACACACCCAGTTCCCGCAAGCAATGGGAGATGCAGCCACAGGCGATTCGGTCGCCCGGACTGCGGTCCGCCGGGCTGCGGTCGCCCGGGTTGCGGTCGCCCGGGTTTGGAGGAGCGGGAGGAGGAGGAGGAGGAGGGGTGTTTTCTGGCGGAGGCCAGATGGCGTCGCCCTTCACCCCACGCACGCAAGCCTTCAACTCGTTTGACAGGAACGCCTCGCCGTTTACGCCTCGCACACAGGCCTTCCACACGTTGGACCGGAAACTGCCGTTGCGGGCGTAGAGTTGCCCACACTCTCGCCATGCATGTCCTGTCGTTTTCCACGCCGTCCATCAAAACGGCGGCGGCTGCACAGAGGTGTAGCACCTCTGTCTGGCGTGACACTCACCATATTGTATATATGAGGTGAATCTCAGATTGCCCATTTCTTTTCTTTATTTTTTTGGCTTTGCTTTACTTTGTACGAACCGAAGATATCTCTGGGTCTGTTTTTTTTGTTTCATATGCCTTCACTTATGGCTACTGGCGTCTTGGTAAACCAGATTAATTTTATTTTCTATCTGAAAGAATCATCCTTTGTCGTTTTGAACAGTCGAATGGGCAGCAACGTCGGGATCACAAATGCAGCAGTGCGGCGCTCGAGTCCGGCACGCTGACTGTTACCTGTCCGCCCTGTGACTGCAACTTCTCGCCTGTTGTCACGTTGGGCTGCTTCACAGGCCGCCCACCGGCGAGCTCCACATTGTAGCTCCAACCGTCCCAGGTGATGCCCGTGATCGCATCACTGCCGTTGGCGAGAAGGCGCTGCACAAGGAACCCCGCACTGTTGTTGTCAAGGCCGCCCGGCACATGCTGTTGAATGCCATTGTGGATGGGTGTAGGCAGAGAGAAGGTGTAGTTCTGGCTTGGGCGTGGCCGGAAGCCAGCAGGCGCTGCTTCGCCCAAACCAGTTCCATCCACCGTCGTGTTGTAGCCTCGCAAGTTGAGTACGAGCACGCGAGCGAGGTGGCCATCCACATAGATGGCGTACGCCGAGTCGATATCACCAGACGACGACGAGCCGGACGGAAACAGCACCGCTACCGATACATTGTGCAGTTGTGTATTGCCCAGAGCCGCCGCCACGGCAACGTTGCCATAGTACGGCGGCTTCGTCCCGCGCGTGGTACTCTCCGTATCAACCGGCTGCCATGAGGCGTACCGATAGTTGGCGCCCTGGTGCATGTGCACACGGCCAATGCCTGCGGCGGCGCTGTACAGGAGAAAGTCAA
This sequence comes from Sporothrix brasiliensis 5110, assembly GCF_000820605.1. NCBI lineage: Eukaryota > Fungi > Ascomycota > Sordariomycetes > Ophiostomatales > Ophiostomataceae > Sporothrix > Sporothrix brasiliensis. Next base: position 3,451,757 of record NW_024467137.1, on the reverse strand, counting down.
CGCCCCAGAGGGCGGCGCCAAAAGTGTTGGAAAGACCCGGTTTGCCCTCGTTGTAGAGTGAGTTGGCCTCGCCCAGAATGTGCCGAGGCTGGGACCTCCGCGTGCTGTTCCCGGCTGCGACTCCAAAAATGGCCTCGTACTCGGCAATGTGCGCGTTGACAGAGCGCACCGTGTTGGTGTGGTTCATGAGCGTGCCCTGGAGAGTCACGCCGGGTGAGGTGGCGCCGCTGATGTAGCTGCAACAGTTAGTACCTCTCTCTCTCTTCTGCAGTTTGGCCAGCGAACGTACTTATGAGACGAGAACAACGCAATGTTCCGGTCAGCATCCAGACCGGCTTTCCATGCAGCAGGAGCTTTCAGATGGTTGTGTGTCCCACCAAAGGATGGAGCCATGAACCCAGAATAGTCGGGAGGAACAGCCGGCGGCGATGTCTGTGTCGACGAACCTCCGCTGCGAAAATCCTCACGCAACAGCTCTGAGCAATGCTTTTCGATAAGGCGCCGGATTTGCCTCGTGCCATTGAGCCACTGAGAAGCATAGATACTCTCGTTCCAGCCAGTTGGTCGTGTCGGGCCCTGTGCAGATGTCGACAGCAAATCAGGCTCGTTGCCATACTCCCATGTGTAGAGCCGACGACGGGTGTACGACATTCCCCTGTTTGCAGCACCGTTGCTGGCAGTGGTTGTGTCATTGGCTGGTATCACCTCGGGGGCCAATGCATCGCATACCAACGGCACTGTGTCTAACAGGCTTTGCCACCCAGCCGGCGTCGTTGCCAGAGCTAGGTTGAAGCCGTGTGAGAAGCGCGTTCCAGGCAGTGTTCTGTAGCCTTCGAAGAAGGACGGGCCGATGTATACGGTCGTAGGATAGTCGGCCGAGCGCGAGAGGTTGAATGTGCCGTTGATTGCCCAGGGTAAGCTTGCATTGTAGAGCGCATAGTCCTGCGTGTTGCCCCTAGCCGAGTCAGTTTCGTTCCCAGGCTACTCTGCTCTCATTTTCCTCGTCGGTGGCTACTTACCCAACACGAATATACGGTTTCGAGCCCGTCAGTTCGCCCAGGTTACTTAGCAATGCATCGCTGAACGTGTTAGGCGCCGATTTGTTGCCTGCAAAGTCGGGAAACGAGGCGAACTCGATAGAGTAGCTGACGAAGGCATCGAGAAGGGGAGGGCCGGCACTGGCCGGGGCGGACGTCCTGAGATGGTAGACGGAGGCCCTTGCTGCTGCTGCCCACGCCAGAACTGAGGAGACACTCTTCATGTTCGCACTGCGCTGTGTCTTGCTACGTTTGAGGCCTTGTCGTTGTGTCTTTGAAGAATGATGGTTGTACACGCTGGAAGCCATCTTGCCTCAGAAGCCCTCTACACTAGTCAGCAGTTCTGCATGCCGATTATCCAGGCCGTCCCGTCGCCATCAATTGATCGTTTGGCGATATTGACCATGGTACAAACAGCATCTTGCCGCTCAAGTGCTCAACTTTTGTCCATTTGCGTTGCCATGCCAGCTCGCGGCCGGGTGAATTGGCTGTCGCCGCAGGCCTCGCCTGGACGGAGTCCATGTTTCCAAGAAGCCTAAAAACATGACCGAGCTGGCCACGCATGGCATAGATGATCAGTTTATATGTCGGGTAGATTGGCGGCAACAGGCAGCATTGGAATATCAAAGGTGGAGATCGTCACGTTGGTGATGTTGGTGCTACGGTTGGCGCATTCTAGCGGCACTGGGCGCTACTTCCGTGCTAGTATCCAGGTACGCAAGGGGAAAGACCACCGCAACAGGCAAAACGGCAGGAACGAGCTGTTGGTCCCGCGCGGTCAAGCTGAAGCCTCAGGGCCTCGCATCTTGCATCCTTGTTCGGCTATGTTGTCCGGGCTTGAAAGCTCTCTGGCTCTCGGCTATGTTGTCTGGGTCTGAAAGCTATCTACATACCTCGTTTGCAATACCCAATTCGGGACAAGGTTTACGAAGGCTAGGAATGTTCTGCTCTGCCCCGGTCCTCCGATCTGTCCTCCGGATGGATTCGATTTGTAACGGCAGGAACGAGTGACGAGATAAAACAGCCAGCTGGAAGGAAGCTTCGGGGTGACCACCGGAAAAGAAAGAAAGGCCTCTGCTCTTGCCATCCAGGAAGAGTCTTTGAGGCCATGCCCCAAGTTTTTGCCCAAATTCGGAAACTGCAGCCGACCAGCTGCCCCGGCTTGGGGTGGTGATTTAGCGTCAAAGCCAGCAGGAAAGAGCAACTGACTGGACGTCATCGAGCTGGCCCCTCTTTCGTTCAGTTGATTGTTCTCAGGGTGCTACCCCCGGGCGCCTCGGCGCCTTCGGTCTCCTGTGCCACTGCTCTTGCCATTCCTAGCTCCCCCACATTGGCGCTACTCGTTGTGCCTTCCGTCCATCTACGTTCCAATTTCGCCTTCATGACGCTGCGTCGTCCCTCGTCAACGTCTCTTCTCTCCTCTCTCTCCTCTTGTCCGATGCGCGTCTTCTCCACATTGATTTGTCTACCGGCACCTAAAGGATAAGCATTGCAGGCGGCTTACAGGCCAGTGTTCAATCCCCCAAAACCACCAACCAGTGGACTTGTTTAGCGGACCCTGCCCGCATTCTGACGCCGGCTCTCGGCACTCGATTGCTTGCGGCTTCGACAGACAAAAGAATAGCCGGCACCGACCACCACGTTAAATAGGTCGGGAATAGCATCCGCACATAAAAACAGAGCAGAGGGAGGCGAGAGAATAGAAACCGCGCAAGAAGCCATGGCAGCTCTGCGGTCTATCGTGCGTCTTTCTACTCTGCAAACATCTCGACTTGTTTCTCCTGCACGCCGTTCTTGCTTCCAACCTTTGGTATTTCCCACAATTCTCTCCAGAAACGCATCCAACATGGTCCCCAAGGTATGTTTTGTTTTGGCGTTTTGTTTCCAATACTGGCCCGGTTGCGTCTCGTCGTCTCCTGCTTAGCCTAACGCGCCTTTCCCTCCAGCTCAATGATCCGTCGTTGCTGAAGACGGGCGTCTGCTTTGTCAACGGCGAATGGGTCAAGGCCGGCTCCGGCAAGACCTTTGAGGTCAGCGACCCGGCCACCGGCAAGCTGATTGGTGTTGCGCCCGAGTTCGACACCAAGGACACCGAGGCGGCTGTTGCTGCCGCCGCCACGGCCTTCGAGACCTTCCGGCACAAGACCGGCCGCGAGCGGTCCAAGCTGCTGCGCAAGTGGTACGACCTTATGATGGAGAACGCCGACGACCTGGGCACTCTGATTACGTGGGAAAACGGCAAGCCGACGGCCGATGCGCGCGGTGAGGCTGTGTACGCTGCCAACTTCTTCGAGTGGTTCAGCGAGGAGGCGCCTCGCATCTACGGAGACACGATTCCCTCGACCGTCCCCGGCAACCGTGTGCATACGGTCAAGGAGCCCATTGGTGTCTGCGGCCTGATTACCCCGTGGAACTTCCCTGCCGCTATGATTACGCGCAAGGTCGGCCCTGCCTTGGCCGCTGGCTGCACGGTGGTCGTCAAGGCACCCGGCGAGACCCCCTTCACGGCCCTGGCGCTGGCCGAGCTCAGTGTTCGCGCCGGCATCCCGCCCGGCGTTGTCAACGTCGTGACGGCCCTCGAGAACACCCCCGAGGTCGGCCTGGTGCTGACCACGAACCCCACCATCCGCAAGATCTCCTTCACGGGCTCCACCAACGTCGGCAAGCTGCTGATGAAGCAGTGCTCGAGCACGCTGAAGAAGCTGTCCCTGGAGCTGGGCGGCAACGCGCCGTTCATTGTCTTTGACGATGCCGACCTGGACGCCGCCGTGGCCGGCGCCATCACGTCCAAGTTCCGCTCGTCGGGCCAGACCTGCGTGTGCGCCAACCGCATCTTTGTGCAGCGCGGCATCTACGACGCGTTCGCCGAGAAGTTTGCTGCCAAGGTGCGCGAGTTCCACGTCGGCAACGGCTTCGAGAAGGGCATCACCCACGGCCCCGTGATCCACGACCGCGCCGCCAAGAAGGCCTATGAGCACGTCCGCGACGCCGAAAAGCTCGGCGCCACGATCGTCGAGGGCGGCACCTTCCTGCCCGACATCGGCGCCAACTTCTTCGCGCCGACGGTCCTGACGGGCCTCAACCAGAAGATGCTGATTGCGCGCGAGGAGACGTTCGGGCCTGTCGCCGGCCTGTTCCCCTTCGACACGGAGGAGGAGGTTGTCCGCTACGCGAACAGCACCGAGGTCGGTCTCGCCGGCTACTTCTTCTCGCGCGACATTGAGCGCATCTACCGCGTGGCCGAGCACCTCGAGGTCGGCATGGTCGGCGTCAACACGGGCCTGATCTCGGAGCCTGCATCGCCTTTTGGCGGCGTCAAGGAGTCCGGGTTTGGCCGTGAGGGCTCTGCCTATGGCATTGAGGAGTACCAGATCACCAAGATGGTCACGACCGGTGGCTTGGGTAAGCCTCTCCAGTCGTAGGGAGTGGCAAAAACAATACAATAAAGATTACATCTTTGGTTGTCTCGTGGGCGTCTATTTAGTTTTATTTTGCCCGATAATGCAATTAGTTAGAAATCTGATCAATAGGCACTCAGCTTGCAATGTGATGTTGGAGCTTCACTGCGACAGCACGCTGTGCCACTATACGTATAGCGCGTTTAGCGTTTTGCAGCACAACTAAGCAGCCCACTTTTACCGGGGCAACTGCCCAATCAAGAGCCACCGTATTTTCTCTCAATTTTCACCGTCCTATTTTCGAGTCGAGTTTCGTGAAGGTACAACGAAGCTCTTTCGGGCCCTGCATTGAAGCCACATCGGACGACCACAACCACGACGACACAAACACGCAGACATACCCACGGACGCAACTGCGATTGGTGGGTGCAAGAGATATGCCTCGGCCGTCTTTGCGCTCTGCGCTGGGGCGGACCACGCGCAGCCAGTTGACGACGGCCTGCTATGGGGCATCCGGCGCTCGGGGCCCGTTGTCGATCGAGACGACGGCGTTTTTCTCCTCGACACCCTCCCAAGCAGTCCTCAAGAACGTGCGTGGCCGCCAGGACCGCCTGGCCGCAGCGGCATCCGAAGTCGGTTCCCTCAACGACAGCAGGAGCAACAACGCCACAGATACGACAAATACCACAAACAACAGCCGCAGGGGCGGCGCCCAATTGAATAACGGCGCGCCACGGTCGCGTGGGCCATCATATGCGGCGGGACGCGGCGGCGGCAACATCATCAACCTCCGCAGCCTGCCGCGGAATTCACGCGGCGGACCCCGTTTCGCTGCGAGCGCGCCAACGCCTCGCGTTATCTCAAACCCTGCCTTCCAGGCCAGCCCCGGCGGAGAGAACCTGCTTCGTGACCGAGGAGGCTTTGGGCGCGGCCGGGGCCAGGGCCGGGGCCGAGGCCGAGGACGGAGCGGGCAGGGGCGGAGTGACGAAAACGAAGAAGAGGTCCCGGGGGACGAAAAGGACACAGACCCTCTGGCTCCCGAGATCATTGAGTACCTTGCCCGACAAAAGATGGGCGAGTACTCGGACTTTGAGCCGCGTCTGACGCTCGAGGGTCTGCTGGGCTACCGGCCGGCCGTGGTCTCGACCGAAGGCGACGGCGCAGGCACCGTGGCGATGGCACTGCGCGAGATGCGCGTGCTGTCGGGCGGCGACGCCTTTGGCGGCAGCGAGGAGGAGGGCGCGTCGAGCATGACGTCGGTGCCCAACGTGCAGAGCCTGCGCGAGCGCCTGCACAACGGCGAGACGGTCTTCTTTGACACGGCGATGGAGCGGTCGATGGTGGAGAAGGCGCTGCGCTCGTCGAGGGTGCAGAAGTGGCTGGCGAACAAGAAGCTGCCTGCCGACACGCCGCTTGTGGCACCGCTCAGCGAGGCCACCAAGGAGGTGATTGTGGACGCGGCGATTCGCGGCGCGTACGACACCGACACGGCCAAGAACGGCACGCTGCTGCAGACGCTGCACCGGTACCAGGGCAAGGACTACACGTACACTGAGCAGCACAAGCGCCAGTTTGATGCCAAGATCCTCGAACTGCTGCCCGATGCCGGCCACAAGGTGGCGAAGACGGCAACGGCATGAGGAGGGAGACAGAAGAAGAGAAGGGGCAAGTCGATTGTGAAATGTAGTAAAACGAGATGCTTGTATATTTCTGGTTGTTTCTCCTTCCCACCCACCACCCAAAAAAAACCTGTTTACTCGCCAAACGATGTATCAATGTACAATACAAAGCCAAACTTTTCATTTCAATTTTTGAATAATTTACATTGCCATGTCGGTGTGTGATGGCGTCTCTAGATGACCCTTCTGTGAGACCTGCGCTCTCCTTGTAACGATTGTGACCACCCTCTACCGCTTGTTGATCCGTTCGGCGTGCTTGGCCGCGTCCTTCTCGGTCGCGTCCACCTTGGCCATGCGCTTGTCCTGGCCCTTGAGCAGCTCGCGGTCCAGGCGGAACAGGTCGTCCGGCTGCACAGACTTGTCCTTCTTCCAGCCCTGGTGTATCTTTTGCCGGCGCGTCGTGGCCTTGCGCAGGTCCGTCCGCCATGCATTGGCCAGGTCGTGGACGCGCCGCAGGCGCTCTGCCGCGGCGGCGGCCGACGACGTCGTCTTGTCGTTGGCGCCGCCCAGTCTGATCAGCAGCACGAGCTCGTCGTTGGGGTCGGGCTGCGGCTGCTGGCCCTGGAAGAGCGGGTTGCTCTGCACGGCGCTCGTGATGGCCTTGCGGCTCGCCGGGTTGTGCATGCGCAGCTCGACGACGCGGCCGCCGGCGCGCGGGATGACGAGGGCCAGCTGGCTTAGCGGCACCTCGTCGCCGGCCTCATCACCGCTCTTCTGCACCACCCGCGTCTTGCCAATGGTGTCCACGTCCACGCCGCCCTCGCCGTCGCCCGCGCCGCCGCCGCCGCTCAGCGACCGCTTGAGCTCCTTGAACTTTTCTAGGTAGTGCACTTCGGTGCGCTGCCAGCGCGACTCCGTGTCCTCAAAGTTGAAGGCGTCGGCCGCCTTGGGCGCCGGGTGGTTGCCGCCGTCCGCGTGGTCGTCGTCTTCCGTCACCTTCTTCTTCTTGCACGGGACAGCCGTCTGAGAGAAGCTGCGCTGCGCGGCGGCAACGGAGCGGTTTGGGTAGGCGCTCGTCGAAGTGGGCGTCGCCCGCAGGGTAATGGAGACACCGGCAGCCGGGGCGAGTGTTCGCGAAGCGACAATGGCACTGTTTTGCAGAAAACGGCAGCTGTTAGAGACAAGGTGACAAAAGCATAAACGCAACTGCGAGGTCCAATTTGGCCATGGCCTTGAGAGCTTACCTTGCTGAGCGGCCGAGGCCAACTGCGCTGCGCTGGACCAGCCTCTGAACTGCTGCTGCACTGTGCATCTTGGGTGGTGGCTGTGCCTTGTCTTGCGCAGTGTGAACCAACTTGGTGAAGTGTTGTCGATGTTGTGCGTTTGAAGCTCCTGGTTACGATTTTGCGGGGGTTGGAGCTATGGTAAGAGCCCACTGCGGGGTGTAGTTCATATAGTGACATAGTTGAAAATTTTTATTATACTGATCGTGTGGCCTAGTGGTTAGGGCATGTCCTTTACAGTCGTAAAACTTTAATGCTGATCGGATGGGATCGCAGGTTCGACCCCTGCCACGATCATAGTATCGTCTTTTTTTTTTTTTGAATCTTTTCTTTTCTTTTTTATTTTTTTCTTTTGCAACTGCAGTTAAAGAACTTTTGAGTCTAATATAGCTGATTTTTCTAATTCTTAATGGTATCTTAGTCATAAATACTCCAATTCCATGTCTCCATGCCCATGCCGACGACAAGAGCAGAAATACTGCCAGATGCGCTTCCATCACCTTCAATGCTTTCCACGTCACCAGGATCAGCAATGGCGCTGTAACGGTCGTCCAGAAGCTGTATGCGGGCCGTGCTCGCCGCACTCGTGCTCCCCGGATGCGACATGATAACTCTCCATGCTTTGAGCCTCTGGTCGTTGCTGCAGGTAACCGCTGTGAAGCTGGAATTGCCCGTCTTCCCCCACGCCTCGTTGATCAGAATTTTGGCTCCGGTCACGGCGGCGGCATGAGCACTGGGCACGCGGAATGTCTTGTCAAACGCGTAGGTGACGCTGTTGTCGCCATGGACGATTGCGCCAAGGACCGTGACCGCTATTGCGTTGTCGTCGCCGCCGGTAAAAATGGCCCTCCGAGATTCGGTATCATCTTGGCCGGTCGAGACAAGGTCAAGAGACTTGACTGCACTTTGATGCGTCCTGGTCGAACACAAGAGCAAGTAGTCGTCGTATAGAATAGACTCGTGTCCTCCGGCCGCCTCCTGCGCCTCTGGAGCTGCTCTCCACACGGTCAAATGTCCATCGGCAAACGCCGCCAGCACCACGAGATCACCTCCGCGCCGCAACGACAGGTGGCGCAGCTGTGTCGGACAGGCCCCTGTGTAGTGGCCCTGGGACAGCAGCTGCCAGCCGCTGGCGGCGGCATAACGGTACGTCTTGAGGACCGAGTTGGACAGTGCGACCGAGATGAACATGGCGCTGCCATCGTTGTCGCTTGGGTCGAGACTCGCATCGAGGCCAATGATGCGCAGGATCTTGTCGTCCGTGCTGTCGGGATACGATGATTCGCAAAGTACGGCCAAGCCGTCGTATGACGAGTCGGCCATTGTCGATACCCGCCAGATGAAGAGTTCTTCGGAGCCGGCAGCGCTGATCAGGCAGTCATCGCCGAGCCAGGCCAGGCTGTGGAGGCCAGTGTTGTGTCGTTTCAGCACGGAAAGGCAACGTCTCTCCATCGCCGATGATGAGGTTGCTACACTGTTACCACCCGTCTGTGGGTTGTTCCATATGCGAACAACGGTGTCCTCGCCGCCGGTCGCGATATACTTGCCGCTGGCGCTGGCACGAACAGAACGAATCTCTCGACCGTGGCCACCGGTCTTGAGCGGCACGGTGACGCATACATCTTGCGCAAACACGTGCAGCTCGGACTGACGCGTAAATGCGAAACGTATTCTACCCGCGCTCGTCGTCGACTTGTTTCCGTTGGCCCTCCCATAGAGGTATGTATGGGTGCGGTGCGTGCCCCCGCAGTCGACCGCTGCAAGCTCTTGCTGGCGCGTTTCGTTCCAGACGACGAAATGTGTGCTTCGAAAGCCACACACGACAAGCTCGGGAGGCTCGTCTGGCGTTCCGCTTTGGATGAACCAAGCATCCCGGACAATGGGGCCGAACGGCGTGGCTGTCTCGTGCTGCAGGCATATGGAGGGGTTACCGGTGCAGCTTTCGACGATGGTGCAGATGCGGTACATGCCGTCGCGGGCTGTCACGACAAAGGAGGCAGACGATAGGGGAGGCTGGCCAGGTCGTGGAGGGAGTGGGACAATCGAGAGGATCGCGTCTCGGGTCCGTGTCTGGAACTGCGTCGCCAACACAAATGTCGCGGCCGCATTACCGCCGTCGCTCTCTACTGGCTTGTACAGGCACAGTTGTCCATTTCGGGAACCCAGCACAATGTACTCCAAGCACCGGCTTGCAGTTGTGATGACCATAGCCGCAGGTGAAGCCGGAACTTTGGTGGGCAGCTTCATCGATCTCGTGCTCTCGGACACCAGTGCGCCGCTGGACACGTCAATCGTCAAATCCAGAAGGGTAGCCTCATCTCGGAACAGAGTTGTCGCAATGACACCAAGATAAAATAAGGAGCCGCCCACAGCGTTGACGGCGGATATATCGTCCGCCGTATGCGGAAGGAAGAAGATCTCGTCCACCTTTCCAGGGAGGGTGGCAGTAAGTCTCTGCAGCCCGCCTCGTCTCGAGTACAGAAACAGGTGGCCGGTTGCGTTTCCAACAATGGCGAGCCCATCAGCACCGGGACTCGTTGCCACACCGCTGCCACCGTCGCCTAGCGGGCTGCGAACAACGTTGTAGTCTTTCAATGACAGTGTAGTGTCATCCGAAACGCCGGGCAGCTCGATCCACTCGAGCCTTGCTGTTTCGCTGCTTGTGTAGCGGAGGTCGCCGCGCAGAAGCCTTCCCTGAGTCGTGGCGGCTAGCAGCTGATCATCCGACAAAAAAGCATAGCTATTAAACAACTCCTCGCGGATCTTCATCGTCTTCGCTTTCGACTTCTTTTTCGGCACGGATTCTCCTTCCTCTTCTTGTGTGGCAGGAGGAGGGGGTGGCGGTGATGGTTGAGGATGCACTTTTGTGTCTACGCTGCCAACCCGTGAAGGAATCTTTGAAGAAGAAATGGTGCCCGACAGAAGTGTGGCGAGTTGGGTGCCTTGGGATGCGACAGGCTGTGGTTCGCTATGGCGACCTTCGAAGAGCCATATCTTTCCATCGCAACCGCCAGTTGCAATAAGAGGGCCTCGCGGCAATCGCACACCATGACATGCCTTGGGAAAGACAGCCGCCGACCAAATGTTCTTTCCAACATGTGATGAAAAGGTGCGTAAATGCACCAATTTCCCGCTGAAGCTGGGCTTGTCTTCTATGCGCGGGTTGAGACCCAATTCAAGCCGCCATTCTTGAGCCGTGGCGTCTTCACCAAACGAATAAAGAAGCAAGTTGCCGTCCTGAGCTGCCGCTGCCGAAAATTCACCAAATCGCACATGCCAGATGCGCGAAGCGTGTGCCATGACGGAAGCCAGCGCGGGCGACGAAGACGGTGTCGATGGTACCGGAAGGTCTGTGCTTTGGAGATACTGCTTCTTGACCGCCGTCCGAGGTTGTGGGTTTGCACCGTTGGGCGGCTCATCGGTCCGCCGGGCCAGCCCTTTGAAAGTATTCTGGAAACCAGTCTCACGGGCCATGTTCGTCGCGGGCGCACCGACCACCTTTGCACCGCCGTCCGCCTCATTGCTGCCGCTGTCTAGGTACAAAGGCCATATACATATTGTGCGGTCGTCGCTGCAGCTTGCCAGCAACCGGACCCGTCTTTGCGGCGCGGGTTCTGCCCCGCGGCCCACCAAATCGCTCGTGCGTAGCTCCGGCGACACGACGACATCAAAGATGGAGCCCTCGTGGCCCGTAAACACGTCGAGGACGTCAATCCCAAGGTCTGTTTGGCGGGCATTGTCCGTTGTAGGAAGCTGACACGTCCAGACCACGATCTCGCCAAACACGGTGCCTGCCACAACGAGCAGGCGTTCGTCTCCTTCACTGCCGACCGTGCTCTTGTCGCTGCCCGCCCAGGCCAGCTGGGCAGAGTATAGCACTGGTCGAGATGGTGAGATGGGCGCGCCGAAGCGGATCAAACCGCTCTGTTCCACCCACAATGGCAGTATCTCATTGTGCGCCGTGACCAGCGCACCTGCATGCCTTCCATCAAGTCCCTTTGAGGCACGGCGGCGCGGCAAAAGGCCGTCGTAAATCCAGTCTGGTGCCAGGACCTCGTTCACCACGGGGTGCCTTGGACTGGCTTCGTCTGCTACTCTGTCCCCAGCCGTGGCTGCCAAGATTTGGGCAATGTGCTCCCGGCCGACAATTGCCACAGACCGGCCGCCCCAGACGAGAACAGCATCGTCTTCGTCGCCACCATCCTCACCATCTCGACGTCCCACCCGGCATCCTTGGATAGGCTGCTCGGAAAAGATGCGGAGCCGGCCATAACAGCGACGGCCGGACAGGGAGTCAGATCCTGGTGCAAGTCGAGCGTCGCCTTCCAAGGCACCGTAGACGGCGAGCCAGCCGTCTTCCCCCGCAAGCACAAACAGGGAGGGGCTCTCTGTTGAACAAGCGTTCTGTCGAAAGCGGTAGAATGCGAGAGCGGTGACAGGGCACAAGACGGATGCTTCGTCGCGTTGAAGTTGGCGGGGAGCAGCAGGCATCTGGTTGCGTGTTGATTGCTGCTGGGCCTCAGGGGTCAACGTGGCGGCAGCCATGGCAGCAGGTACCACCCCGCCAAAACGGGGTTTGTGATCTCAGGGAAAGAGAGATCCTGCCCGCTGTAGCCTTTTGAGTTGAAATTGGTGTCTGGAGACTTTATACGGCCATATTGATGAGTGGAAGGTGCGATGGTGGCATAAGAGGAAACCCAAATATGAAAGAGCGACTTTGGGCTCCTTCCTGTATTGTGTGCCTTTTTTTGGCGTGTCGTTGATTTTTTTTCTCACGACACTAACTTGGGCGCTGTGGTTCTGTAGCTACAGGTGTCCACTACGACACTACACACAATCCCAGCACCACCTCAAGTTTCGTGCGGAAGAGAAATCACGTTTCTCGAAAACTATGATACCATCGCCCGGTGTTCTTATATTTTGAGTTAGCATCTTAGAATCACAACTCATTCCCGAGCCATTGTTGACGAATTTGCGATTGGAAATGTACTTTGGTAGTCACGTGCGGCTCTCACCGGGTAACCTTGCAAGACTTTCTGTATGTAGTGTCATTATGGTATCAACAGTTAACAAATGTCTGTGTTTTGCATTTTTCCACTTCTACGGCTCATGGCAACTTGCCGTCTCCGGAAGAAGCAGGGTATACAAAGAACAATATATAAAAATAGTTTCTATCGTCGTTACCCAGTCATGGACGAGCAAATATAAAAAAGAAAAAAGTCCACATCCAGCCCCTCATAAGGTAACAGATAAAAAACAACATAAATCGAAAGTAGCAAAAATCGAAAATCGAATCTTTCCAGATAAAACGCCGTTGATGCAGACATCAAATAAGCTGAGGGACGCAAAAATAAGCAAAATAGGTGGGTGTAGGAGGGAAGCGTGCGAGGGAGTGCGAAGAGACGCCGGCAGACGCCGGTCTCCCCTGGGGAGCTTTTCATGTGAAAGACAAAAGCCGAAAGTCAAACAGGCCGGCGGGCGTTTGTTTACACGCGCGAGTGCGAGTACGGCTCGTAGGCCAGATCCGAGCGACCACCCTGCGGGTACCGCGGGGCGCCGTACTGCGGAGCGTAGGCGTTGGCATTGTTGTACATGCCACCGTTGCTGGGGTCGTTGAGCGGCTGGTACGACGAGCTCGGCGGGATGGACTTGTCGTCCAGGTGGCGCGGGCCGTAGCGGTCGCGACGGCTCTCGGGGCTGCAGCAGCAGACCGTGAACATCCAGAAGAAGGAGGCCGCGATGGCGGCGGCGGCCGAGATCCAGACGGCAACTAGGAAACGACTGTTGGCCGAGGCATCGACGCCGTACTTGTTGGCCTCGGCCTTGATCGCGGCGACGACGACAATGGACATGGCGGTCGCCAGGCCGGCAGCGCCGACGACGGCGACGACCGTGATGCTGGCGATGAGGAAGGTCACGCAGGCAACACCGCGGCTGCAGGCCGTGAAGAGACCAAAGATAATCTCCAGTGCCAGAGCGCCAAAGGCGATGATAAAGACGACCTGGGTCCATTTCGCGAGGGTGCCAAACACCTTGATGGCGTTGGTGATGTCCTTGGGGATCTTCAGGTCGGTGCCCGTGGAGCTGATGAGGCTGGTGACGGAGTTCTCCGAGTTGTTGAGCGTCTTCTCGGCCCAGTTGAACTCGGGCTTGGAGCAGGTGCGCGTGCCGTTCTGCTCCTTGACACAGTAGTTCCACAGGCCAATGTCGTACAGGTTGCCGAGGGCCAGGTCGGCAGCGGTGATGTTGCCCGACGGCACGCCGCCGGCCGTGGCCTTCTCACTGGCACCATCCGTCGTGCCCGAGGTGGCGCTGTTGGCATCGGATTTGCCGCTGTCGGTCAGCAGGCTGGGGTCGTGGAAGCCAACCGAAGCACGGGCGACCGAGGCGTCGTGGAAGCCGACTGGCGCGGGCGCGGCAGCACGAGCAAGGGGGGCGGCAACAATGGGGACGGCAGCACGGGTGTCCAGAGCAGCGCCGTTCGACACCGCACGACTCAGAATGTTTACCGCATCGGCGGGGCTGACAGACAGCGCAGTGGTGTTCACCTCGAACATGTACAGGTTCTTGTCGGCGACACCGGCAAGAGCGGCCACGAGCAGGGCCGCGATGCTGATGACAGCCAGCACAAAAGGCAGGGCCACGCAGACGACACGTCCACAAGACACCATTTTGGCGGTTCGGGGATGTCGGTTGTGTTGGCGATGAGACGACAAGGCGGAGGACGAGCCCACGGCTTTTTTCAGCGGGCGCGGCGGAAGAGGCGGGCTAAAGGTGCGCGCGAAAGAAGCGAGCCTCGAGGTATAGGACGGTGGCGATGTGGAGCGGCTGGTGATGTCCTTATCCTTATCCTGTGGAGGCGGAAGTGGTGAAAATGGGGGTCTCCGGTGGTTGTGGACGCTGTAGTGGGCGGGTTTGGGAGGAGCCGGCGGTGGAAACGAAGCGAGTGGATCGGCGCCGCTGTTGACTGCAAAATGAGGTCGAAGTCGAGATCGCGGAGGAAGAAAGGGTAAGGGTGGTGAGGCGGCGGCGTGTTGGGTGGGCGAGTGCGAGGGCGGCGATGAGTCGTGAGAAGACTCGGAGGAGACAGACGACTCGGACTGGCTGGACACCTGGCGACTGACGGGACTCACAGAAACGAAAGTGGGCGAAGAAGAAACGGCGGGAAGATGACGAGGAGCAAAAGCAGGCGATGGGCGAGAGCGTCGGGGAGGGGGCTGCTCATAAATACGGGAAGAAGGGGAGGTGAGACCGAAGGAAGTGGCAGGGGGCGCGGCCTGGCGAGCCTGGTTCGCCTGAGTCGCACCTGCTGTGCGCGGCGTGGAAAATGTGGGAGCCTGAGACCGCGCGAGGAGCAGGGAATCGGCCTTGTCGAGGAAAGCGGACCTGGCTTGGTGTTGATGGTGGTCGCGGTGGTGGTGGCGGTGATTCGAGTGCTGTTCCTGCCCGTTTAGCTGGCTGGGCAGGCTCTGAAGACCAGTGGCGTGGCGCAGGGCGTGGCCGCCAGTTGGTGGATCTGCACAGGAGCGATCGCCCGACATGGCCTAGCGTATGTGTTGCTCAGCCCCTGCTTGGCTCTGGAGAAGGAAGGAGTAGCTGCGTGCGGGACAGGAAACAGCAACACAGGAGACCAGTGAAGGAACGTAGGGACTAGGGGTGCTTCAGGGGTCTTGCGTGCAAAATGGACTGTGTGCGGGTTGATTTCGACTTTGGGTGCTTTGGCTTCGCCGTGCACAGCGCGTTCGTGCAGGGTATTGTAATTTCAATTTGGCAGCGCGGGTGGTCGCGAGGCGCATTTTTGGTGCGAAACTATCCAAGGGGTTTGAAGGAGCAGGTCGCATCCGTCGTATCTTACGGACGATGGCTCTCATGGCAGACTCTCTCTCGACAAGCAGACAGAACAGTGTGTTTTTGTCCTTCACTGGGAGCAGCGAGTTTGGAGACACAAAACAAACAAAACAAAGAAAGCTGTCGATGAAGTTGTTGATGCTGGCAACGCTCAGCAAAGGTCGACAAAGTCGACGATTATACAGCGAATATATCTTACAGCGTTGGTGCAGCAGCCGGGCGTCGCCAGGGCATCTTGACGGATGCCACTTCTGGGCGAATTTGGAGCATCATGCAGTGTAATTGCGCGGGTTCGAAGCTGACGGTTCGTGGACCCGTCATCCTGTCATGGACACTAGAGCCAACAAATCAGCCCAGGCCAGGCACAGGGGGTACTTTACGTGGTTGAAACAGCTCTAAGATATCTTACATGTGCATGTACCAAATACAAGTCTACGAATTACCAACCTGTCCGAAGTATTTCGTATTAACTCGGCCCTGGCCAGGCCTGGCCTGATCTAGCTCTGCCAACGATGGGTTAGTGTGTCAAGAAACTTGTGAGGTGTGCATTGCGAGAGCTAAACATATGCATTCCGCACGAGGGCTGAAAGTACTCCGCACAACCATACGTCGTACTCGTCCGTATCTCGCGTTGGCGCTGCCCTCAATTGGGTAATTACAGGCCCAAGGAAGGGAAATAGCTGTCGAAGAAAATATACGGCGGGTACGGCTTGCACGTCCAGGATGTCAGCCAGAAGAGAGAAAAAAAGGAGGAGATCGATCAACAGCTTCCCTCAAGAAAAAAAAGTGCTGACAGGGAACGCAGCCAATCTCCTTCGACAGGCGTTGGGGCCAGGCCAGGGTCCCGGCACGGTGTCATTTGGATTTCCTTCCTTCTTCCTCCTTCCTCCTTCCTTCTTCCTTTCTCCGTTGTCGCTTGTTGCTGTCCTCGTTTGCGCTGGATTGCGCCGTGAACCAGCAGAAAGCAACCAGCAATATCATCCAGCATAAACAAACATTTCAGTTGGTTCACCCAGCGTCAAGCATCTCCCAGCCTGGCCAGTTCCAAGACGCATTGCGTCACCCCTGACGACAAACAAATAGGCTGTTGCCACCAGAACACGGGAAAATCTGAGGCAGCTTGCGAGCAGCGCCACTAGGGAAAGACACGACTTGACGCGTGGATAGTTGGCTCGGCTGGCCTTGTAGAATATGTACGTATCTTTTGCCAAGTTAAAAGGTGAAGCACAAAAAGAAAAGGAAAAAGAAAAGAGGAACCTGCTCGTCTGCCGAGAATCGACACGTAAGATCTGCCTCTTCTACCTCCCTTCGCCGGCGGTGGAGGTTGCGCGATAAAGAAACAAACGACAAGAACGAAATGCGGTTTAGGTCAAGGGTCCATGAGCGTCGTCGCCGGTCGTGTCTTCAATGCTCTTGACAGTCGCAAAATGAAGCAGACAAAGTCACAATACGGAGTAGGAACGTCGTAATAGGGCGTCGGAAACAGAGGGCAGAGTGGGAAAGAGGCTCAGCGTATTGCGTCGTTCCTTTCGCATGGACACAGTACTGTGGGGCAACCGTTTGGTGAGCCACAAAAAAGCTGGAAACCACGTCAGTGGTGAAACAAACCGCTGCAGGACTCGCTCTGCTCCTAGCGACTGGCAAAAAAGAAACAAAAAATAGAAACGTGGCGCGCGCAGCACCCACCCATGCGAGCCTTATTCGGCGTGGCTGGGGATTTCCCGCTTTTCCTCTTCGCCTTTTCGCCGGGCTGCACTTGTTCTAGCGGGGCTGCTCGCCGCTCCTAATTTTAGAAACAGGCGAAGCCACAGGGAATACAGTGGGATGGAAGGGGGAAGGATGTCCTTATGTCAGCTACGTAGTCTGGCAGTCCCTCCGTTGCTCTTCTCCACTTTTTTGGCCTGAGCAGTCGAAGTGCAAGCTTTCTCTACTCTCTTTTCTTGCGCTCCATCAAATACGTCGTTTGCCAACAACTGCCCATTCGATCGTGGGAGCCATTGTCGTTCAGGCTTGCCCCGCGCGAGACAGTTCTCGGTGCAGACGACCAAACCAATCAATGCGGCGCACAACGTCTCGCACTAACCCCGGGCAACGATACGGGTTATGCAGTCTGCACGATGCCACTTTGAATGACGTTGTCCCGGCAAGGCGGATTGAGACTTTACTTCTTTGAGAACAGTCACAGGTTGGTCGTCGGCGACAAGAATAGAAACACTGCGGAGAATCTGCCAGCGGAAGTGGAAGCAAACGTTTAAAAAGCAGTCGAGCCTCGCCCCTCTTAGTTACGCTGTGAAGTCGCCTCGTAGTATGTTGTACAGGCAGTGCAATACTCGTATGTGGCCTGGTCTCCGGGTTAACGTTATCACGTCTTGGTAGTGCTCTGTGCCGGCAGGGAGGCACAACCTTTGAGAACAACACGACATAGCAACTCGTGGCGTGATGATGCGATAAAAGGCTTTGTAGGTCTGGGGCACAACTTTCACCCGTCCAAGTGCATACTCATATTCGTCCCGCATCTGACTCTTAGGGACGTTGCTTACTCTTCAAGACATCCGACGTACGGCGGCAGCAGCTGCATACTCCTCACACTCACAAGCCGTTGCCGGTCCTCTTCTCGTTGCACAGCAGCCATGGCAGGAATAACGGGCCAGGCCTCCCCTCTCCCTCCCCCTGTGCATGTAGATCCCACATATTGCAAACTCACGGTCCATCCCTCGCCGCATCGTTACGACGTACTACGCTTATTGTTCATATCTCGAGAGTAATTGTGTCCCGTTGTACGTTGACGTGCATTATCGTGCTGTAGGCTTGGCCCTGGCCCTCCTGTTTCTAGTCTCTGGGTCTCTTCTCGTCTCGGCAGCTTGCACTGCCAAGCTCCAGCCGGGAAGAAGGTGTGGTGATACGAAAACACACAGTGAAGCTTGGCCTGTGGTGTTGCGTCGACAGGAAATGCTTGTCTGCTTCTCGTGCCAGTGCTGCCATGGATTTCGGCATGTGTCCTGTCATGAGTGAACGAAATGGTTTCTCCTCGTCTGGAATAACACCATCGCCAGCAGCGCCTCTACAAGTAAACTGTCGTCCTTTTATGAACCTCCGGACGACCTTTCAATAAGCAGCATCCATGGCGTGCGGTCAGAGGTTTGTGAGGCTTCCGGGAGTGTAGACGGTCTCGAACAAACTGACGCTGAGAGTGCAGAGGCACCGGAACGCTTCAACATGGTTGTGCACTCTTGGCGTCGTGTTTGAGCGCCACAAACGGCTTCTTCTGTTTTTTGACGTGTGGCCAGAGTGTCGTCTGTGGTTGGGTGACGCTGTGTTCCGGACAAGAGCGTACAGGATCAGGCCGCGGTCCGCGGAGCTTGGCACAGAGCCCCGATTTGTAACATCGCTGGTGGCAGCACGGCGTCCACCCTTTGCCTGGCAATTCGTCCATCGGCGAGTTGATGCGCGCTCCACTTGGGGGCCAGGACAGGGTCCCGGGCAGGCACGGGGCCAGGCTGGCGTCCGGCGCGTTTCTGCGAATCGTGGTTTCCCACACACAGACAAGATCCAGCCAACGGCCCTTCCTTGGACTATCGCAACGCACCTTCCTGCAGTGACGAAAGCGGGAGAGAAAAGGCGCAAGAAAATAGGAAGCAGGTAAAAAAAAGCGCCCAAAGAGGCAAGCACAGTCTCGTCCTTATGTCGGTGAAGGGACAACAGAGCACGTGTGGCATGATGCCCAATGGGCAAGAGCAAGACACCTGCAGCCTGCATCCCCCATCGTCCCTGCCCCGGTCGGTGACAAACTCTGCCTCTCACGGGACCAGCTTTTTGTCGTTGTCTGTGGTCGTTTCCCCCCCTTTTCTGTCTTCTGCATCCAAGTCCTGCATCTTCTCTGCTTCCCCTTGCTTTTCTCTGCTCATCGACCCCCCCTTAATGCAGCCCCAATTGCTGCATCCCACGTACTGCGTCTCCCACATACGTTGGAGTCTCACCACCTACAGCCTTGCACCCCCAACGGCAGCGATTTGCGGGGGTTCGCAGCGGTCGCTTTTCTCCGCAGTTCGGTCCCTTCTCGCATTGTTTTGACGTCTTCTTGTCTCGGACCCTTTTTGTTTCTCGAATTTCGTTGTTCTCCCTTCTTCTTTCAATCTCGTTTTCGGCAGGCTTCGTAGTTTCGACCTACCGTCGTCTCAAGCTCCATTCATCAATCCAAATCCCCTATCTTCCTTCACTCTTTGTCAAATCGGGAGACAGCACGGAAGACTCTGGAACGCCGAGGAACATTGGCGGCCTGTCAGGCTCTTTTCCAGCCTCGAATTCAAGCTCACGCAAGCCTTGTCAAGCTCAAAACCTTGTTTCCGGCTCGTCTTAAACGCGCGCCGTCCTCACTGCCCACGATCGATATCTCGCCCAGTACAGCTTGGCCGCTCCGCGGCGTTCGCCTTTAGCTTGATACACCTGCCATCACCTTGCAAAGCCAAAGCACCCCTGCTCCTTCAGCGACGGTGCCGTGTTTGTTCTCGACCAGTCTTTGATGGCCACGGCCAGACCATTTGAGCTCCATCCAGCTTGACCCCCAGCCAGCCTATCTCCAACCTGTCCACTCACACGCCGTTTTCCAGCCAAGGACCGCACACCCACCATTGTGCTCACTACCTACTTTGCGTCGCCAAGGAGCCTCTTTTCTTGGGTTATCATCCTCCTGCCCGTGGCGCTGCATCTCATGAGACTTGTGTGCCGGCCAGCACGCTTGTCAACGCTGCCTTTGTCAGTTTAGCTCGTCCTAGATTTTCTTTCTTTTTTTGGAATCAGATCCTCGAACCTGCATTCATCCTATATTACTGTCGAGTTGCCCTCGATCAAGTCAGTACGAAGTACACACCGCCTGCACTCGGCCCCGGTCCGCGGTCCCCGCAAGTACTCCCGGATCGACATCACCAAGTGCACGCGAAAACACCTCCGCAGCGCCAAGCCACGGTGTTGCAGGAAATAGATACGTCTTGCTCCGTACAAAAAGACACCCGCGCCTCCCCACGGCCCATCTTCTATCACCAGCCCAGTGTCGGCATACTCATCGCTCCTCTGACACGACGCGCTCTCAATCTCTCGCAGCCTTGACCTGGTCTGTCCTCTGTCATCAATAACGACCAACAATACAAACAGCTCATCGCCGGCGCTGGTTGGCCGCGGTCGTCTCGGACAACAAACGTGGCCAAATACGGACCGAAGAAAGAAAAGATACAAGGCGCCGATACAATCTGACCTAAGATAGCGACGAAACTAGAGATACGCCGTACTCCTACGCCAAGCCGTGCCCAGACCTCCTCCTCTTCCGACGGCGTGGCTACCCGCCTTGAAGGCCGTCATCTCTCAGGTCGGTAACGCTCCCCATCCACCCCTTACTCGCCGCACCTTTGACCAAGTGCGACTGTCTTTAATCTTGTGTCTTTCTCGTGCGTTCGTCTGCCTTCTTCTGTTTGTGCGCTTTTCTACTCCTCTCTTCTCCTCTTTATTCCTCCCCCGTCGCTCTACATCCTCGGTTTTCTCCAATCTTCGCCGTCTTCACTCTCTTCGCGACCATCAATCTGCACCACCCTCGTTCGTCTTACTTTTCGCCTTCCATTTGTGGGCTCACCGTCAGACGTCCTGCACATAGCGTAAAGCCTCTGCCTGCTACACGACGGCAATACGCTCTTAACATCATTCCTTCGGACCCGTGTCGGCCGGCCATTGCTCAGACCGAAACCTCCGACACCGACGACCGATGTAGCTTAAGAGTCGCAAGGCCCGCTTTTCACTGCGCTACTAGGATTACCCAGCGCGCGTCTTCGTTGCGCCTGTCCCGGATTCCCTGCCAGTGCATGTGCCCAAAGTCCTGCGTCAGAGCGACAAAAAATACATCACAAAAGAGAGAGAAAAACTCCGTCACATACTACCTCACATCCTCCCATCGCACAACCCAGCGAAACAGGCCCCTTGCATCACCTTTTCACCTTTTTGAGTCCTGTGTCTTTGACTCGTTCCTGGAACTGGAAACTCCATCGCGGGCTCAGTCTCAGATACAATTCGAGCCTTATGCCCCATTCCCCTCTCTCCCTCCGTTAACGCCCCACGCCCTCGGCGCCGCTCCCCTCTAAATCCGACTCGGTGGCAAAATCTGGAACTTTTGCTGACTTAGAAGAATCTCGACCACTCTTCTTTTGCATCTCAGCTGCTTTGACCCTTTCACCCCTCACATCCTCGTTTTTTCGAGCTTGCTTATCCAATTGCATCGCTCTCTCTATCCCCGACGACACATCACGACCTATCGCTCGTACATTTCCACGGCGCATCCAGATCTTCTGCTCAGACACAGATCCAACCTGCGACATCCTCCTCAGCGTCGACGAGTCACCTGCTGAACGTAGTCACCAGCCAGAAACCTACCCTGCCAGTTTCTTCATCCTCCACCCACAACGCCCGTCGCTCGTTTTTCTAAATCGCGCTCTTCAACCTCGTCACCGCTGTTGTTTGTCGTTTTATTCGTATTTCTCGACTTTCTCGTCTTCGCCGCTTCGCTGCTTCGAGCGAATACGCATATTTTTTTTCAGCCGCCGTCTTAGCCGACCCTTTCCCCAGTCGTCCACCACGGCATCCTTATCGCCACCCCATCCTCTCGCAACCCGCCTCATAGCGCTGGTACTCTTTTCTCACCTGTTACATCCCCCATAGTATTACGACCGACTCTTACGCCGGAAAGAGGGCAACAAAGTCCGCAAAGCTGATTAGGTGGCTTTGCGTCCCGTTTGCTCTCTCTCGCCCCTTCTCGATCGTTTTTGAGGGTTACTGCCGGCCCTCCTATCTAGGACATTCTCCTATACCAGACCAGAGCAGGTGTTCAACGACAGACCGTTCTCGCTCCATCTTTCCATCTCGCCTCTTTCTTCCCCTCCTCCTCCGGCAACATGGGAAACCAGGGTTCGAAGGAAAGCGGCGGGGCGTCCTCCAAGTCGTCCGGGCCCGATGGCCTGCAGTCGTACCCTTCGTTCAGCCGATCCGATACGAAAGACTCCACCCGGTCGTTCAAGTCGCTTCGATCTAAGATTCCCGGGGGCGGCAAAAACGACAGCCCACGGTCCTCCACCATCCTCAGTAACACCGATGCGTCCGTCGAGAGATCTGATGCAAGCTCCATCAAATCCAACCGAGCCAGCCGGTCATCCCTACCACCACTCGCGCGGCTAAATCGCAGTGACTCAGCTTCGTCTCCGACATCTGTTTCGTCGTCCATCGACTCAGCGCACGTCAAACCCTCCTCGTCGTTTAACGAGCTCCAACCACCGCCGTCTCCCATCCAATCTGCATCCATGAAGGCCGGAAAGCACAATGTGAGCGCCGCCCAGGCCAACGGCGAAGTCGGCCATGTTTCCGAATCGCCGCCCGCCGACGCTGCGCCGGATCCGAGCACCCAAGCTGAGCAACCGGGCCAATCCATCCTGGTCCGTCGTGACAGCAGCACCAGCTCTGTCGTCATACCCACGCTTACGGGAGCTACGGGCAGCCCAGGCACCGAGGAAGCAGGCGTCGCCATGAGCGAGATCAAGGATATGGACCTGGACGACTACATCAAACGCCTGCTCGATGCTGCCTATGCTGGAAAGGTCACGAAGAGCGTGTGCCTCAAGAATGCCGAGATCGTGGCCATTTGCCATCGCGCACGCGAGACGTTCTTGTCTCAGCCTACACTGCTCGAGCTGGATGCGCCCGTCAAGATCGTTGGTGACGTGCACGGTCAATACACCGACCTTATCCGAATGTTTGAGATGTGCGGCTTCCCCCCGTCGTCCAACTTCCTGTTCCTGGGCGACTATGTCGACCGCGGAAAGCAGTCTCTCGAGACCATTTTGCTTCTCATGTGCTACAAGCTCAAGTTCCCCGAGAACTTCTTCCTTTTGCGCGGCAACCACGAATGCGCCAACGTCACCCGCGTGTACGGTTTCTACGACGAGTGCAAGCGGAGGTGCAACGTCAAGATTTGGAAGACGTTTGTCGACACCTTCAACACCCTGCCAGTGGCCGCCATTGTTGCCGGCAAGATCTTCTGTGTCCACGGAGGCCTATCACCGGCACTGGACCATATGGACGACATTCGCAACATTGCCCGCCCCACCGATGTGCCTGACTATGGCCTCTTGAACGACCTCTTGTGGTCCGATCCTGCGGATATGGAACAAGAGTGGGACTCCAACGAGCGAGGCGTTAGCTACTGCTTCAACAAGAAGGTCATTATGGACTTCTTAGTGAAGCACGATTTCGACCTGGTTTGTCGAGCACACATGGTGGTAGAAGATGGTTACGAGTTCTTCAGTGACCGTGTTTTGGTGACCGTGTTCAGCGCGCCCAACTACTGCGGCGAGTTTGACAACTGGGGTGCTGTCATGTCCGTCTCATCAGAGCTGCTGTGCAGTTTTGAACTACTCAAACCTCTCGATTCCAACGGGCTGAAGAACCACATCAAAAAGCAACGCAACAGTCGCAAGAACTTTATCAACTCTCCGGTAAGACTAACACCTACCCTGCCGCCTGTCTTTAACCCCGCCCTTCGGATTTCACTGTGCAATTTACTAACTTGTGATACTCAATAGCCTGCCAACTTTAACCCGCAAAGTGTGTAATCCCTGTAAACAAATGGTGCACGACAAGACCAAAGTTACACGATATGCGCCCAAACGCACACAAGGAGCTCATGGCCATGCGCCTGAAACGGCCTGTGGTTCCACTGAACACAACAATTCGACACGTTGGCGACGTGACTGCACAACGTAGCATCTTTTCGCGCTACTACACAACATCATACAACGTGATCGATGGCAAATACGCAGCGACATATGCTTATTCTACCCACGGGCTACTCTCACACTCGGTGGCCACTGCATGACCACCAGCAGACAAGGGGCGGACGAAAGAAGAATGTGGTCTCTGTAAAATGGACTACATCTGCAGCATCTAGCCTTGTCTTTATCAGCAAGTGGCTAGACATGAAAGCCGTGCCGAGATGCACGGTTTCTAGACATGACAAGGCCGACGAAATGGCAAACCCAGAGAGCAACTGCAGATCTGATTCGTTATAAAATTTCAGCGACTGTTCTTCTGCAGTCTCTTTCTCGATTCTAACCAACCCACCTAATATGGTGCTGCTGTCTTATGCTCTCCGGGTCGAATGGAGGCGGAGCGGCTCTTTTTGGCATTGGGCATTGTGTAGGAGTCTTGTGTGGCTTTGAGTCCTTGCACACCCGCTTGCCCTTGGCATTCGCTTTCTCTTCATGCGCTCTCTCCCTTGATATATTTCCACCACCGGCGTCTCTGTTCTCATGATGGGGTCGCTTACGACCACAACGAATCGTGTACTTTCTTTGCTTTATTGTTTCGGGTTTTTGTGCTCTTTTCTCGTGCATGGGTAATATTCGGGCGTTATCGTTGTGTTGTGACTGTTACATTGTGTCTCAATGCTTTTTGTCTCTTCCTCCTCGGCTTTTCCTGCTTTTCGTTTACTTATATGACTGGTGTACGATGTTTGTTTGTCTAGTTGTTCTTGAAAACTGTAGGCAGCTTGGGAACAAGAGGGTGCACGTTCAGACGTCCCGGTCAAACTAGATTTTTTTACACTGTCCATTTTCTCGTTTTCGTTCATGCGTTCCTTGCGTTCTTTACTATTGCCAATCGTTTACTTTGTGATTTCCATAATTCTGCCGTTGACAATGGTCTAGAAGGACACCGAACCATGTGACTTAAAATATCCCATCTTTTAGGTGAAATTCACAATAAAAAACTGTGCTTTTTAGCTGCTGGGCTGGGTGCAAGCGACTGGCTTTCTTAGTTTACTTGATTTCGGTCCTTTGTCTTGTTTTTTAGCTGTGTAATGGAAAATATAACTATGCAAGGAAGTTAACGTACATTGTGTGATGAGTTGTACCTATTATAAAGTGATATCAATGTTGATACAGTTTATTTTATTGTAACATACTATAATTTGTGTACCTGTATACATAATTGTATTATCTAAACTATGCGGTCAATGACGATAATTGATATTTGTTGAACATGGTAGATTAATATTTCGAATAAGGTAATCGGCGACAGTTTTACTTAGCAACCCCACTAGATTGTTCTTCTTGCAACGGCATTTGAATAGCATGATAAATTCATATGGAGTATATAGAGGTATGTATAAGGGTGGTCTTGAAATATAAATAACGAAGTGAAGAAAATACGCTGCGAAGAAAGAGAGCTTAGAGGCTGGCAACTGACGACATGGGAAAATTCAAGAGCATAGAACTGTCAACGCTTTACAAAACACAGGAAAGGAATGGTCGAGAGGCAGATAAGACCGTATCTCCATCGTGGCGTCGTTTTCTCTCTCTCCTTTGCCAAAGTTACAAATCCGATAAAAAGAAGAGAGGTCCACCGGCGAGCTTATAAAATGACACAATAGAAATCCGCCTAGGAAAAACGAAATTGACGAAATGGGAGGAGAAAGGGGATATCTCGCATTGCTGGAAGGTGTGTATAATAGACTGGATTTGTAAGGGAGGGGGAGAAAAAACGGAGATAGGTAAGCTTGAGGAGAAAGTAATACCCGCAGTGATGTGCAGTTGTATTATTGATTTTAGGGCTGCCCCAGTGTTACCACTAGACAGAGATGCTCGAGTTCTTGCGACTGTCGGCTTCTTCAAGCGGAAAGCTGAACACCAACCGGAAGAGGTCTCGTAAAAAGCCGTACTGGTTGGAGCGCAGGGTCATCCAACCGACGCTCTTGGCCGCATCCGAGGCAGTAACGCGACGGCCCCGAGCTGGTAGGCTGTTTGTTGTCCGGAACGAGTTGTCGGCAAGCACAAGACTCTTGTAGCTCTGTAGGAGCGTCGCATGTGCAGGAAGACTGCCAAAGGAGCCGGTGGGCAGGTTCTTGACAAAGGACTGGAGCGACTTCGTGCCGCCCGCACCGTCGGAAAGGGCGGAGTCGCGGTTAAAGCCGATGTTCATTGCGGCTTTCAGAATCAGCATCTTGATGCGTACAATGTTGATGTCTTCCGCCGACGTTGCCGTCGTCGCTGTGCTGCTGGTCTTGTTACTGCCCTGCGAGTAGCCGGACAGGTTAGACGCGCTGCTCGGCCACCGGGGTCCGTTGCCGTTGGTTGAACCGTGCCCGCGCCCGCTGGTACCACCCACGGATCCGCTGTCACCGTTCGTTCCAAGAACCATGATGTTTGGCATGACTGGGCTAGAGCTCTGCGGAGAGATGGGCGTGTCTTCAAACTCGGTGACTGGTGTCTCCGGAACTGGTGGCGGATGGCTCTGCCGCGATTTCCGAGTCGAGGTCATGGAAGCAACAGAGTTGGGCCGGTCTTGAAGGCCCGGGTAGCTGTCACGCTTTGAGAGCGACGAGACGCGGGTTGTTCCCGAGTGTACACTGCCAGTATCCGAGGCATATGACTGTTGGAACGTAATCTGGCTGGGGCGTGGTGTTCCACGGTCTGGGCGAATCTGGGTCCATCCTTCGCGGAAGATGTCGCAGAGCTCCCAGCAGGCCTGAACGGCTGAGCCGAGCAGCTCTTCGTCTGGTGCTTTCCCATCGCGGGAGTTTTGCCGTAAGCTGAACAGCATTTCAGCCAAAGACCAGCATGCACGGAGAAGAGAGTCGGTCTCTTCGGCAAGTTCGCTGCGCTGCTTCATGAGGCGGTGGCAGAGCGTGATGTAGAAATCCAGGGTACGTTCCTTGAACGGTTCGGGCAGGCTCCGAGAGTCCTGAGCACTGTAAAGGCTGCAGAGGGAGAATTAGTAAAAAGAAAACCAAAGGTATATCAAACAGAATGGTAATGAGCTCATGTATCTGCTTACTGGTTGTTCAGTTCAAAACTGACTCGCAAGATCGAGTCACCGATCTCGTCTTGCCTTTGCCGGACATCGAACAAAGCCTGACAGAAATCCCGACACAGGTCCAGATTTATACGGACACTGAAGCCATCCGAGGCCTCGTCGCGGCTCTGGTAGAGTCGCTGACACAATTTCCAGCAGCATTTCCATGCCATTTCGTGTGCGTCGGGGGTTCCGGAGCTGTTGAATACCCGTTCACGATGGATAGAGCTGAGGTTGGCGAGTGTGTTGCACAGCGTCCAGCACTCTTCAAGGGCCGCTCGGAGAGCGCCAATTTCGCCTTCTCCTTCAACGTCGAGGTGCGGGCTGGTCACGTAGTCATCGTACCGTCGTTCATCTTGATTTTCGGTCTCACGATGCTCTGGAATGTCTGAGACGAAGGGAGCGAATATTAGCAAACAAACGGTTTCTAAATCAAAATGTTGGCACAACAAGTGCCTGCTTACCCTCAAGGCCGCCAACACTCGAGGCACGCATCCTCGCAACGTCGCTGAGGACATCGTCCAAGTTTTGGGCCTGTGGTGTGGCCGTTTCAATGCTATACCGGACCGGCTTGACGTCTGTCGAAATTGGCGGAGGACCACCGTGGTAGGGCTATTTTAAAAGGCAACCTGGTAAGTAGTTTGGCAAGAATTGCGAGGCACCTGGGAAAGGAAACGACATACTTGACCATTACTGCCATTGGGCGCAGAACTCATTATTCCAAGAGCTCTCACGTCGTTCAGTGACTGCGGCTCAGGCGTGGAGTTTCCAACCTAATTTATGTCAGCTCCAGTACGAAACCGAGTTTGTACCGAGGAACGCCAGCATACCCATGAGTGGAAACTTTCGGGGGCATGAATAACAGAGACTGCTTCTTCGCTAGAGGCGTGTCGTGCGTGACTGGGTAGATTCGTTTTCAACATCTTCAATTGCTATTAGGAAAGTTAGTTACAACTGTGCTTGAAAACTGACCCCTCAGCTGGTGGGAGAGTATTCTCTGACCTGTGTTTGGAAACGAGCCGGCTCATCCCCGGGCTCTGCAGGCTCGTCGTCTTCGATCTCTGTTGTTTCGGTGCCGTTTGACGTGACGGGAGAAGGTCCGACGATGTCGCTCGTCGGACTCATAACCTGGGACTGGAAAGCGCGAAGCACAGAGTTGGGGCGCGTGGGGACGGACTCGGAGCTCGTCATCGATGAAGTGGTTCTGTTGTTTTTTGTTAGTTCAACGTCATATAACATTGGGCGGGCAAGCACCAAAAGCAAAACAATTGGTTGGAACTGGCCCATCATGCGACGTACACTGGCATGAATTTTGAGCTCGAATTTGTAGATTCAGGAGACGTCGCGGCTATGTCCGACTGTCCGGCGATGGAAGACAAGCTTCCTGTCGACGTTCTCACGGGAGCTTCGAGAGCCATGGTCACAGATTATATATATGATTTCTGAGAGCGGAGTATCTGGTGATGTGCAAGACAAAGACGTGCAGGGCGACGTGGTGCGTCCGGTATCAGCATAAAGCTTTGCCGCCACGTCGTACAGTTGCCGCAAGCTTCAAGCCACTCTGCCTTGCGCTTGTTGTCGGGGCCCGATCTCTTGGCCAGCCAGGCGTATCGGGGCAAGTGAAGGTGTTTTTGTAGTATGAAGGCACCTGGGCAGTGCAGTACAGGAAGACGGAGAAGCTGCCCTCTGGGCGCAACAAGAATAAAAAAAAGCGTTGGCCAGCGACGACAAGTGGGCGTTAACAATCGTCGAGCGCAAGTTGAGAAGTAGAGTAAAGAGGACGAAATCATGAAAGAAGATGACAGGTCGTGCCAGAAGCGCGCAAGAGGACCAACGTCTGCCTTGCAGGTCTTTTTGCGTAACGCCGGCCTGGGGAAGGGAAGATGGACATTCAGGACCGATGGGAAGGACAGGTCGAGAGAGGAAGACAGCAAATATGGTTGGGTCGAAGAAGGCGGTCGCAGAGAGCTTCTTAAGGCGCAGGCGGTCTCGACAAGCAGGTTGCACGGTGGGTCAGGCCATGCGAAGGATGGAAAGGGTATGTGGGAGTGACCCTAGAGACCGGGAAAAGAGAAAAGGAGAAACAAGAGAGAGATGGGAGTGTTGTCGCTCAGATGAGTGCGCTCCAACGAGACGGAAAGTAGGTGGGGAATGGCACAGAGAACCAATGGCGCAAGTGACAGGGTAGAGAGGCGCGCAACGAACGAGAGAGAGAGAGGGAAATACCAAGGGAGTAAAGAGAGGCCGATTGCAACGTTGGCGTTGGGCTTCACAACAGATGGAAAGGAAACGAGGAGAAAATGAACAAGGGTAAGGAGGAGAGAAGGAAGGACGAAGTCGGTACAAAGTGCAGAAACCGAGAAAGAAAATAAAGTTTTGGTCGTGAATAAGTGAGATAGGAGCAGCAGCATCAAAGGAAGCGGGATGTAGGAAGCGGTCGTTTTGCCCGATCGGCTGGTGCAACTGCCTGGCAAAGCCACTTCGCAGACGGTTTTCCTTTTCCCCTTGTTACTTTGGTCCGTATAGGTTCAAGTAGCACCACAGAGCTGCACAGTTTCCTTCTGTGGCAGTTTTGTTCGCAGCGAGCTGGTTTGCTATTTCATGACCAGAAAGCTGCTGGTGAGACTGATGTGAGTGCCGGCGGCGACTTCTGACGAGCTGCAGAATCGGTGCGAGACGATATGAGCAGTGGGATTGGCTGCCTGTTTGGCTGGCTGGTTGTGAGGAGCCGGACAAGAAATAAGCGGCAGCGATGTACATATGCAGCACAACGACGAGGGGGACAGAGAGTGGAAGGCAAAGTCAAAAGCTGCCTAGCTTGTGATTGATTCCTTCGTGGTCTGGCCTGTCCTGTCCGGTCTGGGTGAATAAGAAAGAACATAAAAACAGGACGGAAGAAGGCGCAAGTTGAAGGAGGGGAAAGGGAGGTGCGGGTGTAAACCAGCAGACACGCAAAACACGAATACAGGGGGGGTGTGAGCAAGAACGAGAAAACAAAACACGACGAAGAACCCCCGAAAGTGATTGTGTGGGGATGTGAGAAGGACAAGCAAAAAGCAGAGCAGGAAGACCACTTTCGTCGTATGTCGTGCCCATTCGCTCCCTGTGTCTTGCCTCTCCGCTGGATTATTGCTTCAACGAGCGGAGTTTCTTGCCTCTTCGCGCAAAAGTGGATATCGCTTCGAGAAGGGCTGAGCTTAAATGACGGAAAGCAGAGATCGAGACGTAAGATGCGGTGGGAATACAAACGGGATCACGAATACCAGCGCCAATGTGTCTGTAGCCTCGCCGATAAATCCTCGCCGATACATGGCGGAGTTTTTGAGTAAACATGCTTCTTGCTCCAGAAAAAAGGTAGGAAAAGCATAAAGAAGATGTTTCGTCGGAGACGGGTTTTGTTAACCCCAAGGAGTACCAAGTGAAAACTGTAACTCGAAACAATGAGGCAGATGAGCGCCGCTCACGAGGCGAGCAGGAGAGCAAGGGTGCATTGAATGAGCCTGCCGTGGGTGTGGTGGACGCAGAGTGGACGGCGGCTGTCGACACTCAACATTCCCCCGATTTCGTGCATGGTTCATTTTCTGTCCACCTTCTGTCTTCTTTTGTTCTCTGTTTCCATCTCTTTCATCCAATTTCTCATTCATTCCTCCGTTGCCTGTCTTTTGGTGGTCGGAAGAGAGGCATATTCCCTATTTCCTCCATTGAAGGATCAGAGGTTGATGGCGGCGAAGTGCGAGGGGGGGCTGCAAGAGCGAAGGGAGGGTCTGTGGAGAGAGAGCAAGCTGGGACGTCCAGCCAGTCAGAGCACAGACAAGGTGCAGTCTGGCTGATGGATGGGTATGCAAGCTACTGGAGAAGCCGCATGAAGTGTGACAGGGGTCGGCGCTTAAGTCAGGTAGAGGAGGGGAGGAATGGGCGAGAGGAGCCACACTCGAGTAAATTGGGCCCTCGCACCTCGGTTTTGATGTTCCCAGCCTCGTTAGCCATTCTTCCTTTTCGTTTTCTGTCCTTGCTTGTTTGTTGGTGCTTCCTTTCGTTGTCGTCACTTACCAAAAGAGCACAGTCGCCCACCCCCTATTCCCTGTCCGTTGTGTCCCATTGCCCTTGTCCAGTACCAGATTGTGTCGTTGCTCCGCTCGTTTCGACGAAGAACACGTCGTCCGGGTCTGCACAAAGTGCGGCAACTGGCGGGCACAAAACGGGTTAGGCACATCTTGGAGGAGTAAGTTGAAAGTCAAAGGAGCGTTCGAGGACTCGGTTGTAACGTAGCGAACATACACGAAAAAGAAGGAAAGAAAAGAAAGAGGGCAAGAATTAAGATGTAAAGGGCCATGCGGGCAAAGCCTGCATACGCTATGAAAGCTGAGATACCGAGACTTTCATGGTGGAATTGGCAAAACGGGTGGAAGCAGAAGAAAATGAGAATGGTAGAGGATTGGACATCAACAGTGTCGATTGTGACAAAAAACTACCCCTTTCGTCACTCTCGATATTAGGGAGGTGCGATGGAGGCTGCTGCTGCTTGATTTGGAAGATGTTGTCTGCCACCCTACAAGGAAGGTGCAATGTTGCAGGTGTGAACAGCATCATTTCTCTGAATTTGCAGCGGGTTGAGCCGCTCAGTCGTTCTTTCCGCGTCCCTCCATCTCGCCCCTCGCCCCTACCTGGAGGGTGTCATATCAACAGTAAATGAGGAAAGAACCATCGTGCACAAAGGGCACGAAGTATACCACATTGGGACAAGGGACAACTTACCGACGTCCTGCACTCTCTTGAACGATGCCCCTTTATAAAGCAAACAGCAAATATACATGTCATGGAGTCATTCTCGGGGCCATTGCAACGCGTTTGGCGCGCCTCGCAACCGCAGCGGAGCACAACAAGGGAGCAAGATGCGCCGACCGACTAACAAATAGACGCATAGGGGCGACGACTGAAACCGGCAACGGCACGAAAAGATCCCTCACCATGCAGCCACATTCTCCCAGAGGATTCTTGGTTCCGAGTTGCTCACGAGTTCGGCGCAAGACGCGCGATGCAAGACTGAACAGCACACCGTGGTCGGGCTTGTACCTCCCATCTATTTCCCTTCAGCTGGTTAAGCTCTCTCCAAGCACTTTTGCATAAGTCTCTGTGAGTCCACTATTTGTAATTCTTGCTCCAGTGGAGCTACCACGTTGTGTGGACAATGTGCACTTGGTGATCGCCCTTTTTTTACACTTCTATCCTTCTTTCCGACGGTCTGGGCGTCCACTCGTCTGGTGTAAGTGAGGAGCTACACACTAGCGCCGCCTCAGATGCAGATGGGCATCAAATGGCCGTCACCGACAGTTTTGACTTTTTCTTTCCTTTGGCGTAGGACATGTGCGTGGCGAAGAAATCAGTTCGATGACTAATTATGCAGAGGACGAATCCGTCGTTCTCCTGGGCAATTGCACAGCTGCAGAGCCGCATTGCCCCGAGTGGTGTTTCGGTGACGGAACGGCACCACAATCAGAGACACGATGCAAACAGTCGCCACGAAACTTCTCATCCGGACAAGACCACCGTTGTTGTATCTTACTTAAAGGCGTTGCAACGGACATGGCGACATAGGTTGCACTGGATTCATCTATCGCGGCTGTACTATTGCAAGACATGCACGCCTTGCATCGCCTCGACTTCCAACGGTACAAAGTAACTGCAGGACCTTGGGGCGGCAGGAAATGGACTGCGATGAAGTGTGCGGGACCTTATGGATAGAAGCGCCGACGGTGACACAAAACAAGAGAAGAGGGTAAACAGCGGACTCGTTTGTGGATCGGGAAAGGCGGAAAACGTCGACGACAACTTGACAAAATGTGGTGGGAGAGGATGGCTCATGATGCAAGATGCAGGAGGTGCAGGAAGAAGGGAGAAGTGCAGCTTTGACCGGCACCGTCCAATAAGCCTCTCGCGGCTGGCGTCTACAGAAACGACAATGGAACCTGTGGTTGTGCACCTCGTAGCTCTCGAGGCCGGACACCCTTACCCTCATGCAGCTTCCTTTGCCAGCGAATAAGGTCATGACAGCACAGCAAAGTGGAAAAACACGCTGGAAGAGGGAGAGGCGGAGAGAGGAGAACAAGAAGAGAACAAATGAAAAACGGCAAACAAAAGCGCGGTGTGTCATGTTTACTCTGACTTCTCGTCCTTTCCCTCATCCGTTCATCTCGCGAGCCGCGTGTACTACCTTGTTCGTCTGCCGCGTGCGCTTCTTGCGCATGGCCGAGGCCACGATCAGGCTGTTTATTGGAAATGTCGGTCTGGACGTCCACTTGTCTGCGTTTACGATGCAAGAAAGTCACATATTTCTTCATAGATGGGTACAGAACAAGGCCGGTCCCCAGACAAAAGGGGCGGTGTACGTCGAACGTCGTAATAATATTCTGTACTGAGTACGTCTTAATCTGCATCGACATTCTGGAGCCGCGCTTTGGTCCTGCGTTCCGCGATTAATCGGACAAAATAAGCGACGTCGCGGACTGCTCATTTTTTTGTGGTTGGCTGGAACCTCCTGTAATTTCTCTTGGATGGCCTGTTGGCCAGGCCAGCTGGCCCGTTGGCCGGTTGGGCCTGGCCGTTTCCTGTTGTTGCAGAGGCACCGACGGTTGGGCAAGGAAGGGCCTTGATCAGAACCAGACAGAGCCAGACGCACAAAGAGGCACGAGGTGTGCGAGAGACGCATGCGGCACGCATTGCAGATGCGGGCAAGTGGGTCTCGGATATCTGGTCTTGTTCCTTTGCTCGAATTCGAAGGATCGTTCATCGCTTTTGTTCATTGCTTTCCTGTATTTGTATTTCTTTTGGCCGTCCATGAATGTGCTCCCCAATATGTCAGTCGTAGGATCTTGGCCGCATTCGACCTGTGGCTGTGATACGACCAAGAAGGCGGATGATAACCGGGCAGAGCATCCTGGCAAGGGTAGTCGAATGTACAAAGAACAGATAGTACGACGTTTATGGAATAGAAACAAGAAAAGGAAAAATAAGGAAAGAAAAAAAGGAAAAAGAAAAAAGACTCCCGGAACAAAATAAAAAGGTAAAATCAAATCTCGGCCCAACCCAACACACAAAAACCCGCTCCCCATCTTTCCCCCCTCTTTACCTCCAATGTGCCCCCAAAAACTGACCACCCCTGGTCGCTGGTTACGCGCCCGGCACGACGGAGCTTGACCCACCCAGCAGACATCCATCCATATTGAGCTACGATGCTATCCGGTGTCTTCTCCGTATTCCGTTTCTAGACCCCCCCTCGTCTCTCCCCCCTTGTCTCCAGAGAGTGATTTGAATTAGAAAGACAACATGGGGGCGGCACAAGGTGTTGAAATCACAATCTGGTCAGGCTTCCTCCCCACTCGTACGAAGCAAGTCAAGTTACAACGCTCTCTGTCCAAGACAGCCACCAAGTTTTCTTGGAAAATTCGAGCCTTTCTGGACTAGACGCGGTCTCCATATTTTCAAAGTACATGAGCCGGTACAGCTGATACTGGATGTGCGTGCTTTTTGACCTGCAAGAAACTCAGCCGTGGCGTGAGCTATGGCCCGAGCCAAATAGTCATATGTCACGCAATTATGGCTGCATGCACCTTGCAAAGAGATATATGGAGACCAGCTGCAATGCGCGGAAACAGGATGGCGGTTAACGATAAACACTATTCTGTAAGTTGTCTCGCCGGCAGCCCTTGGAGTGCGACCTAACCAAATGAAGCTGTTGGTGGCAATGGACATCCAACAAGACTCCGTACTCGTATTGAGTCTGAGAAAGTCATACGTCGTAAGACGCATGTCGTACTCTGAAGAAAGAGTGTGATGGGAGCTGTGATGAAGCCTCGTGCGCCTCTTGTCACCCCAGTTCCACGCACTCGGGTACGAGGCGCCCATACACACAATAGCGAGACGGGGAATGCCAGCAGGCTATTCCGCAAACACAAGAGTACAATGTATGAGCAGATGCATCGCGTTGGCCGTTGGCGAAAGACTGTCCCTGTTGGTTTAGTGCCTTCCCCTGGTTTGACAAGCGCCAACACGCCTCCCATGGGACTGGAAGCAACATGCCTCGACTCAGCCTGGATCTGTTCCTGTGTCGTTCGAGGCCAATGGAGCCACTAGCTCGAGTCTGCCCTCGCTAACCTGGTTTTGATGGCCAGCCATTTGAGCCGACCCAGATGGCAGTGTCGACTTTGCCGATCCTTGTTGTATAGATGGACACCATAGAAGGATCAAATATTGAACTGTCGTGGAAGAACGAATGATCCTAGGTATCCTGGCCCATCATGTACTGTTCACTGCGACAGGGGCATAGCAACCGACGCCGTCAATCTCTCGTTTGCTGGTGAAATCGTATGAAGTTGCAAGTATGTTTCTATGTACACCGCTGAGCAAGTTTCAATAACAAGTATAACTGGGACAACTAGGCACCCATGAAAGTCTTGTAGTCATGACTTTTTGTCAAATGCTCCTCTCCACTCGGCCAAGACGATGCCTTTCCGTCGCTTCCGCAAAAGACAAAAAAACCCACACCGCTGGGACATGCATGCCTCCTCCACTTCCAACGTATCTGCTGTGCGCCTGTTGCAGGATGCAGACGCCGACGCGCTTGTAAGCAGACAGAGTCTGTTGGATCCATTGCAAGCTCGTCTGTAAGCGCCGAGCGTTACCCAACAGACAGACAACGAGCCGGATGGAGAAAGAGTGGCGGGTTGCGGCTTCGGCATTCGGGTGGAAGAGGAGGATCGTCGGGTGTGTCTTTGGACCTTGGCCGCCATATCGAGTTCTTGTCTGGGATGTGCATCCTGCCCAACTTCCAAACATACCTCGACCCTGTCACATCAAGTTGGTGACACCCCATCTTCCGAATCTTCTCAAGTTGGTTTAGCCGAAGTGGTCGTCTCGTCTCCATGTCCTCCTCCAGCTCTCCCCATGGGTCTCTTTCACCAAAAAATAAACCAAAACAATCAAACTCCATACACCAGCTGTGCAACGTGAAGATAAATGCAAAACAGACAGGTTTGCAAACCGCAAAAGATGAAATACGTCGAACGCCAATAACAAAGAGAGATCGGTTTGGCTTGAGAGGGTGGGTGAGGGTCCTTCAAGCAAGAGAGGAGCCATGCCGTTGGGTCGCCGGGAGAAAGTCGGAGGAAAGAGTCAGGCAGCGCGCACGACTCTGATAAATGAACGAGTGTCTTGTCGTATTCAAGTCGACAGTCAGGTCGGCTGGGTGGCATAGCTCGAGTGTCGCTCGAGACGTATCAGTCGGGTCGTATGTTGTGCGTCGACTATGAGTTGGCAAGGGCAATCTTCTTCTCGCTGCGGCCGTCGGGCGTGTACTTGAGCAGCTTCTCAATCAGGTCGACATGAGTCATGATCATGCGGCGGCAGCAGTACCGCTTGCAACCGAGCTGATCCATCGCATCACTGATGGCGGAGAGATTTGTCAGTATTTTAAGCCATCGACATGCCGGCAGAGAGGACACAGGGGAGGGAAACATACCCATCCGGGATATTGTCATCCAGGAGCTTGAGATAGCGCTCCCAAAGATCGCCGGTCACCTATCCCTTCGTTAGCACGAGATATCCATTGCGAGGGTCGGTGACCACAGTGATGATGACAAAAAGCGACATCGTCAAAATGTCCTAGAGGGAGGCGCGCTGTGACTGACCTTGCCGCACGAGAAGCACCGAATGGGGATAATCATCTTGACTGGTGTGGATGAGGAATCGCGGTAACGTCCGTCACGTTGATGGTGGCAGAGTGGTTGTGGAGGAAGAGTGAGGACGATATCGCGAGATGCACGTTTCTCTTTTTTTTGTCGTCCGTTTCGACAGTTACTTTTCTACAGGCACGCGATGAACAGACGGTCCTTCCTTCTTTGTCGCCGCCGCCTGCAGTTTTAGCGGCAAAAGGAAAAATAAAAAGGCCGCCGCCCCACTATTTTCTTATCGGGCGTGCCTTCCCAGTCTTATCGCAAAAAAAGTTTCTTTAGAGCAGTAGCGTTGGACATTTGGGGGAAGGAAGCAGGAACATAGGCGGCAAGTGAAGGAAGGCGCCTTTGCTACCAAAAAGGACGAGTTTTTCCTAGTCGAATGCAGTCAAGAACAACATCACGACATTGAACACCTCTCTCTTTGCACATACAGCATTTCACAAAGTGGAACGATACACTGTACTGGATTTGAACTCAACAAACCTCTCCACAACAAAATGGCCCCTCGAAAGGCAGCGGGCGCGGCGGACAGCCAAAAGAAGCGGAAAAGAGACAAAGCCGAAGACGTCGTTCGTTTAAAGAAACGCAAGGGCCAACCCCAGGAGGAGGCGACAGTCCCGAGTTCAGAGAAGAAGAGCAGTGGCCCCGGCCGCAGCAGCCAGCTTGCCCACCCGTCGACACGGGCGATTGCCAACCAGAGGACGACATGGAAGCTCTCGGAGCCAATGGGCGGTGCCATGGCCGACATCGACCCCGTTTTCTCGACGGACGAAGAGTATGTTGTTCCCGTGGCTGGACCTTGATATATACTGGCCATGTTGATTTTGGTTTGCTTCTCTGCGGTCGAATGTGGCCCTACGCTTGTCGTGCTAACACGCTGCCCTTTTCAGACACCTCATTATCGCGTACCACACGTCCCTCCAAATATACTCGACCGCAGACTCGCTCCTGGAGCGCCGGATAAAACTGCCAGAAGAGGACCGTCCGGCCCGTATTGTTGCTATTGCCCTGTCGCCCAAGTCCGATGAGCTTGTGTGGATTGGCTGCGCAGACGGCACGCTCTACCGGGCCAACTGGACGTCGGGCGAGATTGAGCGGATGACGCGCAAACAGGCACCTGCCCTACGGCTAGCTGGCATGACGGTCGAGATGGTGCAGCTTGGCAAGCTGGAGAAGGAGGTCCTTTTTCTCTCCGAGGGTGCTCCGGGCGCATGGAGCGTGACGGCGTACGACGCGACGACACTGGCCAAGACAGCCGGCCGCACGCTGTTCACGGCTCCCAAGAACAGTTCGACCGCCATCGACCTTTTGCGTACGGCCAACAACGGCCGCTTCGTCGTCGGTTCGAGCGGAAACACTGTGTTTGTTGGCGGCCTGAAGACAGCGGCGGGCGGTGACCGCTCGTCCGAGACCACTCTGGACGACGTGGCGTACCAATTCTACTCCCTCGATGCGGCCGACGAGATCGCATGCCTCGATGTGCGGCCCACCAACACGAAGCGCGGTGCATCCCTCGACCTTGTTGTCGGCTGCGTCCGCGGCGCCATCTACGTCTACGAAGACGTCTTCAGCCGGCTGCAGGAGGCGACGGCGGAGAGCTCTCGGAAGAAGAAGGTCAATGTGCGGCCGCGGAAGCACCACTGGCACAGCCGGACCGTGAACTCGGTGAAGTGGTCCAGAGACGGCAACTACTTAATTTCTGGCGGCCCCGAGTCCGTCCTAGTCCTGTGGCAGACGGAGACGAGCAAGCTGGACTTTTTGCCGCATCTGTCTGCCAGCATCGAGAACATTGTCGTCTCCCCGCGTGGCGCATCGTATGCCGTGCACCTCGACGACAACTCGACCATGGTTCTCTCGACGGCCGAGATGAAGCCGACCTTTTACGTCTCCGGCCTGCAGTCTCTGACGCTGACACAAATGCCCGCCAAGGACGCCCATGTGCGGCGCACCTGGCAGCCGATCCAGTCGATTACGAAGCCCATCCCCGCCGCCATAAACCCGGCCGATGCCTCGCGGATCTGGCTGCGCGTCGGCAATGGCCAAAAGGCAGCCATGACAGGCGACCAGCCGTCGGCGTCGCTCCTGCAGACCTTTGACGTGTCGTCCTTCCGCAGCGTGGCCAAGCAGCCGCTGGCCCGCACCAACCCCACCGAGAACAACATGACAACACAGGGCCAGCCGCTCACGGAGCCGACCGTTACACACCTCTGCGCCTCGCGCGACGGCCAGTGGCTGGCCTCCGTCGACGAGTGGCAGCCGCCTGAGCGCGACATCAGCGGCATGCCCGGCGAGCCGTCGCTGAAGAAGGAGTGGGCGCGCGACCGGCGCGAGGTCCACCTCAAGTTCTGGTCGGTCAGCGACCGGCGCGAAGAGGATGCTGCTGCAGCTGCTGCGGGAGCGGCGGACGAGGAAGTGAATGCGTACGACCTGGTGACGCGCATCGACGAGGCGCATTTCACGAGCAAGGCGGAGACCATTTTTGCCGTGGAGGCCGACACACGGCACGGCAGCCGGTTCGTCACGCTGGGCGACGACGCCGTGGTGCGGTTCTGGGGTATCAAGACACGTGTACGCGACGGCCTGGTGGCCAAGGACGACGCCGGCCGTCCGCTGGTGAGCTGGCACTGCACACAGTCCGTGCCGCTTCCGCTCGGCGAGACGGACGACGAGAAGAACGGCCATGGCGGCAGCCCGGCCGCCCGCCACAACAGCGACCGTCGGAACGGCGCCCTCGCCTTTTCCGAGGACGGGTCGACCGTGTTTGCGGCGTTTGGCGGACCAGACAACGAGGCCGTGCTGTACACAATCGACGCCGAATCGGGCGTTGTGCGCGACACGCTGCAGGGCATGTTCCGGGGTCGTATCCGCGGCGTGGCAGTCATGGGCTCGTCGCTGGTGCTGCTGTCGGCCGACCTGCGTGTCTTTGACATTGTCGCCGACGAGCTGCGCTACGGCCTGACCGTGCTGGACAGCATCCCAGAGGCCGAGCTCAGCACAGCGTCCGCGCTGACCCAGCTAGCCGTCGGCCGCCTTGCCAACACGTTTGTTGTGGCGGTGCCCTACAAGCTGGGCGCGTCAACGAGCGAGACTGACGCTGCGACTACGGCTACGGCTACGGCTCCCAAAAAGACGGGCCAGACGACGCCATCCCGTTTCGCCTCGCGCCTGATTGTGTACTCCCCCGACCACGCCGAGCCCCTGTTCACCAAGAACCTGCCGCACCTGGTGGTGTCGCTGCTCCCCGCCGTCGGCCTGTCGGGTTTCCTGGCCATTGACGCGGCAGCGCAGATGTGGTCGATTGCGGACGCGGCCGACACGGCATCGCTGGGCCAGTCCCTGGCCGATCTCAACCTGCCGTCCACGACAAGCACGTCCAGCAACGCCATCGCTGCGACGCTGGACATGAACGGCGATGACGACGACGAGGAAGAGGCCGATGAGGATATGCACGACGCCAACGGTGCCGGCGCCGAGGACGACGATGCGTACGGCGTCGAGGACGCACACGACGTTGTGATTGCGCCGCAGAAGCTGCGGGAGATCTTTGAGGCAGCGCCGGCCACGGCCTCGACGTCCATTGAGGAGCTGTTCTGGCAGGTGTCAGGCTTGCTGTCGAGCCTGCCGAGCGTCGTGCGTGCGGGCTGAAGAGCAAACAAGAGGCCCCGTTCAGAAGGGGAATGCCGAGCCGAGCCAACGTTATGCGGGGGGCGAGTCTAGTCGAAAAAGTGAGAGGTCGCCTAATTTTGGGGGGGGGGTACAAAAGCCGGCGATTACGCCATATCTTTGGTGTATTCGCTACTGCACCGATCCCCGGACCCGGTTCGATATAGTGTTGTTTTTTTTTTTTTTTTTGGGGGGCACAAAGGTTATTTGCATGTTGGAGATTTTGTGACTTTGCATCTCCTGTCTTGTTTTCTATCTCATGGGCTGATTTGTCTGTTTTTTTATATCTGTCTGTTTCCTGCCATGATTTCGCATTTGCCTGTCTGCATCTGATCATATATTACAATTCTATACAGCATTTCGTCGTTACTATTGTCGGAACCACTTCTTTTTTTCTCCTTGTTCTGGCCGCCTCGTCCGCATCGCCGAGATGTCTTTCACATCGATTCCCGTGCTCGACGTCAGCCGCGCCAGCGACCCGGCCACCAAGCCCGAGTTTCTGTCGGACCTGCGCAATGCACTGATCGAGGTCGGCTTCTTCTACATCAAGAACGTTGGCATCCCCGACACCCTGTTCCAGACTGTCATCGAGCAGGGCCGTGCGTTCTTCGACATCCCCGAGGACGAGAAGCTCAAGATTGAGATGAAGAATGCGCCCTCGTTCTTGGGCTACTCGCGCCTGTCGGCCGAAGTCACGGCCGGCGCCGTCGACCACCGCGAGCAGATTGACCTGTCGACGGAGCACGCGGTGCCCGGGCCCGACGCGCCGCGCTACGACAACCTGCTGGCGCCCAACCAGTGGCCGGCCGACAGCGTGCTGCCCCGGTTCCGGCCTGCGTTCACAGACTTTATGACGCGCATGGGCGACATGTCGCTCTACTTCACGTCGCTCATGGCCGAGGCCATTGGCCTGCCGCCGCGTGCGTTCGAGCGCTACTTCGACCCGGACCCGCGGCGGCGGCAGCACAAGCTCAAGATTGTCAAGTACCCGGACGTGTCGGAGCTGGGCGCGGCCGCGGCCGGCAGCAACCAGGGCGTGGGCCCGCACAAGGATAGCATGTACACGACCTTTTTGTTGCAGGCCAGCGAGCACCGCGGGCTGCAGGCGCAGAACACGCGCGGCGCGTGGATTGACGCGCCGCCGATTGACGGGACGCTGGTGGTGGTGATTGGGCAGGCGCTGGAGGCGCTGACGCAGGGCGTGTGCGTGTCGACGACGCACCGGGTGCTGTCGCCCGCGGCGGGCGCGGGCGCGCGGTTCTCGATCCCCTTTTTCCAGGGCGTGCGGCTGGACACGGCGTTTTAGGAGCTGGAGCGGGTGGGCGTGGGCGCGGTGCCCGAGGACGTCAAGGACCAGCGGCGGGCGGTCGTGGCTGCTGTCGGCGGACGGCTGGACGACGTCGAGTTTACGTTCCGGACGGGCGGCGCGGCCAAGACGCTGGGCGAGGCGACGCTGCGCAACCGGGTCAAGAGCCACCCGGACGTCGGCGAGCGGTGGTACCCAGACATCCTGGCCGAGATCCGGGAGGAACAGCGGCTCAAGGCAGACGAGGCTGCGGCCAAGAGCCGCGAGGCATCCATCACGGCGACTGTGGCCCCGGGTCCCGAGGCATCTCGGACACCTGCTGTGCCGGCACATTGATGAGGCCGGCGGAGGGCAGTCGTACGACGTACTGAATACTCCATAACATGGCAACAAGACACAATGAATATAACGAGACATGACATCATCTTGAGGACCGAGCCGGCGATGACTCTCCTGTCCCGATTCAACGGGCTAGACACTGGACACCTCGTCGACAATCTCGCCTTGCTGATTTGTCTTTTTGGTATTCTAGAACGGCTCGCTTGTCGCTGGTCGCATTGCACTCTTCTCCCACCGTATTCCGTTCTCCGTCATGCGTCATTCTTCATCATCGTCTTCTGTCTTCAATTCGATTCGCCCAACACCGGCTCCCGTTGTAAAATAACAAAAAATAAATATAATAAAAAATGTACAACATATAACGCCTGGGCCCTGGGCAGTCCACCCATCTATGCATCGTCTGTGGCCCCGCATCGCCCCAGATGTCCCTAGGACACGGCAACGGTCGCCACGGGTTGTCGCTTTGCCTGTGCTCCGTGCTTATTTCGAGGCGGCCTTGAAGTCGGGGAAGCAGTCGGCCAGCGTCTTGCTGTGCTTGTTGGTCGCATGGTCGTTGAGGCTGGACAGACGCAGTTTGCAGTTAGCAGTGAACGGAAGTCTCTTGTCTCTGTGTGTGTG
Source organism: Sporothrix brasiliensis 5110 (assembly GCF_000820605.1). Classification (NCBI taxonomy): domain Eukaryota; kingdom Fungi; phylum Ascomycota; class Sordariomycetes; order Ophiostomatales; family Ophiostomataceae; genus Sporothrix; species Sporothrix brasiliensis. The sequence continues at coordinate 3,409,041 of NW_024467137.1, read as the reverse complement.
TCTCTCTGTCCGTCTGTCCCACCACGGGAGCTGGACCTACGCATTCTCGCGCGTCGTGCTGAGGAACGTCGCCTTGCAGACGAAGCACTGGATGTTGAGCGCCTTCTCGTTGGTCTTGAGCTGCGACTTGGCCGCGCCAGCCTTGTCCTTGGCGTTGCGCTCGCGCTTCTGCGCAGCCTTGGCACCCTGTTGTCGAGAGACGAGTCAGTGGACCGGCGAGGGAGACGGGGAAACAAGACCATGTCTTTCTTGAACGCGACGCCGTCCTGCAACAGGTGAGGCGTGAGAAAGAAAGGCCCCTGGAGGCTCCTGGAGAACGTACGTTACCGCCACCCATTTTGAGAGTGAAGAGGAGAAAGAGCAAAGACGAGAGCGTCGAAGGAGGAGATTGACAGAGTCTGGAAGTCGGTTGGTGTCGGGTTTGGTTGTCGCAAGGCTGTGATTGTCGGAGAGATACGTTGGTCGTTAGGAGTTTTTTTTTCTGTCTCCTTTTTTTCTTTTTTTTTCCCTCCTTTCTTTAGGGATGCGCGGGGCGATCGGCGGCCTATAAAAAGAGAGGGTAGGCCGGCAGGAGACAAAAGTTCAGGCGGCTAAAAACGAGAAAGAGCGACGGAAGACATGTGCAGCAGGTGCAGGTGCGAATGGCGGGGTTCTTCAGCCCGGCCAGAAGGAGACTAACTCACTAATTACACGCTGACAGCAGGTCCAGACCGCCGAGACCGCCTGTGCCAGTGCGCTGGACGCTGATTTGCTGGGTGCCCCAACTTACATCGTCGAAGTGGAGCGGGACGCGCTTGCCTACTGTGCATAACGTCGTCGCGTTGTCACGATGGAATGCTTCGTTTAACGTCCATCGCAACAGTCGTACGCGGCACGCCTCTTATTTCGGCCTCCCACGACAGATAAGCTCGCGGGCAGTTGTTGCAATGTCTATGTCGATTCCGTCGCCCGCCGCCATTTCGGTAGAGGCCTTTGCAGAGTACCTCGGCCGCTATCCCGACGTCATCGCTACAGTTTCCGCGGCGAAAGGGGGTGCGTTCAACTCATGAACTTGTGTTCTCGCCGCTCACATGGCTTGTTCTAACGATGTGGTGACAGCGAAGCCTGGCCAGAAGAGCCTGCTGGAGCTGGACGAGTATCGCTACGTCACGGCGCCAGCCACGTTCGGCCACCATCCTGGGGGGAGGCACAAGATCGCAACCCGCGATGATGTCCTGACGCTCGTTGAGTGGAAGCTGTACGTGTGGACACCAGAAGGGTCAATGGAAATAAGGGGGCGAAGGGCGAAGGGCGAAGCAAAGACGTCACTGACACACACAGCCGCCATGGCAAGTTTCGACCGACCCTCATGAAGCTTGTCGAGTCCAACCCCACGGCCACGCTCCAGGAGACCATCCGGGAGGCTGGGAAGAAGTTCTTTGCTGCCACGTGCACGGTCCCCGTTCGTGATGTGCGGCTGCCCGCGCGTGACGGGGCAGCGCTGCGCTCAGTTAAGATGCTCTGCGAACTCAAAGGCATTGGCCCGGCCACAGCGTCTCTGCTGCTTGCTGTGCACTACCCAAAGGAGGTCATCTTCTTTAGCGACGAGGTCTATGCGTGGTTGTGTGGCGGTGCGTCCCACAACCCGCCGAGCAAGTACAACGCAAAAGAGTATGAAAGCGTGGTCGACGGCATGTTGGCGCTGGTGAGACGGCTGCCCGAAGAGTTTGGCCCGCTGGATGTCGAGAAGGTGGCGTATGTCGTGATGTACGACAAGAAGAATGGCTCGACTGTCGTCAAGGTGGACAAGATGGACAAGACGGTCAAGCCGGAGACGACAAAGGACGCAAAGACGGCAGACGACGCAAAGGACGCTGGCCCGGGGAAACGCAAGGCGGAGCAGTTGGCCTATCTCGTGCAAGGGATCGACACCAAGTGGCGGAAGCCACATTCGGAGAAAGCAGCCCCGAAAGCAGCCGCGAAGGCGGCACCAGCATCCACCAGAACGCGGCGGTCAAGCCGGCTCCAGAAGTCATCGTAAGAGGGGCCATCAGCGCAAAGTATCAATGAGGTTTTTGTATAGCAGCGTGGATACCCATATTTTCCGTACATGATCAAAACAAATGTGTAAAATGCATAAATGCACACCGAAACCAAAGCAAGCAAAGCAAAACCAAACCAAACCAAAATAGCCGGTGCTCGTTTATGAGCGCCACGAGCGCGTGTTCCATAACGGAGCAAATCGAGAGCACCACAATACCCCAGCATTCTAGCGAGTGGTGTCCTTTTTATGCATCCCCTTCAGCCTCCACCGGCCTCTTGCCTCATTGTCCAGCCTCCATTCTCCGCGGACGAACAACAATCTCGCCCACCTTGTCAGACTTGTCAGGCCCGTGGACCTCCGTCCCGCCTGCAATCACCCGGCAAAAGTTGCCGTCCGCTGGCCCCCGTCGTGCAGTTCCACGTTCTTATGTTTCTCCCTTATTTGGTCTTCTTGGGGCCGGCCGGGGCTTGTGTGGCGCCGTACTTCTCGCACAGGTCATCGTACTCGCGCTGCAGGCCCTGGGCCTGTTTCTTGAGCGTTTCGATATCGCGGTCCTTCTTGGCCAGCTCCTTCTTGAGGTTGCCAATCTCGCCAAACTCGCCCGCCTGCGTCAGCTTCTCGCTCTGCTTGGTGTCGGCCGCGGTGCCCTCGTACTTCTTCAGCTTCTCCTCGAGGCGCAGCACCTCGAGGATCATGGTGTACGTGCGGTTGAGGATGAGCGACAGGAAGAGGGTAAATCCGCAGAGGTACATGTTGCGCTGGCTGTAGAACTTGCGCGCCTGCACCTCGAGACGTTCACGGCCAATGATGGCAGCCCTGGACAGTTAGTGGGTGGAGGAAGAAAAGCAGAAAAACCCGAAAAAGAAGGAAAAGAAGGAAAAGAAGAAAAAGCAGAAGAAGCAGAAGAAGCAGTGCAATGCCAGACGTACCCGTTAGCGGCATTCTCCGAGCTGAGGCCAAGTTCAACCTGCACACGGTAGACACGATTGACACTGTCGATAAACAGGATGAGGATAAATATAAATGTTATCTTCATGCCATATTGCACTTTGGCAACGAGCGGGTTTTCGGAGAGGAAACTGCGGCGAAGAAAGTGGGCACATGTTAGCGGAGGGGAGAACACTTTGGTGTGGAGGACGGAGCCAGGCGTCGGGTTTGGACGCAAGGGAGGACATACGTAAAGATTCTGCGCTTGAGCGTGAACGGCAGCGGCACGATGAGCACCACAAACAGTGACATCTCAAGCATGAGCAGCATAAACACCTGAGTAGTTGGTCAGTCAAGCCGAGCTTTGAAAGAGTAACACGAAATACCCAGAAGCAATAAAAAAAGGGGAGAAAAAAGGAAAATAGGAGAGCAAGAACATGAACATACCATAGTATAGTAGAGCGTCATTTTGGCGGCTGGGGTCGGTATCGACGGGAAAAGCAGGCGTGGAATTGATGTGTTAGGTATGGTAGGCTGTTGTCGGCAAGTTGTTTGGTCGGCGATGCGATGCTGGAAAGTGTGGAAAGGAGGGAAGAAACGAAGAAAGGAAAAAGAATGGCCGGAGGGGAGCTTTAAGAAAGAGAAGGAGGTTAAAAGGACAGCTCTGCTCCTTCCCTCTTTCTTCCTTTTCGCTATTGCTCCTCACAAGGTTACGTAGTGGTGGGGCCGTCAAGCTTTGAGGCAGGTTCTTTGGTTTGCTGCTTCCGGGGCTGACAAGTGCCTGCCTGGGAAGGAACAAGGGGTGCATGGCGGGTCTCAGCGGTTCGAGCAGCCTGCAAAGGAAAGAACGATGACGTTGTCGGTGGCCAGTGTGGGGCCCTAAGCTCTCGATTCTGGAAGAGGAGAGTCGGCATCTGTGGCTCCTGATTGGCCTATGCCGATGATAAAAAGTGGGTCGTTACATAGAGCAAATGCTGAAGACAGAACCTTGCGCGACAACATGCACGACACAGCTGTTGCCGACCTGTCAGGCGTAGGTAGGACAGAGGAAGTGATACGAGATTGAGAACCTTCAAGTCCCAGGAGACTTCACATAGGATGCAAACCCAACGGTAGCAGGTATAAATGACATGGTTGAAGCTCGCTCTTGTCTGAGACAATAAGGAAGGTGCGATCATCAAAAGCCACGCTACGGCTCGTCATGTCATAAGCGACAAGTTCCTGCTTGCAGCCATCGTTCGGGTCTATGCCTAGACAGCTTGTTTAACTGAGATCCCAAGCTGTTATTATGAATTAAGATTGTTTGTTGATTGTTCTTTGATACTGGTTTATGTCTAACGCACGTTCATTGGCTTAGTCATCAATCGGTATCAAGTGAAAAGTCCCGCTCTTTTTCCGTGCAAAATTGTGCGGACAGCCAAATCGCGCTCGTACGGTCGAACAAAGGTCGTAAACTCACACTAACTACTCACTTCGACCGGCTGTCTGTTGACACCCCTATAGACCCCCTAATCTAAACAACTTCCAACTTGTCAAACAATGCATTTGTTCCTGGTCTAAGGAACTCAAGTCCCTTCAATCTGTTGATTCTACGACCCTGTCCGTAACACTCTTCTCGCAATGTAGAAAACAACCCCACCAAATGGCCTCTCACCGAATATCGAGGATCGGAAGTCAGACAAGACGATGGCTGCCAACGTGACTCTGAAATTGCACTCAGCGATAACCCGTAAATAAGAATATGCGGCCGCCGGGTTGTTGCGAGCCAGGAAGGAGCGTCTCTCAGCAGCTCTTGCCGTACCTCGCTCATGTGGGTCCCTGCAGTCTCCCAGGGCAGGCACGTTTTGGGCCGCTATTGCCAATTTGACACTATTTTGGTTTGGATTTAAACTCTATTTTTTTTGCGCTTTTGCCTCATCGTTTTTTCTGTCACAACTCTCACCGACTTGCCTGTCCCACATAGCCATCCAGCACATTTCAAACACCACACCTTCACCATGTCGACCTTTCCGATCCTGATGCGTATCTCGGCTGCCGCCCCCCGGCGGTAGAGTTCTGCGTTCACCCTCGTACTCAAATTATCGTGACTTTGAGCGTTCATAAAGCCTTCCTTTAGACATTTGTTTTCCTTCTTTTTGTCACTTGCCCTTGTTTGATAGATTTAGATTCCACGTGTACACTTTCCTTCTTCCTATTTCCTTTCATATTCCAGCCCTTCCCTCCTCCTGCACCGCCCATCATGCACATCTCCGGCCTCGTCCCGCCGGAGCTCTTTCCGGCCATGCGCCAACAGCCGTCGTATGTCGACATTATGGCTTGTCTTGACGGACTGCGGGCCTCCCCGTCGGACCCACTGGCCCTCGACGACGAACGCGGCGAGCACGTGTGGGACTGCGCCACCCCACGCGACGAGATCGAGGCGCTGCAGGCCGCCTCGGCCCACGAAGTCCAGCGCTATGCCAACGCCGTGTCTCGCTACCTCAACAGCATCATCATGAACGACCTGTCGTGGCTGCCGGACGAAGAGGAGCGCGAAGCCGTGTGGGCCGCCGCCAGCCGCCGCATTGCCGAGCGGTGCGGCCGCACGGCCATGGGCGACATCACCCGGCGGTGGCCGCTGCCGCTTCCCGCTGAGGAGACCGGCGGCCTTGCGTCTCCGGGGGCGAGCGACAGCGACAGCGACGGTGCGTCCGTGCCGAACCGGCCCGTGCAAGTCGACCTCGTCATCAAAGAACCCGCCCTCGTCGGCGACAGCCTCGGCTTCAAGACCTGGGGCACGTCGTATGCCATGGCCCGCATGCTGCCCGCACTGGCGCACGCGCCGGGCCTGCGCCACCTGCAGCCGCTGCTGCGCCAGGGCCTGCCCGTGCTCGAGCTCGGCGCCGGCACGGGCCTCCTGGGCCTCGCAGCCGCCGCACTCTGGCGTGCCGACGTGGTGCTGAGCGACCTCGCCGCGATCGTGCCTAACCTGGCGGCCAACGTCGAGCGCAACAGCAAGATCATCCAGGCCCGCGGCGGCCGGGCGCGTGCCGGCGTGCTGCAGTGGGGCGCCAGCCGCGACCAGAACGACGCGAGGACCGGCACAGTCGTTGTCGACACGGATCTGTTCCCGCAGGACCACCAGTTCCCGCTGGTTCTGGTGGCCGATCCCATCTACGACGAGGAGCACCCGGCGCTGCTGGCCAGTGCCATTGACGCGCAGCTGGCCCTGGCCGGTGAAGACGACGACGACGGGGATGGCGGCGGCAGCAAGAACAAGAGCCCGCGTGCCGTCGTCATGGTCCCGCTGCGCGACCGGCAGACGGAGACGATGGCGGCCATGTTTGTGGCCGAGATGGCCGAGCGCAAGCTGGTGCCGGTGGACGAGGGCGAGATTGCCGGCCAGGACAGCGACTGGGCGACCGGCGGCGCTGGTGTTGGCTGCGAGTTTACCTGCTCGTGGTGGGTGTTTCACCGGGCGTGAACGACGATGAATTCACTCTTTTATTATTGCGAAGCGACTTTGATTTACAGCACCAGACATAGACCGAAGAAAAAAGACATCAAGATACACTAGATTAGAATTATAAACTAGAATGAGCTAGAATACAGAAAAGACAGCAGCTTCTGGTTACCGTCTTATGCCAAAATAAAACACAATAAATGTACCACTGACCTTGAAAAGGGGCGTTGCTATGTACATTGTAAAGCGGTGCTCGCACGACGAAGAATAGGACACAAAGCCGTCGCTTGATATAGTAAAGAAACCCGACAGTCCGGCGGACAAAAAAATTCAAAACACAAAAGGAAACTGAGTCTGCGGCGGACAACACCATAAAGTAAACAGACATAATCGCAATACAAGAAAAGATTTTTGTAAAAAAAGGTTCGACGACACCCAATCACCCATCAATGGGGCACACATAGTCGCGGTCCCGCTCGCCATGCTGGCGTCGCTTGTGCACCATGCCGTTTCCGTTGCTGCCGCCCGCCGCGGCACCATTGCTGCTGCCATCGGTCTCACTGGCCGCCCGCGCGGCCTCCAGAGCGTCGAGGCATCTCTGGTGGTAGATGTGCCGACATGCAAACAGCACCAAGGGGCCCAACGCCGCTGCAGACGGAGACCGCGGCCCACCGACGCCGCCATCGCCGCCATCGCTGCCCGGAACTGCAAGACGTCCATCGGATGCCACGGTGGCGTCAACAGCGCCGTCCTTGTTCGGCCTCAAATAGGCGTCTCCACCGCCGGGCGCCGCCAGTTGCGGCTGCAGCCCAGGCCGGGGCGACGGTGTGCGCCGCCCGCCAGGCCCACCGGTTCGGTCGGGGAGTTCGAGCAGCGGTGACGACGGTGGCGCCAGGCGGTCTTTGCCCTTGCCCCCCGTGCCATGGGCGGCGGCGGCGGCGGCGTCACCATTGTCTTTGCCCTTGCCGCGGTCCAGCCCGCCGCGGCTCGCCATCAGGATGGTGCGTTTCTTCTCGTTGCGCCGCTCCGTCTCGGCCGCCTGCTTCGCCTCCCACGCTTCGTAGATGCTGAGTCCACCTTCGCTTTGCGTGCCGCCTTGGCCCGGCTGCAGGGCCGCCGTGCCGGGCCCGCCATGCGATTGCACAACGCCGGGACCCCAGACGCGGCGGCCGCACGCTTCGCAGGTCGACTTCTTGGCGCGCCAGCCGCGCTGCCGCAGCTCCACGGACCGCTGCACACTGACAAACAGACTGCGCTCCAGCAGACGGTTGGCGAGGCGCAGAATGGACGCCTCGTATGTGTAGGCCGAGAAGATGGATGCCAGGACGGTGCGCAGGTCGGCCAGGCTGGGCGACGAGACGGCCGCCCGGGTCAAGAACGCTTTCAGGATGCGCAGGAACGACAGGCTGTTGCCGGCGCCCGTAATGGCACTGCCACCGCGGCGGCTGCTGGAGCGCGATGGTGCGCTGCGGCCGGGCGACGGCGTGGACGGCAGCGGGCCGGAGGAGGTGGTCGTCAGGAGGGCGGTAAACGTGTGCTGCACGAGCGACCGAAGCAGCCCGACAAGCTTGTCTGCTTCTGCTTTTGGGACCGGCTCGGAATCGGCACCGGTTCCTGTGTGCGCAGCCGCGCCATTGGTCGTTGCGGGCGCCGCGTCGGCTGTCCGCTGGCCGTCCGGAGTGTCGTGTATGTGGGACGAGAGGTTGCGCGTAATCTGGACAGTGGCATCAATCAGGTCGAGCCACAGCTTTTCGTCAGGGGAGAGGCCGTCGTCCTCCTTGTCGCCGGCACCATCTGATGCCGTCTTCGACGTCTGTTGCGTCTTGGACAGCGGCCGAGACGGCCGTCGGATGGTCGTGTCGGCCTGTCTCTGGCAGAGCCAGATGCCGACGTGCGTGTACCTTTGCAGCGCACGCATCAGGTCTTCGGTGGCACTGCGCTGGACAACGGTGGCATTGGACGCCCCGCCGTCGCTGCGCGCGTCCTCGTCGTCCGACGTGTCCGTGCCGTTTTGGTTCCCACCAGAATCGCCTCCGCTGCCGCTCGGATTCGCCGTCAAGAGACCCTGGACGGCTGCCTCGAGGGCGTGCAGATGCTGGACAAGGCGCCCCATGGCTTCGCGGACCTGGCCGTCCTGGGCCATGAGAACGACGGCAGCATCGATCACGCCCGTGTCCTCCATGGTGGGCAGCAGCCCCTCCAGACGCAGGTTGGCCGACTGCACCATGCCGACGTAGTCCGACACGTGCTGAGGGTCGAACTCGCACATGAGCCGCACATACTGTTCAATCAAGTCTCGGCGGCTGTCGGCGCTGGGGCTGGCGGACGAGGTGTCGCGATGGTCCTGCTTCGTTTGCCGTCGGCGGCCGCTGTCCGCGTGCGCGTCTTGGGCGGCCGTGTCGGCTGCTGCGTCTTCCAGGATCGTCTTCAGATAGGTGTACTGCAGATCGTGGCGGTCGTGGATCGCGTCCAGAACGTGCGGGTGCAGCTCTGGGGCATACGCGTCGAGCGTCCGGGCAGCCTCGGCCGGGTCCAGCACGACGAGCTCGACAGAGTGCTCGCGAATCACATTGTGCACCTCCTGGACGCGCCGCTTGACCACGCCACTGCCTGGGCCTTCGGCGTGGCCCCCCGTGGCCTGTAGGCGCAGGCACTCGGCGATGCACGCAAACACGCCATGCTGGTCGTCTGGATCCTCAAAGTACGTCTGGACAAGCTTTCCGTAGTGCTTGTCCGTGCGGTAGATGCGTTTGAGGATGCGGTAGAAGCCGGCCGCCTTGAAGAGCGGGATCAGGCTCGCCATGTCGGGCGGGTGGTAGACGGACAAGAGGTACTCCGCACTGAGCTGCGCGTCCTCTTCCAGATCGCCGCCGGGGTAGTGGCAGAGGCCCGCCAGCACCTTGGTGAGCGTCGACTCCGGGATCAGCAAGTACTGCGGGTATTTGGGCAGGTTGCGCGCAATGAACATGTCGAGGTAGATGGTGTCTTCGGGCGCAAAGTCGGCCGGGTTCATAATCTCAATGAGGATGGACAGAATGTACTGGCGGTCGACGGTGAGGCCAAAGACCTGCTCCTCCGGCAAATCGCGCGCCGGACGGCTGCCATTGACCAGCTGCTTGTCGGGCGAGTCGTTGAGGAACGAGTCCTCGAACGCTTCGTTGAGCGCGCTCAGGAAACTGGGCGCGTGGAATTTGAGGATCATGCGCAAGTACGGAAACGACGGCTCTTGGGACTGGTTCGGCCGTGTCAGGAACCGTCTGCGGGCGCTGGTCCCGCGCGGCCAGGCGACGCTCTTGCCCGAAAACAAGAACCAGAGGATCTCGGACTTGGCCTGCTGCTGCGTCGCGTCGTCCATGCTCTCGCCCGTGGGGTAGATGCGGCCCGTCAGCACGTAGGACAGATAGGGAAATAGTTTGAGCGCGTTTGTGTCGTGCATGTCCTGCTCGCCCGCTGCGTTCTCCGGCGCCTCGTACTCGCCGTTGGGCATGTGCGGCACAAGCAGGGACAGCAGGTCGATCAGGGGCGTGATGAAGTCGCGCATCGCCTGGTTCCAGACGTACACCAGGGCATCGTACAGGCCGTGCTGCTTGCAGAGAGACGTGATCTGGTCCAAGTCCAGCGTGGCGGTGTTCATGTGGCAGATGATCTCCTCCAGCCGGCTTTCCATGCCCCGGCCAACGTAGTGGCCGACCATGGCCTTCACGACAGTCGGGGGCACGGCCGTGATGGTCTGCTCGAGGATGTAGGGCTCGAGGGTTTCGAGGAAGATGCCCTCTGTGCCCGATTCCTCAAACCACTCAAACATCTCGTCAAAGACAAAGGCAGTGTCGCCGACGCTTTCACAGGCGGCAAAGCAGGTCTGTGCCAGCTCCCGCAGGTGGCTGTCGTCGGCGGTCTCGCGGTTGTGCTGGCGCCGGCTGAAGGCATACTTGAGCGACGCCGCCATGATCTCCATCAAGCGCTCCTGGACCATGGTGTGCCGCGTCTCCGTGTGCTCCGGCAGCCCAATCGTATGTTTGTCGGCGTCGCCCGTGTAAAAGCTGGTGGCCAGCTGGATGGCGCCGACATAGTCGCCGTGCTCCATCAGGGCGATCAAGCGGTCTGCCCAGTTGGACAGCGCGCCGATGGCCATGTCGTTGAAGCCCAGGAGGAACAGCCGGCCCTTGTAGGCCTTGAAGCTCATGTAGAACGCGTCCGCCACGACGCCGTGCATGGACGTGTCCGCCTCGTCGAGCGTCTCGACCACGTTCTGCAGCTGGCGCGAGAAGAGGTCGGTGTGGTAGATGTAGCGGTTGAGCAGGTCGAATGCCTCCGTGACGCGCATGCTGTGGTCCTCGAGCACGATGAGGCGCTGGGAGATGGTCAGCACGGCCAGGACGGAGCGTGTCAGCCACTGCACGGCGACAATGGCCTCCTCGCACTTCCAGCGGCTGCGTGCTTTGCAGTGCAGGCTGTGCTGCTTCTCCTTGTCCTCGGACGGGATCTCGTCGACGTCCAGCACCGTCAAGACGTTTGACCAGCAGTAGACCAGCTTCGCCCGGGAAATGCGGTCGCCGCTCCGCGGGTCGGGCACATTCAGCCGCACCGCCGGGAACCACGCCAGACACCCGCTCATGGCACTGTGGGGCGCGACTTCTTTTGGCCGCGGCGACTTGTGCTGGGTGTTGGCGACGGGCGTCGTCGACACAATGACAAGCAGGTAGGGCGTCAGCATGGCCGTGAGGCCCATGCTGTCGGTGGCGCGGTCCAGGTTGCCGAGCGGCAGAGGAGCAAACGCAAGCACAGTGCTCGGCTTGATTTGCTTTCCCGAAACAGGCGGCTTTGCGCCGGGATAGCGACCAAGGATCCGGCTCGTCTTGACCGTGCGGCCGAGCGCGCCCGTTCCGCGCGTCGCAAGGTGGGCAAAGGCCATGCCGCGGTCGTCGGCCGACACAAGCGCGGTGCGGCGGGTGCCGAGGAAGCCGAGGTGGGTGACACAGAAGCCGGGCATATGGCCGCTGGCTGTGCGGCCAGGATTGTGGGCCTGGGCGGCGTCCATGGGCGGAATGTGGAGGAAGGGTCGTGAGGACCGGCTTGTTTCCCAGGTGAAGATGGATCCGTCGGCGTGGCCGCCGGCAACGGTCGTGTAGTCGGAGGAGATGGCCACCGACGTGATGGCGCCCGCTTCCACGGCTGATCGAGTTAGCAGCTGGTCTTACAATGCATCATGCATTCCGTCAAAAGCACGGTCGCTGCATCGTCCCCGCTCTGATTCCTTACCTTTTGTCCCCATGCCGATAATCAATTTGAGGGTCTGGTTGTAGTCAAAGACAAGCAAGACGCCCTTTGTCGTTCCGACGACAATCGACGCAGAGACGGCCATGCATGTGGGCGAGCCAAAGTTGCGCTTGGCCGACTCCGAAAAGCACTGGCTGGACAGCTTCGTGAGCTTGGTCCAGCGCACAACCTCCCATGGCGGTGAGGGCGACTCGGTGCTGCCACCGACGGCAAAGGGCATGGACGACGGGTCGGCGTGCTGCAGCTGGCTATTGACGGAGCCGCTCCGGTTGTGCGAGGCGTTGAAATGAAGCAGTCCAGGGGAGGATGGACGGCCTGCGGGCGACAGCAGTCCGCTGCTGCTGCCACTGGGCGAGGCGATGCGCGACTGGAAGCGCTGGTCAAAGGGACGGAACGAGGGGCTGGCACCACGCAGGCCGAAGCGAGACAAGCTGCCCGACGATGGGAACACGCTGCTGCCGCCGGCCGAGGAGACAATCGAGTTTCGGTTGGAGGCGGACGAGTCGGGCACGGAAACAAAGGAGTCGCCGCCGGGGCTGCCCGGCCGTCGTGGCAAGCCAAGAGCAGACCCGTCCTCGGAGGCACTGTCCTGCTGCTGCTCTTCGAGGAGCTCACGATATCGGCTTCGTGAGGCCGTCCCGTTCCCAGAATGCACCGGCGTCGACGGCGGCTCTGGCCGGCTCTCAGTAGGTGTAGTCGCCGCGTCCTCGCCGTCTGCCGCGCCGTCCGTGCCGACTGACACGTCGGCTGCATCGTCCTCAGCGTCAGCACCTCGTATTGTCCTCGAATCCTCGTCGTCGTCATCGTCGCCTTGGCTGCGATCATGCTGAGCATGACCGTCGTTTGCTGCAGTCGACGAACCTGGCTCTGGAAGCTCGGGGACGTCCTCGTCTACAGCACCGCCACCACCCATGACAACGTCGTCCCTCCCCCCGTCGCCGTCCCTCTCCGTCAGACTAGAGCTCATCGGGAGGCAGGCATGCAACGCATGGCGTCGGCGGGCGTAGGATGGAGGAAGCTCGAGGCCGTGAGCGGACGGGTCGGGGCGTGTCGGTGGTAGGGCCCAGGGCGTACGAGGAGGCCGAGCGTGCGGAAGCCAATTCGAACGAAGATGTTACAGAGCCGGCAGAGTCGATGGACGAGATCGTCAGAGAGCGAGGAGGGACGTGAGTTGGACCTGAATAGGGGGGGCAGTCGGTTGCCAGAATCGCAGCTCGAAAGCAAAGATGGCAGAAACAAAGCCCACGCAGCCGCACCGGTTCAATGCATGCAAACGGTACCGCAAACAGAAAATCGAGAAACGAGAGAAGGCAAGACAAGGAAGGACAGGCCGTCAGGTGTTGTGTGTGTCGTGCTTCGTCGGGGCCCTCTTGGAGGTCTTGGGTGTGGGTTCGTCTCTGGTGAACTCTAGCTGTGGCCGTTGCGTCTTGTGGAGCAGTTGGCTTCGTTGATCCCCTTGAGTGCTGCCGGGCGCACCTTCTGTCTTTGCTGTTTGCGGTTTGCTTTGCGCCTGCCTAGTTTCGTTATTACTTCCTGTCGCGAAAAGTGGAGACCTTTGTCGCCACAGCCTGTCGTAGCTTCCCTGGAAAAGGCTCTGAGGCTGTGAAACAGCCTACGGTCTCAGCGAACAAGCGGCAGGAGCGCACAGGCATTTGGAATCGGTGCAACAGCGTTCCCCAAGGCCACTGAGGTCAGGCAGCTTTTAGCGGGTCTGCGGGCCGTTTTTGATCCGGTCAGCGCATCCAGCCTCGTGGAAAGGTCACTAAGATTGTCTCCAACCTATCGCTATCAAAATGTCGACCGGCCCGAAACCCACCTCTGACAACCTGTTCAGACCACACACCCGCCATGTCGTCCCAGATCGGCCCGGAGCTGCCGCCACACCTTGCCAAGAGGAAGCGCACACCCGACGATGACGACGAGGAGGGTGGCCGGCGTGTGCGGCTTGCATCGCAGGCGACCAATGCAACAACAACAACAACAACAATCGGACCCGCGGCGCCTAGACCTGACGCAAAAGGGGCCCAGGGCCCTTCCTCTCCCCCTCAAGGCGCTGTGAACGAAGACGAGATCGCGCTCGACGATAGTGACGACGACGGAATGGACGACGGCGCCGGTGCCGGGCCAGCACTTCCTCCAACCCCCAACAAACCGGCGCGCCCTGTCATGGGACCGACAATGGGCCCAACAATGCCGCCGCCGCCATCGCACACAGGTTCGCAAAGTATGGGAACGGAGGACTCGGGCAGGTTTGGCACACAAGGAAGACGTGCAAGGTCAGAGTCTAGGTCAAGCTCGGGCTCCGACTCTGAAGACTCAGACTACGGCCCGGCCTTGCCCAAAGCAGGCGATGACCACCGAAATGCGGCAGCGGCAGCCGGTGACGACGCGGAGACGGGCTTGGACAACGATGATGCGCTGGGTGCTTCTTCCTTTGATCCCTACAGTGCCACCCCGGCACAGCGCGACGACTGGATGATGGCGCCTCCGGCCGATGGCACGGCCGCAAGCCGCGCTGCCGACCCGACCAAAATCCGTTCACGCGGGTTTGCCACGGGCCGAGCAGCAGCAGTGGGTGGTGGCGGCGGCGGTGGCGGCGGTGGCGGCGGTGGAGGTGTTGCATCGTCAGCGATCGGGAGCCTCTGGACCGAGACCCTGCAGCAAAAGTCCCAGCGGCTGGCAGACACGGTACTGGGCCGCGCACCAGACCCACGGCAAGGGCGGCCAAGCGCGGCGGCGGCAGCAGCACCCACATCAACAATGTCGCCTGCTGAAGCCGCCGCGAACGCTGCACGCGAGGCACAGATCCGGGCCTACACCGAATCAACGCGGGGCAAGAGTTTGTACGACGCCCACCAAGAATCACGAAAGGGTGGGAAATCAAAGAAGGACAAGGAACGAGACGACACGAAGGACCACGATCGAGATCGAGATCGGGGTCGGGATCGTGAACGACATCGTGAAAGGGAGAGAGACCGTGACCGTGATGGTAGACGAGAGAGGGATCGGGGAGACCGCGAGGAGAGGAGAAAGCGGGACCGCGACCTGGACCGGGACCGGGAAGACAGGAACAACCGAGAGAGCCGTCGTGATAGAGACCGGAAGGACCACCGCAGTGATCGGAGCCATCGAGACGACCGGGACAGGGGAGACGGGAAGGAGAGGCGGAGTAAAAGGAACGACGGAGACGACAAAGAGGATAGGGAAGACAGACATAGGCGCCACAGACGCGAGGAGAAGGAGCGAGAACGGCGGCACGATAGACACGATCGACATGACGGACACGACCGTCACGACCGTCACGACCATCGCAGTCGCCGTGACCGGGACGACCAGGACGGTTTCGACGCCGACGTTCGCTCCACCAAACCCACAGAAGAGGACGACGACCCAAGCGCCCGCGCGTTTGACCGTGAAAAGGACATGCGCATCGGCGTGCAAATCAGCAACAAGCAGCGCAGGGATCTGGTCAGCCGCGCCGGCGACTTTGGCGGTCGGTTCTCCAAAGGCAGCTTTTTGTAGCACAGATCGTATATGATTACAGAGTCAAAAATCAACGTGACATGGCATATTTGACACATACGTTTCACGCAAAAGACAAAACATACGATGAGCAGCTTTGATATATGACTGGTCTCTCCTCCCCAGACGTACTATTACACGCAGGTCAGGGAGAAACGCACCATGTATAATACGCTAACAACTAATGAAAATGAATATAAGGACGCTTTCTGCAGGAATGTCGGGTCGTGTAGGTAATGGTGTCGTGGGAAGTGACGTAGGAGGAAATGGGATAGGTAAAAACAGAACGCCGCATCGCATGAACGCCAAGTTATCTTTTTGCCTATGGCTTCGCCGCAAATTCCAAAAAGCAACATAAAAAACAAAGGGCTAACCAATCCACCTCGAGCAATGCAAACCGACCGACATGACAAAAGCAAATCCCAGGGAATCAAGTGAAGGGAAGGAGGGAGGATGGGAGCAAGGAAAGAGACGCAAATAATGCAGAAAACACTTCGTCCCCCGCATAACGAAAAGCTAATTACCATACGTATATCCATCCCATGGTGTAACAAACAATAAAAATGCCAAGGTAGACGCTGAAAAAAGACAAAAAATTGCAATGAAGAATACCGTAAGGTTCAAGGTCGATGTCGATATGGCGAGGGCGCTGGGATGTAGCGTAGAGTACTTCAAGAAAATGAGAAGTTGAGGGAAGGGGAGGGGTATAAAGGTGGCGTTGGGTGGTAGGTGGGAGGTGTGAGGTACGGTTGTTGATAGATTGAAGGTTATCGCGGTGGTGCAGGTTGTGTTGCAGCACCTCAGACGTAAGATACGGGGAGTATGTATGCGGCCCGGCTCTACTGGGCACGCACACCAGCCTCCAGCTGTGAGGGCGTCACTTCCGCAGCAGGGGCCGCGGGCTCAGCGGCATTGCCAGCTGCAGCAGCAGGCACTTGCTCCTGGCTGGACTCGCCGTTCCGCCGGCGGAAGGAACGTAGCCAACCACCATGCGTCGGAGCAGGCTGTTCCGGCAGAGGTTGAACCTCGGATGCAGCGGCAGCAGGCACTGCGTTGGCGTTGGCGCTGGCATTCGTGTTCGGCTCGTTCGTCTCGCGTTGGGGGGGAACACGCTCGGCGTCTTGCGCGTTGGCGTTGCGGGAGCCCGGCATGAACCGGGAAGGTAGAATGGCCGACCGCCACGAGGTGCCGGGCCGGGCTTGCATGTTGGCACGATTCCGGTCAGCAGTAACGGCGGCGGCAGCAGCAGCGCCCTGGGCATTGGCGGCATCGGCACCCTCAGCAGGCGGGGCGCGGGGCTTTGGCGTGTAGTAGTCGGCCTTGCAGAGCGGGCAGCAAGCGCGGCGGCTTGTCAGCCAGGGATCGAGACAGACAGCGTGGAAGGCGTGGCCACAGGTCAGACCGCGCACGTCGTCGTCGTCCTCGAGCGTGTCGATGCAGATAGCACACGTATCGCCCGAGGTGCCCACACACTCAGGCGGAAGGGCGGAGTCGATATGCTCGTCGTCTTCGTCATCCGAGTGGTTGTAGTGCTCTGGCAGGGAATCCTTGTTGTAGACGCCCAGTCCGACGTCGCCGTCAGCCGACGCGAGCGAGGCGCGAGTAATATCCATCGTGGTAGATTTCGGGGCGGTCGACGTGCTCGGTGCACCGGGTGCAGCATCCGTCGTAGCAGAAGCGGCAGCGGCAGCGGCACCGTCAGCCGTCGTCGAATCGTGCACCGAGGTGCCGGCTTCCGCAATCGAGGTGGGGGGACGTTCCTTGTCATTGGAGTCCTCAGGCTCGTCCGTGGAGGCGCGTCGTTTCCGGCGTTCGGTCTCGTCCACAGAAGCAATCACACCCTCGGCGGACCGTACGCTGTTGGCCCGGCTGGGGGCGTCGATACCACCAGTCGTTGGCAGACCCTCCTCGGCACGCGTAGCGACCCACGTCTTGTACTTCAACATGGGGAACTTTTCGTTGACCTCGTCGATGGTCATGAGCTTCTTTTCTCTGCGGCGGCGGCGGGGATGTGGTATATTCTCGAGGTTTATTGGCTCGCCGTCTTCGGCGGCCAGGCGCAGCTGGCGAGCGCGGGCATTATAGCGGAAGCAGTACTTGACACCAACGATAATCCACAGGTTGGTGAACACGACACCAAATCCCAGGGCCACGAAAAACAGCAGGGGCGAGCTGCCGCCGCCTCCGCCGCCACCACCACCACCGCTCGTGGTCGTGGCGCTCGGGGGAGGACCACTCGTGCCGGCAGGTGCAGGATTTGTGGTAGTCGCCGGGGCACCCGAGGCTCCGGGAAGAGATGCAGTGTTCGTGGGAGCGGACGCAATGGCTCCCGTTGTGCCAGTCGCGGCAGATGTGACGGCCGTGGCGACAGTCGACGAGGCCTGTCTGGCTAGTAGGGCAGCGCCCTCGAGCACTTGGTCGATAATCGGCATCGTGTCGTCGGGATCGCCACAATGGACGCGTGTTCAAGATCAAGCGTCGACGGATACGTATGGGCTAGAGACTGGAGATAAACAAAGAAAAAGTAAAACGCAGTAGAAGAAACGTCCGAGTTGCCAATGTCGGGCGGGTGGACAAAGGGAGAGCCGTCGGGGCGAGGGTTGTATTGCAATGGCAGTTGTGAGACGCGAGGCAAGTTGGTGTAAAAACGAGTCTCAAACAAAATTGGACAGTCGAAATTGGAGGTTCGAAAATTGGAAACAGGCGCTCGATCGCGAGGCGCTTGGCAGAACACAAATTTGGCGGCGAGACACACGTAGATACAAATGTCGAACAACAGCCACGGTACAAGGGACTATGGCAGAGAGAGACGTTGGCAACTCATAAGGATACGTAAGCCAGCAGCGGAGGATGGTTCGAGGATGTCGACGGATGTCAATGGAGGTCGAGATGCGGAAATGTCGATACGCGGCCGTCGCTGTCAACAATGACGTTGACAATCAGAGAGAGTAGGTAGCAAAGGCGAGCTTCCGAGAGTTGAAGACGAAAGAAGGAAACGAAAGAAAAGAACACGAAACAACGTCACGCGTGAAGCGACAATAGGTTTGCATCCGGGCTTCCCCGTGGCTCGAATTAGGGAAAGGCGGTCGGATTCTCGTATTTTCAGAACGTCGCACGACGGTTCGAATGCAGAACCGTGTCGGCGTCCGAGGTTGCCTGAGCGAATGAACGAGAAGAAGTCGGATGGGGGGGAAGAGAGGCAAACGTGCCAGAAGAGGGCGACGATGTTGCGAATGTGACGATGGGAGGACAAGGAGAGAAAGTGGTGGCAGATCTGGGAAGTGCGGGATAAAAGAGGACAGGAGGAATGGCTGCCAGGAAAGGAGGCGGCCGGGCGAGGAATGGAAAGGGCAGTTGGGGGTGGGCGATGTGAAAAAGAGGAGAAGGAGCGGAGTTTAGGTGGGCGCAGGCGGTACGAGGTTTAGGGAAGGAGCGCCCGTTTAGTGCCAAAAGGGGACACATCAGAGGCGGAAAGAGCGGAGCCGTCTGGGGGCCCAATAGTGACGACGCACGCCACCTGAACCAGTGGTGCGGTCCTAATTCGTACACTCAGCACGGACGGAAAGTGTCGTCCGGGGCGTTTCGGTGGGTTTTCTGGTCGCAGAAAGCAGGGAAGCAGCGAACCAGGGAAGCAGTTTGCCGTACGAGGAAAGAACAAGGAGACACAAAAGGAGAGGCGAATAGAGATGCGAAATCAGGAAAAGGAAAGAGCAGCGACGGCCTGGTTCAACAAAGAGAAAGAACGAGCGAACGCTGTGACGACCGCAGAGGAGACAAACAAGCAAAATAATAAAATAAATGAATATAAAAATAAAATAAAGAAAAAGAGAGCAAAAAGCAAAAAAGCGGGCACTCTGGAAGTGATGCCGAGCAGACGCATTTACTTGACAGGGAAGGGGCGACGGGACGCTGAGGGGCCTCTTTCTGGATCTAGTCTGCATCTGGCTTTGCGGTGGGCATCGAAGCGCTGGGAGCTGTCAATTTTTGTCGAGCTTGTCAGTGAAGCCAACATTTACGGGGCCTGTCTCTGGTGTGCATTTTGCTGCCAATCGCGCTAGAAACAGCAAGGACGACAGTGCCAACAAGGCCAACGTCAGAGATGAGCGCGGGCGCCATACGCAAGGGGAGAGAGAGCAGGGGGGAAGGAGCGGAGGAGCAGAGGAGGTATGGCCAACAGCGAGGCGCCGCACTAGTCGACCGGTATTGTGGGTACGAATTACTTGGAAGGCGTTACTGGCGTGCAATGGTTCTGAGTAGGGAAGGAGGCAGGGAGGGGAGGGCATGGGAAGGAAGGCGGGGCTGGCGACACACGGGAGTGTCTGACGCTGGTGCTTGACGGCCGAACCCTCCTTCCTTCCCACGATCCCCGTTCCCCGTCGTTATGCAAAACGGGCAGGAATGGGGCGGGTGCCAATTGCAGCACACTGCGGTAGGCTCCATATGGAGAAACTTCTACGGAGTGTTCTATGTTCTGTATTTGCGGTGCCGCCGGTCACTTGGCATGCGTCCTTTTGTTCATGTTTTGTTGACAGCAAATCTTCCAAAGCAGATGCCAAGGCTCGCAATGCACTGAGCTGGTTCTCGGCCACACAACTAGCGCTTCGTCACCGGGCAAAGGTGGTGTGTTTCGCGTGTTCAAATGGCCACCTCAGTTGTCCAGGGCCCGAGCCAAGACCGCTCTGGAAGCCATCATGTTCGCCATGTTGGTTGGTGGTGTGAGGCGTCTGGCTTTTCCAGAAGACAAAGGGCCTAGATGGGCGCGTGGCTTTGTGCTTGGCTCTTGGCTTGGAGGCGGTTGTGTCTCTCTCTGGCCTGGCCTCTGGGAAGGATGGAAGCAAGCAAGAAATCAACACAGAGGCGGCCCTGGCAGAGCAAATCAGGATCCGTTAACTACATTTTTTTGTCTCTGGGAGAGCCTCTCCCAGCATTTAAAAGGGCGAAAACTAGCAGATCGATTACCGATGCGGCTGCATGGCGGCGGCTGCAATCAACAGCACAATGCGAGAAGAGGCGGTTGGTGGCCGGTCTGGCCACTGTCCTTTCCACAATGCGGACTTGTGTGATGAGGAATCACCGCATTTTGCCCAAGCCGGCCTAGCCACCAATGGCAAGGGCAAAAGGCACAACGCTGCAATCATTGCAGGGAGGGTGTGGTTGTCGCTGGGATAGGAGGAAAGAGGAGGGTTACGACGAACACGACGCAAACCATGGACGGGCGACAAATGTGCGGCAGCAACAGATTATCCGTTTGCGTCTGTGCGTCTGAAGAGAGAAATTGTGTGCATGTCGTCGACTGGCGGCGTACGGAGGAATACGTGTGCGCGCGTGTGCTGCTCCGCCTCAGTCTCCTGTCTCCGCGTTTTCAGAGTCTGTTACAGAATACAGGAGACGCAACACAAGTTGCGCAGGTAGCATAGCACGAATCTTTCTGAGAGGCTGGGGACAGGGGGTCGCCGTGGCCGTGGCGGTAAGAACCAGCAACAAGGGCCTGGCTAGAGACGAGGAAGCGATGCGACAGGGGTCGGATGGATAGGGTATGACAGATAAAACTCGAATTGCAAGCGACGGCACGACATATGGCAGAACTCCGGGCCTCGCAAAGGGACAGCCTCGCCTCCTCCCATTTAACCTGGGAGAGCCAGTTCATGCGGTCGACCCTTTAGACATTAAAAACGACAAAAGAAAAAGGGGGTAACGAAACGAGAAAAGGGAAAAGAGCGCGGAAGGAAACAATATTGGGCAATCGCCGGTTTCCCTCTGGTGACGCCGATCTCGATGGGCGGCTAATGTGATTGATGCAGACCAAACCATGGTGGGAAGCATTCCGTCCTCCATACATCGTAGACAGAGTTGTGCTCAACCCTCTAATCTCGCGTTGCATGTCGCAGCGGACAGTCTCTCCTGTGCCTCGCGGTCTCAACACAGTGAGGTGCACACACGAGCATATAACGGGCTGGTGATGGCGCAACGCGATGAGAGACATCCTTTTCATGCAGGACCAAGACACAGAGGCCGTAAGACGAGTACCCAGCGAGACTGGTCTCTTCACCCAAAATGCAGCCCTCCAAATTATGGTGCCAAGAACGCCTTCTTCATGGCGCTCTTCTCAATTCCTGCGCAGCCATGTACACGCTGTTGTGGAACGTGCAATCAAGTAGCTCTGTTTTCAGTCTTCACTTGGAGTGAACAGAGAGAGATAGGCGACAATATACGAGTTTCCGGTGTCACGTCCGGCCACTGGCCACACAGGTCTGGCCTGGAGGACGCGATGCGGTCAACGCGATGCGGCCACAATACAGTTTGTTTTGGGCCGACTTTGACTTTGCTGGCCATGCACGCGTCCCGTTCGTCGCAGAACAAATAATGATGAATATAAAAAATACAACAACCGAGACAAAATACGGAGTACGCTCATACAGACATAAGCAATCGCGAGACAACAAAAACACGTCGCTCGGCTGACTCCAGGCTTTATCAGCAAGGGCAAAATTCCATGGTCACTATGCAGTCGTGGTGTCCTCAGCCTTCTCGATCTTCTCGACGGCTCGACCAGAATCGATTTACCTTTTATTTTTCCACTCTGCTTTTTGAAGCACTCTCTTTTCGCCCGCCTGCCTCTCTTTTGCCCGACTGTCGATTTGCCTTGATCTGCATTCCTTTTCCAGCCCAGAGCGCCGATCAATCGCCTGCAGTGGTGTCACTGTGGAGACTCAACTGGCCGCCCCGTACCTCTTTCTGCGCGGCCTATTAAATCCCCCGACCGGGCGCTCGTCCAGGTTTGACCTCTAATTACTGAGCAGTCAGTTCCATGACGCTGTGATAATTCCCTGCAAACTACATCGTACGGAGTGTGGACAGAAGACAGTGTTCGAGCTGGGCTGGAACCCTGACCGCCTTTGCCAGAAGATGCGAGCAAAAGGGATGATGATGTGGAATCCCAGTGAGATGGATGTTCACTTGTCGATACGCCTTTCTTTGCTTGTCACACTCTCATCTCGTTATTGTTTTATCCGACGTTTCCGCTGGCCGAGAAGGTATCCAAGTACTCAGTATTTGCGAGAAGAAAATACTTCGTACGTCGTAAACGTAAATACTCCGCAACCTGCTCACAGACGGGCCCTAGTGATATGTCGTATGCCCCGGCATCCTTCTGAAGCATCACAGCTTTCTTTTTTTTTTTTTTTTTTTTTTTTTTTTTTTTTTTTTTTTTTTTTATGGATGAACATATTGTTTACCGTTCATGTTCATCCGCCTTCCGTCGCGACGTAAGACCGCGTGAGCCTTCGGGGGAACCCAAATAAAGACAAAGAAATCCCTCTGAGCCTCACCGTAGCTCGGACCAATAGAGAACCCCTAGACGTCTCCGGCTTGTCGACCAGCCGAGCCATCACAGACACGTGCAGGCGTTGAATTCAAATCATGTCGTACGACGTGGAATTTCCCGTTTCTGGCGAATCCGTGTCTGATGTTGGGAAGTCATCTTGTCGTCGTCATCACCAGCATAGCCGCAGTGAGATGGTGTGCGCCCTTGCTTTGCACATTGCTTCTCACGGTCTCGTATCGTTCTTTGTTAACAGCTTTGCATCGCCAACACAGGCCCAATTGCCTCCCTCGTACCTGGCATTCGTCCACCTTCAAAAGCCACGACACGAGAGCTTGTTTTTTGTGGGCGCCGGATACGACGGATACACCCCGGATGGCCGCGCCAGCCTGGGGTCAGCCAGAGGGCGAGCACACCGCAAAGGAACAGCAAGTAGCACCAAAGAATCAGTGAGTCGTTTGACAGCGGCGTCCACCAAACAGAACATCATAACGTCTGGGAGGAGTCGATAAAAAGCATGCCACTTTTGCAGGGCACGGCATTCGGACAAGAATGCCATCGCACCTAGACGGCGCTCTTGCCTTGCGCACCCAACGGTGCCTTCTTTGGCTTTGCTGCGTTGCACCTTCCCCGCTTTGAAAAAAAAGAGGAGGAAGGAACAGCCAAGCTTGACCCACCACACCTCATGGCTCAACAGGGCAAGTGCTTGCGCTCTGTGCAGACTTTTTTTAGGTGCAAGGTCACTGGACACTTTGAGAAACCACCTCACGACAAGACGGAAAAAGCCGTCCTCCGTATTAGAAATCTGTACGAAACTTTACCGGATATATGTTGTGCGACATACTTACCTTATCCATGCCCTGACTCTGGAGGATTTGGTTTACATTAATTTGTACTCTGTTTAATTTTCTCCGCTCTCGGTGCCGTGGTTAATTGGAACAGAAAACATCAACAGCCAGCTTCTATGATCCGCGGAAGGCCACTGTTAGGAGGCAACTTGCAACCGTCAAGACGGTAGTGTCTTGTCAGGTTGGCACTTGGCAGCGCCCTTGTTTGTTGGTGCGCACTCCGTTCTTTGTTCCCTTCTCTTCCTCTCGTAAATTGACACCGACACGTGATCACCCAACTGATGCAACTAGCAAGACGAAAGACACGGAATAATCCGCTCTTACTGAAACAGGTCACAATTTGAGATGACTTTTGCATCAGTCTTTGTTTCGTCTCCCTGTCCTGAGCCGGTAGCCAAATACGATGTAGTAGAACAACTCGCTACTGACACCAGATCGAGTGAGACCGCACTGGATTTATGTCACGTGATTTATGGACATGGAACGGAGTAGCTGCACTGTGAATCAGTTGGCACCTGCCGCTGAGCCGCTTAACCCCCACCCGGTAGCTTCCCCGCAAAAACCTGCGTCACTGTTCACTTTCCATGCAAAAGCTACCGTAGCTCTGATCGCCCCGACTTGGAACTTTCACTTCTCCTTGCCTGCTTTTCTTCTGACTTCTACAACACCACGTCTTTGCTCCATTCCATCTCTAGACAAATCACAAAACGACCGCCAGAATGACTGCAAACCCCATGTACGTTGCCTCTGCTTTACCCCTTGGAACCGTTGACGTCGATGTTGTTGCGTCAAGAAGCTTCAGCTGCTCTGTTTGTTTACTTTCAAAGAAGCAACCGATTGCTAATCATGGTTCGGCGAACAGTGTTTTCTTCGACATGACCCTGGGCGGTGAGTTCGTCCCTCTCGATTGCTGACAATCTCCTGCTCTGATTTTGATGCCGTCCAAGCTCGGGACGCTCGCGATGGCAGCCCCCAGGGCATACTCTTCGGTCGCTGCCGTCACCCGTCACCAGTCCGCTGACATTGTCCTTCTTGGCCGCAGGCGAGCCCCTCGGCCGCATCAAGTTTGAGCTCTTTAGCGACGTCGTCCCCAAGACCGCCGAGAACTTCCGCCAGTTTGCGACCGGCGAGGACAAGGACGCCCAGGGCAAGCCCCGCGGCTACAAGGGCTCCAAGTTCCACCGTATTGTGCGTCTTGCCCCGTTTATCACGGCCTCCAAACCCCCCCCCCCCCCTCCCTTCCCCTAATAGTACTCGTCACGCACGCACTCACTCACTCACACACCCCCCTTTCCTGTAGATCCCCAACTTCATGTGCCAGGGTGGCGACTTTGTCAACGGCAACGGCACCGGCTCCACCTGCATCTACGGCAACAAGCGCCAGTTTGACGACGAGAACTTTACCCTCAAGCACGACGCGCCCGGCCTGCTGTCCATGGCCAACGCCGGCCGCAACACCAACGGCTCGCAGTTCTTCATCACCACCGTGGCCACGCCCTTCCTCAACAACAAGCACGTCGTTTTTGGCAAGGTGGTGGAGGGCATGGACGTGGTGCGCAAGATGGAGGCGGTGCGGACGGGCAGTCGCGGCCCCGACCAGCCAGACCTGGATGTGGTGATTGCCGAGTGCGGGCAGATCTCGTAGGAGCCTACATCTTGAGCGTGACATTTTGCTCTGCTCGTCTTTCACTGATAAAGATGAAATCCAAAAAGGGGTGACCAGAACCATGACAGAGGAGGTTCATATACGGAGGTGTACGAGACGATATGATATATACTCTACTCCCACGGGATAGAAATGAGGATAGCTGGCTTTGCGAACCAATTGTCAAAAGGTACGGCGGCCTACTGTGGCCCTACAAGAAAAAAAATTGCCAGTGTCGTGTTCAACTCTCAAGCTGTTAAGACAAAATTTTGCAATTTGTTTGTAAATTTGGTTGAAACATCGTTGATGTTAACTAATCATGTAAATCTCTCTCCAGGACCAGATGCGGACGCTGCGTGTCTTGTTGTTACCAGCACAACGCAGACTGTTCCCTATCCGCCCGTCTGTTTACCTGTACGTGCTAGTTTCTCCATACCGAAATTCAACGCGTGTCCCCGTGTTCCGTGAGCCATCCTTGTTACCCGTGCCCATGTTCCGTTGTTCCATACCCCGTGCCGGACCGATGCACCGTAAAACCTTGAACCTTTGAACGAATGTGAACTTTCACCGTTGATGAAAACAAAGCGTGATCCGGGGAAAAAAAAAAAGAAAAGAAAAGAAAAAAAGACTGTTCAAATATGTACAATAGAAGTGAAGTGATTGTGAAAAAGTTGGATTTTTGTGATCAAATTAGAAAGGGGACAAAAAAAATTCAAAATGGTATTCTATACATGCTCACTGGGGTATGCCATCCGGGTATGCCAGGGGGATGGGGCATTTGGCCGCACATGTTGTCAACTTTTCGCCAGTTTCTTATGACCGGCGCACCCGTAGAAGAGTGGTGGCAGTCCCATTACGGCTGCTTCCACCAATGCTGCTGGAAGAGGCCGACAAGAATGGCTGGACAGTAAGGGACTGGCCAGGTGTTGGCGTGAAGTGGCTCGGCGTGGTAGAAGGAGAGGCAGCGGAAGGTGAAGACTTGCTGCTGGCAGGGTCCGCAACACCGCCACTATTTTCGGAGCTGGGTGGCTCGCGCGTCCGGGTAACAATGAAGGTGTCGGTATCCGTAACCGTAAGCATCCTGCCGCCGGTCTTGGTGGACGATGAAGATGAGGTAGTCGTCGGAGCACCACCAGCTGGCACGGTTACTGTGACATAGTGAGGCTCCGTCTCGGTGACGGTGACAACAATGGTGTGCTCATGCTGACCACCGGCATTGACAGATGCCGTGTTGCCTGGCTTGGTGGTGGCAGCAGTGGCCGGGTTGGTAGCCGTGCTGTTTCCGCTACCACTGTTGCTGCCAGCACCGGCACCGGCACCAGCACCGGCACCAGCACCGGCACCAGGGACCTCGACCTGGAAGGCGCCATTCACCAGCTGGCTGAGGACGGCTGCGTCATTCAGGTCCTGGCTACGAGTGTAAGTTGAGGCAAAGTTGTGGGTGATTGCCTTGCTACTGCCACCACTGCCACTACCACTGCCAGCAACAACAGACACGTCCATGCAGCTAGTGTAGTGCTGGAGCAGGGTGACGTTGTAGCCAGCCGTCGGGATGTCCGTCGGCGAGCCGGCGGCGTTGAACGTGGGCCAGTTCCAGATCCAGTACAGCGTGTACTTGGAGCCAGCAACCAGATCGCTGGGCAGCTGGATGTCGTTCTGGCACCACAGGTCGGCGCCCTGGGGGTTCTCGGCCACCTTGGTGAACTGGGCCTGGCGGGCCTCGGAGATGTTGCCGTTGTTGATCTGGTAGCACTGGCCATCGTCAAAGTTGCGCGTAGCCAGCAGACGGCCGCGGCCGTTGCCGCCGGTGCCGTCGGCTGTCCACTTCTGGAAGACATCGAGGAACAGCTCGTTGTCAGAGGGCTGAGTGGTGCCGTAGATGTAGACGGTGCCGCGGTTGAGAGGCTTTGTGGGGTTGACCTCCGGCAGGGTAACGTGGCCGTTCTCCTGGTACCGCAGAGCAATGTAGCCACCGGGCGTGACGGTCAGCATGGGGAACTTGGTGCTGTAATTGCCAATCGTCTGACTCGGGTGGCAGAGCGGGTCGGTCGACAGGATCTCGTTGCCCGTGGGGCGGCCGTTTTCTGGGACCAGGAAATCGTCCATATCGTCGCTGAAACCGGGCATGGCGCGCGAGACGTAGCCACGGATGTAGCCAGGGGCGCCCGTCATTGTACCATTGCTGGCAATGGACATGAGCTGCTCGACCCACGAGTGGGCAGCGACTGGCTGGGCAGCGAGAAGCAGAAGAGTGCCAAAGACCGAAAGGCCAATGTTGTGAAAACCGCACGGCTTCATTCTGAGCGAAAGAAGCAAGAAAACAAGGTTAGAAAGGAGATACAAGAGCCTGTCTTGAGGCTGGCGTCAGATTCGTATTGAGATTGCTGGAAATGCTGAAATAGCTTGTAGTGTCGAGATCGTCAAGATCGTCGTTCGGGCATCGATATTGGAAACAGAAGGATTTGAGATTGCGGGCAGTTGGTGGGTGATGGTGAAGGAGATCGAGAAAGAAAAACAAATAAAAGGAGGAAAAGTCGTGAAAATGAGCAAACCGGGGGACTTTGTCTTGGCGCTGCAGACACCGACGGTCTTATAAAAAGCACAAGGGTTCGAAAAGAGGATAAAGGAGTGTAACGGAGTGGGTGAACAAGAAGGGTGAACGACCGGCGTTGATTGTTGTGTTGTGACAAGACAGACCTGCTATTTGAAGGGAAGAAAGAAAGGTGAGAGAGAGGCGACGGTGAAGAAGTCGTTCATGTCCCTTCGGGGGCAGTTCCTGCCTTTTCCCCCTCTTTGTGTTTATTTTCTGTACCCCCTCGCTGTTGCCTTCTCTATTTTTTACTTGTTCCCTCTGCTCGAGAAAATTTGTGCGTTTGTCCACGTGCCGGTTGCTTCGTCAGGGCATCAAAGGCATTGTCGCTGTGAACAGTAAAGAAATTACCTAAACGGGAAGGAACGATGGACAAGTCCTGTTGTTCAGGGAAGGTGGGGGGCGAGTCACCACGTGATGGCGGGCGGTAACAAACGGCAATCCAGGCACAAAGAAGGAGCACAGCAAAAACGAAGAAGGGAGTAAGAGTGTCGAACTGAACAAGAAACAAAAGGTGGTTGTTCACAAGGCTGTTCGCGTTGGTGACGGTTGTGATGCGGCGGACGATGCGTGACAGACGAGCTGGCCGTGATGTCACTGTGAGAACGGAAAAGATGGGAGAGAGAGAGTCGTAAAGAAACCTCAAATGGAAGGAGCCAAAAAGGTGATGGGGATGCTAAGAACGACGTCAAAAGAGGAAGGAAGAGGAGAATAAGAGGATCTTAAGGAAACAACAACGGGCGTGTCGATCCTGTTATAATCTCTGTCTCTGCCTCTCTCTCTCTCTCGTGGGCATCGTTTCTCAGACCCGCGTGCGTCCTGGGGCCATCGTTTCATGAGAGGGCGAACAAAACGGGGCCAAAATGACGACCTGGTTTGGTGGCCAGCCATCGACTCGTGGTCACTTCCACCTTCATCCACATCCACGCCCACGCTCACGCCTGTATCGCCTGCAGGCCCCGTCTCTGGAACCCGCAGACGGGACCCGGCAGCCAAAGCTTGGCGCTGCACGCCCATTCCATCTGCGCCTGGACTCTTGTGTGCTTTATTCCTTGCTTCTTGCGTCTCTTAGGGCGCGGCCATCCGAAGGGGGAAGAGGGGGACCAACACCTCCGTGTCGATGTCGCGTATCAGGGATCGACGGACCATATCTGGCTGCGACGAAAGAATGGGAAGGGATCTTGTTGGGGGGTGGGCAACGCCGTGAGGGAGGCTAGAGAACAGACCTCAGGACACAAGGGACACGGCTGGATGGGAAAAGAGATCGGAGACGAGGCCAAAGATACGTCGGGTAAAGAGGCAACGTCCGATGACAAAATAATGAAAGAGGACACAGGAAATTTGGACGAAGACAGCCCAAGTCACAGCACAGACGACTGCCAGCCAGTGGATGGCGGATGACAAGAACAAAGCGTGCAAGGACGCACAGGCGTGACAAGGCAGTGGACGCCGCAATCTGAATAGGCGCGGAGCTGTGTTGGGCAAGGAAAGGACAGGTACAGATAGTATGACTCTGTACGGCTGTCGACTCTGGTCACTGGACACACGCCGTCACCAAAGCACGCACACGCCCTTGCAGCCGGGGTTGTGCGCAGACCCTCTCCATCGGGTCGACGTTTCAGATCTCCGGCAGGGGACACGATATGAAAAAGACTGGTGAGTGTGGAAAGAATGGGAGGAGCAGAAAAGAAAAGAGAAAGAAGAGAAAAAGAACAGGACGAGAAAGACAAGAATGGGCGATTGGCGGCTAGCGAACCAGGGGGTTGTTGTTTGGGGTATCGCAATTGTTGACTCCACCAGGATTGATTGGATGGAAGCGTCAGATTTTGGGCGTTTGTGGAGAGGCACCACACCAGGCTGGACCCGCGACTTACACGACAGATGGTCTCGCTCACAAATTGCAATACAAATACAAAAAACTGTAGTCGCCTTGATTTCGGGGCATTTCATGTCGGACGATGGCCGAGACGATGGGCGAAATGAGAGACAGAAACCCAAATGAGGACAAAGGACAAGAAAAAAAGGAAATGAGAGGGCGAACGACAAAGTAGGAAAGGTGCACATGACGGGCATGCCGGATTGAGCTGGGTGGGTTGGAGGTTTGATGCTCGTCGCCGCTTCTTTCTAGGTCGTATCTGCGCTTGTCTTGTTCCCTCTCTGCTGCTCGCCTGACCTTCCTCTTCCCATCCCTCGTCTGTGCGTGCTGTCAAAGGTGTCCAGTATGATCGCCATGCAGGGGAAGGCCTTGCGCAATGCCAAGCAAAGCATTCTGGCAGAAACGAAGCGCAACAGCACGAAACGAGGAGAGAAAAGACGAAAATAGGCTTTAATCATCCGTCATACATGGCTGGTGGTCCCCGTAGAGTCGACTTGCTCTTCTCTGATCCGCCCGTGTTGCGCCCTCGTTCCGGGATCGTGAGCGGACGGCTTCAAACCTTCAACGGCAACAAAGAAAAAAAAAAAAAAAAGAAACAGGAAACCAATACAGGCAGAAAAGAGATCGTCTCACATCGCCCTCACATCTTTCGTCTCCTGCCGCGTCACAAGGCGTTTTTCGGAGGAATATGAAATAAAAGCAAAACAAAAGTGGCCGTCTTTCTTCCGGCCGGCTAATTTTGCTGTGCGACAAGAGAAGGGGAGGAGGACAAGGAACGGGAATGCCTCACAAGAGACGTTTCTCCAGGCCGTCGGGCTACTTCCCTTGACTTGTTTCTCTGCTGTACTTTTTTTGTTTCACCATGTGGATTTGTTTGTAGCAAAAAAAAAAAAAAGAATGACGATGGTCTCGATCATGCCGTTGCTGTTGCGGATAGACACGACTGTCGGGTTTCAAACTCAACGAACGGGAAAGAGAAGTGCCCAAGGGACGGAATCGCAGCGAAGCTTTGCTTTTCATTGAGAAATGAAGGCAATAAAACAGAGAGGGACGTGTCGTCGCATTCTTCTTCAGTAGTGGGTCTGGGAAACAATCCTGGAGAGCATCGTCGTCTCTTTTGTTTCATGTTTCGTCACCACATATCGTTTCCTCCATGCGGGACTTTGCTAGCCCTGTGGCGCGATCAGTAGATCAGCACAGCGGGAATGAATGACGCGGAAGGAATTGCTGCGTACAAGTAGGTTTTATGGAAGATCTTGTATTGTAAATGATTAAAAGATGGCCAGGTTGCTGCATAGTTGCATAGAGAGTATCAAAAATAAAGGCACAAAATGAGGAAGAGTAGAAGTGAAGAAGGAAAACGGCAAAACAGAAAGTCACAAAAGTAAAAGAGCTAGCAAATCCTGACCAACAAATAATAGACCAAAAAGCAAAGTGCAATCCAGAAAAGGAACCCTAAAAACCACCAAAAAGAAAACAAATCCCACATGAGTTCATATTAGTTTTTTTGCTGTTGTTCGTTTCCTATCCGCATCATGTTCATTACCGCCAGTTGTTGAAGCCGTTGTGGTTGAGCTTCGGCATGGACGCCGCAGGGAAGCCGCCGTTGCCGCCGTCGAGGCTGTCGGACCGGCCACGCTTCTGGCCGCGGTTTTGCGGTGCTGTGGAGGTCGTGGTCGAGGTAGGCGCACCGTTCACCGCCGGCCAACCCTCGAGCGCAGACGTCATGTCGTTGGCGTCCCAGTCGGGCAGCTCACTGGCACCGCCCGTCGTCTGGTGGTGCTGGTGAACACCGGACGTACCACCACCACCGCCGCCGCCAGCCAGGAACGGGTCAATTTGGACCGACTGCTGATGGTGCTGAGCGCGGTGGGTGTTGTGCTGGCTGTGGTGGTGGTTTTCCGCACCGGGCGAGCTACCCGAGGCCGTCGAGCCTGCCGACATGAAGCTCAGCTGGCTCTGAAATCCCTGCGGGTGGTGGGTGTAGGGGTTGTTGCCACCGTTGTTGGACGCACCCACGTTGGCGGCCGACGACGGCTGCTGGTGGTGGTCGTAGGGCGAAGGGAGAGAGGCTGTGGGTGGCGGCGTGGTCAGGCCGGCACTATAGGCTGCGGCCGACGTGTCCAGCAGGTTGAGAGGCGACGGCACGCCATAGGGCTGCGGTGCCTGCGGCGACAGCGAGTGGTGCTGGCGGTAGACGGTTCCAGCAGGAGCCGCGGGGTTGTAGCCAGTGGCAGTCGTGGTCGACATGCTGCTGTAGCCGGTGGCTGCAGCCACAGCCGCTGCCATGGTGGGATCCCAGGCCGCGCCGCTTAGATGCTCGCTCATAGCGGCGTTGAGATGCTGCTGGTAGCCCGGGTGCGGCGACATGATGTTGTCGCGGCTCGTGGGGTAGCCCATCTGCTGGTGGTGTGCCGGTGTGTGCATCTGCGGCTGGTACCGGGCCTGGGCCTGGGCCTGCTGTATCGCTGCCTGCTGCTGCTGCTGCTGCTGCTGCTGCTGCTGTTGAGCCTTGATGGCCGGCGTCACGAGAGCCTGCTGTTGGTGGAACTGCGACGTGGGGTCAATGGTCGTCAGGAAGCGCCAGCCAGTGCCCGCGGGGCTCTTAACCACCTCCATCTTCTTTTCGTTAACACTGTAGATCGTCTCAAAGGTCCACAGGATCACAGCGCGGCGCGTCCAGGTCTGTCCATCGGCGGCGCCATCGTTTGGCGGCGACGAGGTGGTCGTGGCCGACGAAGGACCGCACGACCACAGCTCCTGGAGCATGGCAATGTTGCGGACCAGGTCCATCTGCGTGGGAGGCGCACCACTGCTGCCGTTGCTGCCCGAGGATGAGGTCGACACGAAGCTATCATCGCCCGTCTCGTCACCAGCATCGTTGCTATGGCGGCGTGAGGTGGTGGTGGTCGTCGTGGTCGTCGTGGTCGACCCGAACGAGGACCGCTTGCTGCTGCTGCTGCTGCTCTTCTTGATGGAGCTGGCGCGCTGGGTCGTGGTGTACATCTCCGAGCCGTCGCTGCCGTTCTCGGGCTCCAGCGGATGCTTGCGGTAGCCGGTGAGCATGCTCAGCATGGTGGCCCATTCGGGAGCCGGGAAGGGCACGGCCAGCTGCTGGCGGCGCAGGCGCGAGCCGTGGAAGCAGTCGCAGTGGCCGCCGTTGCCAACGCCGTGGCAGCCAGGGCGGTGCATGTACTGGTTACCAATCTCGCGCGTGATGACCGAGACGGGGACCTGGTCGGCATCGTTGGTGCCCTCGTCGGCGGTGGCACCGCTCGGCATCAGCTCCCAGGGGCGAGCCAGGCGGGTCACCGACTTCCAGCGGTGGTTCTGGAGGTTGGGCTGCTCAATGGTGACCTCGACGAGGCTGTTCAGCTCAGAGCCCTCGGGGAACCGGTCAGGCTCCTGGACGTCGAGGGTGACGTGGAAGTGCAGAATGTCGCGCAGGTCGTCGCGCACAATGCCGTCCAGGGCATCCATCATGGGACCGGGGAAGCGCTCCTCCCAGTCCTGGGAGACCTCGCGGACGGAGCTGGCCTCCTTCTGGCTGAGAGCGCGCGTGTACTCCTGCAGCAGGGTGCCGCGGATGATCTTGCCACGCTCGGGCCACTCCTCACGCTTGAGGTTGAGACCGAGGTGCGGGTACATGCGGCCGTCGAGGGGCAGACCATCGCTCTTGAAGGCCTCGCCGCGGCGGTGGCCCTCGCTCTCGAAGCGGACGGCGGACGAAGACACGAGAATCCAGCAGAGGCTGGGGCGGACCGCCACGAGGGC
This sequence comes from Sporothrix brasiliensis 5110, assembly GCF_000820605.1. Taxonomy (NCBI): domain Eukaryota; kingdom Fungi; phylum Ascomycota; class Sordariomycetes; order Ophiostomatales; family Ophiostomataceae; genus Sporothrix; species Sporothrix brasiliensis. The sequence continues at coordinate 3,375,796 of NW_024467137.1, read as the reverse complement.
ATCAGACGCCAGCAGCTGGCCAAAGTACTCGTAGTTGGGCCGCTCGTCGGGCAGGCGTCCCTCAAAGAGAGCGCGCAGGACCGGGTTGTCCTTGAAGGACTCCTTCTCGACAACGTCCTTGCGGCTGTCCTCCTTCTTTTCCTTGCTGGGGAAGAAAAAGTGGTCTGGGTTGTTAGCAGCTGGGCCGGGGCTAAAAATCAGTATTAGGTAGGTAGTGTGTTGACAAACGTACAGCACCGATGGTGGATGAAAAAGTTCTTGAGCACCTGAATGTGGCTGGAGACCTGCTTGCGGCCACGGGCCATCTTGCGGTCGGGCTTCGCGCCAGGCGGCAGCGACAGGCAGTAGGCGACCCACAGGTACTCGCTGATGAGCATGTTGCGACCATGCAGCTGGCCGCGCATAGCATACTTCTTGCGGCCCATCTGCGGGATCAGCAGAAGAGCGTCGAGGAAGGCATCCTCCAGGACGTCCGGCCAGATCTGCTCGGTCTTGTCGTCCTTCTCACCCTGCTTCTTGCGGTAGGCCTGAAACTGCGGCGACAGGTAGATGGGGTTGACATCCGTGTTGGTCTGAGCCGCTGCGGCCACCTGCAGCGCAAGGACGGTGTTGTTGGAGGCGCCACCCGTCACTGAGTGGATACCAGGATGGCCATAGGTGTTGCTGAGCAGGCTGTTGCCCGCCAGGGGGCCGGTCAGGCCTGCGAGGCTGCTCGCATTGTGATGGCGGACAGCCGACTGGCGTCTTGCCAGAAGCTGCTGCTGCTCGTTGTGATGGTGTTGTGATGGTTGCTGGTAGAGAGGCTTGGCCAGGGACCCTGCCGAGTACAGGTTCTGCTGCTGGTGCTGGTGCTGCTGCTGGCTGTGGTGGTAGGCATTCTGCTGCTGGCGGTCAAGCGACTGCGTAGGCACAATGGGAGGCGTGGGAATGGAAGGTGTGGGCGTGGCAGAGGCTGGCGTGCATGAGACAAGCGGCAGCGATGTGGGTGCGGCCGATGAGACGACGGCTGGCACGGCGGTGACTGGAGAGCAGTAGCCCGAGGCCGGGTTGCTGTTGCTGGCACTGTTGGGGCCGCTGGCATGGGGTTGCACATTGCCAGTGGATTCCTGAAGGGGAAGACGATGGTGGCGAACGGCGGCGACGGCCGAAGCGTCGGCGTAGTCGGTATGCTGTGAAGGCAGCACGGGCATAGAGACCTCCATGGCTCGGAGCATTTACACTGAACAGAGAATGGCGAAGATTCGTAGACCGAAACGACAGAAAAAAGTCGAGACGAGCCGTTTTGGAATGCGAGGCGAAAAGTACGAAAGAGACTCAGGCAATTGTGGACATGCTAGACAAGGTAGATGCCTGTTGAAAAGCAGGGGCACGGAGGAACGAGGAGGCTTTGTTGAAGAACAAAGAAAGACACAGTCGAGGACAATGGAGATGTGTGTATGTCAAACGTCTGTTTTCTCAAGGAGAATGAGGACAAGACTAACGAGCGTATGAAAAATGCAAAACAAAGTGCAAAAGAGAGCCGTATCAAGGAAAGTGATGCCGTGTAAAACGACGAAAGCAAAAAAAAGGACGCTGAGAATGAATGTATGCCCCTCTGTTTGGAAAAAGAATGGCTGCAAGGGAATTTCCTGTGCAAAAGAATGGACGAGGGACGGAGAGCAGGCGAGAGGAGGAAAGGAGAGAGAAGCTTGGATTGTCAAGCCATGCCAACAACGAAGAACGAGCGGACCTCGTCATGCCTTATAAGAGACGAGAATGGGACACTCGGAGATGCCAACGCGTTTTGACGGTCTCGCGGTCTGAAGAATGCAGCCCTCCATTCCTCGCGCCCGCGTGCCAGTACAGGAGATTTGATGGTGTTCGTAGGGAGGAAGAGCAGGAGGAGGGGGTGTGAGAGTGTGAGAGCGAGCGTGTATGCGAAGAGACTTGCGCATACGGCTCGCCCAGTCGAAGAACACGGACGGAAACACACGCATCTAGCCAATCCAATGGAGACGGCGTATCAAGGAGGTTCAGGAAGGGAGGCCAGGTCCGGCCTTGCCCCTCCAAAAAGGACCGTGGTCAAGGGAACCGGTCTCCTTACAAGTGGATGGATGCTCACCGGGGATTCTTGCCGGGTGTATTGCGTGTACTCGGCAGCCCAGCAAGAGAACGTGCCAGAGAAGGTACCAGAGAACGTACCCGTAGCAAAGGCAGGCGGGAGGGAGAGAGGAGCCCGCCTGGCTTCAGAGCTCTTCATCAAACGAGCCCACTCTTCGCCGTCTCCTTGGTGAGGAGGGAGAGGGAGGGGAGGGCCAGCGACCAGTGGTCCGATGAGGGGAGAAGCACGATGGGGCCGTTGTTGTAGACTCCGGTGGGGGAGAAGGACGAAAAAGGACGCGGAGGACAGACGAACAGAGGCCAAAGTGGGTTCTCCAGTCTCCTTTGGCTGCTTCTTTTGTCTTGTCCTGTCCCTGGGGACGAGGGAACAGAAACAGAGACACTAGCCAAGCTGTCTGGCTGTCTGAGGCGCCGAAGGGGAGGAGTGCAACTGGACGAGCAGACGTCGATGGGCATAGTGTGGCGTCGCTGTGCAGAGTGTCGAGTGAGTCGTGGGCGTGACACAGGTACCGAAGTGGACGAAGTAGTGAAGTGGATGAAGTGGATGAAGGGGGGGAAGGGCGACAAAAAGGGCGGATGCATTAATTGCACAAAGGGAGGGCTGAACACAAGGGCAGGAAAGAGGCACCGGAGCGCTCAAGTGGGAAAGAGCCTTTTTCTTCAAGGCCAGGAAGGCTCGATGGGGCATCCTCAGCCCCTGGCGTGGCTCGCACTCTAGGCTGGGCCAGGGAGAGTTTGACAGGCGCGTTTAAAGAGAGAGGTGGTGTGCGGACAGCTGAGAGCTTTCTCGCGCAGGCGGGGGTTACGCGTTTCCGAGCTTTCTGTAAACCAGGAAACCCGCTGACGATGTAGCAAGCATCGGAGGCGATAACGTTGTGCCGTGAGGCGTGAGGCGTGAGGCGTGAGGCGTGCGGCCGCGAGATGTGATCACGGCCTTGCTGTTCTTGGCTGCAAGAGCAGGCACTGTTTCTCACTCGAGAACAATGAGAAACCCCTCTCGTCAGTCCGCCACCGCGTCATCTCGTCTCTCTTTCGTCCGGATTTTCTTGACGCTTGATGAGATGATTTCCCACGAGACATGTGCATTCTTCACGACGACGCTTTGAGCGCCAGGTATTTGGCAAGCCAAGCTAACAAGAGGGCACGAAGAGCCTGAACACGAGCAGAAAGGACCATACTGGCATGCAAAGAGATGAGATTGGGGAATGGTCTTGAGGGAGGAGGGGGCGTGTAAAGCCGTGTTCCTGAATATCAGGTTTCGGGCGTGATGCTGTCGCGGGGCGTCGGCAAGGAAAGCGCGGGGGCGAGGCGGCGGCAATGACTTGCAGACGCGCAACAAGACTGGAAAGAGCGGTAAAGAAGAAGAAACCGGAAAGGAAAGAAAGACGGGCGAGTAGGCGAGTCGTGTGGGGAAGGTGAGCTGGCCTTGCTGGCAGTGGCTCTCCCTGCAGTCGCCCTTCTTTCGAACGGAGCAGGAGCGCACGACAGCAGAGATCCACAGCGCGCCAAAAGGCGCCAAGAAAAAGGCAGCACATCTTTGCGCTGCTCTCCCGCCCGTCGTCTTGTCGGCAGACCTGGGCCTCGGAACTGATAATGCGCATACGATCTACGGCGTGTTTGTGGCAAGCAGGTCGGCCAGTGCCTGGAGTGCTTGCTTGTTGACTGTTGCCCAGCACTGACCGCGTCGGAATGCAAAATGCGGGAGGTGAGGAATTCAAAAACAATCAAAAACGAATGCCAGTGTGTCTCCAACCACAACACGAATGGCCAGCATGCTGCGAGCTAACCCGCGTGACGTGTTTGCCAGAGCGACGTGCATATATAAAGTACACGCACCGGCCCACCGTCGGCGGCTTTGCAACGACAACAAGGACTGCATACGGCATACGGCAAACGGCAAACGGCATAAAACGGGCACAAACGACGGCCGCCGCGATGAAGGGATGTCGTAGATTAGATGTGGGGGCCTGGCCTGGCGGTTCTTCGTCTCGTTTTCTTCACGCATGACACAAACGTTGTGTCAGTTCGTTTGCAGGCTGGGATGTCGTGAAGAAAGGGAGGTTGCTGAGTGGAGAGACAGAGCGAGACGCGCCCAGTTCGCAGACGCATCTTACATGCCCTTGCGGCGTACCTTTCTGGCTCGAGCGCTACTGACAGGCCCTGGCCCGCTAAAGCCCACTGTATTACGACATTTATATGCAGGCACTTCCACATCGAGCACCTTGGTGCCTTGGCTTTCTCTGTCCTTGCTTTATTCTGGCGTCGATTATCTCTGATCTTTATCGACTTTTCTTTTTCCTTCCAGGATGGGCTAGATCGTGTCGTTGAGGATGGTGTAAGTCCTCTGCATCGAGGCCACATCGCCAACACAGGCTTACATTTGACGGCAGGATCGTGGGTTGGCCTGGCCGAAAGCGACGTAGACGGACGGAGCCTTGCGTGGCCCGAGCTCGGCCTTGTCGTCCAAACCAGTTCGCGTGCCGCTGCCACAGAGACCGGTTCCTGATTCGCTCTCCTTGTCAGCCGCCCTCCCGCTCTGCGATGCGCTGCACTGTCCACAGCATCCACAGACCCTTCAAGCACAATGCCGAACAAACGAGTGTCCCAGTCCCCAGTCCCCATATACGAGGTCTTTCCGAGCGACGCTTCTTTTGACTACCATGACGAACCTCTCGATCATGGACGTGCCACGACCAACGGTACGTGTCTCGCAGGACCCGGCACGGACCTTGAACCCCTAGAAGACTACAAAGAGGGCGGGTTCCATCCAATCCATCTTGGTGACACCCTCGGTACGTCTTATCGTGTCCTTCGTAAGCTCGGCCACGGGGGGTACGGCACTGTTTGGCTTTGTCGAGACACGCGCGATGGCTGCGCTGGCTATGTCGCTGTCAAGGTGACCATTGCAATGGTCAAGGCGGAGGACGAGATCTCGGACCTGACCATCTTGGCGGGCCTGGATCGGTCGTCGGTACCCGGTTCCGACCATATTGCCTTTCCACTGGATACCTTCTCAATCACAGGCCCCAACGGAACACATCAGTGCATCGTGCTCCCCCTTCTCGGGCCTTGCGTCTCGCCTGACTTGTGGGTGCGGCTGAAGGACGAGCCGGGGCCTGTCCTCCGGAAAATGGCCTATCAGGCTGTAAAAGCCATAAACTTCCTACACACAAACGGCATCTGTCACGGAGGTAAGGATATAAGATCCCTCGCCGAACTTGTGTTTTTTTTAAAAAAAAATTATAAAATTCACCTAGTTCACTCCTTTCGTTTTAGACTTTCGGCCAGCCAACATCTTAGTCAAACTGAACAGCCTCGATTATATGTCCGAGGAAGAACTGTTGTCACGCTTCGGCGAGCCGAAGTTGGTCAACGTAGTGACAGAGTCGGGTGATGACCTCCCTGTCTCGTCGCCGCGATATCTGACGCCTGCAATCGACCTCTCCCGTCTAGGCGACGACTACCTGACAGATCAGATCTGCGTCATTGACTTTGGCGAATCCTTTCGTATATCAAACCCCCCAGACGTCTCGTGCATTCCAGAAATGTATCTGTCGCCCGAGGTACTGCTTCAACTGTTACGAGACGAGAAAAATGGCTATGGGGATGACGATATAGGCGATTACAATGTCTATAACTACGACAACGATGACGATAATAACGAGGAGGATACGAGAAAAAACAATAAAAAAGACGAGGACGTGGACAACAACATGGACAATCCAAAAGAGGAACGAGTGGCCATCGGTCCAGCCTGCGACCTTTGGGCTCTCGGGTGCACGCTCTTTGAGATACGGCAACAGACTGCGCTCTTTCACATGATTCATGACCCAGATGATCTCGTTGCTGAAATGGTACGTTACTTTGGCAAACTTCCTGCCCAGTGGTGGGACGCGTGGGAGCGTCGGGCAGAGTATTTTGACGAGCAGGGGACGTGGATTCGAGAGAACGAGGACCGGTCCCTTGAGTGGCTACTCGGCCAGTCGAGTGATACTGTGCAGTCACCCACGTTCCAGCAGGACAGCAGCTACATACGGTGGACAAGCATGACCACACCGCAGGCAGAACAGAAGCTGATGGCGGATCTTCTGTACAAGCTGTTCCAGTACGACCCGGACAAGCGCATAAGTGCCGAGGGCGCGGTGACGCACGAGTGGTTCAAGATGTAGACAACGGCCGAATACTGCTGCGGTGAGGATGGTACCGGATGAAGGCACCAGTTTTGGCCGACTGATGGCCGGCACGTCTATTTCTTTGCGATGATCGGACTGTTTTTATTCTCGTTTTCTATAGCACTTTCTAGTTCTTACTCTCGCTTTTTACATCCCATTTTCTCCATCAAGACCTTGCATCTACAGCGGTCTTCAGGAGTAAAAAGCAACCCCCTGTTTCTATGCTTCTTCATCGCCTGGCTGTGGAGAACGACTAAAGAATCCCTCGCGCAACTCACATCGCCCGGCCTTACATTGCGTGTTGCTCCCTTTATATGAAATAGTGATACGTCGCCCCTTTCCGCTGTCCGCCTGGGTGGCGCCTGCCGTGGCTGCTCGCTCTAGCCCTTTCCGCGTTCACACCCCCACTTTTTAACCCAGGGAAGGGACGGAGATCGTCAGGGCATCCGAACAAGGAAGGCAGCAGGCGCAAGGTGTGTAGCGTGCGCGCGCGCTCTCTCTCTATGAAGAGGGAATCGACACTGATCACGATCGTATCTCTCTTCGGACAAGGCACAAGAACCACACCCACTTCCACGCAGGTATATGCAGGGAACAATCGGCCCAGGGGAAGTGTTGTATTCAACAAATTAAAAAGAATAGGACATAACGCCTGCAAAATGCTATCCCTTGATTGTTCGTCATTCGAACCCTCATAAAACTCCATTCCTGAACGAAACCCAAGACCAGTTCAAAAAAAAAAAGACGAAAAGCCGGTTTGTTGAGAAAGCGCAGATGCCGCGGGTCTCGCTTCTCACAGCTGCTCCTCCTCTTCGTCGCCAATGGTCACCTTGGTCCGGTGGCTGCGGCTCGTCGCCAGCTGCTGCATCGCCACCGAGTCCATCTGCGAGCCCACCTTCTTCTGCATCTTGGCAATCTCCCCTTCCGCGTCCACCGCCTCTGCCTCGGCAAACTCAATCACCAGGCGCCGGCCCAGCAGGTGCGTGTTGCGCAGCGCCGTCATGGCGGCGGCCGCTTCGCGCGCCGTCACAAACTCGGCAAACGCGTACCCGCGCGTCGCGCTGCCAAACTTCTTGGGCATCCGGACCGCCTTGAGCTGGCCGTACGTGCCCAGCAGCGTCCGCAGGTCCGAACGGGACGCCTCAAAGGGAATGTTCTTGATAATCAGCTTGCCGCCGCGGTTGGCCGCCAGCTTCTTCGCCTGGTCGGCCTCGCGCTGCGCCGCCGCCGCGTCCTGCAGGCCGCGGTGCGACGCCTTGACGGCCAGCGTGTGCCCGTGCAGGATGTGGCCGTCCATCGTCGCGCACGCGCCCGCCGCGTCCGCCTTGGTGCGGAACTCGACAAAGCCGTAGCCCATGCTGAGCGTCTGCCCGGGCCGCTTGGGGTCCGGCTTGGTCTTGACACGCGCCGCCACAAAGCCCTGCAGCGGCGAAAACAGCGCCGCCAGCTGCTCCGTGGTCGTGGTAAAGTTGAGGTTGCGCACAAACAGAGAGCTGGTCTGCTTGGACCCTGCGGCCGCCGCCTCGCCAGTAGTCTCGTCGCCAGCAGCGTCTTCGGCCTGGCTTCCGTCGAGCAGGTCGCTGGCGACCAGCTTGGTCTTGCCCGCCTGGCCGGCCGTGGCTGCCGTCGTGTCCAGGACGCCGCTGGCGCTGTTGCTCAGCAGGTTGTCGGGGCACTTCTCGAGCATGAGGACCGTCTCGTTGACACGGCGGTAGGCCAGCTTCGCGTAGGCCAGCCGGCCATGGGCGGCCTGCGCAAATTGCACAATGGCCAGTGTGCCGCTGGGCGGCATCAGGACCCGCACGACGGGACCGTACTCCTCAAACATCTTGCGTAGCTCCTGCGAGGCCGTGCCGTGCGCAAAGTTCTTTACGAGAATGCATGAATCGCCACGCTTTGTGTTGGGCTTAAACGCCTCGAGGTCCACACCGTTGCTCTCAAAGTAGTCTTTGGTCTCTTCAATAATGGACGTCTGGCGCACGGCCTGGCGCACGGCCTCGTCCGACGACGTCGGGTCGAGCATCTCCGACTTGGACACGCCCAGCCGCTCTGCCATGGCCGAGTTCACGGCGTCCTGCGTCATAAACAGGGCATTCCACGAGAAGCTGCTCGTCGCCGCGTCTGCCTTTTTCCGCAGAAGCCGCTGCTGCTTGAGCGGCAGTTTTGCCAGAGCAAACTCGTCCAGCTCGGCAGCTGAACCAGCCGTCTTCTTGGCCTTTGCAGGGAGCACATGCAGGATCCGACCCTGGAAGGTCTTGCCATCGGTGTTATGGAAAGCGGCGAGGGCGACGTCCGGGCTGGCAAAAAGGACCATGGCGTAGCCCTTGTTGACGCCTGAATTTGTGACTGGGAGTTGGACCTGAAGACGACAACGTGGACACCCGCTGGTTAGCCATCTGTTGCTCGTTTCCTTTTTTTTTTTTTTTTTTTTTTTTTTTTTTTTTTTTTTTTCTAAAATAAGCGAAGCAACCCATCAAGCCCAAGTACTGCATAAGCACAATACATTGGTATCAGACCACGAGGCATCTACTAAAATTCTCGGCCCAAGGATCTCATCACATGCCATTGGCATAAGTTGTCCCTATCTGGGGTTCATCATTGAAAATGGGTTGCTTTGCGTAAAACGCTGTAAAAGAGACAAATGATGTCAAAGACTCACCTCTTGAACGGTACCAAAGGCTGTAAAGTATTTCTGGATCTGGGCCTCCGTAGCGTCGTACGGCAGGTTGCGGACAAACAATCGGGATGTCTTGCGAATCTGCTCTTCTGCAGGCAGAGGTACAACTGGTGGTGCAGGGGTAGGGGCGGCGGTGGTGGCTGCTGGTGCTGCTGGTGCTGCAGCTGGTGCTAGTCTCCGAATCGGGTTCTCGTAATCATCATTTGCATTGTCGTGCTCGTTATTTGCGTCAGGCATTTCCTCGTCGTCCTTCTTGGTAGCAGCCGGGAAAGCGGTCGGGAAAGCAGGCGCCGCAACAGGTTGTGATGGTGCGGGCAACTCGCTCGGGTCGAGCAGGTCGAGCAACCGGTTGGTACGTGACCGCAGCCAGTCATCGTCTGTTGCTGAAGAATCCAGCTTGGGCTGCAGTGGCGTTGGGGTCGGCTCTGGTGCAGATGGCGTCGGCCTTGCCTCCTCTTCTTCGATGGACGTGGCTGTAATGGCAGCCACCCTGGAAGGCCGACCAGCTTCTGCCGCTGGCTCTGATGGTGCTGGTGCTGCTGGTGTGCCTTCGCCCTCCTCGTCTTTTGTCGTCTTGGCCTTCTTGGTCGATATGGACTGGTATTCGTCCTCGTTCTCGCTCTCCTCGGCGTCCAAAATTGCCTCCGGAACGGCTGCCTCGCCAGCAACACCAAAGGCTCCAGCACCCATGGCAGACGTGACGTCGGCTGTACTGCTTAACCCCCTATTTTGTGTGCTCATGACGTCGAGGAACTCCCGCAGCTTAGGGTTGCTCGCCACATCCAGATCCTCTCGCTTCCGCTTCTTCGAGGCTGCCTCGTCGTCTGCCGGCGGTGCTGGTGCGGCCGGCTCAGCTGCCGCCGGGTTGTGAAGGTCATGCAGCCGCTGCATCTTATAGGCCGTCGGCAGAGTCGGGTCCGTGATGGGCTTGGCCAGCTCGACCGACAGCTTCGACATGCGGATGAAGGAGCGGTTGAAGTAGCGGACGGCAGCCTTGGCCTCGTCAGCCGAGCGGTAGCCAATAAAGGCAATCCGGCGACGGGCAATCAGCTTCAGGTCGGTAATGTGGCGGCCACCGCCCGAGAAGTGCTTCCGGAGCTGGTCATCGGTGATGTTGGGAGGAAGGTTCTTGACGAAGACCCGAGAAGACTCTTCGACCGAGGCGTCGTCTGGTGGTGAATTCGAGCCCGCGGCCGCCGCCTCCTTTCTTGGAAATGAGGATTCCATGGTGTCTGTGGGTATGGCAGAGGGCATCGTGGCATCTACATTTGAGTCGGGAGCCACAGTATGCCAGAAAGGGGGGAATGGAGAGAAAGACTTGAGAGCGGAAGAAAAGTAAGTGTGAAAAGTGGTGAAGAGAAAATTGCGCGAATCCGTGACTTTTTTCTGCTGCCAAAAAAAAAGTCTTATCTTATCGACATTAGTGGGCCCCTTCCGAATATCGACCAATAGAATGTATTTGTTTAGTAGCTGCTCATGCTTCCTCCGTCTAACCCGGAAAGTGATATGCGCTAAGGATCAGCGCCAACAGCGCCGTTTCACGCGTTCCAGCGCGCGAACAGGCCCTCCACAGGGGACCTTGCCACTAAGCCAGGGGACAGCACGGCACTCTTCGCCCGCCAGCCCTTTCGAGCCTCAGGGCAGCCACCCTCCCCCTCCCCCTGTAATTACGGTGCGAGGTTGCCGGCTCTCACTGATGCGTGCCCCTCCCCTGTTTGTTGTTTCTGTTGCGAGCTCCCCTATTCACTCGCATTGTGATTTCTCGACCATCGTGCGCAAGACAATCGCGACGACCTCTTGTCCCAGACGCCACGACGACCTCGAGTCCGACAAACGCAATTCTCTGTCCTCCTCCCTTTACCGCAATTCCCTCCCGAACAAACGAAACAGCCAAGTAAGTGCACGCTCGGCACCGCTTCCCCTTCCCGTTCTACAATTGGCCGTGCACTTCGCGAGGATTCTCTTCTTCCGTTTCGGCTACAGCTGGACGGGCGACAAACGAGACGCGACCGGTCCAAGCTTGGAAGCCATTGTTGCCGCATTCCTTGCTTTTGCTGTCGCTTTTCTCGCCTAGACCCGCCGAAGAGAGGAAGACGTCACACGACGAAGCTCAGCCGTGTCGGGGTATCATCGGACTACCGCAGCCAGGTCGGGAGTGCCGTGGACCGTGACTGGCGGCGAGGGAGGGTGGTGTACGACAAGGTCCGAGGAGAAACAAAAGTGCTGACCTACAATCTCCTTATGTACAGTCCACCGCTGACTGGTCTTCCACGATCTCGGTTCCGACACCACCCGACGACTTCAAACGAGAGACGATACACACGAGCGCAAACATGGCTACCGAAGCGAACGCCACCGAGACCGCGCAGCTGACGCGGGAGAAGCTGGAGGGTGAGCCCGGGACCCCAGGGGGCCATGCCGCTTGGCGTACGCGACACGCAATGTATGCTAACGAGAGTGTCGATGTGCAGCCCAAGTCAAGTCTGCAGACATGGTAGGAGAAATACGTCGCCGCCACCTCCCACAATAGGCATGCAGGACAGCTAAGCGGAACAGACAGAAGAGATGCAGGCGGAGGCGGTCGAAGTTGGTAAGTTGCTATGGGAGTCAGCTGCCGTTGTAATTTTTAAGATGGAGGCGGGCCCCGGCTGACATATTGCTTGCTACGACAGCCCAAGAAGCGATGGCCAAGTTCACCGTCGAGAAGGACATTGCCAAGCACATCAAGAAGACTGTACGTTGCGTCACTGTCCCAGACCCCCGACACCGACATCGCGGACTGACCTCTGCGGTTTTTTTGGTTTTTTTTTTAGTTTGACGACCGCAAGGGACCGACTTGGCACTGCATCGTGGGCCGCAACTTTGGCAGCTTTGTGACGCACGGTAAGAGACGCCGCCTTCACGTGTCGCCAAGGGCGTCCCTTGAACTTGAACGCGAAACTGACAGACGGCCGGCCCTCATAGAAACGAAGCACTTTGTGTACTTTTACCTCGGCCACTGCGCGATCCTGCTCTTCAAGACGCAGTAGATGGCTGTGGCTACGACCAGTGCATCAACAAAAGGAATGCCGCGACACGTGGAATGAACGTGCCCAATGTGCAGCGCATTCCATCCAATGTACGCCTTGCCATGTGCACCTTGGAGGAAAGGACGAAACGGCTTGGTCATATGCGAACGAGTGCACGCCATCACATAAACCATCTATGGGACCCGTTGTCCCAGCCCATTCCTTGCCGCCAGATCTATTTCTTATTGTTGTCTCGGTCTTCGGATATTGTTACTCTTACGTTTGGCTGTTTTTATATACACAATTATGAAGATATGAATCGATCTCAGAAGCTACCTCCTTGGACTTGGAAAATCATCATGAAAAACGTTAGTTATTTCGTAGGTATCACCACGTGAAAAATTCGGGTGTCTATTAATGGTATCACGGCATAGACTCGTTCTGTTTGTGGAAAGAACACAAACAACATGCAAAATGCAAATGGGGAGTCTGCTAAAAGACACAAAGATGGCAAAAGAAGTACATCAGACATCAAGACAAGGAGAGCATTGGTCTCTTTTGCTGTAGATGGAAGGCGAGCAACAGGGGAAAGGCAGAGCCCTGTCCTCAAAATAAAAACACCACGGCGTCCACTTTGCCGAATGGACGCAAAGATACAGGAAAACAGCAAAGAGAGTACAAAGCAATGCAGATGCGAAAACAAAGACCCGTCTTCTTTTTGTTTCTGTTTTCGAAACAAAACAACCAAGAAACCGTGGGTGATGTGTATTGCGAGATATTGTGCCGCTTCGCCTCGTAGCGGGCGTGTGTAAATGCAAAAGTGAAAATGCAAAAATTGCAAACATGTCAAATGGAATTGAAAAAAAAAAAGAAAAAAAAAGAAACAAAACTCCAACTGTCTGGTGCTTGTCCTGTTTTTTTCCTCTGGTATCATAAAAAATGGACCTCGTCCATTGTATGCAAGTCTTCCCTTTTTCTTTCTTCAAACTGTTTTCGTTCTCATTCGCGAGGAGCCATGTTGCGTTCAAGCGCGCATCATTGCCTCGTTGTGTATGTCGTTCTTCATTTCTTGCAAGCGCGCGTGCATCTTGAGAAGCTCGGCAACACTGTCCTTGGGTGGGTTACGGCGATCGGAAATGTCACGGTACAGGGCCTCATACTTTTCGTAGTACACCTTGAACCGCAGAGCCTTATCGACCAGGTCGTCAGGCAGGTTCCGCCGCTTCTTGACTTTGCCGCTGTTCGGTGAAGCCTCCGTCGTCAGGAGACTGCTGCGGTGGTCGTCGGCCATCTTGCGCTTCCGCATGGTGTTGGTGGTACCAATAGGTGGTACACTGTCTTCGGATGAGAGGTCTAGCTCAGAGGCATTCGTAGGAGGCGATGATGCCAGCGGAGACGACTTGACCGGCGACGTGTTCTTGGCCTTGCTCGATGTGGAGTTGCTGCTGCCGTCTCTGTTGTTGCCATTGCTACCGCCACCGCCGCCACCGCCACTGCTGCTGCTACTGCTGCTTCCGTTGGGGCTAGCATTTGAGTTGCGCGCAGCTGGCTGTGCCGACAGTCGAGGCTTTGCCCGTGCCTCCCGACCGTCACGAGCATCACGAGCATCACGAGCATCACGCGCGTCTCGTGCATCCCGTAGAGACGAAGCCTTGGGTGCCGACTTGAGGGGCTTGATGCGCTTGCTGAGAGGCGTGCCAGAACTCGAGGAGCTGCTGCTATCGTCATCGTCGTAGTCGCGAGCACGCTTCTTTAATGGTGGCTTCGGTGGAAGCAGTGTCTTTGCGGGCTCCTTGACAGGCGAAGGCTTCGTCTTGCGCACAGGAGCAGTCGTTGCAGAGGATGCCCGTTCCCTAGAGACGGGTGGTGTGGACGAGGCGGCCTTGGTCGACGCAGCCTTGGCCGATGCAGGTGCCAAAGGTTTGCTGCTGCTTGTCGTACCACCGAGCTTCGACTGGTGGTGGTGGTTTTGGTGAACCGTCGATGCGAGGGGCGCAGATTCCGACTCCGAGTCCGACGTATCCGACTCGGACACAAACTCCTTGGATTTGAACTTGCCCGTACTTTCGTTGGCCTTGGCACGCGCTGCGGCCGACTTTGCGGGTGATGCTTTGGTCGATGTCGTCGTCGTCGCGTGAGGCGATGTTGACCGTGCTGGGGCGGACGTCGGTGGGCTCTTCTTCTTGTTGGTCGACAGCAGCCGCTTCTCCTGGGCCTCACGTGCCGACGTCTTCTTCTTGCCTCCAGCAGCAGCTGTGGTCGTGTGACGGGATGGCGAGAGAGTGACCTCGGAATCGACACCCTCCTCGTCTGTGCGGTTGCTACCACTGCCGTTGCCGCTCTCGCCGGATTCGTGGTTGGTGTGCCCGGATTCGCCGGCAGAATCGTCGGCTTTTTGCACACGGATCTTGGGTGCCGACGGACCCTTGGCGATGGAGACTTGCACCTTGCTCAGGATGCGGCCCTGGCCCCTTTCTTCGCGAGGAAGCAGCCGCTCCCATTCGGGTTCGGTCGTGGATAGCCGCATCTTGTCGAACTGGCGGATAGCGTTGTCGATGGCCTGTTGCCGCTCCTCATCGCTGGCATAGTCGTGCCGCCAGACATCCAGTTCCTTCCAGTACTTCTTGCGAAGAATGTAGTTCTGCGTCTCCTCGTCCAGATCGGCGACCTTGTCCAAGGCATTTTTGAAGTCGGCCTCAGATGATCCTGGGTACTTCTGCCACAGCATGTCATATGGCTGCTCCTTGAAAGCCAGCTCGTGGATAATGGGTGACCGGGCTTGTTTTGTCCTCTCGGCAGCTTGTTGTGATGCAGCGTCGGTGGGAACAAGAGACGGGGAGCCAGCAGCGCTGAGAGCTGGGCTGGTAGGTAATGGCGATAGCGAGGAGCGGTTGAACGGTGACCGTCTGTCGGAGAGTGCCTTCTGCAGGGAGCCGGCGCTACGTTTGGCAGTCGATTTGCCGTTTGGCGCGGGTGCGGTTCCTTCAATGACTCTTGTCCTGTTGGTGCAACACGACACGGTTAGCTACATTGGGTTTCTGCGAACCATACCATATGGATAACGGATAAGGCAAAAAAAAAAGGAAGAAACAGGTAAAAAGAAGGAGTAAACACGCTCGAGAGCGAACAAGGGCACAGCGCGTACGATTTTTCGTGTTTCTCAGCCTCTCGTTGTGCTAAGGAGTCGCGGAGCAGTGCGATGTCCGAGTTCAGAGCATCGTACGAATCTTGTTCGGCGTCTTCTGGCTCGGGCGACGAGCCCAGCTCATAGTAGTCGTCGTCCTCGTCCTCGGACGAGCTGTTGCGGTAGTGTGCCCATGGGTTGCCAAGCTCTGGTTTGCGGAAGAGGGACATGGCGAGCTGGGGAAGGCGCTCGGCTTTGGCCGGTGTGTCGGCGGACTCGAGGAACAGTTCTATGTCGTCGGTCTCATCTTCAAACGTCGGCTCAATGTGGTAACTGGAGTTGCCGTACAGGAACGTCTGCAAATTGTTAGGAGGCACACGCGAGAGGGGGAGGAGGGGGGTGTTGCAAAAGGTAAGGAGAGAGCAGGAGCATACCGGCTTGTTGCCCAGGGACAGGCGGATCTCGTTGCCCTGGTTGACGGACTCGATCATGCCGTCGACGACATCGTCACTCAGGTCCAGAATGAAGGACTGCGTGGGCAGGTGATCAAAGTTGCCCGTGAAGTCCTCCTCCAGCTGGAGGCCGGCACGGGGAATCTGGAGAGCCATCCCGACTACCGACCAGCAACCAGAGAGGTGGAAGCTGCGGTATCAATTGTTGTTGTGTTCCGAGACGTGGTTTGTGTATGGTTGTCGTCGGTCTCGCGGGTGGTGCACAAAGTGAGGGGGAAATGAACGACGGTTGGAAGGAGGGTCGTGTCTCTCTCGAAGTCGGGCATACAGACAGGGGCGAAGTTGGGGGGAGGAGAGAAAGAGAAATGGTCGAGGTAGAAGAAAGTAGACGACGGAGAGGGCGGTGGCCAATTCGGAATCGAGACAATAGCTCGCAGAAAATGCGCCGGACAGGAAGAGCAAAGGACGAGTCGAATTCGCTATTGAGCAAGGTATAAGAAAGGAAGGGGCCTCTCTACTATGACGAGTTTGTCGAGAGAGATTGTTCGGTCGAAAGTGAGGAAGACGTGAGGAAGTGCGGAAGCGAGGACAATGTGACAATAGCGGCCTAGGCGGAGACCGGAGATCGAACAGAGAAATAGCGGGCGTCAAGACGAGTCGACGGTAGGAAGAATGCTGAAAGAGAGCTCGTATGGCGGAGTCGAGAAGCAAATCGTACGAAGAGAAACAACATGAAAGTCGTGAGGGTGGTTGGAGAGTAGAGAGTAGAGGTGGAGGAGCAGCAGAGGAAGTCGTGATGAAGAAAGCCGAGCGGTCGTCGAGAGGACTCGGGCAGGACGTTGTTGGGCTGGTTCGCTACTGGTCACTGGTCGTTGGTCGTTGGTGCAGCGCTCTTTCCTTCTAGGGGCAGTTGGGGACTTTGGTTGGCACTTTCCCCTTTCTCACCGGCGCCTTCCTCGGAACGGCGTGCAAAGAACACTAGAATTTGAGTGCACAGAGACGAGCAAATGAGAGAGAGGGCTTTCCCAGACTGGGTTTCATAGCATTGCTCCCAGGAAGGAACGATGCACAGCTGGTGGTGAGGAGGGGGAAAGAATAGAATGATGTCGAAACGGCCCAGGGAAGGCACGATTAGCAAGCGATGGGGGCTGGCTGCCAGGCGAGCCAGATGCACAGTGATTGATCCCAGGCGAAAAGCCGGCTTAGGCGAGGGAAAGGGTGGGAGACACAACAAGAGACACACACACCACCCATGGAGCACACAGCACAAACAGCACCGCAAGAGGCACGGAGCAATACACAGTACAAAGTACAAAGTACATGGGCAGAGTACGAGGACAGCGCGCTAGCTCAAGTAGAGTGACCCACTTTTGTCTTTCTCGGTACAGAAAGTGGAGGGCAGGGACGATGGGCGGATGGGAAGAGGAAAAGAAGCGCAGCAGGGGCAGGGCAGGCGCGCGGGATGGGGTCTGCTGGGCCGGTCACCGCCTGAGGAAGGCCCAGTGCGTCCGCTACACATTGATATGTCCCATTCCGGTAGGAGACAATATACGACCTTTGTACGAAGTAGCCACGAGACGAGTTGGCGCTCTAGAAGAGAGGCACCACGAACGCTGCGTTTTGGCAAGGTGTGGGCTACAGCGCGGTTGGTGGGCAAGAGGCGTAAGATTACTGTGTAAGATACGCTATCTTACAGGAAGAGGGTGAGCTGTACGCTGTTCCAGGAGCGCCACAATCTGCTGTAGCTAACTCATAGACAGACTTTAGTGGCGTTCGTGGAACAGTGTATCTTGGACGTTATCGGAAGGAGCGTACGACGCAAAAGGCGCTCATTGCCAGCGAATAACGGCGTCCGCAGAGCGAGACAGGAGGAAGGAGGGAGGGAGAAAGGCAACTTTCGGGCAGTATTACGGTACGTTGCACTTACCGCATTCGTACGTTGCCGGGGGGCCCAGGCTGGAGAGGGCTTAGCGGGCGTTGCAACAAGGCGCTATTGAAAGGCCGACGAAACTACGACGCATGGTCGGAAGTGTGGGAGGAGAAGAAGAAGGACGGCTGTAAACTGTAAACAGGGACGAGAACACAGCAGGAGCAGTGGGCAAGACTACCCAGGCGAGGGACCCTCCATAAATTAAAGAGGAGTTGAGAGAGCCGAAAGGCTCACGACGTGTGCCCTTTTGCCTTTTGCTGCTCCATATGTATGCACCATTTGTACGCACCATGTGCATGCACTCCAATTAGCATTTATATACACAATATACAATGGATCAAGCGGCAATATCCAGGTACCATAGATACTCCATCGTGACTGCAATTTATTCGATGAGCAGAGGGGACGTTGAGAGGGCGGTTTGATACTGAGTAATTCGTATGGAGTAGGTGCGGAGTACGACGTTCGTGCCTGCCCATAGTGGGCAGAATGAGGCACACACGAGCTATTTGGCTGGGTCGACCGGGGCCACGCCCCCGTTAGACAGCCGACGGGCCGGGTGGAGCACGTGTAGAGTACCTAGCGGGACCCATAAGGTACTTGTCAAATTGCAGGCGAAACGGCGACGGTATAAGTACCAATAGGCCCGGCCTGGGACAGGTACATAGGGCGAGCGGCACAGCACATTTTGTCTCCCACTGCCTCGCGGCC
The DNA here is from genome assembly GCF_000820605.1 of Sporothrix brasiliensis 5110. Taxonomy (NCBI): domain Eukaryota; kingdom Fungi; phylum Ascomycota; class Sordariomycetes; order Ophiostomatales; family Ophiostomataceae; genus Sporothrix; species Sporothrix brasiliensis. Next base: position 3,357,622 of record NW_024467137.1, on the reverse strand, counting down.
AGCAATCCACAGAACATGGGTACGTGTGGGCGTCATGAGGTCAAGAAAAGGAATCGGGGAACTGGGGGGAGGGGGGGGAGGGGGCAGGGCTGGCATACAAACGACAGAGTGATAAACGTTTAACCATAAAAAGAGGCGAAGAAGCGGTCGAGCGAGGAAAATTGCAAAGATGGTCAGTGGTCGCTGCGCTGCAGTCGTGACGAAGAACGACACTGCCGCAGAGAGATTGAGAATGGAAAAAGGGCGGCGAGGAGATGTTGCCGAAGAACGAGAAGAACGATCTTGACAAGACAGCCAAGACGACCTGCCGATCAATCAATGGCAAAGGTCCGACAACAGAGACATGTCTGCCAAATAGACGGGTACGAAACAGCAGAGGGCCGAAGTAGGGTCGAAGTGGCCAATAATCACGCACGGCCATCCGAGGCCGCATGATCTCGGTGCTTCCTTGTCATTTCTGTCTTTTGTACTCATACGGCGTTGCAGTATATTAAGATACCTATGACTTTGGTTCTCCTCTCTTCAACGTTCCTCCTTCCTGTTGGGGTGACTTGCGGCATGGCAGGACTGCTGTGAGAACATTGGGAGAACAAGGAAGAAAATACGCTTGCAGTCACGAAGGAGCAGCCGTCGTAAACTGGGGCGGTGAACGGAGTACGATTTACTCCGTCTGCCACAGCTCACGGACTTGCCGGCAGTCGTTGAGCGAAGAGTCACTGTGAACTACGTCGTATGACGCAGCAAAAGACTGCAATAAACAGCAAAAGACCGGCCAGGCGAGTGGGATGCGCGAAAATGCAGAGGTGTGACCTGCAGGGCAAATAGGCATGTGCTGTGTCCCGATTCGGACGCTGACATGCAAAAATGGCTGTGGGTTTTGCGAGTTGTGCGAGTTTTGCGAGTTTTGCGAGTTTGCGAATTATGCCAGCTCAATCCATTCTGCAGTTCCGATTTGAAGATTTGTCGTACGTATATATACAGCAGACACAAACACAATACACAAAGCACGACGTTGTCCATTTTGTCTCGTCTGTTGTGCTGATGTTGATGTGCTGTCACAAGTCAGTCCTGCGGCTTGTATGTCAGCCCGCCGTCCGCCTTGCCTTTTTTTGGCTTTTGCGCGGCTGCTACGGAACGGCTTTCTTCGCCGTGGCTCTTCAAGCTTCTTTTTCCTAGCCACACATTAAAACGACAAGGGTCTGTGGGCAACAACTAGATAAGGCAAGCGCCGTCGACGACCCTGATGACAAAAACAGTTGCAGAGGAAGCGAACTAGCGTCTGTACCTCCGGGCAACGTCTCAACGTCTGCGGGAGACCCATTGATCGGTCCCGCAGCAGTGGCGAGAATGGATGAGCTGGCGTGATGATGGAGAGAAGAAAATGAAACGTGCGGCGTCGAGTACATTACAGACGGAGGGAGCTCCCGCCGCCGGACGAACCAAGGGACAGGTCGCTGACGGCCATCCATGTCGGTGCCACATATTAATGCCTCGTCGGTTTCTCGATTGCGCATAGCGTGTTTGTGCTGCAGGTCAATGGTCGTGAACGCACAAAGTCTCTGCTTCCAAGGGGACCTTTCAGTCCGGCCTTTGTGTTCGTTTGCCAACAACTTGGCGTTGTTGCTCCCGTTTTACGACGTATTACTTCATCCGCACCTTGCTGCAGCACACACGTCGTATCTGAGTCTACGGAGCACACCAGGGCAGCCATCAAGAACAATGCTACTTCCCTGCATCCCTCGGAACAGACCGCATAGAAACGGAAGAACCTGTCTGCACGAGGAGGAGTAATCCGCAGCGAGTGGGTTACATGGCCGAGGACGGCCGAGGGGAAAGAGCACAAAAGGGAATTGAATTGATAATGCTGTACGAAAGGTACCCCGAAAACATGCGCGCACACAACTTGCTTTTGGTTTGCTTGACCAACGACCACTGCCAGCAGGGCTATCTACCATTCGTTTTAACCAGGGATGCCCAGTATACTGCTGTGCCGCAGTCGAATAACATACGCCGTGTCTTCCATAACGGGCGCCATGCAACAGATGTCGAGCAAGTTGGGCAAATTGGTTCAGCGGAACAGGGTCGGTTCGAGCACATGGCCAGCCCTGTGACGGCGACAAGTCCGTTTGGAACCAACAGCGGATTGTGACAGCGCCTCCTGGTTTCACCGATAGTACATCGGCTACGTCGTACTGGCAACAGTATGTTGTATGTCGACACTCAAACCAGCACAGGCTGTTTTGTGCAGTGTAATTACGGAGTAATTACTTCGTATTAGTATTGCGGCCAGGCCCAGTCTCCTGTCATTAGGGTCCTGTACGGGCGGGAAGGAACAACAGGCGACGGTGATCAGAAAAGGCAGGAGGCGTCTTGGGCCGTAGCGTAGCCTGTGTGCCTGTCTCCCAAAAAGGCAACAGGGTGATTTGCATGAGTCGATTGCAACTGAAACATTGCCAATACAGCCGCACCTGCTTTCCGGGACCAGGCTCCGTCCCAAGAAGAGAGATGGGTGAAAGCGAAAAGTAGAAGGAAATCGAAAAACGGGCCGTTCATCTGAAGAGTCCCGTAGGGGAAATTGACCAAAAGGGAGGAGCGACGCTGCAGAAAGGGAGCCAGAGAGAGGTGAGACAGACGCCGCAGACGACAGAGATGGACGACAGTGGCCAGCGGCCAGCGGTCGTGTTTCTCCCTCAGTGCAGAGCGTAATTTGCAGGATCTTAATTTGTACTCAAATCGAAAACTCTATTCGCAAACGACTGGATCCACGAGCTGGCGAGGCAAAGTTAGGAAAAGCTTTGTTTTCTTTTCCTCCCTCTCTGAATATCGCTGTGTCCCTTGTACCTGGCGACTCCATGAAGGGGCAGCATTTCTCAAATGACCCATAATGATCACCTGGCAGCTGCTGTGGCCTGTCGTACTCTCTGCACTTTGTGATATTTGACATAATTCATCACCGGTTTATATACGAGCTTCTCTTCAATAGCGCTCTAGCGCTCTTTCCCATTGTCCTCGCCTCACTCGGGTCTGCACCTGCCCGTGCTGCATTGGCGTTCCTCCTTTCGCTGTCCCTTGCGGATTTCCTATTTTGGCAGCCTCTCTCATTTTGCGCTTTCTCCTCGATCGTTCCTTCTCTGTCTTGTAACGCTGAGTGTACAGCCCTCTTGCCTGCCAGTTAAGTGGCAGCCTTTTCTCTGCATGTTGGTCTACAGCCTTGAACTGACAACAAGGCTGCAGTGCATTCTTCGACACGATGCTCGATATCGCCAAAGGACTGCCAAAGCATGAGAGATCCGAGGAAGAACGAAGCACGACGAGCTAACCGAACCAGGCGAGCCACACCACACGGATCCCGGCTCCATTTCCAGCCTTGTCTCGCAAAACTGACGCCAGCTCTGCCACACATATGGCCATACTCTGTCGACAGTTGGAGTCATAATCTTACGCCAAACGCCTGTCTGTCACAAAAAGGACAAAACAGCACAGTGCTGTCGGTGTTCGCCAGGCTCGCCCCTGCTGGGCGTCGCTGTAAGGAGGCTGAAGCCAGCCTTGAGAACAGCCTCCAAACCATGCCTGTCTTACCTCTTGGCATTTATTCTGCACGCAACAGACATTGCGCCTCACTCGGTTCATAATCGATGTTTGCCTCCTATTCTCCAGCCTTGGCCTTGACAGCTCCACAGGGCCAAGACTACAAAAAAAATACGCAAGATTGGCGAGGAACAAACATGGCTAGGCAAGACGCAATTTCGTACCAGAAAGTCAAGCTTGTCAAGGCGTTCCTTGTCAGGGCAAAGACTGAGATAAACAGACGTCGATACAATTTGACGAAAACTCAAAAAGACCTCGATACACTTTGACGAAAGCTCCACCCTCATTATTGCTTGGGCGCAGCCCTGTGCAAGCATGACCTGAGGAGTGGGCATCGATCAGGTCTGGCCTCGCGGGGGGCATGCTCCGTCCGCCTGGCCTTGTCTCAAAGAGGAATGCTTCCAGAGGGTCGTCTAGATTATTTTCGGGTCCCGTAAATGACAACACGAGGGAACGCCTGCCCAAAGCACTCGCTTTTCCTCTCCCTGCCGGGCCGACTCTGACATCTTACGTACATACGGAGCACGTCGTATACGTCGACAACTTAAGTCGTACGAATCTGACAGATTGCCGCTGAGTGAAAAGCACAACACACTCTCGCCACACTGGTACCGCACATCCTATACAGGGCGGGAATACCGTGTGCAGCGATCGAGTGTTATACGAGGCCCCATTGCGTTTTGCTGGGCTCCATACCAGAGCAGAACACGGACTTGATCTTATCGCGTCCATCGCTTGGTCAATGTGCAGAATGCCGATCGTACTTTGTACTCCCCAAAATGCACAAGTATTCTGGTGTCCGTTTTGCTTGGCTCGTCCCCGTCTCACCATGACACGAATTCCTTCTTTCTGTCCCTCGCCCCCGTTGTCCGTTTCAATGCTGGCAATGTGCTGAGAGACACGACGGCGAATTGCTCTGGTTGGCCCGCTCCCGGTCGACCTGGCCGACCCAGCTGACCTGTGGCCTGGTCGGGCTTGCTTGTGCTTGGTTGGCCAAACCTTGCCCAGTCAGGGCTGCAGACGACTCGTTCGAAACTTGTTTACGAAGACGTACGAGAGTGTGTCCAAACCTGAGTCGACAAGGCACACAAATACGACCTACACGATTGAGGTATGACGAAGAAGAGGTGGACAGACGGTCTGCGTACCACGAGAGTGTTCCTCTTCAGCTGGCTGCGGCAGGATCGTACGTGTAATTCGTCTCGGCGACAACCCAAGGCGAGCGAGAATACGAGTGGAAACCTTTGCTCACACAGTCACTCAATCACTCACTCACACGGCCATTTGCCCTCGATCTCTTGACCTGTCTCTGCACGTGGCTTGAACACGCTTGGTCTCGTGGATGCCGAAAACATAAAAGAGAAAACGAGACACGAAAACAGAACGAAAAGGGGGCCGCGTCTCAAAGAGGGAGCATGTCTCAGCTAACTGAATCAGCAAGAAAAGTCGCCAACAACATCCCACGTCGCGTCCGCTGGCTCGCAGTAAGATGCAGTACGCCGATCAGTGAGAGGGCAGGGCGCCTGTCAGCTTGCTCGTTGGGGAGACTCACCAGCAGAAAGACAGACTTCGGCCTGCCTGGCCAAATCGAGAAAAAGCGGCCGCGCCGCGCTTCAGTGGCCTCCCTGGAAGCAAGCAAGGAGAGGATGGCGGAGATGTTCTGTTGTGGGAGAGTCTCCATCCAAGTATTACGGAAGTACTCCGTCCGGAGTACATATCCCGCTGTACATGTAAGATGCGCTGCAAAGTACGAGTGTCTTGTTCCAGCAATCATGGATGGTGTGTGCTACGACAGCCAATCAGCCAATCCGGTCTACGATGCATACCAGCATGCCAATTGTTGGCAATAGTTTCTTGGTGAGACGCTTGCGTACAGAGTCCCGTCTTGAGGAATAACACTCTGTCCGAAGCATAAGAGCATAGGAGCAGGGACGACGCAAAGAGGCAGAGGCATCGGACGTGGAACCGTGTCAGAGAGTGATGGAAAGGATGAGGCGACTCTGCACATTAGACAAAACAAAAAGACAAGGCCAACGCAAGGGGCCAAGCTCAGGCTCAAACTCGCGCAAAGCAAAGATAAATCAACGTCTCCTCCTCCTTTGGGCCTGGTACGGCACGGCAGGGCCTGGCCGAGTTTGTGGGCTGGGCTGAGCTGGTCCATGTGAAACCGGACGACAGACAAGGCGAAGTACGGCATACGTCGTGCCACTGCCCACACATCGACCTGAACCCTCGAGGTTCTGATCCGAGTTGTATAATTCGTACTCAGTAAGATTACTCCGTAAAAACTACTGAAGAAAAAGCCACCCAGCAATGGACGCCAACACACTCAATCTACCCGGAACAAGGGCTGGCTCGGGATCGCCAAACGAAGTCGATCGCGTCTTTCTGCATCTTGCCTTGAATCTCGCTTGTGGGATGGGGTCTGGGACAGGAGGCAGGGCCAGGAGACAGGGGTTTGTGGTGAGTATTTACAGCTCATTACGAGGATATGCCAAAGTAAGTGTTATTGACTACCACAGTATGCATGAAAACGATGGTGCTGGCGGGCCTTTCAGCGGGAAGTGCCTTTTGCGCGCCCTAAAAGAAGGCCCAATTTACGAGGCTACAGGGCATTTCAGGCCATCACTCACTCTATTTCAGGCGGTTCTCAGACAACCTGGCACACATTACGACTCGCAAAGGCCCCGCCGTGCACTCCCTGGCCGTGTCCATCCACCAATCAACGCTCCTCGGACTAACCAACAGGGGAAGAAGTGTTAGCGCAGTTGAGCTAGCCTAGCCCCTAGCCCCCGGTAAGCGTTCCGTGACTGGACGAGATAGCCATTAGACATCGTCGAACATCACGAAAGCACAACGGGCCAACATCAAGCGCGACTCAAGCCAGCCGGCATCGCGTCCCCAACACACGACTGCAACCACTCCCCACGGCGGGCTCATCATCCCCGATCCTCCCTTCCATACCCGCTCTGCGAGATTGACGCCCCCGTATCTGAGACGGGCGTTGCGGCGGCGCTGACCCTCCATGGCCATCCCTTCGGAAGACGAGGACAAGCCGGCGTCGGATGCGCAATCGGCTGCCGCCGAGGAGTACGAGGGTGACGAGGGCGAGTCGTACCGCGGCGAGGAAGAGGACGACGACGACGAGTTTGACGAGTCGTTTGAGTTTGACGAGTTTGACGACGACGAGGAGGACGAGGAGGACGAGGAGGACGAGGACGGCGACGAGTTTGACGACGAGTACGATGCCGCCGACGACATTGACGGTGTCGGGCCTGACGGTGCGGCCGCAACGGGTGCCTCGGGCGGAGGGGGTGGCAGCGGGGAGGGTGCCTTTGACGACCCTGACGGCAGTGGTGGAGGTGGAGGCGGCGGCAGCGGCAGCGGCAGCTTCCGGCTGTTACGGCGCACACGGTCGGCCATTCGTTCCACGTCCTCGACGAGCGGGCCGCCTCCTCCGCCGCTGCAGCACAACTTTGCTCCGCCCTTCTACGGCCGGCCGCCCACGCCGCTGCCCCCCTCGCCGTCCTTGACGTCGCTGCTGCGGCCCTCGCGGCCCACGACCCCAGACGCGACCGACGACGAGCTCGAGCCCGTGCCGCGCGCTTCGCCGCAAGTGCCCACCTACGAGTACTACGGCTTTGTGCTGTACCTCTTTTCCAGTCTGGCCTTTCTCATCTACCTGCTCTGGAGCTACCTGCCGAGCCCCTTTTTGCACGCCCTCGGCATCTACTACTACCCCAACCGCTGGTGGAGCCTGGCCATTCCGAGTTTTCTCGTCATGACGTTTGTCTACATCTACGTGGCCCTCGCCGCCTACAACACCGAGATCCTGACGCTGCCGCTCGACAGCATCGAGGCCATTGTCGACGGGGCCGCCAAGATCGCGGCCGTGGACGAGGACGGCTGCGTCGTCATCGTTGGCGGGCCCGACGGCAAAATCGTCCAGGGCCGCGGCGCCACGGCCAGCAGTGCCAGCAAGAGCAGCGGCAACCGGCCCACGAGCAGCCGCAGCAGCCAGCCGCGGATGCAGCAGAAACCCGGCCAGCCCCAGCGGCAGCGGCCGCTGGAGCAACCCCCCTCGGAACAAAACCCACCACCGCCCGCACAGGCGCAAACCCACCGCCGCCAGAACCCCAGCCTCCACAACGCCGACACCATCGCGTCGTGGTCGGCGTCCAAGCCCTTTACGCACCAGCGCGAGCCCTCCTCGCCGTCGCCGCCGCTCGCCAAGGCCGTATGGCGCGACCGGTCTGCTAAGAACAGCCGCGACCGGAAGAGCAAGAGGACCAGCACGGCCGGAAGCACGGATGCGCCCAGCGGGGGTGGTGCGGGCGACGACGGCGGCAGCGTCGCAGGCGAGGACAGCGGGCTCACCATGGGCAGCCGGGGCCGTGGCTGGGGCGGTGCTCGGCCCGGCAGCCGTGGCAGCCGTGGCAGCGGATCTGGCCATCACGACGGCGCTGGCTGCAGCCATAGTGCTGCTCCACGCACCCCGGGCGACTGGAACCGGCTGTGGAACATCGGCACAGACGCCGTCATGGACATCCCACTGGCTGGCGTCTGCGAAGTCCTCTACGGGTGAAGCTCGCAGAAAAGGGAAGAAGCAACAGATGATACAGTGTAATTCGTAATAAGATACCCATTTACGTAATCAATCAATTTATGGCAAAAAGACATATATCGTAGCAGCACAATAAACGCTCTTGCATCCTTCCTTCTCGTTGAGTATTGTCGCCGGGTCGTGCTTTCCTTGGAAGCTCTCGACGCAAGTTACGAGGCAAGTGCCAACCACAGTTGCCCATTCTGGCCAGGCCACCAGGAAAGCCAGCCAGCCAACGCCTAGTCGTGCCTGCCGTCCTGCCTCGTCCGCCATTCTTGCACTAAAAACCAACCCCTCCACTAAAATACGCCAATGGGCAAGCTCTTCTGGCACCGCTGTTCGCTCCTTCTCCTTGTCTTTCATTCGTGGTGGTGCCAGCTTCGAGGACGCGACATAAACTTCGAAAAAGGGCCCCAAAAAGAATTGACTACAAAAAACCCAAGCAGACGGCCATTCCCCCCTTCTCCACCACAACAGCACGCATTCCTCACCCACGACGCCAGCGACGACAATCAGACCAGCGTACAAGGTCTCGGTTTCCCTCTTTTCGCAATTGACGGGACAACGGCGACGCGACCGTTTGCGACGGCATTGACGACAGCGACGCCGGACGCTTCGACGAACAACGGACAACTTGTGCTGACGGCGGGAGCCCCGACTCGATACGCGTGGCACGTTCCAATTCCCCCCGGCATCGCCTCCAACACACATTCACCATGGCGCAGCAGCAGCCATTGACCTCGGCGACGCAGCCGACGGACGTCTACGGCGGAGGTAAGAGCGGTTTCCGCAGAGACGCAGAGACGCAGAGACGCAGAGATGGGGGCTGAGGGGGAGGGAGAGCGGTGATGAAGAAGACGTGGAGGGCACGGCAGACTACTAACGCCATGCAGATGAGGTCTCCGCTCTTGTGCTCGACCCCGGCTACTGCCACACCCGCGCCGGCTTTGCGGGCGAGGACGTCCCCAAGATCGTGGTGCCGTCCTTTTACGCCCACTTCCCGGCGACCGAGGGCGCCAGCGCCAAGCCCGCCCGCGACCTGTTTGGCGACGAGAGCCTGTTTCCGCGCGAGGGCCTCGAGGTCCGCAACTACATGAACCGCGACAGCGTCGTGGAGGACTGGGACGCCGGCGTCAAGCTGTGGGAGCACGTTCTGGTGGGCCGCCTGCAGCCGGTGCGGCCGACGGAGCCGCGGCCCAGCAAGAAGGAGGCCAGTGGCGGCGAGGGCGTCGAGGGCAACGAGGGTGACGACGACGCCATGGACCTGGACGCCGACACGGATGCCGTCGATGCCCAGGAGAAGCCGCTGGCCGAGAACCCGCTGCTGATGACCGAGGCGCCGTGGAACAACGCCAAGGCCCGCGAGCGCGCGATTGAGATTGCCATGGAGAACTGGGGCACGCCGGCCTTTTGGCTGAGCCGCACGCCCGTGCTGGCCGCCTTTGCCGCCGGCAAGGCCTCGGCCCTCGTCATCGACGTCGGCGGCGCCGGCACCAACGTGACGGCCGTCCACGACGGCGTCGTCCTGCGCCGCTCGGTGCAGCGCTCTGCCGCCGGCGGCCTGTACCTGTCGGGCCAGATCCGCGAGATGTGGAAGGCCCAGGCCGAGCCGGCCATCCACGTCGTGCCCACGTTCATGGTCGAGAACAAGACGCCCGTCGACGCCGGCGCGCCCGCCCAGGCCCGCCTGCGCACCTTTCCCTTTGCGGTGCAGCCGTCGTTCCGCGCCTACGAGGAGGAGCGGCTGCTGACCGAGTTCAAGGAGTCGGTCGTGGAGGTCTGGCGCGGCCCGGGCCGCTTCTCGACTCCCGGCACCGAGGACTTTGTCAAGGCGCAGCCCGGCCGCGTCTTTGAGATGCCCGACGGCTACAACCAGATGTGGCGCGAGCAGCGGTACCGCGCCGCCGAGGGCATGTGGGACGACACCGCCGCGTTCCCCTCGACGCTGGCGGCAGCGGCGGCTGCCACGGCGGCGTCGGCGTCCGGCACCGAGGATGCCGCCGCGTCGGCCGCCGCCGCCGCGACGCTCGCCACGTCCTCGTCGCTGCTCGCGGCGTCGACGCCCACGCTCGCCAAGAACCAGACGATCCCCGAGCTCGTGCGCGCGGCCGTCAACAGCGTCGACGTCGACCTGCGGCCCCTGCTGCTCGGCAACGTCGTCGTCACCGGCAGCACGAGCCTGCTGAACGGCTTCAACGACCGTCTCAACAACGAGCTGACGGCCATGTGGCCCGGCGTCAAGATCAAGATCCACGCCGCTGGTCTGACGAGCGAGCGCCGTTTCGGCGCCTGGATCGGCGGCAGCATCCTGGCCAGCCTGGGCACCTTCCACCAGATGTGGATTTCGCGCGCCGAGTACGACGAGAACGGTGCGGGCATTGTCGACAAGCGGTGCAAGTAAAGAGGGAGGAGCGAGGCTGTGTTTTTGTTTTTCAACGGTTGTTCCAAGGCCTGTGTCATCCGTATTTTGGTTTGCTTGCTTCAGTCTAGTTCTTTGGTTGGCCCTGAGGAGGAAAAGGGGACGGCGTTCAAATCGTTTCCGCTGTGATTGTACCTTGGATGCTACCAGCATGTTAAAATAAAACTGGTTTTGTGTTAAAATGTATTGATTGTATTGATTGTGTGGTTGTTCTCTTTTATTTGATTTTTCATATTTTATATATCAAAAATGGACGAAAATAATGAAGTTCTAAATTATAATCATGTGCTTCGTACTGAATTCACCACTGGATAGTTGTATTGGCCAGCAAACCATAGAAGAATACCCAACCTACTTGCAATCTACGAAACAAAGCTACTTACCAACCCGTCCACCGCTCCCACACGTCCACGACCTGATCCGGGTTCTCGCTCGTGCCGTCTACGACGAGGTAGTAGCTGAAACCGGCACCGGCGATGCACGCATGGTTGGGCCAGATTCGAAGCCGCTGGCCCAATCGCGGCTGGAGGGATGCGGCGGACGGTGGCGGTCCACCTGCCCAGGTCAGGATGCCGTGCTCTTGGCTGATGCGGCCCACCTGCCACCAGCCCAGGTCACCGTCCGCCGGCAGCAGTCGCGGGAAGTCGGCACCCGGTGGCACGACGCGGCTGCCAGCACCAGCACTGGCAGCACTGGCAGCACTGTCGCTCGTCCACGGCTGGACAACGCCCCAGCCCGTATACACTGGACCGCCTCCCGCCCCCGACGCAAGCGGCACGTTCTTGACGGGTTCTCGGCCGAGGGCCAGGCAGCCGGCATTGACCAAGAACTCGTCGCCGCCCTGGGCACCCCGACCGGGGTAGGCCGAGACCACGTCGGCCATGACGGTCAGAGCCAAGTCGTCGGTCTCGGCACGGCCCCCACCACCGCCCCAGGAGTGCGTCGCCAGCTGCTGGAGATCGAGCACGGGCTGCACGCCAGCGTGGACTTCGAGCTCGTAGCCCTGGGACGCGAGGTCGTCCAGCTTGGCCCGCAGCGTGGCTGCGTTCTCTTTTGCCGCAGCACCTGCACGGCCACCCGCATCAGCCGTCCTGCTCGCGTCGCCACCGCCGCCGCCCAGGTCGGGATGCCGGAGCGATGCCGCCGTCGGCGACGCACCCACGGACAGAACCAGCGGCCAAGGCTGCGCACCAGCCGCCGCCGCAGCGACCTGCGCTTTGTCCTGTGCCATGGACCGCACCGCCTGCGCTGCCTCGCCGAGTGCCGTGAACTCGGCCACGAGGTGGGCCAGCGCCGCCCAGGGTTCGCGTGCGTCGTACGAGTGGCCCGCGTGGCAGTAGAGGCCGTAAAACGACAGGCCCTCGCCGGCCGCATGCGCCCCGAGCACGCCCTGGATGGTGGCCGTGAACTGGCTGGAACCGAGCACCACGCCGGCGCGATGCGTGCCCATATCGACCTTGACAAACGCGCGCACCGACGTGCCGGCTGCCTTGACCAGCTGCTGTGCGACGGCAATCTGGTCGGGGTGGTCGATCAGCACGGAGACGCCGCCGGGTCCCAGCTCGCGCGCCACCGCTGCCAGACGGGGCACGGCGGCCGCATACAGCGGGACGCCGTACAAGATGTTGACGGAGCGGGGTGCGGGCGTCGTCTGGGTCTGGCATGCTTTGAGCAGCGGGAGGACGCGTTCGGCCTCGAGAACGGTCGAGACGATGAGCTGGACAGGCAGCTTGTCGCCGACTTGCAAGCGGGTCAGCTCGACTGTCTGGAGGGATGTTAGCTGGGTGAACCGACTTGACGGACAATGTGGCCAGTCGCACGCCCCTTGTGTGTTTTAATGTGCGCCCGCCAGCCGAGATTCATGTTCTGCACGGCGGCGAGCATGCCGATGCAGTTGCGCTCGACGACGGCCCGGTCGAGGACGGCCGCTGGCGTTGGGATGTCGTGGTCGCCGAGGCGCTTGCCAATGAAGGATCGAGGGTCCATTGTGTCGGAGGAATGTATGGCGTGAATGTGGCTTGGCTAGATGCTGCGTCTACCGACAATAAGGGGAGAGAGTGCAACGCCTTTATACGTGCGGGAGTTCCGAGTTCTGAGGTCCGTTTCACACGTCATGCTCCACTAGGATGACGCTGTGGAGCCCGCGGTATCGCATCGCCAAGTGGGGAAGGCGCGACGGACGTTGAAATGGCGATTGCTCGGGAACGGCAAGGGCAATGCTAGTGGCATATGATAACGCTAGAGAAGGTACGACGCAGGTCCTGATCGATTGGAGGACGCCCTTCCTGATGTAGGAGGAACTCCTTCTCCATCCGCACTTGCCCTTCTCTGTCCGATGATGGTACGGATCGGTTATGTGCACCTTCCTCCTGCTTGTCGTGAGCCCTTCCTTTCTCGGCAGTGTTTCTAATAGACTATTTTGCATACATTTTTCCAATTTGGCCGGCGTTTTACGACATGGCGATATTGCAATTGGCCGTGTTTGTACGCACGAGGGTACGAGAGCCATATGCATTCCTGTCGGGCTTGCACCGGTGGAACGTCGGAAGAGAACCAGTCGCATCGAGACAGCGGCTGCTCCTGTTGCCAGACACGCGTCCAAGCGCCTGATGTATAAGTGTTGGGATTTGCAGACGGGCAATCATTCTATCACGCGGACGAGAAGGCGCCTTTTAAAACATTTTGCTGGACTTTATTTTCATTCTCATCCAAGAGCATCGAGGCGGATGAACAAAGACGGACAAAAGTGTAAATAGAAATAAATTATGGTGAAAAACGAAAACGCCTCCTGCGCCATCTCCAAAATGATTGGCACCGAGCGCCGTTCCCATATTATCCAAAAAGCGGAATATGTAAAATATAAATGTAGAAAAAAAAAGAAAAAATTCAAAACGACCCGAAGTTTTTGTTTCCAGAAAAGGCCAGTAAACTCCCAGCGTAGAATAGGAATTGAGAAAACGGGAAAGAAAATGAGATGATGGAATGCCATATGAAAACAGCAATGTACCAAGAGTGACGGCAGCCATTGATGGCGGTGATTTGAAACCAGCTGTGTCAATCGTGACTAGCCTCCATCCGGTGGAAAGTACATATGAAAATGAAAATAGAACAAAAAATGAAGAAAAGAAATAAAGGACAAAACGAGAAACCCGTGTCAGGCAAATACGCCCGAGAAAACCTCAACAAGCAAGCATGAAAACGACCGGCAAAGTAACGTGGTATCTTTGAAAACGACAAATATAGAGAGGAGAAGGAGGCCAAGTTCGGGTACGCCGCTAGGAGTCGACCTTGACCCTCTTCGGCTCGTTGCTGTGGTCGATCGGATCCGAGGACGACGCGCCTGCACTGGCTTCAGGACTCTTGCGCTTGTTGTTGGACGATGCGTGGTCATCCCGCAGGAAGCTCGGCCCTGTCCCCACAATGGGCGTGGCAAAGTTCAGCGGACTCGGGAGCGTCGCACTGTCGTTGCCACGGCCGAACCCCCACTCGGGATAGAAACTGCTCGGGCTGGGCAACAGTTCGTTGTTCAGGAACCGAGACGGCAGCGCAGATCCGGGCGTATCGATGTGCATGTTGTTGCTGCTGCTGTTGTTGTTGGTGTTGCTGCTCTGGTGGGGAATCGGTCGAGCGAAAGGATTAGGCGGCCCGGACGCGCCGGCTGACAATATCGCGGACGCCGAAGGCGACGGTGGCGGGAGGACCATGCCCGTGTGCGTATCGCCGTTGCGTCTCGCGCCGAGGGGACCCGCGTCGCTTGGATTGCGAGGTGACGAAGCGGAGCCTCCTGTGCCGGTGGCGGCGCTGTTGTCCTCGGACCCATCCGGAGGGATCTCCACCCGCAGCCTAGGCCGCAACGGCCCGCCTGGACGCAGGCTGCTTTGCCTGGACGGTGGCGTGAACATGGTTTCTGGAATGGACGAGATCGACACGCGCGATTTGGGCTGGGGCATCTGTGCTGCGGCACTGTCGGCAGCCTTGTTGCTGGGCGGCGAGGAGGTGGCGCTGCTGCGCGAGGCCATGTTGCCCGAGTCCACGGATTGTGATCGGTTGCTGCTGTTTACGTCGATGTTCTTGGTGCTCGCGGCACCCGATGTGGACGGCTCCGCCTTGACCGACTCGCCGCGGAAGGCAGCCAGGTGCTGTGACAAGATGGATCGGCTCTCGTCAATGGGCGTGAAGATACTGTACTGCTTCCGCTGTGGAAGCTTCTTCACTTCATGCCATTCAGGGTCTGGCTTTGGCTCGACGGGTGTCGGCGGTTGCGGCTCCTGAATCTGCGGCGGGTGCGGTGCGTTTGCGTCCTCGTGCTTGACCTGTGGCTGCTGCTGATTCGGGTGGGGATTATGTTGTGGCGGCGGCGGCAGAGACGGCGCGTTTGGCGGTGATGTCCGGGGACCAGTCTGTGGGTGCTGCGCATGTGCTTGAGGCGGCGACACCGAGTGCCGTTGCTGGACTTGCGGCGGAGGTGGTAGTGAGTTGCCCTGCGGACCCTGAGGAACCTGAGGGGGGAAGTTCGGTGGCATCGAGGCCGGCCGCTCGTCTACGTACTGCTGCATATGAGGTGGCGGAGCGTGGGTTGTCGCTGGAGGTGCGTAGGGCGGATATTGCGGGCCGGGCTGGTTCATGTTGGGAGCCATGTTTTGCTGGGCCTGGGGGTTGTAGATGGCTGGGTGTGGCATGAAGGCGTACCCGTTGGGTTGGTGGGGCCCTTGTGGCGGACCTGGTTGTGGCACGTTTGGTGGCATGCGGCGCATATCGTTTCGCGACGTCGGCCGAGATCCGTTCTGGGGAGGTTGCGGCGTGTGGCCGCGCTGGATGGCCTGTGTCGCGGCGGCATGTTGCGCAAAGCCCACGCCGTTCGGAATGGGCGGGGACGCAGATGGTGTGCCGTGACGGAACTGCGCAAACTGTGGAGGTGCCTGGCCGGGATAGTGCGGCGGCATCATGTGCGACTCGACGGCTTCGTTTTGCATGCCTGGGGGTGGTGTGCCATCGACCTCGTCGTCAGACCCATCGTCGCCGCCACCATTGAAGTCGTTGGGACCCTTGTGCTCATTGGGGCCGCCATGGTACGTGTATCGTCCGATCAGGTCGCGCATGTCATTTGATGAGTATTCGTAAAGCTTTTTGTTGCTGCCAAAGATGATGACGGCGACGTCTACGGAACACAGGACGGAGAGCTCATGTGCCTTCTTGAACAAGCCGCCTTTGCGTTTCAAAAATGTGCTGCATGCACGTTAGCCGTGTTCGTCGCGGGACAAGGGAAAAGGAGGAGGGGGGCGGGCGACGCCGTGATTATTGAGTGCCGGATGCTTACACTGAGCGATTGCGGTCATCTTTGATCGCTTTGATCTCGATCTTTCTGCGCCCCATTGTAAATGTCGATGCTGCGAGTTACGGCAGCGCGTCGATTCAATCGGTGATCGGTGGGTGAGGAGCGTGGTGTGTGACGTGAGGAGTGCGCGCGCGCGTGCGTGCGGTCGCTGGATTCACGGCGGACGAGCAGCGATGCAAGTATTTGACGTTCGAGCCGCGTCAGTTTATGTCGCCGTAGATGCCGGGGTACCCGTCGCCGCCGGTGTATCGATGTCGGCGGATGATCAGGGCAATGTGGTCGCGGGAATGGGTGGGGTGGCGGTTTCTGACTGGATTGCGCGCAAGCCAAAAAAAGCGCTGGATGGCGACAAAACGTCGGGAACAGCTTCAGCCAGGAACGGAATGGAAAGTCGGGCGAACAGCTGTGCGCCGTCAAGGCTGGAATGGGGGGAGATGTGGAGGGTGAAATGGAAGGTGAAATGGAAGGACTAGCAATGTTCGACGATTGGAATCGATGCCGTTCGTGTTTCTTTTTTTAGGTCTTGGGGAAGAAGAGAGGCCCGGGAGGCCAAAGAGAGAGAGGTGGGGGATGGGTTAAGGTAATGAAATGGAATATTCTTCGGCTGGGCGACGCTGGACCAAAATGGGCGACACGGGCAAAGAGGGCGAAAAGGGCGAAATAAAAAAAATCATTCGCTGAGATATGAAACAGGCCGGGGTTCCTGACGGTACGAGGTCAGAGAGCAGCGCACCGACAGGTGACGGGCGACGGGCGTTGTGTGGAGGCGACGAAAAAGATCCCAAAAGAAATGACGGTTGGTGGATCCGAAGTAGGGGGAGGAGTGTAATGCGGTTCGTTTCTAAACCCAAGCGAAAAAAGGCAAGCCAAGCCGAAAATGGCGATTGTCTGCACGCTGTACGGACTAATAAGCCCTGCAGAAACGGCCAAGATGGTAGCCTGAAAGGCGCACTGTCAGGCCTGGCCGTGCAGCGAAACCGAAGAAAACAGCCAGGCAATATATGACGATGGGCCTGGCTCGCAGTGAGTTTTTACGTTCACGGGAGTTAGGGGACGAGCGGCTGCCTGGTGGGGCGCGTTGCTAGCTCGGGACGCAGCGCTGGGCTAAGCAATAAGTGCTGGCGATGATGCTGGCAATGTGTGGTTGGCCGACTCTGGCGTTGTCCTGAGACTTATGACGCCTGCTTGCTGACGGTTCTGTAACGGTTCCCTGGGATATGCCCGCAATGACGAGAACGGGCTGTCTTTCGCTGGTCTTGGGTGTTTCCACAAAATGATGCGACGGATATGTGATGATGTGCCAGTGCGTCGGAACATGTAGATGCGTCGATCTCAAGGCAAGGCTTGGCTGAAAAACAGGCGAGACAGGGTCACTGACAGCCTGCGAGGGGGGACGCAGGTGAGTTATAAAAGGATCGGCACACAGGCGGTTGTATCGTTGGACTTGACACGGACAAGCCTTGAGCGGTTCATTCGACAGGTGTGCTGTTAGGTTGCCTTTGTGCCTTTTCTTGACGAACCTCGTTTGGCTTGACGTTGGCGTCCAGTGTCTTTGCGCTTCTGCGCCTTTGTACTGTCAGCACTGGCTGCACTGTCTGCACTGTCTGCACGGTCTCAACGGTCTGCGCCTTTGTCTCAATGCAGCTGGCAGTGACGAGGATCTGGCGGAAGCTGCCGCTGCCAACTGTTGTGCTGGGGGCCAATGGAGTCAATCGGATTGGCGGGCGGCTGTCGTCGAGCGGCGACAAAGAAACGCGATAAAGAAAAACAATGAAACGTGAAAAAGTGATTAATCGAATATTCGTCCTCGGTAAGCACGCGTTTAGCAGTCCCGAAGAACAGGCTCGCGCGTGGTCGTGCAGAGGGTGCAGAGAAGATGGAGCAGGAATCTCCAGTCCTAAAAATAACTCTTGATCCAGGATGAAGATTGGAGGAGAGTCAAGAAAAACGGTAGAGGTGGGAGCGGTGGAGATGTTAAGGGGATTTGGAGAGAGGACGGCCTGGGGCCACACGAGGAAGGAGCGGTGGGCAACGGACTAGCATGGGAATGGGCCCAAAAGAGGGGGAGCAGAACAGCGAACAGCGAACGGCAGGAACGATTGGTACTGTCCTGTTGCAGAGATGGGAGGAGCGAGAGCGCAGCGCCGCAATCTAAGAGGATAAAACGCGACATACGGCAGGCACGCAAGAGGCATTTTACGAGCGGAGCCGGCGTGGAGGCAGGAGCGACACAGAAGTGCTGCGCACAACGTATCCATTGTTCGCGCAGCAGGAGCCATCCGGACAGGGGTGGTAAGGCAGGCACGACCCAGGAGAGTACTTTTCCTCGAACAATGTTTTCCCCGAGTCTCATCTCATAGCCGCCAGTGCTCCGGACGAGCTGTTCGTTTCTGTGGTCGCGACGGCGCAGCAGTGGCAGGGCTGTGCAGTTGTGCAGCTGTGCAGCCGTGCGGCCATATCCAGACGACATGCGCGGCTAGGCTGCCGGCTGGTGCTTAGTTGTGCCGACGTCCGTGTTGCATCGGGCGATTCCTTTTGTTTTTGTCGGGCATGGTGAGAAGGACAACAACTCATTAAAGAAGACGCCGACACACCCGAATCCATCTCCAGCCAGTTTGTTGACAAGTTCTGGCCCGTGGCGGCTGTGCTTGTGCGATGCGTATGCAGGTACGTGACGTGCGTCGTTTGGTAGCAGGGCCTGGTCACCGCCGAGTCTTCTCGAGTGTTTTCCGCTGGACTCGGAGCGTGTACTTGGCGCATCCTTTCTGCTCCCTCGACACCACATCAATATCCGGAAGAAAGCGCGGCTATCCTGTCTCGGTTTATTTCTTAGGCTCGTGGACGCCTTGTCTCGCCTCGAGGGACTGTTGGTCACTAAAGGGCTCCATATTGTGGTTGTGATTGAGGCCAGATTGACAGCACATTTCAACCGGCGACTCACTTCGCATTCCTTGGACGTCCACTTCAAGCAGCTCCACGTCAGTTCTTAGACCACCTGCCAACATGCTCTGTTTCTACGAACCAACAGCTATATGACCTTGAAACAAAGTCGTATATGATAGAGGCCGAATTTGGGAGACACATATGGAAACGACACCGAACAACAACGCCACCGGGAGGGACGAGCAGAATGCTTTCAAAACAGCCCCTGTCGCTGTTCGAGACATTTTGATGCCATGCTGTAGTTACGTCTTATGTCCCACATGTTTCTCCCAGCTGCTGTGCGTTGTGTCTTTGCCTGCAACTGCAACTGCAACTGCAACTGCAACTGCAGGGTTCTGACGCCAACAGCCCCAAATATCCCAGGACAAAAACACCGCCAGCAGGCGTATTTGTGGTCACACACATTTACTCCAGACGAAATCGGTATCATGTCAGATATTAATTCGTACTCCGCCACCTGAAAACGCCATGTTTCTTACCAACACTGGCAGCTCTGGCAGCCTCACCAGTCTTCAGTCGATGGCAACGAATTGATGCGCCATAACATACAGTTTGGTGCCTGCGAACGGCCAGCGAACGGCCAGCCAGAAAACGATCGGCTCGTTTTGCTTGAATCGCTGTTGGTCATGCTTATGACAATCGCATCTAGCAAATGCACAGAGCGTCGTATGCCGGCGGCCACCAACCGACAGGCCCAAGTTCCAGGCCCAAACCGAGGCGCAGACAGAACCGGGCCAACAATACAACAAAGCACGACATATATCCATAGCTTATCCCTACCTAGGTTGAATTGGTCGAAAAGGAGGAACATATGAAAAATATGGAAGAAATGGACAAAGTATTACTCCGCTGCCGCTCGTCGCCTATTCTTAACGTTACGTCGTGGTGGGCGAGCGCGGTTAATCTAATCTAGCTCGATGCAAGGGGCATATTTGAGCAGCCATTCTTGTAAACCATTAGACTCTCTCACCTGCAAAGATGGGCAACGTCACTGTCCGAAAAAAGACGCCGTATGCATAAAGAAAGATGGCACCAACGTCATGCGGTCTGTATTTACGAACAGAGACCATCGCCCGTGCGCAGTACGACTCATGCTTTCCGTCCCTGGTTGGCCGCTCCCTTCTTGCAAGAGGATCTTTGTCCACCTGGGCGATCCTTACCAAACAGCCCGGTGGGACAACGTCACAGCTTTGGACCAGTGCCGGCCAGTAATGGCTGATCCGTCTTTGTGGAATAGCCGGCAGGGACGCAGCATACCGCACGTAGTTCCTCGAAGCAAGGGTAACCAACAGGCAAAGGCAGAAGAAGGCAAAGGATAAATGTGAAATGGCAAAATGTTAGTCCCCCAACGCTCGAACGGGGTACTCTGAAAGACACTTAACAAAGGCATCCAAGAAAATCAGACGCCAAAACCGAGTTTGCCAATCTCGACTCGATGACCGACGGCAAAAGGGTTCCATCTGGTTTCCGTCTGGTCTTGATGCTGGGATTGACGTTTTGCTTTCTCAACATAGTTCTAAAAATAGCTGTCGAGCATTTCTCCGTAGCGTGGTCCGTACGGCAGGAGCCACCAAGAAATCATGGCTTGTTGCTGGCAGGTGCGTGACTGTCCCATCCTACTTAGGACCCACTTTTCTAGAATAGGGCCCGTCGCGTGTTAAGCGCCAGGATCTGACCAATCACAGCTGCAGGTTGTGTTCACGAGAAGGAGCCCTCTCAACGTCCAATGTCAACATTGAGAACGGCGGAGCAAAATCCTCAAGATCGAGGCCACCACATCTGTGTGGTGATGCTTGGTCTCTGCAGGAAGACGGGACGATATACGAAGACACTGCAAGTGCAAAGCTGGGCCGACATCCACCTTCGAGCGTAGCCAACCAAAACTCTTGGTCCAGCGGCGTCCTATTTTTACCGCAACTCCAATCCCGAAAATGTGTTTGTTTTGATAGGTTCATTTTGTCATTTCCGTAGTGATGGTTCTGGCTAGTTGTGTGTTCAGCTTCCAAGCAGCCCATGGACTGATCGAGGTATTGTTGGGACTCACCATACCCAAGACCGCCAAGTGTCTCGCGAAAGGGATACGGCTGATTAGGGATGGAGGGATGGCAGCTCTATCTCCCCACACGACTTTGCCCGGCAAGTGGTGGCCGTGTTGACTACTCCTTGAAACAAAACAGCAGAGGGCATCTTTTGGAAAAGCATATGTGGAAGCAGAAAAAGGAAATAAAACCCGCTGTGCTACCCTCCAAAGGGATGAAAGACGGGGCGGGGCGAGAAAAGAGCAAATGTGCCACGGTAGGGCGCTCAATATGGCCTCTCTTGGGTCGTGGGCGGTGGCAAACAGATACCCGTTTCAATTCCAACAGGAGAGCTCGCTGCAAAGTCTTTCAGCCTTGCCATGTTTTATCTAATAGGCTCGTTTGTCGCCAGCCTTGCCGCTGAAGACAAAGGGTGCCCGTGCATCTATATTGGACACCCTTTCATTGTTCCCTGATGGACTGACTCTCTCCCTTGCGGGCACCCTGAGTCTTTGTGGTAAGAATGTAAATTATATAATATAAAGACGTAAAAATAATCTCTGACATCAGAGAGGGTATGCTCCGTTCAAACGCCAAATTCCCTGCTTCCAAATATTTGTCGTCCTAGCCATGATAGAAACCGCTCCAGGGACCAAAAACCAAGAAAATAAAAATATCAGACAGAACCGCTATAAAGATATAGCAAAACAATGAAAGCACCATTCTAGTCGAGGCTAGTATAAGGTGGCGGGGTTGAAAAGGGGGAAGAAAGACGACAAAACGGGGGATATGAAGATACGGGTGCAAGAGATCATGGAAACAATGGACGCAAGAGTCAGAACTTGGCAGACCGAGTCGTTGCTTTCCCAGTGCAATGCGTACACAAGAGGCGTTGCTTCTAAGCCGGCCCGGAGAGGCCGTCTGGCGCATTGTAGACGCCAAAACCGCCCTCCTCGGCAGTCTTGTCGGTCTTCCATTGTCCATTGAGCATTGGACAGAGTCTAGTGCCGTCGGTCAGTTTGTGGGACGTAAGGTAGAGGGTAGGGGAGGAGGAGACGGCGTACTTCTTGTTCGTCTTGATGTGGCCCTGGAGGCCGCAGTTGGCGCACTTTCGCGTCGTGCCGCCACGCTCGACAGACGGCGCAGGCGAGTCTGGGTCGCCGTCGTGGATCTGCTGCTGGAGAGCCTTTTGCTTCTCGCGTGCGTGCCGGCGCTCCTTGTTGCGATTGAGACGTGCCTCTTCGGTTTCGAGGCTGTACAGAGTTAGCAGCAATTTCTTTTCTTTCCTCTTTCCCCTCATTTCGTTGGACAACATGGCACCAAAACATACCGTTGCATGAGGACGCGATCGTAATCTTGGTTGCCCGTCGGCTTGACTGAGTAAGGGCTGTAGCATGGTTAGCCGTGTTTTCGGTGGACAAACTGTGCAACACCTCCAATGCATCAATACATACTCAATCTTTTCCATGTCGAGGGACGCCCGCTGCCGCATGTACTGTGCAATGACGCCGGCGTCGTGCACAATCTCTGTCTTGGTGTACGACTGGCCCGTCTTCGGGTCGCGGTACGTCCGCACAATGCGCAGCTTTCGCTTCTCGGGCGCAACCGACATACTGGGCTTGCTCAGCTGGCTGACGCTGTCGTCTGCATGCACATGGGCCGCCGCCGCTGCTGCTGCCGCCGCCGCCGCCGCCACCGGCGTCGGTGCTTCCTTGGCAGCGTTGAACCGGTCGTCCTCGTCGTCTTGCGGCTGCACGTCCTCGTCGTCGTGCGCCGTGTCGTCCTCGAGCGTGGCGCGCTGCGACGCCCAGATCTTGCGGATCGCGTCGTTGTACAGGGCCTCCTGCTTCTTGACGTTGTACATGTGCCCGTTGTTGGCCTTCCGCTCGCGCTCCATAGCATCGGCGGAGGTGGCCGCAGGGCCGTGGATGGCCCCCATAAAGCCGCCCTTCATCGACGTCCGGATGAAGCTGAAGCCCAGGCCGCGGCCCGTCGGGTCGCCCGCGCCGTGCAGCTGCAGCATCGCCTTGCCTGCACACGCGTCGATAAACGACTTGGTCGTCTTCCACGGCACCATGTTCATGGCCAGGCTCTCCTTGTCGTTCTCGTCGTCCACGTCGTCCAGAGCCGCACTGTCGTCGAGCTGGTAGCCGTTTTGCGACAGCTCGTTCTGGCCCACCTGCATCGCATCGTGCAGGCAGACCTCGTCCGGCTTGATCATGCTGTTGATCGTGGCCAGGTCCATCGGCGCGTCGTTGGCCTTGAGCCCCCACGTCTTGGTCTCCTTGTCGTAGTGCAAGAATTCCTTGAGCTTCTGCCGGTTCTGGGCGTCGTTGGAGTCCTTGACGTGCGCCGTAATGTCCGACAGCGACACAGACCCGTTGCGCGCAATCATCCGGTACGCCACCATCTTGAGCCGGTTCTTGCTGAGCGCCGTGACTTTGCGAGAATGCGGGCCGGGCACCTCCGCCAGCGGGAACGTCTGGCCGACGACAAACAGCTGGTCAATCTTGCGCAGGTAGTAGTTCGTGCCGTCCTGGCTGGTGTGCGTGCGGCCGAACAAGAAGTCGGTCGACCGTGGCTGGTGCTTGAAGATGGGCGCATGCGACATGGGGTTGTGCAGCGTGGGCACCATCTCGCCTGGATCGACGGAGCCAAAGTTGGAGAACGGCGACTTGTCCTCGGGCAGGAGGAAGGACAGCTCGCCCAGCTCGGGCTTGGCCGGCTTTTCCTCGTCGCCCTTGGACTTGCGGCGGTAGTAGTTGATGATCTTGTTGCCCATGCCAAAGTTGGAGAGCACCGTCGGGATTTCCTCGCAGTACTCGAAAAGCACCGCCGTCGCGTTGTCGCCGAGCGAAAGGTCCTTGGACCGCGCAAACGTCTCCTGCACCTTCTTGTGCTTCCACTCCCGTTTGGCCACCTTGCGCAGCCTCGTCATGTGCACAGAGAATCCCATGCCCTTGTTGACCTTGAGCTGCGGCCGGTGGTAGTCGTGCGGCTCCGGGCCATACCGCGTGATGGCATAGTACGGCCACAGCAGCTTCAGCGCTGGCAGACTGTGCTCCACCTGGATGTTGCTGTGCTGCGCCCGCACGCGGTGCTGGTGGTTCTCCTTGAGCTGCTCGTAGGCTTGGTCGTTGGAGTAGTTGAAGCGCGACGCAAGGGGGCGCACCAGTCGCCCGTTTGGCAGGCGCTTCTGTGCTGTGAGCTTCTGGCGCTTCGGATCACGGTCGCTCTCTCCGTCGTCCAGCAAAAGCCGGTAGTCGGCCATGTCCAAGTACACACGCTTCGCCGCGCGCGCCGTGGCCTCTTGGTAGGCATCGAAGCTGGGCGCAACGTAGCGAGGTAGCACAGGCAAGCCAGGCTCGGCAATCACCTTCCGCCGCTTCGGCTGGACCGGCCCTGCCGATCCCAGGATCTCGCGCTCCCACTCGTCTTGTTCGTCCGAGTCCGCCGCCCGTTTGTGCTTCTCCGTTTTCGTCACTGCCATGGAGGGTGAGTTGTCGTCCGGCGGCGGTGTCGGCAAACCGATGACGTCGTCCCAATCGGCACAGGCAATAGCAAAATCCTTAAGAAGGAAGCCACCAACAGGGGTATTCTCGTCGTCGTCGTCGTCGCCAAAGGGGTCGCGGAAGATGTTGCCATTGTCCTGGTCCTGAGCCTCGGGCTGCAGCAGAGAGACGAACCCCCGCGCCGTAGCGTCGTTGACCCGCTGCTGGATGGTAGCTTGTGCGGTGCCTGGGATACGGAACAGCTTCTCCTGGTCGGGCTCGAATTCGAGGCTGAGCTTCGTGGGAACCAGTGGCTTCGGCGGCTTCGCAGGCTTCTTTTCGGTGAGGTACAGCGGCTTCGGCGCCAGCTGCTCGTTGAAGTCGAGGATCTTGCCCTTTTCAAAGGATGGGAACGCCATCTTGACAAGGTCCATGAGGTTCTCGGCAACGGGGGGGATGTTGGGGTCCTGGTTTGTCGTGTCGTGCCCGTAGTCTTCGGGGAAGTTGAGCGCGCGATCGCTGTCGGTAACCGTGTAGAGGTCGTTTGCCGAGGGAGAGGGCGAGCGCCCGGCGGCCTGGTCGCTTCTGCTGTCGTCCATGGCGTCTGCATTGGCTTTCGCGCCGGCAGCCGTCGCGTCTGTCTGCTCTTGCCTGGCGCCGTTTCCGTCCGGCCCAGGCGATGTCTGCAGGTCGCCATCCTCTTGCATGGGCGAGCCCAGGTCGTCGCCGAACAAATCGTCCGTCTCGTGGCTCGTGCCCGCATCGTCTGTCAGGCCTGGCACCTCTGCTGACGCACCGCTCGTTTCCTCTTCTTCGGGGAGGTCGTCGTCGCTTATGTCCTCAAAGTCTTCGGCGTCGTCCGCTTTGCCTTCCTGGCTGAACTTGATGTTCAGCAGGTCTGCCGGGAGCCCGCCACCCTCGGTGCCCTGCTGGCTCCCACTGAGCAGGCTCATAATGGCCTCGTCATCTTCGTTGGCTGTGCGTTTCCAGTCATCCTCGTTCAGCGAGGTGAACCCCCGGCTGGTTTCGGCCGCGGCCGGCATCTTGCGTTCCTCCGGTCGCGCCGTCGTTGTGCGCCGTGCGTTTGCGTCAAGTCAGTCTCTTCCCCCGGTGGTACGTCGCACGAGAATGATGGGCCGCTTTAAATCATGGCAGATGGCTGGATAAACCGACCACGTCACGTCGAGCTCGGTCGGTGATTTAGAGGAAAGGTACGGCGTCGCGCGCCAGTTCTGCCGCGCCCTGTCGATTCGCTTGTGGTTGATTTGAGGCTAGAGAGACGAAGATTTGATGGGAGGTCGCGCGTCAAATAAAATACTGGCGGAGGGTGTCGTTTCCTACCGATGGTGAGCGGGGTTGGTGGTGAGAGGTGGTGATGTCGTGGGTAGAAATAGTCAAAATCGTGAATCTTGATCGAAATCCAAGGCAGCGTCGCGCTCTGTGGACGAAAGTGGGGCTAGGCCACTAGCCACGGTAGTCACGTGCACAGCATAATATGGGGTCGAGGATTCGTGCGGCGTTTGCTGAGAGCCTTGCTTGTTACGTAATCATGCAACATGCATCACGACTCTGGCGCTGCAAACTCGAGGTCACAGTTGTAGTTGCACTTGTTTTACATGCAGTCTTGGATTTTGGTCATCAAATTCATGCCGGCGATCTTTGTCAGCCGGCTGTGCTTTTTGTTCTATTGTGCTTAACATGGCTATCTCTTTTGCCGCTTCGCCTTGGGCTTCTGCTGTGGCTCTGGCGGCGCCTCTTCCTCGTCACTGGAATGTGTCACGCCGCCGTCTGCCTCCTCTGCCTCCTCGTCATCGTCGTCCTCCTTATCTTCCTCGTCCTCGCTGGCTCCCGCCGTCTCAGGGGCGTCACCGTAGTCGCTCTCATCGTCGCTGATGCTGCCCAACGAAATGAGGTCGTCCTCGTCGTCGGAGCCGAAATCGCTCGGTGCGCTGTCGGTGCCGAAGCCACCGAATTCCTCAGCGTCCTCGGCCTTCTCCGCCTCTGCATCGCCGTCTGCTGTCACAGTCTCTTCCTCTGCCAGCTTTGTCGTGCTTGGCGCAGCCTCACCGTCGGCATCATCGCGCTTCCGCTTCTTGGCTGCCTCGTCGCGGACGCGGCCCTTTTGGCTGGCTGCCTTTTGATCCTCCGGGCTCAGCTCCGGCGGCGGGGTGAACCATGGGATCTTTCCGCGCAAAAAGTCATTGAGTACGATGCGCGCCATGCCGTCGGCGTCGGCATCACCGCCAGCCAACAGCCTGCCGCGTTTTCTCGACAACTGGTCAAGAAAGTCCGTCGCATCGGTCCAGTCATTCAGCTCGTAGGTCCGAGCAAGGTGGTGCTTCTTCGTCTTTTTCAGGACAGCAGAAATGTACTGTGCCGGGTTGTAGACCTTCTCTGTTCGCACCGCGCCGCGGAGAAGAATATCTTCGGGTGATGCGTTCGAGTCGGGCGGCACGATGCCCGGGCAGTCGATCAGGTAGATTCTCTTCATCAGACGGACAAACTGCCAGACCTTGGTCTCACCCGGGACCGGGGCGACCGTGCAGGCCTTTTTGCCCAGGAGAGCGTTGAGGACTGAGCTCTTGCCGACGTTGGGGTAGCCGACAAGACCGACGCTGATCTGTTTCCGGTCTGCGTGTAGAGACGAAAATTGGCGCAGCAGGGAGATCAGAGAGCCCTTGCCGAAAGGATTTGTGATGGATGCGCGGAACGCGCAGGTAGGAACGGTCTTTTGGAGTGTCTTGACCCAGCGTGCCTGTTGCATTGTTAGTTGGCTTCTCTTGATCAACAAACGTAGAGCAACCTGTGTTGGGATGATGTTGAACAAGACGGCAAAATGAACAATAGGAGAAGAGGACAAAAAATGTAAGAAATAAGAGGAAGAAATAGAACAAAAGACACGCAAAAAGTGTAGAAATGTCTGTATCACTACTAAGAAAGTCCGCTTTTTGGACGGCCGAGGAAAAGAAACTTTCCAGCCTGCGGGTTTCAACTCATCGCGATGCAAACTCTGGGTTTCGGATAGACTTCCAAGACGGAAGCTATTATGCAGCACAATGACCATGAAAAGATCAAGGGCCGTGAAATCCAAATTTTCAATCTCCCAACGTTGTAACGCAAACCTAACATGGACGCAAACAAAAAGTTTGGCAGGGGAAGGCTTCCTGACTTGAACATTGGGGACCAGAGTGCATGGTCCAAGAAGGGGGCAATAGGAAGGGTACGTGTGGCATGGAATAAGAATAATGACAAAAACGAAGACAAGAAGGGAAACAAAATTGACCGAAACAAAGAAAAGAACCCGACTGAGCAGACTTACAGCAACACCGGAAGGAACCAAGTCACACTTGTTCAGGATGTAGATGAGATGTTTCTAGCAAAGGAGTGAAGGTTAGTAACAAACATAAACCACAACGCCGCAAAATCGACAGTTCAGCGTGAGATACTCACATGCGGCGCATCATTCTTGATGTAGTCTTGAATGGTCCGGCATGTAGTGCCGATGGGGTCCCGGGCGTCCAAGACGTGGATAATGACATCGGACGAGTCGATTGTCCGGTACAGCTCGTTCCAGATACGCCGGCTCTGGCCCTTGCTGAACACAGGCTCCATCCGTAAACTCGACGAGGCATCGGCCTCCTCGTGGCCCACCTCCGGCGGCACATAGTCCAGCTCTTCCAGGGCCTTGTCCACGACGGCCGACTCCACGCCCTCACTCGCAGCAGCGGCGGCGCTCAGCAGGCCGTTCTGGACGAGGGCCGAGCGGCGGTCATTGAAGGACCGCATGCTCAGCCGCGCCGTGTCTGCCAGGTCATCGAGCGTGCTGAAATCTTTCATCGTCACACGCTTGCGGGTGGCCTTGTCGCCAAAGACGTCGGCAAAGGAGTCGGCGAGGACGGGTTTCTGCTTCGTGGCGGACGTCTCGTCGCGGATCAGGGACATGGGCAGCTTGGCGCTCTTGAGGAGGAAGCGGTTGGGGTCCTTGGCCTGCTCGGCCATGGCGCTGCGGAAGGCCGTCAGGGATTCCTGGCTGATGACACGCGAGTTCTGGAACCATCTGCGGTTGGGCTCGATGACAGCGGTGGGGATGTCGCGGCTCTGGTACGAGGCGGCCTTGGTGATGTTGCCTTCGGAATCGCGCTGCGCCTTGCCCTCCTTGTACATGTTCAGCTGCTTCACCTTTTCTGAGACGGTGTTAGCATCACACGGTCTGGCACGGAGTCGGAACCTGCACCGACACTGACACCGGCAGCCGTCTGCGTCGCATCCCTGGGTCACAACTTACTGGCTGAGCGGTAAAAGTTCTCGCCCTTGACCTTGATGTTGCCATCCTTCTGCTTTCCCTCGCGGCTGCGGCGAGACGCTTCTTTCTTTCCGGTACCCATCTTGGCCTGTTTGACAGCCTGCTGTGCTGAAATGTGGCTGTCTAAACAGATTTGTTGTGTTGGGCGGGAAAAGGCGGGAAAAGGCCGGAAAAGGGAGAGTGAAGAAAGGCTTGTAGGTGAATTATTCAAGGAAGAAGAAATGGAACCAAACATTCGTTTATTGGGGGATTCGAACTTTTTTTTCTCCGTATCGCTGATAACAACATTAAAGTGGAGCAGTGGAAACTGCAACGACAGTAGTGGCTGGGAAGAGGACCCCACTGTAATCGGCCGCTGTCTCCAAACAGCTCAACGCCCAGCCAGCCGGAAAATCTATTGGTCCGCTTATGCGGTACGTACCTTTCTCCATTGGACATCGCAGGTCGAACAATTTTCTAAGCCGCCAGCTGCTCCAATTGCTTCGACCCCAGCTGTTGACGCCGCCCAACAATCACGAATTGGGCCGTCCTGCGCGAAACTCGCGCCACGGCATCTCTTTCCTACTGCACACGAATAATACGACACACAAAACACAGCATGCCACCGCGGTTACCGGTGCGGCCGGGCCTGTTGTGCCGCTCGGCCGCCTCACCTTCGTCCCTCGTCCTTCGCCCGTACTCGACCAGTCCGTTACAGCAGCCGTCTAGCCAGAATGACAAGCCGCCGTCGCTGGCAACGGACGTGCCGCCAGAGTCGCCCCGCTACGTCAAGTACCCGAGACCCCGCCAATCCGAAGAACACCCGCGACCCGATGTCAAGGGTCACATGCCCGTGCCACGCGACGTCTTCCGCGCACAATATGTGCCAGGACGCACAAAGGACATCCTCCACAAGTGGGCCAAGAAGTCAGATGCGACCGCCTTCACAGAAAGCGCGGCGCCGCTGTCCAAAGCGGAGCAGCGGGGCGAGGAGGCCTGGTCCGAGCGCGAGATTATGCGCCGGCGCCTGGCCGCGAACCGGCGACAGGGTCTCTTGGCCGGTCTGCGGGGCCTGTGGACGCGCCAGCAGGAAACGAAGCGGCGCGACCGGGCCCGCTCCACAAACCTTGCCAACCGAAACCGGCGGGCGGCCCTCGCCACGCCCGAGGGCCGCGACGACGTGCTCACGCGCTCGTCGGTGCGGGACGTGACGGCCAAGACCACAGCGGTCATCCGCGACCCGCTGCGGCACGAGAAGCAGGCTGCCTCGGCGGCACGCACGGCGGCCATTGCGCAGGCGAAGAAGGAGGCGCGGCGCGATGCGCTGATGGAGCTGTACCACGCGGCGGGCAAGTTTATTGTGGACGAGCAGGACCTGGAGCGCCGCGTCAGCGAGCTGTTCCGCCCCGACTACTTCAAGGAGGAGGGCTACAGCTACGGCTCGGTCAACGCGGAGAACATTTGGGATGTTGTGGGCAGGCCGGCGTCGGTGCGTGACCTGATGCAGGGCATCACGCGGACGGAGACGAAGCTGTTTGACTCGAAGCGCACCGAGCTGGACCGTACGACGAAGCGGCAGAAGCTGGTAGCCGAGGCGTTGACGGGCGGCAAGATGCCCGTATAGAGAGGCTCAACCTCGAAAACTTGAAAAATAGAGGAGAAGCCATATCATGTACCGACAGAAATTCGATGGGATACAGCCCACGATTTTTTCTTGAAAACTTGCATTCCTTTAAAATCTTGTACAATACTAGCTATAAATTTATGTACTTTGTAGAAAAAAAACGAAAGCCATAAAGAGACTTATCCAATCATTATCTGCGTGTACTTCTACCACCATGAATCATTCAGACGATGCTTTCTCTAGTGCAGCTTCACATCACATAGCGCCTCGTGCGTGCCTGTGCAAAGCAGTCGCCGGGGAAAATGAAGTGGTGTTAAGTGGTAAGTGACAAAACAGGAGGGAAAGTAAAGAAAAGGCGACTGGCAAAAGCAAAATCCGTAAAACGCCGAGCAAGGAAAGCCAATATGCAACAAAAAAAAGGGCAAGGCGGTCGACATTTGTGTTGCAAGGTCGCCATGTCATAGATGGGCCGATTGCGGTGCCATGGACAAAGGAAATGCAAAACATGGGAGGTGTCGCACGTTCAAATCAGCGCTTCTCGACAAGGAGAACGTGCATCGCACCGTACGCCAGGACGATAAAGACGACGGCAAACACACCCAGGCTCGTCACATCCTTCCATAGGGCAATGTTGTTGAAGCCGAACGAGCTCAGGATGGCCGAGCCGGGGACGGAAATGTCCAGGCCGTACTTGTGGTCGACAAGCGTAAGGTATCGCACCTCATTCACAATCAGGGCCTCAAAGGCGTAGTGGAAGATGGAGAGGTACTGCAGCCACACAGCCGCGGCCGGGATCTTGTCGTGGTTTAGCAGGAGACCCGCAAACAACAGACTAAACAGCATCACCAGGCTGCCAATGAGGTTCGCCACACTGCCGTCCTTGCACACGATGCCGATAAACAAGCAGATGCCGGACGCAGCCAGGTTGAAGAGAATGAGGACGAGGATGAACACAATGAAATGCTCAAAATCAGGAACCAGGCCCGTCATGGGGTAGATGATGGCACCCATCAGCACGGGCGGGAGAATGCGCAGTGGAAGGATGTCGAACAGAACCTTGGCGGCAAAGTACGTCACGGGCGAGTAGTAGCCGTTGGCGCGTTCGCGCGTAAAGAGCAGCCGCTCGCTCGCAAAGACGTTCAAGCTCGTCAGTGTGCTGAAGCCGAACAAGGCGAGCACGAAGAAGAACAGACCCAGGCGGTTCTGGAAGCCGGGAATATCACTAGTAAGACCGTAGAAGAGGAAACCAGACAGGACACCGAGCAAGATCGAGATGGCGTAGTGAGTGAGCATCAGCAGCGGGTTGCGGTATAGGTTCTTCCACGTCCGCTGCGACAGAATGATAAACTGGCTGTAGTAACCAACACGCGCGTAACCCTTTCCAATGACACTGAGGTGAATGTTGGGACCCACGGGGCTGTATCCGTTGGCGCCTACGTTGGCGGCGGCATCAACATCGCCATCCTCGTCCACCGGGCTGCTCGAATTGTTGCCGTTGGCGTTGTGCGCGTCGGCGACGGCTTGGTTGATCTCGTCGTGTGTGCTCTGGGCAACTCGGGACTGGGCAAATGCGGTGATCAAGACATCCAGATCTGTGCCGCTTGTGGCCGATGGAGGCGCATTGTCAATGTCGTCCAAAATCTGGGGGGCGACGGATCCAGGCGACTGCCGATGTAGCCTGTATGCGCCAATCTCTGCGTCCCCGGCATCCGACGAGGCAGACGTCTCTATCGTATTCTTGCGTCTCGTAAACAGCTCACGCTCCTGGCGGGCACGCACAGAGTTACGACGCTTGCCCTTGAACCGCAGCGTCGACGAAGATGCCTCGGCCGCGTTCCCGCCGCTGGCCTCGTCGGCCATCGTGCTGGCGGCAGAAACGCTCGCAATCGACTTCACGGCACGAGTGCTACTGGGGCGGTCGCTGGCAGCGTCGGAGCCAGTTGCTAGACCGGCGGAAGGCTCATCCTCGTACGATGGCGCCGAGCCGGCATGCATGGTCAGGTCAACGAGGTAGTCGGCAATGTTGAAGCCGGGAGGGCACGAATAGCCAATCTGGTCAAAGTAGTCCTGGCACTGAGCAAAGGGTCCGGAGTAGACGGTGTGGCCTTGGGCGAGGAGAACGAGACGGTCGAAAAGAGCGGTAATGTTGGAGCGAGGCTGGTGGATAGTGAAGATGACGGTTCGGTTGTACGTCTTGGCTAGAGTGACGAGGCACTCAATTACGTTGTAGGCGTTGTAGGCATCCAGTCCGCTTGTGGGCTCGTCGAGGAAGAGAATGGAGGGGCTCGTTACCAGCTCACAGGCGATGCCAACGCGGCGTTTCTCACCACCCGAAATACCGCGTCCGTGGCCCTCTTCGGAACCAATAAGCGAGTCGCGGATGTGGTGGATGCCGAGCTGCTTTTCGACGTCGTACACGCGCTGCTCCTTGGCGGAGCGGCTCATGTCGCGAGGGAGACGGAGGAGAGCGCTGTTCAGGATGGTTTCGTGGACGGTCAGAGTCGGCAGCATGGTGTCTTCCTGGTCGACAAAGCCGACCACATTCTTGAAGTCCTGGTTGCTGACTTTCTCGCCGTTGACAAAGAAGTCGCCGGACACGTCGCCGCGTTTGTTCTTGCGAGCAAGGATATCGAGGAACGTCGTCTTTCCGGCACCAGAAGCACCCATGATCGCCATAACCTCGCCCGGGCGGGCCAGGCCTTGAATGTTGTTGAGAATCTTCTTTCCGTTGAGCGAGTACGACACGTTTTCGAAGTGAAGAGAGGCCGGCCGGTGGTCGGCCATGAGCTTCACAGACTCATCGTCCGAGTCATCAAACTGGATGGGGCCGTAGTTGAACGAGCGGCGGGACAGGTACCATGTCAAGAGAATAGCACCGACAAGGAAAAGCGAAGCACCTGCAATGACGGCGGCGATCAGAGGCGTGTTGATGCGAGAGACGGGTCTCTTGTAGCCAGGCACCTCGGTGCTGTAGAGGCACTCGCCAGCGCGGCAGGTCAGATAAATGCTCGGGTCGCCAAAGACGGAGCTGATCAACTCGTTCATATTGGGCTCGTCGAACAGACAGTTGTTGGCACCACCTTCGGCCTGGTTGCACTCGAAGGAGGCCGGCCCCTTTATGGAGTCCTTGAGGAAATCGGACAAGTCGATGGACCCGTCCTCACCGCAGAGCATCCGATCCGACACGCAGCTGCAATCGATGTTCTTGCAGTGGTATTCGGTGTGGTTGGCGGCTTCGTCAAATTGGGCGTCCGACTCGCATTCGCGAAGGTGGCAGAAGAACGATTCGCGCTGGTCGACCCAGACTGGGGTGTGTTAGTACCCAAAGTACCCAAAATCGAAGGAGGAGCACATTGCCGCAAGGAGCAAAAGGGCAATAACATACATTGAAAGTCGCACTCGGAGCTGTTGCGGTCGCAGGTGAAAGTGACCTGGGGGATCTTGCCGTTCAATATGGACAGAATCTGCTTATTGGTGACATCGCACATCTGGAAGTTGTTCTTGACCACGTCTCCCATTTGGTAGCAGACGCCGCCGTCGCCGGTCTCCATCAACGCATTGCACGCGAGGTCATCTGTGCAGACATTGCAGTTGATACCGGTCCAGCCCTCTTCACACTGACAAGCGGGTGCATCTCCGCGTAGTGGCCGGTCGTGGCCGCCAGCCAACGAGCCACAAACTGATGAAGACGGCATATTAGACACCGAACGTCTGTAAAGCGGTTTCCAGAAAGGAGGACAGGGGGAGTCCGGGGTACGTACGTGGATCTAAGCAGTCGATTCCAGCCCAACCGGGAGGGCACTTGCAGGTTCCGTCGTTGCCGTTGCACTCGGCGAACTGGCCGCAGTTAAATGAGGGCAACAAGCAGTTGAAGCTATTCGTCAAAGGATGGTCAGCGACGGAGGGTCCATACTCGAGACACCGAGATCAATTTGGGACGGCTTTGTTGGAGCTCACCAGGGTGGGCAATCAGAATCGCGGGTCAGAAGAGCCATCTCAGCCCGCATGGCATCGATGCTGGTGAAGGAGGTATTGTACGCCGACGCGACGTTGCTGGCCATCAACGCGGCCGCGCCAATGGCGAGTGTGCGAAAGCGGAGTAGCGCCATGGCAGTTGGAGAGCGAGCTTGACAGAAACGGCCGTCAAGAGGCCTGGGGTGCGAGAGAGGATGATGTCGAGGGCTTACGTTTCGCAGAGAGACGATACGTCGTCGGCCGAGGCTGTTTGGTTCAGGGGGATTCGTACGTCGCGGTACGCGCTAGTTAGGCAGCAGCAGATGCGAGCTTCGACGCGGGCCCTGTCGTCGGTCGGAGGGTAGCCGAATGCACACGGCGATGTATCCGGAGGAGAGGCAAAGCGGCAGTGGACGGAGGTCGGATAGAAGGCGGATCCGAGAGGAGGAGCAGCGAGACCAAAGGCTGGGAAACGAGGTGACAGCGTGACAGATGGCACCTGAACGCACCCCAAGTGGGCGGGATCCACAGCTTCCAAGCCGAGACCCGGTTGCAGTCGCAGGCTGTTGACAACGTCGACAAGGCCGGGGAACGACGGGAGAAAGATGCAAAATAGAGGCTGAGAACGATGGTGGGCAAAAATGGAGAGAATATCGACGGAGAGACGCTGGAGATGGAGAAGGTAGAAGCTTTGGATCAAACCGAAGGAAGGAGTGGCCGAGCTGGGCGCCATGGCTAAGGCAGTCGCAATCGGCAACGTGCCAAGAAGGTACACTACTGAGCACCTACATATGCTCTGGAATACAGAGGCGGCAGGCGCAACCGTGTTGGCTAGGCACGGAGACGGCGCCAAGCTCCCGCCTTCCTTGTTGAGACGCCACATGCAAAGAAAGGTACATGTTTCTGCACCAAATGAATATGGTAAGCCAAGTACACTGAGGATTATGATGACGATAAACCCCACATGATTTTGGAAGCCACACTGCACCTGCCTCGTAGATGTGCTCAGCACCAATCCCCACATTTCGGAGCCGTCTCATCGTATGCTGCAAACGTGCTCAGCATCGTCCCAAGAAGCTCTTGAGCTGTAAATGCGCCTGAATTTGAAATCTGACCCGGTTGACTCTGGCACGACCTACTTTGGTCAATAGATGCTGCAGAGATTGTTGTGTGAAGCTTTTCGGGCTTTCTGCTCGAGGTGTTTCCCCACAGTTTATCCACGGTCGTGCCTTCCACATAAATCTGCAAGCTTCTACCAGCCTAGTTCCTTTCAGGGCGTGTCGGATGCCATCAACAGGGCGTACGTCTATGCCACACTTCAACTTCCAGCTTTCTGTACCCGTTTCACGGCTTTATAAGGATCTCGTTCTCCATCAACGATCCTTTTGTTGGCCCCGTCATCGCCTGCACCTACATTATTTCGCTACCGCACCTGCGCATTTACCAGGCACGTCTCCAAGAGCTGCCCAACATGGTCAAGATCGAGCCGTTCCAGGTGGAACAATGGATGGACACCTACGAGACGACGGCCGGTGTGCTCAACATAGCCGAGACCTGCGCGGCCTCTCTGTCGATTGCTGACTTGGCCGGCCTAGCCGTGCCCACGGGCGTGGACGGCACGACGAGCGTTCCGGCCGCCGATCCGTTGTCAGCGCTGGCCACAACACGGCTGACCTACGGCGCCATCCAGGGGTCCTCGACGCTGCGGAAGCACGTGGCAGAGCTGTTCGACGAGGGCAAGGACGCCAACGTACCGCCGCTGCCGGCCGACAGTGTTGTCGTCACGCAGGGTGCCATTGCCGCCAACCACCTCGTATTCTACACGCTGCTCGGCCCCGGCGACCATGCCATTTGTGTATACCCGACATACCAGCAGCTGTACGGTGTTCCGCAGAGCCTGGGTGCCGAGGTGTCGCTCTGGAAGCTGACGCTGGAGAAGGGCTATGTGCCGGACACGGCCGAGCTGGAGAATTTGGTCCGGCCAAATACAAAGGTGGGGGCATATGTGTTTTTGATGGCCAGGGAGGTTTCGAGGCGCTTGTTCGCGTTCCTGTACAATGTACTGACAGTGGCTCCAGATGATCATTGTCAACAACCCGAACAATCCGATGGGGGTGCCCATTCCACGCGCCGTGCTGGAAGCGATTGTCCGCTTCGCGAGGGCGCGTGACATCATCATCCTGTCTGACGAGGTGTATCTTCCCCTGACCCATGGTGGTATGTTGGCGCCAGACCCGGACGAGAGCCACTATGCGGCGGCCTTGACGCTGGACGAGGCATCCGAGCCCCGTGTTCCGCCGCCGCCGCCCCCGAGCATCCTGACGCTCGGCTACGACAAGGCGATCGCGACGGGCTCCATGTCCAAGGCCTTTGCGCTGGCAGGCCTCCGGCTGGGCTGGGTGGCGTCCCGCGACAGGGCGCTTGTCGACGCCATTCTGGCCGCGCGTGACTACACCACCATCAGCGTCTCGCAGCTGGACGACGGCATCGCACGCTACGCGCTCTCGGACTCGGTGCGCGACTCGCTTCTGCGCCGCAACAATGACCTGGCGCGGCGAAACATTCGTCACTTGAACCGGTTTGTGGGGAAGTGGGAGAGCAAGGGCCGCGTGCGGGTTGCGTGGGTGCCGCCGACAGCAGGCACGACTGCGTTTGTGCAGTTTTCCACGGTGGCCAGCGGCGACGACAGCAGCGCAGCTGCGACACCGGTCGACGACAAGCAGTTCTGCCTCGACGTGCTGCACGCAACGCAAGTCCTGATGGTGCCGGGATCGCTTTGTTTTGGCCATGGCAAAGACTTCAAGGGCTATGTGCGCATTGGCTACGTGGGCGAGACGGCCGTGCTGGTCGAGGCGCTGTCAAAGCTGGACCGGTATCTGGAGAACAACCTGGCGTAGTCTGGGCCAAGGTTGGGATAGCAACCGAATGCAATCGTTTTGTGACAGCAGGCCAGGGTACAAAGGTTGATATATATAGATATATATATAATTTGCATTGGTTTGGATAGCCACAAAAGACATGACTCGACAGTTCAGAGACTCTACGACAACACCAGCCGCTGTGGCTTTGCGATTTAGCATCGCCGGCTATTATTGAGAACCGGAGGAGCCAGCAGAGCCCAGCGGTCTGAACAGACACGCAATATGGCAGCGGAAGCTGCCGCACTGTCGCAATTTAATACTGGTCTTTCATTTATTTCGTAGGGCTGGCGACGTCATCGTGTCGACACCAATTGACTGTGTCTCGGAAGGCTCTCACTGAGACCAAGCTCAAAAGATGCATGCTGGTCCTGGCAAGGGATCCGTCGTCGCTGGCATGTGGAAACGATTCTGCAGCTAAGCCTGGGCGCTCGCTTCCGTTCCAAGAATAGAGTGGTACTTTTTTGGATGTTAAGCTTTTTCGATCGCACCGTGTACGGCGCATGTCGAAATACCAAGTATTGACCTCGACTCCAGGCCCAGGCACGGGATCATATATGTCGCATTCATTCACATGTTCGGTATTTGGAAACACAGGCAAGGCATACCGCCCAACAAAAGATCCACGGACGTTTCCCTTTTGCCGTGGCCGAGTAGCCAGCGCAGTTCAAAATGGTCTTCGTAGGGCTCGCACCCATCTCGGCTAGAACGACATTCTATTCACATATGACATACGACGTACAACACACCCTGTTCTTGTAAAGGCACGCCGGACGTCCACCAGTTGGGATTGTCTTGCCCCAACCTCTTTTCACAGCCACGCGGCCCAGAATCAAGCCGGGCGTCTGCGTCCTCGTAGGCTTTGCTAGGGCGACGATCAGATGCCCTTCAGATCAAGGGTGCCGCACATTCTGCCACTGGTCTCAGGGTGGCCACCAGAGAGGCCAACAGGACAGGCGCGGGGCCACGCGCAGTAGGATATGAAACACAGGTCGTGGGCGCATGGTTTCAGATCTGGCCAGTGGCAGAATTGCGTTGCAGGTGTTTGTCTCTGTCTGCCAGCGAGTGAGAACAACTTGCTCCTCTTTCCAGTTTCGTTCTTCATTTCTCACATGTTCCATTTGCCATCGCATCTGCCGATTTCTTTCCTGCTACCAAGGACGGAACCGGATGGAAGACAAGTAGACAACGAGGCCAACGTCAACCCGCCAAAGCCAAAGCAGCGCTCTGGCCGCCAACTCTCAGTGTACAGTGGAGAAATAGCGTGATCACAGGCAGTTTGTGGTTCGGACACCGAACTGGCGTGCCTTCCGCATGCTGCTCCTGACCTAGGCAGTCTGATCCGAAGCATACGTATCCACAGTGAAGGCACTGTGCATAATACAGCCAAAGCCCGCTACGTTTCTATATGCGCACTGTACGGGGCACTGCTCTCAAGCTTTCTTAGCGCGCTGGTTTGACGCCCGTGTCACAGCCAAATCGTCTCTACATCGCGAACCACGGCCTTTCGTTTTCGGAGGAAATCATGTGCGCTTCGACAAAATAGAAAAACAAAGGGCCAAAATGCCTTGGTCGGCGAGCTGGGCGGCCGCGGAACTGCGCCTCTCCAAAGGCGAGAAACGAGAGAGCGAGAGAATAAGCAGAAATAAGCAGGAATCAGCAGAGGACACAGGCGCCATTCGCTCTTTCCTAGCCGCCAGCTCGCTAAAGGAAGGAGTACGCAAGCTGCCGTTTCGTACTAGGCCTCCCCTTTCGAGTCGTCTCGCCGGTTGCGCCCCGTTTGTCTCTCCATACGATTCCTGTTGTTTATGTCCATCGCTCGCGCCTTCCCGCGGAGGTTCTTTGATGTCTGCAGCCCAGGCAAAGTTACCCAATGGGGCACTATTGCGCCCGAACTTCAGCTGTGCTGCAGGGAAGTTGCCACCCGTAGTCCCTAGCCCCACTGGAACACAGCCCAGACTGGGGTTCCTGCTCGGGAATCTCGCTTTACAAGCCATAGGCTTGGCATTTTCTCATGGTCAAAGGACTTGCAGACAACCAACATACTTCCGCTAAGCAAAGCTTCGCCCACGGTCCAGGACAGTGTTTTCTTTCATTTCGTTTTCCTTGTTGTCTCACCTCGTTCCTTTCCTCTTTCGGGTTTGTCGCACTTATTGACGTTCTTTGTTCTCATCGAGGAGTCTGGGCTACCCTTCCGCTGTTTCTCCTCACCTCGTCTTTATTTTCGTTGTCTTTGTTTTCTGTATTTTCTCGTTTCCTGTTTCTCTTCATCTTCATCTTCGTCTTCGTCGTCGTCTTCGTCTTCGTCTTCTCCTTTCTCGTCAGTCTGCTTTGAAGCGTCTTCCGAGCCCTCCGATCCAGCGAGTATTATTGGCCTCGGCCGTCTCGTCCTTTTGTCTCGCCTCACGTCTCTCCTCCGCTTCTTTCTCAGATCATGAAGACCACAAACGTCGCCGCCGGCGCCATGCTGGCTTCGGCCGCCAGCGCCGCTCTCCCCGAAGGTGTTGTGCAGTTCGACGTCGGCAGACGGTCGGCACACCCCAAGCTCACGCGCCGGGCCACGGCCAACACCGACTCGTCGACGATTGACAACAACCTGTCGCAGGGCGGCTACTTTGCGACTTGCAAGATTGGCACGCCGCAGCAAACGCTGACCCTGCAGCTGGACACGGGCAGCAGCGACATCTGGGTGCCGTCAAGCAGTGCGTCTGTCTGCGAATCAAGCGAAGGATGCAGCCTTGGCTCTTGTACGTTCCCCT
The DNA here is from genome assembly GCF_000820605.1 of Sporothrix brasiliensis 5110. Lineage (NCBI taxonomy): Eukaryota > Fungi > Ascomycota > Sordariomycetes > Ophiostomatales > Ophiostomataceae > Sporothrix > Sporothrix brasiliensis. The sequence goes on along the minus strand of NW_024467137.1, from coordinate 3,317,688 downwards.
CAGCGTGTGCTCGTCAGCATTCCCCCTGAGATGTCCGTCACCTTTGTTGCTCTGCTAACAAGCCCAGTCAACTCGGCCGACTCCTCGACGTTTGTGGTCGTAGGCAAGGACGAGTTCAGCATTTCCTATGTCGACGGCAGCCACTCGGACGGCAGCTACTTCACAGACGTCTTCACCATTGGCGGCAGCACCGTCACAAACATGACCATGGGCCTGGGCCAGAGCACCGACATCAACTTCGGCCTGGTCGGCATTGGCTACAAGACCGACGAGGCCATTGTGTCCACAACGCAGTCCCTGTCGTCAGCGTACAACAACCTGCCGCTGGTCATGGTACAGGAAGGCGTCATCAAGACCAATGCCTACAGCTTGTGGCTCAACGATCTCGGTGCGTACACTGCGAGCAGACGGTCTACGTTCCCTGTAATGGGACTCTTGCACGCGCATTCTTGGACCTTTGGCTAACTCCCCTTACAGAGGCCAGCACGGGCAACCTCCTCTTCGGCGGCATTGATACCGACAAGTACAAGGGCGACCTGACCAAGGTCAACATCTACAAGGACCCGAATACCAACACCTTCACGTCGTTCATTGTGGCTCTCACGTCGGTCAATGCCGTCAGCACCAGTGGCGACGATGCGCTGACGTCGACCGCGTTCCCCGTCCCCGTCGTCTTGGACTCGGGCACGACGCTGTCCTACGTGCCGCAGGACATGGCCGAGGAGATTTGGAAGGAGGTGGGCGCCGAATACGACGCCCAGGTCCAGCTGGCCGTGATTCCCTGCAGCATGGCCTCCAGTGGCGGCCATTTCACGTTTGGCTTTGGCGGCACCAACGGCGCCACCATTGACGTCGGCATGGACGAGCTCGTCCTCGACATCGCCACAAGCAGCGGCCCCGGCGGCCCCTCGTTCTCGAGCGGCCGCTTCAAGGGCCAGTCCGCCTGCGAGTTCGGCATCCAGAACTCCTCCGAGCCCTACCTCCTCGGCGACACCTTCTTGCGCTCCGCCTACGTCGTGTACGACCTCGTCAACAACCAGATCGCCCTCGGTCAGACCAACTTCAACGCCACATCCTCCAACATTGTCGCCTTTGCGAGCTCCGGCGCCCCAATCCCGTCGGCCACCGCTGCACCCAGCCAGGCGCAGATTTCGCAGCCGTCCTCGTTCACGGAACCTGCATATGCTGCCCAGTCGGGTTTTGCCTCGTCTGCGACAGCATCGAGCGGCTCCTCCTCCTCCGGCGGTGGCGGCAGCTCCAAGAACGCGGCCGGTGTCAACGTCGTGCCCATCGGCCTTCTCCACATCGGTGCCATCACCGCCACAATGTTCATCGCCGGCGGTCTGTTTATCTTGTAATAAAGGGCGGTGACATTGTGGTGCGGAACGTCTGCGTCTGCTTGCGTGCCCAGCTCCTGTTTTACGATAGGACGTGTGATACCCCCGGAGATGGCTTGGCCAGAGCGGCGCAGATCTGAAGCAATGCCCACAACGAAATCTATCCAACCCGGTCCTCAAATATTCGTCGATTTACGTTACGCATCCAATTATGGTTCAATTATGGTTTTCCATTTGCCAATTTTTGTTTCTTTTCTTTTATTTTTTAGGCTTTGTTTTGGGATTTAACTGCTGTTCCATTAGGATTGGAGTACAGATAGAGACAGCAATAGAAGAGGGCTAATACAATTATCGAAACAAAATCCAAAGTTGACTTTGAGAGTCGTAGAAGCTGAACGGTGCACGTCGTAAAACAACTGCAGAGCGAACGTATTCAAAACGCTCGATCCAATTGGGAGCCAATGATTGGCTGGCGCGTATAAAAGTCCCTTCAATGTACACTCGCACTAAAATCTTGGTACGACGGTACCTGGTGCTAGACCGCCATTGGGCTGGTTCGTGTATTTTTTGCGGCAGAAAAAAAGTCGACCGACAATACAGAAAAAAAAGAAAAAAAGAAAAGAAACGAGAGAAACCGACATCGACTGCTCTCTGCCTCAGCCGTGCCGTCGCCTACTCGTTCTCCACACCCATTGACGACGGCAATGCTGGCAGCCCCGTCTTCACTCTCTTTTTAGTTTTCTTTTCTTCGCAGCCCGGTGGACGTCTTCCTTTCTATAATCCTACGACGATACCACGACAACCACCTCCCCTCCCTCCCCTTCCCCCCCACCCCCGCCGAAATGCACAAGACGCGCAAGGCCGTTTCCCTGCTGCGGGCCTCTGGCGGCGCCGCAGCGACGACTGCCGGCGCCTCGTCGTCTTTTATCTCGACGCCCTCCTCGGCACGGTCCTTTGCCACGACGTCGTGCAGCCGCACCACGACGGCCTCAACGACGCGGACGGCTGGCCACAGGCGGCCTACCACAGTCCCACTGGACAGACCGTCCAAGCAGCGGCAATGGTTCAGCAACTCGTCGAATCTGCGGGCCCTCAGTGCGGCACAGGCCGCGTACGTCTTGTTTTTTTGGCCCCTGTTTTGTCCTTTTTCGTTTTGCTGACATGATTTCCCTCCAGAATCAAGGCTGCCCAGGATGCCGCCGCCAACATGACGGCCGAGTCCGTGGCCGCCAACATGAGCCCCGAAGAGGCCAAGCGGTTATCGAGGGTGCGCAACATTGGCATTGCGGCGCACATTGACAGCGGCAAGACGACGGTGACGGAGCGCGTGCTGTTCTACACGGGCCGCATCAAGGCGATCCACGAGGTGCGCGGCCGCGACTCGGTCGGCGCCAAGATGGACTCGATGGAGCTGGAGCGCGAGCGCGGCATCACCATCCAGTCGGCCGCGACCTTTTGCGACTGGGTCAAGAAGAACGAGGCGTCGGGCGAGGACGAGACGTACCACATCAACCTGATCGACACGCCGGGCCACATTGACTTTACCATTGAGGTCGAGCGCGCGCTGCGCGTGCTGGACGGCGCCGTCATGATCCTGTGCGCCGTCAGCGGCGTGCAGAGCCAGACGATCACGGTGGACCGCCAGATGAAGCGCTACAACGTGCCGCGGCTGAGCTTCGTCAACAAGATGGACCGCATGGGCGCGAACCCGTGGAAGGCCGTCGAGGGCATCAACAAGAAGCTCAAGATCGCCGCCGCCGCCATCCAGGTCCCCATCGGCACGGAAAAGGAGTTTGAGGGCGTCGTCGACCTGATCAACATGCGCGCCATCCGCAACGCGGGCCAGCGCGGCGTCAACCTCAAGATCACCGACGAGATCCCGGCCGACCTGGTCGAGCTGGCCCGCGAGAAGCGCCAGGAGCTGATTGAGAAGCTGGCCGACGTCGACGACGAGATGGCCGAGCTGTTCCTCGAGGAGCAGGACCCGACGCCCGCGCAGATCAAGGCCGCCATCCGCCGCGCCACCGTCGGCCTCAAGTTCACGCCCGTCCTGATGGGCACGGCGCTCGGCGACAAGGCCGTCCAGCCCATGCTGGACGCGGTGTGCGACTTCTTGCCCAACCCGGGCGAGGTGCAGAACCTGGCGCTGGACCGCGCGCAAAACGAGAAGCCCGTGTCGCTCATCCCGTACAACTCGCTGCCGTTTGTGGGCCTGGCGTTCAAGCTCGAGGAGAACCCCTACGGCCAGCTGACGTACATCCGCGTGTACCAGGGCTCGCTCAAGAAGGGCGCGCACCTCTTCAACTCGCGCTCCGGCAAGAAGGTGCGCATCCCGCGCATCGTGCGCATGCACTCCAACGAGATGGAGGACGTGACCGAGGTCGGCGCCGGCGAGATCTGCGCCGTGTTCGGCGTCGAGTGCGCGTCCGGCGACACCTTTACGGACGGCCAGATGCCCTACACCATGACGTCCATGTTCGTGCCGGACGCCGTCATGTCGCTGTCCATCCAGCCCAAGCGCTCGAGCGACGCCGACGCCTTCTCCAAGGCCATGAACCGCTTCCAGCGCGAGGACCCGACGTTCCGCCTGCACGTCGACGACGAGTCGGAGCAGACCATCATCTCGGGCATGGGCGAGCTGCACCTCGAAATCTACGTCGAGCGCCTGCGCCGCGAGTACCGCGTCGACTGCGAGGTCGGCCAGCCGCGCGTCGCCTACCGCGAGACCGTGTCGCGCAAGGCCGAGTTCGACTACCTCTTCAAGCGCCAGTCGGGCGGCCCCGGCGACTATGCGCGCGTCGTCGGCTGGATCGAGCCCAACGAGGCGGACGCCGAGGCCAACTACTTTGAGCAGCGCGTCGCCGGCGGCACGATCCCCGACAAGTTCCTGTCGGCCTGCGCCAAGGGCTTCGACATTGCTTGCCAGCGCGGGCCCCAGGTCGGCCACAAGGTCATCGGCACGTCCATGATCATTGTCGACGGCGCCACGCACGTCACCGACTCGTCCGACCACGCCTTCAGCCTGGCCGCCCAGTTTGCCTTCCGCTCCGCCTTCAAGGACGCCGGCGGCCAGGTCCTCGAGCCGCTGATGCGCACGACCATCACCGCGCCCAGCGAGTTCCAGGGCAACATCCTGATGCTGATCAACAAGCGCGGCACCGTCGTCGACACGGAGATTGGCCCCGACGACTTCACGCTGCTGGCCGACTGCTCGCTCAACGCCATGTTTGGCTTCAGCACCGACCTTCGCGCCGCCACGCAGGGCAAGGGCGAGTTCTCCATGGAGTTCTCGCACTACGCGCCTGCGCCGCCCCACATGCAGTACGTACCTTCTTTTTTCGCTGTCCGCACCTTCCATTTCGTTGCTCTGTGATGACCCCCATGCTAATCCCCGCTTTAGGAAGGAACTTATCGCCAAGCACCTCAAGGAGCTTGAAGAGAAGCGGAAACACTAGACTTTGTAGAACGATTTTTATGCCCATGTATATACTTTATATCTCCTCTTTTTATCATAGAAAAAGCATTTGTTTACCGTGGCATTCCGGGACGCTTCCATAATCTGGTCGATGTATCGTTGCTCTTGGTTTTTGTTGTCTGTGTCGCGACTGCCAATTTAAACATCACGAACAGAAGAGGAAGCTACGAGACCAGGCGACCGTGCAAGAACGACCGTGCTACAACAGATGCAAAACCCGCATGTGAGGCAGGAGCGCCTCAGCAGCTGGCTTGGGTCACGTGTGACGTTTGATGCGATATAGAATCATCAGCCAGCGCCATGGGACAGGTCCTTGCAAAGATACATCATGAGAGCAAGCTGCTGCACAACACAGCATAGACAGAAACATAGTTACGGCGATTCAGATAGCAAAAGAAACAAACTGGTAGTCATAACATTACAAAAGATAATCCTTGATACAGTAGAAAAAGTACATGAGACCTGGATCCAAATCGCTCTAATCCAAGGGAAGACAACGAACACAATACACACACTAAACAAGATACACAAAATAGCTGTTCTGTTGGGTTTCCCTCCGCTCAACCATTTCCTTTCCATTCCTGTTCATCCTGTCCATACTGTTGTGCGTTCCCACGTCCGCTCAATCCGATTATTGAGGGTATGTCTGGTAATATTGCTGCGAAGACGAGGACGACGAGATCATTTCGGTCGAGATGCGGCTGATGGCATCAAAGTGGATCTGCGCGGCCTGCAGCTGCGCCAACATCTCCGGGTCGTCCGGCTCCGAGAACTTCATGACGACATTGGAGAGCATGTCCTTGTGGTGGTGCCACTCGGCTTTGCTCTTGTCGACGGCCAGCTTGTGCGCGGCCTCCATGGCGGCGAGCTCCTGCATGTGGCGGCGGCTCTCCGCATCTCTGTGGTGGCTGCTGCTGCTGCTGCTGCTGCCGCTGCCGCTGCTGCCGCCCGACTTGGAAGAGGACGACGAACCCTTGCGTGAGGATGCCGATGTGCTGGTGGCGGCCGTGTCCTTCTTGCGCTTGCGGCCCTTGCTGACGGCCTGGCTGCTGCTGACAGCCATGGGCGCGGCATCGACAGCGGTGCCCGCGGCCGCGGCCATGTGCTCCAGCTGCGAGCCGTCGTCGTGATGCACGCGGCGCATGTGGTCCTTGAGGTTCCACTGGCGCGGGAAGCCAAACCCTGGCTGCGCGCGGTCGCACTCGGGGTGTGGGCAAAGGTAGGGCTTGTCGCCGTGGCCGTGCATGGCGTGGGCCTCGCGCTCGTGGCGCAGGAGGCAGGCCGTGGACGAGAAGCGCGCGTTCTCGCAGGCTGTGTTCTTGCAGCGGTACGGTTTCAAGTGTGAGTCGACAAATTTGCTGTTTGCGAGGGAAGGGAAAGGAGGCGTATTAGTCTCTGGCGGGTGTGGAACGAATAAAAAAAAAAAGGATGGGTGGACATACTCATAGTTGCACTTGAGCTTCTCGGGCTTGTGGTTGCAGCTCTCCTCGCCTTCCCATGGGCAGTGGTACAGACCATCTGGATGGCAAGCTGCCGTCTTGTACAGAGGGTGATCCCGAGCGGACTCGCCCTCGCTCTGGCGGCGGCTGCTGCTGCTTGTGCTGGCGTCGTCGCCATTGTTGCTCTGGTCCATGTTGTTGCCGCCGCCGCTGCTGCTGCTGCTGATGCGGCCTAGACCGCTGGTTGTGCGCTTGCGGCCGGCGGCCGCCTCCACCTGAGCTACATACGACAGTGAAGTGGCCGAGTCATGGCTGTCGGCGGGGAAGGGGCCATGGGCAGCGACCAAATGTCCTCACCCCGGTCGGGGGAGGAACGGCGAGAGCTCGAAGAGGCCCATGTCTGTGGAGAGATGGGCGTGTGGCTGGGATCAAAGACCATGTTGTCCAGGCCGTTCAGGCTCTCCAGGTCAAAGCCGTCCATGTTCATCTGTGTGCACGTAGGGTCGACGTGCTGCTGCTGCTGCTGGTTATGAAGGTTGCTGCCGAGGCTGGCAGCCAGATCCGTGTTGTAGGTGGGCATGGCACCTTCCGCTGTGCCGTATGTTGCGGATCCAAGGCCTTGGCTATACAGAGCAAGGTACTGGTCGGGGCTCATGCCGCCGCCAGCCGCCGCTGCGGTGCTGCTGTTGTAGTACGCCTGAATGTTATAGACCGATGGAGCAGACGGTGTAGCACCGTAGAGCGGCGCGGACAGGCTAGCCTGGACCCGTGGCCGGCTCTTGTGCGACGACGCGCGGATGGTGCGCGACTTGAAGCTGCTGGCCGAGCTCTTGGACACCGTCCGGTGCATGGGAACGGAGGTAGCGCCGGCGGTGGCTGCGGCAGCGCCAGCAGGGCCCAGCGCAGCCCACTTAGTCTCTGGCCGCGGTGTCCGGCTCTGCTGCATCTGCTGTTGCTGCAAGCGGTACTCATCCAGGCGCTGGTATGCGTACTCGTCCGAATCCTGTGCAAGGTCTCCCTGATCAGAGAAGTCGGCGAAGTTCTGTGTTCCTTCGACGGCGCCGTCCCATTGGCCGCCGCTCATGCTCGCCGTTGTGCCCGGCTGGGCTCCTAGGTAGAGCATCCCGGAAGAAGAGAAATGGCTGCAGTCGCTTTGAAATGAAAAGCATAAAAGTCAGTGTGCTGTTGAACCACTTTTGTCGTCCGGTCATTTTGTGTGTTTTTTGTTTGACTTGTCACTTGTGTTTGTCCAAAGAGAGAGGGGAAAGGTACTCTCGTGGGTCCTTGGGTGTCTCGCACACTTTGTGGAGAATGACAAGCGTCAAGATGACAGAGAAACAAAAGAAACGGAGGGAGAACAAAAGAGGGTGGAAAAGACAAAGTATTAACAAGAAAGGAAAGCAAACAGAACAGAGAAAACAGAGACGCATAACACGGGGAGAGGGAAACGCAGGAACCATCTTGACTGTACAACTTTGTTTCTACCAAGGCTCAAGTTAGTCATTGCATTGAACGGCACGAGATTATGCGTTTGCAGCCAGGAGTGGGCCGGAGGGGGGGAAAGGATGAAAACCAACCAGTCTTTGTGAGATACGGGAGCAGACGCTAGCCAGAGGGCGTGTCCTGCCATCGACAGGGCCCTTGGCCGTGCGTCTGCATCATGTAATCCATTTCCTAGTCCAAAGGTCCAAAGTCGTTTGTGGTGTATTTCGTGTCGAGGATCGTTGCCAATGTTTGAGGATTGAGGTCGATGTCGATGTCTATGCTGGGATGCGGAGTACGCACATCGTCCGTTGTGCTAGTGGCATCAAAGAAGAACCGGCACCAGGCTTCTCGCCATCAGCAAGTCCTGTATCGAGGTGTCAAGAAGCATGCATGGTTTGTTGTTGAGAAATGTCCAAGGGAAGAGCGGCCAGAGCAGTAGAAACATCAAAGGCGAAGACCCCTATCCCAAGTAAACACCATGTGACATGTCACGTGATGTTTTTGTTCGCACCATAGCGATGCTACTGCACATTCATCGTCACCACAGAATCCTTCGTAACGAAGGAGCATCTGTAGAGCGGCGTGAAACAGAGTCATCGTGTGAAGCGATCCATCAGACGAACAGCCAAGTGAACCAGAGAGCAAGCCGTGCAGGTCCAAGATCCAAAAGCGAAGCAAATCCATGATACTAGAGCCTTGAAATTGTTTTGGTTTTGCTTTTCAAAGGGTTTTCTGAGAGAAGACAGAAAACAGAAAACAAGTCGATTATCCAGTGTGCATGTCGTCCTGTACAAAAAAGCAAGAGCCACAGCCAAATGACCGGATCATCTTGTGTCCTGTGTTTCCAAAGAATGATTGGTGGTCTCCAAAAGCTGTTTCGAAGGGCTCAAAAGAGAGAAAAAGACTCCTTGTGTCCAGTCCGTTGGTCCAAAGTCCAGTGTAATTTGTGGCGAATCCAAATCATATTCATTGTTGCAGGTCCAGCAGAGAAGGAAAGGCAAAAAAGCAAAAATGTTGGGCCAAAATAAAATCCAGGTTGGTCGTTGAAACACATCCAGGCCAGAGAGTCACGTAGTTTTCGTCCTCGAGTGGACGTCATTTAGCGAGCATTGGGGGAACTTAACCTGCAGTGACAGAACGAGTATGAAAACAACGTTCGTAAATTTCAGTTTGTGCAGCCTGCGTCACCGGTCCTCTGGGTTCAGCGAGACAATACACAGGCTGGTGCCCCTGTCAAAAAGCACCAGCCCAAGTCCATTTGGTCCATTGGCTTTGCGGTTGCGAAAACAAGTAAAGGTTCCAGGGTCCGCGAGTCCGTGTCGACAAGAGTTCAAAATTGTCGAGAAAGCACAAGAGAACTGCAGCGTGAAAGTATGTTCGAAACGAACAGGTATGACAAAAAAATCAATGCAGACACGGGACTTGAAAATCAAGTCACGCAAAGAAAGACAAAGAGCAAAAAAATCAAAACGGCCTCCCAAAACAATAAAAGAAAAACTGTAATACCTAGTAGGGGTGGGAATGTCGTTCGCATCGACAGAGGTGAATCCAGACATGGTGTCTTTTTGTGATTGTTTTCAAGAAAGCTCCTAGGGGGGAAAACAAGTGTTGAAGGTGTTTCTCTTTGCAAACAGGCTATCTGGTTAGACACCCGAGATTCAAGCAGAAACGAGTCCGTTCAATGGATCCTGGGAAAATCAAAAAATCTGGGCTGGGACCTGATCTGTTGGTTTGTTCCTGTTTTCTCCCTTTTGTTCTGTGCAATCTAACACACGAAGAGTCAAAAGACGTCTTGCAAATTTGTGTTTTGGATAGAAAGCAACAGCTGGAAAGAGAGAAAAAAGAGGAAAGCAAGAAGAAAATCCTGGAAAGTGAAAACGGCTGTTTTGGTGGCGGCGTTTTATGCTGTGTTGCGAGAAGACAGAGTGAGCTGACTAGGAATCCTTTCGCGTTATATGGTAAAGAGACAAGGTGAAGGTCCTCGGTATGGGAGAAGAAATGTGATGAGGAAGAAATGGATAGGAAGCTGTGGATACTTTTAGGCACGAAGGAAAGGAGTTGGGCAGGAAAGAAAGAAAGAAGGAGGACAAACAGAAGAAGAGGGATGCAACTGGGCTTTTAAGTTGTTCAGCAAACAGGCGCTAGACCAGCCAGGTTGGTCAGTGTCTTGACAGGGGGTGGGAGAGTCGGGCGTGTCTGCACGGATGAAAAAGGGGTGGGGGAGGTTGAGAATAGCAAGGGAAAGGATAAAATAAAACCACACAAGAGAAAAAGACCATCGTCCAGAAAAATGATACAAGTACCCTCTCATCCGTCCTACCAGCCTCGCTTTTTTCCTCCTTTCGTTTCTTCGACCGACGCCCTCATCCAATCGATTTGCAATCACAGTGCCACACTGGCCGTGGCCACATCACCAGTTGGCCTTGCCCTCCTGCGGCCTTTGAGTGATCGCTGGCCAACCAGTCACACAAGCTGAACACAGCAGCCGACAAATCGTGTGGTGGTTGATACACTTGTTGTGTACGGAGTGAAATCGATTGCTAACGGTGCGGGTACAGGTACAAGACGATGACCGTGCAACGCCTGTCATGAGCGTCTTGGTCAATGCTGGAATGTGCTTTTCTCAAGTACACATTGACTACCACGAAACTTGTCTTCTTTTCTTGCTTTATTTTTTGTTCGCTGCACCTCCCAGGTCGTTTTGTTGTCATCCGAAGCATGGCCATCACACCGGCCGCATGTGTGATATGTCGGGCAACGTCGAGAGTGTGCGTTTCGTATGCATGTGTTGGCACAAAACCATGAAATCAGAGACGAGGAAAGGGAGACGAGAACACACACCAGAAAAAGGCGATGGCAAAAATAAACATTGCCTTCGACGTACAGAAAGCAAAAGAAAGCAAAAAGGGAAGTGACGACCTGCAGGCATGTTTCTGCCACAGGGAAAGTGCAATCCACAAAGAAGGGAAGAGCTGAGTCCCCGCCCGGCTTGCAGCGTTGGCGCCCAATATTGATGGCTCCTGCCGTCCCATAGGCTGGCCAGCCCAAAACAACCCCATCATGACCTGACTCCAATTCTGCTCTTTCCGTCTCCTTCAGCTCCCCTTACGGCTAGTAGGCTTTTGATTCGCACTTGCCAAAGCCTATCAACGGGCCGCCACGGGTGCTAAGTCGTAGCTTTGATTTATTTCTCCTATTTCTCCCTTCTTTTGTTCCATTTTTCACATCGTCGTGGCCTTGCTGAGGCCATGTGGGGCATGCGTGCGTTGGCATTGCAGGAAGGACCCACCTGCATCCTTCTCACAAGACGAGGAAAGAGCTGTTGCCATCCACTCATTCTCGTTTCTCTTTTGAGGGGACAAACGAGAAAAAAAACATGAAGAATGAAATAGAAAAGAAAAAAAGGGATGGATTTTCAGCGCTTCCTGTGACAAAAGCTGTCGCAATATTTGGCCACAGTCGGCGTGTCGTCTTTCCTGAGACGATGTCCGGGTCGCCTGGCAGGCCCGGGCCGACTCCCAGGCTCTCTTCGGCCCCAGTAAAGTTGCGTCCTTTCTTCTTCTTTTTCTTCGCTTTTGTCCGTGCACTTTCTGTTTTGTTGTCTCGTATGGTGCGATTTCCCACTTGCGCTTACGTCATACCGTTCGACAAAATGACGAGCAGGGACAAAGGCGAGGAAATTCAAGAATTTCTTGCTCGCAAGCGCGAGCATAGGCCACCAGCAATTTCGGGGCTCTCTTTCTCATGCCATTAACATCTGAGGTCTCTCGTTTTCTTCCATGCCCTGTCCCTGCCAATAATACGGGAAGCTCACGGCCATCGTATGGTGCCTACAAACATAATCTTATGAAATGCAGCCAAGAAGACGATGGAAACAAGGCGAATAATAGAGGACATAAAAGATAAAAAAGATAAAAAGATAAAAGGGATGAAACGATAAAAAAAGAAAGAAAACGGTTCGTTGGCATTGCATCTTACCCTCTTTTTCTGCACTTCTCGTCACACTTCCGAGAACATTAGCACACAGTGGCGGTGAAGCCAAATATCCGTTGACGAGAGCATGTTGTGGTTGGTGGCATGCTGCTGGCTGAATCTGTCGCCTTTCTCGCCTGCATTTTCTTTTCTTGGCATTATGTCTTTGTCCTTGCCATCTCGCCCGTGCTCCCACTTTCATACTTCTCTCCAGGGAGCACAATCTGTCATTGCCAGAGGCCGTGGTCGTTGCCCTTTTGACTTGAACATTGTCTCGTCAATGGCGACCCAGGATGTGAGGCAGGTGGAATTGTGCTGTGGCACACAAGCAGAAAGGAGTGAGCAGACTGTCCGAAATTCATCTTCCCATGCTCTCTCGGTCGCTTCTTCCTGTGCTATGTAGGAAGGTTGTGATATGTGGCATACTCCCCATTCGTGAGACCATGCGAGATGCAAAGCCACACACTTCTGCTGGCCTGTGCAAGAAATACACCCTGCTCTATTTTGTATTCCGCCCGTACGACTTCGTACTCAGAAGGACGTCAGGACATGGCCTCGTGGGCAAAACGGGAGCTCTCTTTGGTCAATTGGAGCCTCCATCGTGCGCTTGGATGGAAGCGTTGTCGCGTGCTTTTTGTTGAGTCTGTTGCGGCTCATACGGGGCTGGCAAAGTGGGACACAGGCGTCGCGGGTAGCAGCACTCTTCCTCTGTCCTTCCATTTCTTCTTTCAGAAAAAGAAAGCGCCGTAGTCACGGGGAACCTAGAACACGGACAGCGATGTAGCTCTCAGTTCAATTCCTTCTCCAACATGAAGTGCATCTTGGGCGATTGTACAACGACGAATGCCTAGATGATACATGTATGCGGGACGGTAGACAAGATGAGATGATGATTCGTCAAAGGGCATGAGAAAGTAGATATCTCTGGCCAAGGACTGTCCTTTAACGGCTCGTGAATACCCTTCTGGGCGTGGGGAAGATGTGAAATGGCTCCTTCTTAAGTCGATGATCAACAAGAGGCACGGCTTTTCAAGTACGGAGAAAACAACATGTCCTGCATTTTTGTCATCTTGATAACTGATAAGCCTTCCATTATACATACTCTGATATGGCGTACATCCCACGAGGTCCACTCGTGATGTGCCGTATTCCACGTCGCCGTAGCCTTCACGATTTCTATTTGGTCGTGAAGCATAAGCCATGTGCGTGATCAGTCAAGACATGGCACTCAAAGTTGAGGCATTTCATGCCGGCTTGTGTTGAACTCTTTTGCACGGGGCCGAAATGTTGTCTTCTTCGTGTGTGGCCAAAGTTCAGGTTCGGATGTTTGGCTACAGAGGTATTTTCGAAGACGTTTGTGTCTGCTCCTAAGAGAAGTAGTGGGTGGTGGGGGGAGTTAAACAAAACGGGTATGACTTTCCCACGAGGTTTCGGATGGTGCGTGTAAGATATAACCTGAAGGAGCCCCCAGTGCTAAATCGACTCTCCGGCCCAGACTATACTCGTGTCTGGACATGGCAATGTGAATCTTTGTCTGTCCCGACTGTGCGCTGCGAGAGTAAAGGATGGCTTCTGATCCTCCGTAATCACATCTGCCATCCTCATCCACTTGTGGACCAAAAGGATGAGGCGACGATGGTTTGACACGGCAGCAACATTAACGACGAACTGCAACATATGCCGGAAGACAAATAGCGACTACAGACTCTTCCAAATTCACATCACTATCTTGGCGGACAGCGGCGGTGTACGACTTTCGATCTTCCTTTTTTCTGACAGGGTTTTTGAAGATAGTCACTGACATTAGGCAACCAAGAGATGCTCTGCTTGCATATATCGTGCATCGACCCTTTCTCGCCTCAGCTTCGAGACCATTCGCTCGTCGAGTTGCAGCTCGTCTTCTCCGATTCGGGTTTTCGGTCGATGGGAACAATAAACCCTTCAATAGGTCGCCATCGGCAGTACGATTAACGCTGCCTCTCTCGACATATAAACAGTTGGTGTATGAGGCTTGCGACGAGACGAGCCATAGAGAGCAATAACCTGCAAAGACGGTGCAAGTATGGCCTGCCTTGAACAGCGGAATGGGTATCGGAGGCGAGGCGGACGTGCCCGGTAGCAAATTCTGTTTTCCCAGTCTGTGCCTTGCTGGCTGGTTTGTTATTCGCCCACTCATGACTCAGACTTGCCATCGCCCATTCTTTTCTTTTTCATATTTTCTTTCTTTGCGATCTTGTCCTCACTTACCAGTTGCAAATGGGTTTGCGGCTCGAACAGGAAGGTGCTCGAGTTCACTCGGAACCGGCTGAGCAAGACGCAGGTTTGCGGTGTCAAGATCTCGAAACGGTCGCCTACCACGAGGCGACTATGAGTCTCGATTCATGACTCGATCCAGCTTGTCGGGGCGCGGACGAGAATCAAAATTTCCACTCGCGAGGCGGGTGGCATATTCGGAATCCAGAGAAAACACACAAAGCAGCCGGCGTGTTGGGCAGCAATGCCGCTATGCATGCTGGACCAGTCCTGGCTTTGCATTTACCCCATCTGATGCCATCCCTAGACCGTATGGTACTATGCGTGGTATGTTCGATGTGGTTCAAAAAGAGCGAGGAGCATATCCGATGCCCAACGCTCTCGCTGCACGATATCCTGTTCGTCGAGTCCAGTCTAATCTGGTGAATGTCTTTTCGGGGCTGTCGCCACGTCGAGGCTATCGATTTGACGTCGAGGACCCGGCTTGTTCTGGCTCGATCCGTGGATACGTCAGTTGAGCGTGTGTCTCTTTCATGGAGTGAGGATACTTTTCCGTGTTTGATGAACGTTGAGTGCGTTCTGATGCACCTACTATGGTAATGCTGTATTGCTGCCCGACGAGTGCCATGCAGGGAAAAGCCGTCTCCATTTTCGCTCAACGGCACATGCCCTGCTCGTCTTCCGGGAGATTTCAGAGAATTGACACAATGAAATGAATGCCACATGGTCGCTGAAAGAGCAAAGGAGGAGGAGAAGCTCCAAAAAGCGGCAGAAGGCAGTGTTAGGGAGATGTAGCGAAGAAGCCATCGGAAAGAGACAAGTGGGAACGGGGCGAAGACCAGCGAGACACCAGGTCCACAGGTGTCTTCCGGCATGCTTTTGCAAGTAATATCGTGCACTCGCTCGCGTGAGTCTCGGAACGCTTAGGAATGTTCTTGTCATCAAGCGCCCGTCGCATGAACGCTTTCTGGCGCAGGTTGATTCGTTGAGCGTCCAACCTCCCTCGTTTGACAGTGCAATTCGTACGGTGTTTCTCGCGCCTGGTGCATTATCGTTCAAGAACCTGGAGTCTCTCCATGTCTTGCCACATGACATTGTAATTTGAGAAGCACATTGAGTCCTCCCAAGATGGCGGACGGGAAACGCGACGCCAGAGTCGAGCCCAGGCGCGGCCATTGCCGTGAGCGTTGCCGCTCCGCCGTGGCTCCAACGCGCGAGCATGGGTCCAAGTGTCGGTGCGTCTTCTTAGCTTTCCCGATCTCCTCCACCGTTATTTTGTCACTCGTTTATCGTGTCTCCATCTCTCCTCTCTCGTCACGTACCTGTGCCTTTTCTCACTGGCCTAGCTGGACGCAGTGCTGAGGTGTTCGCTTCTGTTTGGTGAATGCGCTGGAATCCTTGACAGCCAACGGAGAAATTAAGACACGACATAAGAGAAAGGGTCTGGATGAGAACAAGAGACGCATAAGTGGTGACATATGGAGACGACAGAACAGCAAGACAATAAAACAGCATAGCGTGTCAAATCCACAGATGAAGGTACTATGTTGGGCTGGGTTGCTGCTGCTTAAAGAGGGCATGTTTTCCCCTTTGTCTCTTTCCTGTCACTTTGTCCTCTCCCCCTCGATCCCCTCCTTCCCTCCTTTCCTGGTCCATGTCCTTAAACGGACGTATTGACACGGATTAGCCCAAAAGAGAAGGCACGACCTAACTTCTTGCCTCGCCTCACTGCAACTTGTCTCGGTTTGACCTTCCCTTTCCTGTCCTTTTTGCCTTCTTTGCCTGATCGGTCCTGCCTCTTTCCACTATTCCAACCCATTGCGTGTGCTCCTTCCTGCCATAGTGTCTATCGCCCCTTTTTGCATATCCTTTTTTGATACCGTCTTCCTTTGCCTTGTTTGTCCCTTTAGAAACCCGTTTTATTGCATCTTGTTTACATTTTCTACCTACACCCATATTCCTTCATCTTACAATCTTCAATGCAAACGAGAAGAGATTTTCGTTTACGGCCCATCTATCAACGTCTCTTCCCGCCATCAATTTTCTTTGGCACCGTGACTCATCGTCCCAAACGACACGTATCTCGACTGCTTGCTGGCATGCACGAACTACTCTATTGATGGTGAACGAGAGTCTTTTTTGCTGCTGTATTCCATTACGGAGCTGAAGACATTCGATGCTGCTCTGATATACACGACGTCTATGAATGACGCCATCAACTTCGCGGATCAAGTCGTACGGAGTTCGGCTTCACGATCTGGCAATTGTTTTTTTATACGCTTTTGCATAGCATTTTTATTTTGTTCCGCCGGTTTCAAACAGTTTGCATCTGGGACCCAATCAGTGACAGGACACTATATTTCTACTTCAGCCGAAGTTGAACGCACTCAAGACTTGTCTTTTTTTCCCTCCCTTTGGTCTTTCGGTCCGTCTTTTCAAAAATACACACATAGAGACTCACCGAAGAAGACAGGCAAAACAGAACAAAGGAACAGGAAACAGACCAGCCAGGAGACCACACATCGCCTGACACCTCGTCCTATGCGTTGTCCAAAGTATCACGCTGCAGATCTTGTTGCCGCACGACGCATCCGTTCTTCTCACCACGATGGAAGCCAGCAGCGGAAATGCAGTCTTCAGTAACGAGCCTGGGTACAGAATGAGGAGTCCGGTAGCCTATCCTGGACAATGGACTACGAGCAGAAGGTGCGAAACAAAACATGACTTCATGCAAGAGGAGTTGAGCAAAGCCAGCCAGCTTTGGGAACAATTGCATAAAAACCGAACAACGGAAACGCCAGATTTAGACAGAAACATGTCCAGGAAATTACATACAAAGACACAAGCTGATTTTCCATCGACGAGCAGTGGTTATCCAGACGGATATCAAAACAGCGGGTATGAGACTACCCGTGATGCTCCTTACCGGCCAGCCAGGTAAGATAGCCGTCGTTTTATTTTCTTTTCCCCTCGTTGTTTTATTGTATTTTTCCAAATTTGATCTTCAATAGCCACATGTTTCTATTGTTTCCATGTTTTTATTTCTGACCATGGCGAAAGTGTGACTTTTGGTCGTAATGCAACAGCTACGTCCCCTTTTCAAGCCCCGCCCCAAGCAAATGGCATTTCCACTGGCATCAACAACAACTTTAATCAGTACCCTCATTCTCCACCACCGAGCTACAGCTGGCAACAGTCTGCGTCGTCATTTGCCTCCCCTGCATATGGGGCCATTGGGACGACGTTGAACCTATACGGCAACGGTGACACGGGCCGCAATGGGGGGCACAGCTCCTTTGCTTCCAATGAGGATGCGAGTGCACGATATGGTGTCCACCAATCGCTAGCAAGCTCGAATGGGCCAACGAATTCAAGCACCGAGACTACAGCAGGCTCAATGCCGCGCCAGTCTAGCTTCTCACCAATCGACCAGACAGACGACTTCGACGATATTTCGCCGAGATTGTCTGACGTGTCCATTGACAGTAACCCCGACCAGCCAACGCCACCCTCGTCTCTATCGACATCGTCTGCGCAAGACAGAGGCTACTCCGGGTTTGAAAGCGGCGCGTTCCGGAATGGCAGCGTTGGATATAGCGGCCCTGGCAACGGCGGTGTCCCCATTGGGGCTGGTACCGCCGGCAGTATGCCGCCCGCTGGTCGGTCAGACGGCCGCACCAGGTCGTCAAGGCGGGGTGTCAACCGAGACGAGTTTGACGGACCACACCAGTTCCTTCCGCGTCCCACACCGCAGTACATTGCTATGCAGGAGCGAGAGCTTCCGCATCTTCCAACAAACTTGCTTGTGCAAGAGCAGGACAGCGTGCTCTCGCAGGTGAACGACCGGCTGTCGCAGTGCGCTTTTGACTTTGTGGCTCGGTACCAGTTCCCTGTGCCTCTGACGCAGGACATGCGGCCGGTGGCACGACCGCAGGATCGCGAGTGGACCGAGTGGGTGCAGCTGCTCAAGCGTCTGGCCACGAAGCGCCGCATCCCCGCACGTGTTCTTTACAACGGCCAGATCAAGCAGTTCGTGACGATTCTTGAGAACTCGCTTGAGATGCGCCATGCGGCACGCCACCAGTCGCGGCCGTTGAAAGACGACCGCAACATTTTGCAGCTCATCTCGGCCGGCATCCAAGTGGCCAAAATCCTCAAGGATGCGCCTGCGATGAGTTTCCTGGACCAGCTGTACATTGCTACCGACCAGCAAATCCAAGACCGCGGCGCGTCAGCCGCAACCCGATTCCGTGGCTGATAATTGGCATGTGCAATATTTTTGCTTCGTTTTTACTTTTTTGCGTCGTGCTTTGCTTTGGTTTACATTCTATCACGCCTCGTTTTCTTACGCTCGCCCCTGTTTGTTTTGAAATTACGTACGAATCTCACAACTGGTTCGATACAGTCGACAACCGCGCTCACTCAACCATACCCCATACTGCAACCGCAAACATATACAATGCTGTGCACAGGCAGACGATTTATGCAGTTCGAGCTCTCTATACCTTTGGCGGCATTTTGATTTTCATAGTTTTTTTTTTTTTTTTTTTTTTGGCTGTTAATTTCATCAACTACCTATTTCTTTAGTAAGCATCGGCTTCCTTTGGCATTTACGGTTTGCATTCATTTTTCTCCCAAGCTTTGCTATTTCTATTCCCATTTCCACTCTCAGTTATGATGGCATCCAGAGCGGCACTATCCAACACTTCACGGCATTGTCCCAATAGAGAACGCAGCCTTTTCAACAAGAGCAATTTGAAGATTGCATAGATATAGTTTTTGTATGACTCTCGTCGACACAACAAGCACCAATATACCTTACTTACAACTTATGAAGAAAAAAGTGTATTGCTCGTGCTCATCTAAATTGGATCATCTTACAGAGTGTACATTGCATCGATTCGTCCACACATAAAACCGCTGGAAGGCCAAAAAAGGGCAGAAAAAGGCAGAAGTCCGACTGATGAGGGTAACAACAAAACTAAATCGCTTTGAATCCATGAAAAGCAAAGTACAAGAAAAGTCACCGCACAAAAACGGAACACGTGTGCCGAGAAAACTAGGCCGGAGTGAAGATGTAGCTCTGGTTCTGGAAGGACAAGAGGAACTTGGAGCACAGGCGGCCAGTGTAGTTGATGGAAACATCGCGGGGCAGCGGGTACGCCTCCACGGTGTCGAGGAACATGTCAAAGGTCAAATAGTCCAGCTCAGACCACGACTCGCCCGTCAGCAAGGCACGCAGTTGCAGGACAAACTCTTTGGCATGCTTGTCGAGGTCGCCGGACAATAGGGGTGCGTCGTCCAGAAGAGGGTTGAACGCCGTCTTGATCGACGAAGCGGACGCGGGGGACGAGGAAGAGGATGCGCCCGATGCGGTGGGCGACGACGTTGACGACGACGACGCACTGGACGAGGCGTTGCTGTTGCTGTTGCTGCTAGAAGCAGTCGCCATCTGGTGGGTCTGGTAGATGTTGTGGAATTGGAACGCAAACTGGCGGAAAGGCAGGTTCTCGAGCGCGCGGCTGAGCTTGACGGCTTCGGATCTCGCGTACTCGGGTTTGGGCCGCTGGTGATTGTCGAGGCTGCTCTGGTTTTCGGTAATGACAAAGTGGTCAATGGCAAGACCGGTCGACTCCATAAACAGGCAGAAGACGAGGAAAGCAGCCAAGCACGTCGCCCAGGCCATGCGGTTCTTGGGCTTGAGCTCGCGCGCAAACAGGCGGAACAGCGCGTCGACCTCCTCCTGCATCAGCTCGTCGAGGATGGACTTGACCTGGCGGTTGAGCATGCGCGAAGTCTGGAAGGGCGAGCCCGTGAAGAGGTGGTTGGCGAGAGGCAGGTCCTGGAGAGATTGCTCGGTGAAGCCCAGATGATGCGCCATCATATACTGCATTGTGTAGATTTGGAGAGCCTGCTTCACAATTGGCGACTGCAGAGAGAGGAGTTAGTTGGGTGGGGGAACGGGTCCTATGGAGGGCAGCAGTAAGTAACAGGGAGGCTTACACTTGTCTTGAGGTAGAAATTCCGCGCAATTGTGAGAATCTTCTTGGGCAGCTCGCTGTGCTTAAAATTGCCCGTGAGTGTATCGATGTACGCATCCTCCTTAAGGATGGCGTCGACATACGAACGCAGGGTCTTCTTGATCTTCTCTTGCTGCAGCGAGGCACCAACGACAGAGTTGTCTGACAGGTCCAGGGCCACTGGCAGGGAGCTCTGGGCGTTGAGCTGGACGATGTTGTCGCCGATAGTGAGGTGTGCGTGCTTCAAGACAACTGCGGATTGGGTGGCCTCAAAGACGCGGACATTCTTGATTTCAAACGTGGACTTGAACATGCGACCGGCCGACAGATGGACGGTGTGCGGTGCGTCACCCTGGAAGGCAGCGATGTTTTCGGCGGTAAACGCAGCCATGACGTCCTTGCGGAAGTGGTCACGGATGAGGGACGGGAACAGGGGGCCGAGGAAGTCGTCGAAACGCCAGCAGATGGCCTGGGGCAAGTGGGTGGCCAGCTTTTTGCAGTTCTTGCAGGGAAGCTGGGCGTCGCACTTGACCTTGCGTGAATGGCAGCAGAAGCAAGCACCGGCACGGCGGACCTGCAGCGCGCTCTCCTTGACCTCTTCAGCGAGCGGGCCTTTGCGGCCCTTTTGGGTGGCGCTCATGGCCTCGAAGCACTCGAACGGGTTGAAGCGGCTGCCGCTGCCGGCGTGGGTGCTTATGGTTTTGGGGGTGAAAATCACAAACTTGTCGTCGCCGCTGCTGCTGTCCAGGCTGCTGCTGAGCTGCAGCTTATCCGACGCCGACGACGAGCCCGACGTCTTCTTTTTTGTCACTCTGGTACCGGATCCTCTCACTTTGTTGATTTTGCTAGGGGCCTGTTGCGCCCGGATTGGTTTCGAAGCCGCCGGGTTCACCGGTGAGAACATTGTCTCTACCGGGGCTGCTGGCGGCAGAGAGGTCTGGGTTGCTGAAAGAAGATCCGGCGACGAGATCAGAGGGAAGTCGGAGAGTTGCAGTTGCTGTAAGCTTTGTTGGGGTATGGCAACCGCAGCGTTTGCCTGTGGTAGATCGTGTGAGTGCTGGACCTGCTGCGTTTGTTGCGCCTGCTGCGCCTGCTGCGCCTGCTGGGCTTGCTGGGCTTGCTGAAGTTGCAGCATCTGCTGGAGTTGCTGGAGCTGGAACTGTTGCAGAGCCGCCGCCCATTGTGCTGCCTGAGCCTGTGTCTGAATCTGCGGCGGCTGCTCGCTCTCCATTTGCATGTTGGCTGGAGACCGCGGACTGGCCGACTGTGAGAGGCTGGCATGGGCGGAGAGAGACGCGCCGGTGCTCTCTGGCGACAGCGAGCCCAAGCCGGGGCCGTCCATGACAAAGATGTGGGATGGTTCCTGGGATTCGGGGATGGCGGTGGCATTCCACGGCGGAACGTCGGCCTCGGATTGATGTTGATTTGGAATATTGAAGAAGCTCTGCTGTTGCTGCTGCTGCTGTTGATGATGATGATGATGATGTCTCTGTTGTTGCTGTTGGCTACGCTGCTGCTGTTGCTGTTGCTGCTGCTGGAGCTGTTGCTGGATCACCGTGGACATAAATCCCGACTGGGGGCCTGGTGTGGTTGCCGGAATCGCATTCGAATAGAAGCCTGTCAGGTCTACAGCTTATGTTAGTCAACGCGATGGGGACAAGAGCAGCCGAAGCAAGATCCATAGTACATACCTTGAAGCTGCTGGTCGAACAGGATGGCATCCTGAAGCTGCAGAAACTCTGCGGCAGCGTTGTACTGATTCTCGGTATATGGCGCGTTGACGTTGACGCCCATGGAGGTTCCTGCGTGCATCGAGTCGGACACTTGGTTTGCGTACTGAAGAGGCAAAGTGCTCGGGAGTTGCGCAGGGCCCGAGTAGCTGGAGCGTGGCGGCTGCTGTCCTGGTGACAGCTGGGCCGGGGAGGAGGTTGGCGGCAGCTGCATGGCCAGCGGTTCGGGGCTGTGCTGGTGATGGCCCGGGCTGGAGGTGGAGCTGGGAACGCGGAAGCCCTGGCCCATGTGCGTGACGACACCATACGAGGCGAGACTCCCGCTTGCGGGGCTCGGCATGAACGCGACAGACGGCGAGTCGGACTGGGAGCCGCTGCCGGGGTGGTCCACAAAGTTCCAGGAGCCGTTGCCGTCTTCGGACGGAACGGCTTCGTGGCCCATCAGGGAGCCGGGCGAATCGTGGATCGACATGGCGTATTTTGTAGCTGGGAGAAGGTAGACGTATGATGCAAAGAATGGGTAGATGGTGAGGACAAGGGCTGCGTTCAAAGTGCAACAACCAACGTCGACCACAGAAAATCCCGAGCGACGGACCAGAGCGCAGCTATTTATTGCTGGAGCCCAACTGTGATACAAGCAACGCACTTGGTCTGTCGAGCAGGAGAGGAGGCAAGACAGAGAGAGCAGCACCAAGTTCGATGGACGATGGGTGACAGGCTGCAACAGTCGCAGACGCTCAGATCAAGTGCCGTGATTCGTTCGCCTTGTTTCGTTTGGCAGACGTGCGGCTCTGCACGGCCAGTCTGGAGAATTATGAAAACAGACAGGAGTGTCGTGTCCGGGGACGTTGTCGCTTTGCGCAACGTCGTGGACCAATGGACTAATCGTTTGTCACAGGCCAGAAAACGGTGTGTTGGTCAGGACGATGCTTGTGTTCGTCCTGTTGCAACGCTGACAAGGTGAAGGTTCGCGATCGTGCGCAATGGGAGGCGTGACAGGCGAGAAGACAAAGAATGGTAGAAAAGCACCAAGACGAGGCAAGACAGGCAAAGGAAATGTCAAGCAGAGGTCAAGAACGTTGAGGACTTCGAAAAAGGCCAAAACGTGTTGGGAGCACGATCCTAGGTGAAAGGCGCAGGTGTGATGCTAGTGCAGGCACAGAAACATGGTGGGTGATACACATGCGCAAGAACTGGTCGTTGGGCGCTATATGAAGGGGCGGATGACGGCGGAGACATACGAGGCAGCGAGGACGTTTGGGAGAGAGAGGCCACTCCGTACCAAGAAAAGGACGAAGGCAAAAAACATGCCAAAACACATCGCGAGATGACAAAATCGGCAGGAAACAGTGACCGAACAGCCCAGGGAAAGAAGGAGGGACTTGACCGACGACAAAGCCTCATTCGGTCGCCCAAAAGGGTAAGAGGGGTGGCCTTTGGTATTCTCCAGTGCAGAGGCGGGAAGGCGCAGGGGCGTGGGCGTAGAGAGACGGTAACGAATACGGACAGAGCCTATGAGCGACGAGGAAAGAGCAAACCGGAGCGCACGTGCTGGCCGCTGAACGCCAAACAGCGCTGTTACAGGTAAGTAGTGAGTACGAATTAGTGCGTAGTGAGGCATTGGATCTTACTGCAGCCCAACAGCGGAATTCTCGGCCGCCAAGGTCACTCTCTGCTGATGCGCATCAACAGACCGACACAACAGACAGGAACCGACGCCGACGGCGCGGTTGGCGCATTTGGCCTTCAATGTATATAATACGGGGCCTGTTCGCATCCATCAGAAAACGCCCAACGGACGACAGAGGCGCGCAAGGCCTCGTTAGTTGCACAACGTGAGTGGCAGTGAACGACCAAAAGTCGGGGTACAACGTGGAATGTGGACCGCGGAGGTCTGTTGGCGGTAGGAAACGATAATGGATCACTCGATAGGACACGGAAAAGAGGCTTGTGCCCATGCCTTCAGTTCACCAGCTCCCACGCCTACACCTCGATCGACAGTCAGCCTTGCATTACGCGCTGCCCTTGGCCGTTCCAGACGACAATAGAAACACAAATCCAGCACGTCGAATTCCGAGAAACGTGTTGTGGTTTTGACAGTGCAATGGCGGTCCATAAACAACCCATTGGCAGCTTTTCTTTCTCTGATGGTTGCTGGTCACGCCGCACACCATCGGGCGCATGGCATGTTCAGATGTTTGTCCGTAATAGTCCTGCTGGCGCACTGGATCTACGCCAGCAGGGTGGACGGGACGGGTTGTCTAGACCCTTTTGTTTTTCTTCCACACGAACGATAAAGAATAAGTTGACCTTCTTGCGCACCGAGCAGGCACAGAGGTAGGCAAATTTGTGGGTTCTACGAGACAGGCGAGACAAGAGACAAGGGAAAACAGGAGAAGATAACCACAATGCAGCTGCTGGTAGTGCAGCACATGTCCGTGTCGAGGGCGTCCGGTCGCTCGCATGGTCTAATGACCCGACGTTCGTGTCGACAAAATGTGATGCTGAATGTGCAACACGCCGCTCGTGCGGTGGCAATGGAGGCGTCCGAGTCGAAGCATTCAGATACCATTGATCGTATCAGTGGCGGTTGGACGTGACACTCGACACGGATCATGCATGCGGGCGTTGCAGCAGTTGATGTTGCGGTTGACTTTCCTGGGAGGAGAGGAAGAAATTTTCGTGCAGAATTGGTGATCACCGAGTTTTTATGGCGAAAATGGAAAGCGCAAGGAAGCCGGGCCGCTGGTTTATCCCGCAAGGGCGGTGAACGCTGCACGTGACAAGACTGTATGGAATCACGTGCATTTGTTTAGACTGGCCCGAAGCTTTAAAGCCGGCCGATTTTTTTTTACATCGCTGCTTTTCGTCTCTTCTTTTCTCTTTTTCTTCTCTACACTTAAAACTTCTGCACGATTAATCAACCGGTTTTGAATCGCCCACTCCCTATCGGTCATATTTGCGTGCTAGACGAACGGATGTTTAGTGGTTCCCGCCTGTTACTTTTTGGGCTTCTGTCCGAAACTGCTCTGCACGGCACCCACGGCCGACAGGGCGGACTGGGGACGCCTTCCGACATGACAATGCTGCTGCTTCGTCTCTTTTTGTGCTGTTGTTAATTTTGTGCCATATCATGGACGCGTGCCGACCAGTGGACAAGCAATGGGCGGCACTCGGCGGTCTTTGCGGCTGGCTTTCGGCGTGGATGGGTCGATGGACGACGTGATGGTGTGAGGCCGCGGAATGACGAGCACAAGCACGGCGATATCATGCGACTGGCAACTGCACAGTCCACACAATCCGCACAGTCAGCACACGCTTGCACGCTCGGCTGCCTGGTGCCATCGCACGACTGTGTTTCTGTGCATCAGCGTACATGTGCGCAAAGTTTTGGCTTTTGTACACCGAGTGGTCGGCATGGACAGTCTCTGTCGCCATCGTCTCCCCACTTCTCCGTTCCTCGTCTCTTTGGTCGGCTCTCTGTCCTTTCGTGTCTTTTTGTATGTGCTTCAACAGCGGTTTGTATGCCGTGTCAAGCGTCGGAGCACTTCACTCTCTTGTGTAACCGCGTCCTCAGTCCACACCCGCTTACCCTTTCCCTCTTGTCTGCGTCTGCCTTGCCGCTGTGCCCGGGATAGAGCCAATCACAGGAGCTCGACGGCATAACAAATCATGGCATGTGCCGGGCGAGAGGATGCGAAGAGGTGGACGGCCAGATATACACCCCATATAGCGCGCTACTGCCGGTTCGCCCCCGGCAGTGTGTCGTCTCTGCAATCAAAGGAAGCGGCGATGCGACAATGTGACAAATGCGGACAAACGATGACGCACCCTCCTCCGCCATTGTCTTGTCCCTCGCTTTGCATTTCAACAGTACCCTGCTTCTTGTACACCCACTCTCCGGCACATCGCTTCCGCCTTCCGTGGCAGGACAGAGGTCAGACGACATGCCCTATCAGGACAGACGTCCAGTCGGCACTCGCTCGGCAGGACTAGCCAGAAATGTCCGCCAGAGCAGACCGCCAAACCATCCTGCAGCAGAACGCATCACGACGACCTTGGCGTGTTTTCCGCGTGAGGTACATACCCTGGTCACGCGTCGGGGGCGGATGGCAGTGTTCGGCAGCTCTCGTCGAGCGACATCCTTTGCGTGGGGGTCCGTATTGAGATGTAGTCGTAGACGACGCCGAGATATGGCTGTCTGTAAGTAAGAGGTAACGAAACAATGGGGTACGGTAAAGGAAAGGAACGAAAAGAGGGAAAGACAAAAAGAACGGGAGAAGAAAGAAAGGCAAAAAGGGCCGTCTCCGGGAAAGCAGGACTTGTCGGCTCCCCGGGGAGTCCCATCCCAGAAGGACATGTCTTGGTCACACGCGTTTTTGCGGTCTGTCCCTGCGGTCTGTCCCATGTCTTGCCTTGTCCTTTTACCTGCTTTCTTTTCTCCTCTGCCTCTCATCCTTTGTATCCTTGTTAGCTTCTTATAATGCACCTCCTCCAACCCGGCTCCCCTTCCCTTGTTTTCAAATGTCTCGGCGAGAAAAGCCAACAGTCAGGCTGATTGTCGGTTTCCTGCTCGTCCGTCCATGGTTCCTTTGGGTTCCTCGTATTCGGACCACGCATAGTTCTTCTTGTATGCTAGAACAAGACGCCCTGTACAACACGCCCGTGTGATTCTGGTTCGCGGGAGACAATTGGCTGTTGTGTGAAAACAGAAGAAGAAAAATACGTCCCGTGATAGTCTTTTGTTTGTGTTTCCATTCGTTCCTTCGGCACCGATCACCAAAACACCAGAACCAAGGTGGCAGTAAAAACAAAGGCCACTCGACCCGACCCGGCCCGCGTCGAGTTGCTCGAGTTGCCGTTTGGTCTAATTGTATTAACGTGCCAGAATGTGCCATCTGTCGGGTGAATCACTCATCTCTCCTCTCTTCGGCGCTTCGGACTGTCCATCGTATCCGTATCGTATCAGTACCAGAAAACAAGATACACGGCAAGCAAATAACACCTCTATTCATACACCTTATCACACCCCTTCTCCCCCTCCCCCAACCACCCTATCCACTTCCCCAGTTCCCTCCACAATTGGCCGAGCGGCTGCCCGCATGAGTTTTCCCTTTCGGTCCTCTTCTACGTCACGTAAAACATATGTCGCAGGTACTCGTCCCCGACATCGAGTTTATGCTTCCTTTTGCCTGTCTCGTCTTGGTCTACTCATGAGGAGCATAGGCGTCATTCAGGAACTGCCCACTATTTGACCCTCCAGGTTTTGTCTCTGTCTGTATTACAGCAGACCGGGATCAGGCGGTCAGCATGGTTCTCGGGTAACAATTCCTTCCTCAAATGCGCCGATTGCCTCCTTTTATTTTGATTATATTGTACTTGCATGGTGCAAAAGGTATGTTACACGCTCGGGCCAATGCTTCGGACGTTTTGGAGGGACTCGGAGAATGGGTAAGGGACCATCCATCCATCAAAGGCGGGCAAGAGGTGAAAAATGCAGGGCGGCACAAACCTATGAACACCGTATCCGCCTTATACCTCCTCGTCGACAACTGCAGCTAAGCCAGAAAAAATGGACGAAAAAGTAAGGCGGTGGAAAAGGAGCCAATGCCGTGGGGGAGAGAGGGAGAGAGGCAAATGTGCACTCTCCCGTGAGCACAACAATACGTATCAATAATATCATGCTTTTTTATTTGGAAGCACTTTCTATTCGGTGGTGCCATCTGAATTTCAAATGATAACAAAACAAAATTGGCTTGACACGAAGATATAAAGACGCCTGTGTCCACCCTCATCTCCTCAGAGCTTCTCGAGTCGGTGAAGGCGAGAATCAACCTGCCCATCTGCTTGACATTTTGCATTATATATACAACACCTCACCAACAAACTCAACTATCGCCATTCTTCTCCTACCTCATTCACAGCCACACAACACCATGGCGACCGCAACGTCAAATCTTACATTTGTTTCCCATTCCAAGGCTGGAAACGATGGCTCAAAAGACAATAAGCCTGGCCCGGTTGACCCTCGTAAGTTTTTTTTTCTTTTTTTTTTCCCCTCTCCTTTCCTCTTGTCGTCTTCTTTATTTTATTTTTTCGGTTCCCTGTATCTCCATCACGTGACTTTACCGGGCTGCGTCGTTTATTAAGGAACCCGGACCCCTTGTGGAAGAACCAGACATGGAAGACAAAAAGAAGCATAAACGTCCCACGCCACAGCAAAACACACATCGCCGCCTTCTCAAAAGCTTGAGTGTTGTGACGGCTCTGTTCATCTCCTTCTCCTACCAGTACCCAACCTCGTCCTATATTGTTGTCCCAGTGTCGAGAATCTGACCATCATTGTGCTCTTTGTGTTTCTTTTCCCCTCGTCACTTTGCAATGGCCTCATTTTCTTTGTCTCGCGTCACCTGCTGTATTCTAAAGAGACGGTCAGCGTCGTTACAGATGCCCTTGCATCCCGCCGCAACCGCAGATACATTTCAAGTGCCTTCGACGCTCCTCTCTTGTTCCTATTACACCAAGTCGGGCCATCTCTCACCTCCTCTGATTCGTCGCTTCCTCTTATTTTGAATACAGAAAGATACTCATGTGGTCTGTTGCGTTCGTCCGTATGACCACTTGGAACGAGAAACGAGGACGTCACCGCTGCCACTTCTCATACCTTGGAGCTGCTTCTTGTTGATTTGACTCGTTGGCCACTCGTTGATTTGTTATTTCCTTTCATTTCCTTTCTTACAGTATTACGTCACCCAAGACACTACTGACCGCTATTCTGCATAGTCTACGGGAAATAGGATTTTTTTGTCTTCCCTTCCTTGCCCCAAGGAGGAGACATTTGATGAACGTCCACCATTCTCGAGGCATCTCTTTCCTTGCTTTCTTCCTCCATCGACCTCAACTACTATAGGATGAGCTTTTGCTCTGGTAGCAAATGTCTGGTTGGCCGTTTTCGGGTTTTTATTCAGCTGAACTATATGCGAGACTGGGTGGCCTTCAATAAGGCCGTCTTACATCTTGTTTCCCTTTCGTTTGCACTGACTTTATTTTGTGTTTTGTTCCTCAATTGGATGTGAGACTGTGGTGATGGATGGTGGTGGATGCGAATGATTGAAGCAGATTGATTCTTCTTCGTCACTCTCTATAGGGGTCGTCTTTTTATTCTGCTTTTTGGTATTATGATATAGCAAGCTTACGACAATTACACAATCGCGCCTCCCGGCAGCATTTACCCATTTTGAGCCCCATCATATTGAACGTCAAGCCTCATAATCAGAAATCATTATCGGTCCTCTGGCTAGTAGCCCAAGGCACTCTCTCTCCAGGATGGATGACTGTAGCACGCCTTCGGTGCACATGTCCAGGAGATTGTGCTTGCTACCACGTTGGAACAAAGCAACGTAGCAGTCGCCTTACCAACAGATACACAAGACCTCTTCTGGTTATGACCCAGCGGTCACGAGAATAGCGGCAAACAAAGTGACGTATGCCAAATCTGAGGACGGGCAATGTGCAGCTTTTTTCGCTCGGTGGGGGTCACCTTGTTTTCCGCATGTTTTCTGTATCTTTACTCCCGTTTACAACATTACAAAACAGGGTCAGCCTCAGAATAGTATAGAAGAAAGGACAGGGAATATGTCGTGCAGCGTCGAACAGAATGAATGACCAGTATTTCGCACCTTGAACCGCCGACTACATGTGCAGGGTCCTCGCTTGATGACCATTTGTGGATACACAACGTTCGCCGCCGACAGAGCGGCTTTTTACTTCTTTCGTCAGAAGCTACATAAATATCCAATCAAAATACGGGGAGCATACGTATGTATATCGATTTTGCGAAAATAGGAATGCATGATATCTGTGAAATTGTCCCGTCATTGGGTTTAAAAAAGAACAAAATAAGAACAAACAAAATTGTCGGGACATCGAAATAAAATATAAAAACGATTTGAATCAAACATTTTCAAGACGCTTCGATGACCAAGACTACCCTTCTTCTCGGAAGAGTATTAAGGAATTTATTGTGCACGTCTCAAGGCACAATTGCTATCAACAATGGGGCTCCACTTTCAGACACCAGAGCTTGGTCACAGAGCAAGCCTTACAAATGAAAGTGCAGATGAAGGCGTGGCACCTGCCAGGACCAACCAGACCCCTGCCGGCATACGGAGTTTTACATGGCCACGGCATGACTAGTAAGTAGCAGGAATGACGTATATTGTGGTCCAAGACCCTTTTTCTGTGTTCATCGTGTCTCATGTGTCTCCATCATCGTTGTGTCTTTCGTGTGTTTTGTGCCGGCTGTGGCATGACCGTGATCGTGCCTAGTTTCTTTGTCTGCCATCACGCGCCCCGTAGGACCAACTCTGCCATTTCTGCTGACATGTCCTTGGACACCGTGTTGTCCTGTTTCGCCTTTTGTCGTAATGTGTGCGCTGCCGGCGCATATGTTGTACGGTAGTCGGGAGTCCCAGGGCACGACCGTCAAGGCGCGACATTTCTAGGATATGCCCAAGTTCGGACCGGGCGACCTCTCGGGAAGCCGTCGGCTCGGCAGTGCTTTCGGGCTGCACTGGGTGGGAGGACAGGACTGACTGTCTGAGGAGCAGACGATGCTCGAAGTGAACTCGGACCCCGGTTGCTCTTTCCTCTTCGAGGCAAAATGCCAACTAGTCGTGTTCTTGTGTGCGGGAGCGAGGCTTTACCCGCAGCCAATAGGTGGAGACGCTAAACCTATTTTGAACCCCTCTCAAGCCATTTACAACTTGTCGTCCTCTTCGTCGGAATCGTCCGCGTCGGCAGTCACGAGGCGTTGTCATGATGCCGTAAACGCTACCACGTCGACAACTCGCCAGAGACTGCTGTCACCGCGCAGGGACCCAAGCTTACGACGTGTCTGAACTTGTCATAGCGGCTGTAGCTGCAACTTTGGTTCTCCGTCTCATGAAGCCCCCATTTTCCCCACCCGCGTTTCGGATGTCCGACAAGCTTTCTCGTTGACTTAAAAGACAGTCAGTCGATGTTGGAAGCCCCTTTCTTTTCCATACTGGTTCTTGGAAAGCCCCCCCGTCTTACCTACGTCTGCGTTTTGATCCGATTGATTTGCGGCTTGGCATAAAGATGCTTAGTTCCTACTCCCTGCTTTCTGGCACGCTCAGACTCGATATTCTTCGGCTCAGATTGCCTCAAGATGTGCCGCACAATACAGCGTGATCTTCGAACGCACTCTGTCCTATTCTCGTATCTTTTCTGTTGCCGAGCCTCTGGCCATGTCATTGACCCAATGTTTTCCGTCGTCGATTTTGAGCTGTTCTTTTCTTGTAATTTATCTTGTGACTCTTGTACTTTCCATCCCATCAACCTTACCCGCCCGCTCGTTTTCTACTACGATCTACGGTACCTCATCTATTTTTCTTGGTGTTTGGCTCAACTCCACTCCAATTAATTTGTAGCAAAGGTAAGGCAGCACACGGCGCTTTGCAGAAGACACGCGTTCGCTCGAAGTGGTGCCGGCTGCCCATGCGAGCCCGTAATCGCGTCTTTGATTTCAATAATTGGAGTATAGATGCAGCGTATGCCCCATCCACAACGACCCCCGCCCCGTCCTGATACTGGTACAAGCTGTTCGCTTGTGCTTTTCCTTTTTTTTTTTTTTTTTTTTTTTTTTTTTTTTTTTTTTGTTTTTGTTTGTTGTTGTTGTTGTTGTTGTTGTCATCGATCCTGTAGCAGCCATGGCACCGACACGGTCATCACGGCTCTGCCAGGCAGCTGTTGCGTTCCTGGCCTTGGCACGATTGGGGGTTGTTGCGCACGAGTCGATTTCCAACCAGGTCAGCCTAGGCATCTGTCGCAAAGCAACACCAGGACTGGAGTTTGCGGTGTGCGCGCAGAGCGGCGGGCGCATAGCGCCGATAACAAAAGAGGACAGCAGCAGCAGCGCCAGCAACGGCATTTGGTCACGGACGACGCCCTGCTATAAGAACAGCACCGACGGCACCGAGTACTGCGTCTATACGAGCGAGTCATTCGCCGAGGGCCACGGCATTACGGTCATGACGTCGCCCGCAAAAGCTGTGCACTTTGCACAGCTACCGGCCTTTGCCGACCCAGAGACCGTCCGCGGCATCAACCGCGACATTGTGTACGAGAGCGAGCACGGCCACCGCAGCGACCAGCCGCCACTGAGCTACCGCGTGGAGGCAATGCCGGGCAAGGGGTTCGGCGTGGTGGCGACCAAGTACCTGAGCCGGGGCGACCTGATTATGAGCACGACGGCGTCGGTGGTGATTGACTATGCCTTGTTTGAGTCGATCCCTGACGAAGATGTGGTGCGGATGCAGACGGTGGCCGTGGACAGTCTGCCGCCGCGGCACCACGCGCGGTTCATGAACCTGTCGACGCACGACGCGACCGAGGGCCACGAGCAGATTGTGAACAAGATCCTGGCCACAAACGCCTTTGACATTGAGACGGACGACGACGATGAGCGCGGCTACTTTGTCGTGTTCCCAGAGAGTACGTGGCCGGTGCAGAGAGGACTGACTGTTCAGACGACGTGTACCGAACGGCGCTGAGCACCTACTGACCTCGTCCCAGTCTCCCGCCTGAACCACGACTGCCGGCCCAACGCCGACTACCACTTTGACCACGACACGCTGACCCAGCACATCCACGCCGTGCGGCCCATTGCTGCGGGTGAAGAGATTACCGTGTCGTACATGGAGTACGTCGTTCCGTCGCCCGCGCTGTTTTGTGGGTCTGTGGATCTGTGCCGCCTCTCGCTAACCTCCCTCCCTCGCAGCCTGATCAAGCCGAGAAAGGCGCGCATGGACAAGCTCAAGCACACGTGGGGCTTCGCGTGCGGCTGCTCGCTGTGCACCCAGAACCGGCCGATGACCAGGGCCTCGGACGCCCGCATCGCGCAGATCCTCGACCTGCGCGACGAGTTCCGCGACTACACCGTCACGTCGCGCGCCACGCCGCAGATGGCCGAGCTGTTTATCAGTCTGTTTGAGCAGGAGCGCCTGGACGCGATGCTCTACGAGGCGTACTCGTACGCAGCCGTGGAGTACAACGGCGACGGCGAGCCGTGGCTGGCGACCAAGTACGCGCGCCTGGCGATCGAGGCCGGCCTGATGAGCGTCGGAACGCACGATGCGGACGTGGTCGAGATGCGGCAGCTGGCGGCGGACCCGTGGAAGCACTGGAGCTGGATGCTGCGCAAGAGCCGGCGGCTGCAATGGGGCCAGCAGGAGAAGGAGGCCAGGGAGAAGGACAAGCCCAAGACGGAGTAGGCTGGTCGAGATGCCAAGGGAAGTTGAGAGAGTTGGGAGAGCTTCGCGTCACAGGATAACGTACAAAGGCTGCATAGACTCGTTCGATGGTGACTGTGAAATGGTTTTTAATGGAAATATGGGCATCATTGTTCAAAGCATCCCCGATGGCTCCCTGTTGAAACACTGGTCGACGCACCAACACGCGTAAAGTGGCCCTGGTGTGGGTGACTGTTGGCGATGAGGCGCGCCTCGAAAAAGAAAAAAGGAAAAAAGAAAAAAAGAAAAAAGAAAAAAGAAAAAGAACGGCCCAGTTCAGGGCCCTGGCCCACAGGGACGAGTCCACTAATTACAGAGCGTGACACTGTGTCGCCCGGCGGGTTTGCGGGCGCTGGGCCAGTGCGGGGTCGATGAATCGCACCTGCCTGCACACCACTCATCGATGACGAAAAGGGAAGGGAAGCGCGGCCTGGTTGGTAGTTTCCGCGTTTGCACCAGGCCAGACCTAACGCTAATATTAGTACAAACAGTGCAGCTAGGCCTGCGTCTAAGACAGGGCGTGCCTTGGAAGTCGCCGCAGCAAGGAAGGTGCAACCTGTGCCAACGAAGTGGAATAATACGACGGGGAAGGTCCTGTTCTGCTGTGGCTCTTTCCCAACTTGCGACTCGCCATCATCTCTCGACAAGCTCTTCGCCGTTCCTCGCTGCGTTTCTCTTCTCCTTTTCAAGCATTCGGGCACACCGTCCACCGTACAAAACACCTACCACACCACCGTCTTCTGATCCCTCGTCCAGTCATGGCAGGCTCGACCGCAACAGCAGCACCGGCCCCGGCCACCGCACCGGCGCCTCCTGACGCGGCATCCGAATCAATCGAGGCCCTGATTGCGGCTCGGCCGCCAGCGACCGATCGCTTCACATACCTGACCCTGATCGAGGAGCATCTGTCGCCCGAGGTGCTGCCCACCCTGCATGCCGTCCTGCAGGACGCCTCGCTGACCCAGGAGCTCGGCTGGGACCTGGTCGACATGCTGGTGCCGCTGCTGCCCGCCTCCGAAGCGTGCCTCGACGACGTGGCCCGTCTCGGCAACCCCCGCGAGGTCATCCTCAAGGTGCTCGAGGTCCTGGAGCGACTGGCACCGAGCCGCAGCCGTGGCGGCAACGGTGCGGGCGACGTTGACGAGGACGACGACGTGGACCGCGAGCCGGCGGCGGGGGACGACGAGGAGGACAGCAAGGCGCCAAACGACACGGAGGCGACAACAGTGGCATTCGTCGCCCTGCTGGGCATGCTGGCCATCCTCCACCGCCGCCTCAAGACAAAGTACCCGTCGCGGTTCCTCGAGACGACGCTGCGCACCATTCTCGCCGCCTACCGGCCGACGAACGCGGCCATGACCACGGCCATCATGGGCTTGGTGCGGTCTCTGGCGACGCGCCGCCGGCCAGCGCCGCCCATGCGCCGGTCCGACTCCCAGCTGAGCGAGCTGGCCCTGGCCAAGTCCGCCTCGCCGTCGTCCGCTGCGACGGCCACGGCCGCGGCCATCACCGCTGCCGATGCCGCGAATGCCGCCAAGGCGGCTAGCAGGAGTGCCATTGGCAAAGTGGGTGCCGACTACGACCGCTCGGACGACGCCGCGGCCAGCGTGCCAGATCCCGAGGCCGAGGAGCAGGTGGCGCCGTCCGAGGGTGACCTCCAGCAGCGGCTGCTGCAGTCGTTTGTTACCTGCATCCTCGAAGCCTACGTCAACGCCAACGATGTGGCCTGGGCGCCGCGTCTGATTGAGTTTTACTATCCAAAGCGCGTCGTGCCGGGCCGGCCTACCGAGCTGAGCGATTTCCGGGAAGACCCCAGCAAGATTGCGCGGGATGCGTCCGTGAGCCAGCTAGTTGTATGTTCTGTCTTTCCTACGCTGGCTCTTAATTTTTTTTTTTTTTTTTTTTTTTTTTTTTTTACTCAAAATATCGCTAACAAAGCATAGGCCCTTGCCCTGGACCTAGGACTCAAGTACTCAGACGCACTGGTTGCGAGCGTCTCCAAGGGTCCTGAGCGGCGCAACCCATTTGCCGACCTGGACGTAGCGGAGGGTGGAGTAGACAGCATTTCGCTCTCCACGGGCGGTGTTATTTGCCTGCTGGCCTACTGGGTCTTTTCATCGGACGTGTTCAAGTCCGATGCCGCCGTCCCCAACCTGCGCGTCTTCCCCGATTACTACGCCATCCTCGAGACCTTTCTCGACGGCAACGCCGGCGCCCAGATTGCGCAGTGGCCGGGCACCGTCGAGGCCCTTGTGGCCATTGGCCTGTGGCTCGACCACCACAAGCTGTACAGCCGAAGCAACGACACCGTTGCCGCTGCCCGTGCCTCGTACGCGGCCGACGACTTTATGCCCTACCACCACCTGCTGACGCTCTGCTCCGTGTTCCACCCGTCGCTGGCCGTGCGCAATGCTGCCACGACACTCGCGGGTTCCGTGCTCCACACCAACCCGGACGCCGAGGACCGGCTCAAGATCCTGCAGGACCTGCTGGAGAACTGCATGTTTGCAAGTCTCAAGGCATGTGCCGTGACATGGCTGCGCGAGGAGATTGTGGCGGCCACGGCCGAGACGGCCGCGACGACCGAGACAGCCGACGACAAGA
The DNA here is from genome assembly GCF_000820605.1 of Sporothrix brasiliensis 5110. Lineage (NCBI taxonomy): Eukaryota > Fungi > Ascomycota > Sordariomycetes > Ophiostomatales > Ophiostomataceae > Sporothrix > Sporothrix brasiliensis. The sequence goes on along the minus strand of NW_024467137.1, from coordinate 3,282,061 downwards.
CAGCCGACGACAAGACTCTGTTTAGTGGGCCGGACGCCGTCGAGCAGCTGCAGTACGCCATCTTCCCGGACCTGCAGGCGCTGGCAGCGGCCGATGCCGACAAGGCGTCGTCGACACTGGTCGACTACTGGCTGCAGAACGCGCCGTTCCTGCTGCAGGCGGCCAACTTTGCCTATTTCCTGTTTTGCTCCGACAAGCTCAAGGCTACGGTCGTACCGCCGGGCATGGGCCCGGCCATTGAGCAGCGGTATGTGGAGCCGCTGCTGCAGGCGGCGACGCGCCTGCGTAGCCTTGTGGGCGGTGAAGCGGCGGCGGCGGCGGGCCGTGGTCAGGGCCGTGGTCTCGGCCATGGCCACAGCCATGATGACAAAGACGGAGACGGGCTGCAGCATGCCGTGATCGACCTCGACGTGTTGACCAGCCGTCTGAGCAGCATACGCTTTTCATGAGAGGCGGTGGCGACGCGACGATGACGGATGACGGACATGGACGTGTTTCCTTCGTCCCGTTTTTCTTTCTTTCGTCTTCTGTTTGATTTGTCGTGGGCTAAAGGAAACGAACACGAGACATTTACGTGATGCAAAATATACGAAACAGGCGATTTGGGACGGAGACTGTATGATTAGAATTTGGACGTCGTTTTCGCTTCGGGAGCTCATTTCTTTTGACCGTGAATCCTGACAATAGTTTTGCCGGCATAAGCCATTTCAACGCTGTCGGTCAATCTTCCCTAATTAGGAAAATGGTGTCAGAGCAGCAATGTGACGTCACGAGGGCTGATTCTATTTAGTGGAGGTTCTGTGGTAGCGGGTGCGTCCACTGCCGTAATCGACGCTGATTTGCAATCAATGTGTGTTGAGGAAAAACAAAAGTACGACAGCCATATCCCGCTTTCGGTATCTGACCAACGGCTCTCGGCCCTTTCACCAATTCGTGCACTTACAACCTAAGGCATTAAAAATCAGTTCAGGCGAAAACATTTTCACGTCAATCCACAGTTTGTCATTCACAATGTTATTAATTGTTTCTTTTCCCTTTTGAAAATAGAAGTTGTCGTATCAGGGGAGAAAGGGACATGTTGCCGCCTCTGAATAGCTTCGGCTTGACCTGGTTCTCCTTTACGTCGTATTTTGACCGATACGTCTAATCTGACACGTTGGCCACTGTATCTTGCCTTTTGCTCCGTAGTCCGTTGAAAGGCGTATCAATGAGACCACAGGGGTCGATGGAATTCGAGAAAAACAAACAAAACAAAAAAAATAAATAAAAAATAAAAAATAAAAAAAATAAAAAAATAAAATAAAAATAAAAAATAAATGCGGCACAAGTCGTGAATCGAAGTTCAGTCGTTCTTTCAAGTTTTGCGTAGGAAATGTCAAACTGCACCGAGTCTTCAGAAGCACTGTGACGCAGTGTTGATGAAGCGGTCGGGTAAGCACCAACCGCGAGCGAGTCCGATGGCAGGTTCCGCCCCACAACGGCAGCATCACCTCTGGACCCCGGACTTCGGCACGCAGCTATTCCCGTCCACAGTTCAGACTACCTCTTTTCTCACGTTTTTTGTACTAACGTGTGTGGTGATCCACCCCATTTTGTTGCTTTCGCTCCCGTTCTGCAGTGGCATTTCTAAGCCAAGGCCCACCTCCTCGCTTTTGGCTGTCACCCCACGACTCTCACTGCGGCGCTTTTTTATTTTTATTTTTTTATTTAGCTTCCTCTTTAGAATGAGTAATTAGCTCGCTCTTTTCGCGCTCTCTCTCGCTGTTGGAAAAGACTCTCCGTGAGGATATCGGCTGGCTCGTGTTTTGAGTCATGGTTTTGTCCCCTCGTACTTTTTTGATTATTCTCCTAAACTCCGCATCTTGCATTTGTCTTGCTGTCGTTTCAAAGCAGCAAACGATTCTGGCCGTTTCTCTGCCTCTGGCTGCTTGTATAAAGACCTCGCACATTGCCTTGTGTGCAAAGTCCATGCTGGTTGAAGCACCAAGCATCTTTCCAGATCTACACCGCTCTACCAAGTCGATTCACGCCTCGTCCATCGCGACACACCAGCAAGACAGCATCTGACCGTACCGAGGTCTCGACGATCGAGTTACCTTTCATGGACATGGATAGCAACGAAGACCCGATGGCTTCTTCAAGCTCCGACTCGGAAATAAAGGAGACACGGCAATGGAGCAGAGACGACCGCCACGAGATGGTCGACGAGGAAAAGGCAGACGACACAGCAGACGCGCCATCGTACGGTGACGAGGACAAACCACAAGAGCCGGCAGCCACACGGCCCGTGCAGGGAGCCTTGGCAGCAGCCGCTGCAAACGCGGGCGACGCCCCGCAAGCGGCACAGGTGGCTCCCATTCCCGATGGCGGTGTCCGCGCGTGGCTGCAGGTCCTCGGCTGCTGGGTCGTCATGGTCGAGACGTTTGGCATCGTGAACACGTTTGGCGTGTACGAGACGTTTTACCAGACGGACTTGCTGGTCGGCAAGAACGGCGGCTCGGCCACGGACATTGCATGGATCGGCTCGCTGCAGGTCGCTCTGCTGCTGATCGGCGGCGTCGTCGCGGGCCCGCTGTACGACGCCGGCTACTTCATCTACCTCATCGCAACCGGCCTGTTCCTGATCGTCTTTGGGCTGTTCATGACCTCGCTGTGCACCGCGTACTGGCAGATCATTCTGGCGCAGGGCCTGGTCGTCGGCCTGGGCATGGGCCTCACCTTTACGCCGGCCAACGCCATCCTGTCGCAGTACTTTCTCAAGAAGCGCGCGCTGGCCATTGGCATCAGCTCGTCCGGCAGCCCGCTCGCGGGCATCGTCTTCCCGATCCTGTTTTCGCGCGTGCAGCCGCAGCTGGGCCACGCCTGGGCCACGCGCATCATCGCCTTCATCCTGCTGGGCCTCGCCATCGTGCCCATTGTCTTTATGCGGCCCCGCATCGCCGCCAGCCACGGCCGCCGCGCCCTCATCGACACGTCCGCCTTCAAGGAGCTGCCGTTTATGGCCATGGTGATTGGCAACTGCCTGGTGTTCATGTGTGTCTTTGTGCCCTTCTTTTACATCCAGCTCTTTGGCGAGCGCCGCGGCATCTTCAACGAGTCGTTCAGCCCCTTTTACCTCGTCACCGTGCTCAATGTCGGCAGCGTCTTTGGCCGCATCCTGCCCAACGTCATCGCCCTGCGCTACGGCAGCCTCAACCTGATCCTGGTGTGCATGGTCGTCAGTGCCATCCTGCTGTTTGGGTGGATGGGCATCGTGGCCGTCTCGGCGGGCGCCTCGGCCGTCAACGGCGCCGGCAGCGCGCACCTGGCCGGCACGATTGTCTTTGCGATGCTGTACGGCCTCTTCTCGGGCGGCATCGTCAGTCTCATTGCGAGCGTCATCATCGGCTTGACCAAGGACATGAGCCGCCTCGGCACGCGCATGGGCATGAGCTTTTTCGCGACGGGCATTGCCTGCCTCATCGGCCCGCCCATTGCCGGCTCGATCCTGGGCGACGGCTTCTCCGACACCCAGTGGATGGGGATGGTTGGCTTTGCCGCCGCCGGCGTCACGCTCGGCACAGCCTTTTTCTTTGTCTCGCGCTACGGCGTGTGGCGCGAGGACAAGAGGGCTGTGGCATGACGGACGTGGCGAGCGACCAGTTCATCACCTGTCCAGAGTGATGCCCAGAGACGATGTTGTGGGAAAGTGAGCCGTGGGAGGGGGTCTTGTTATCTTGTAGAGAATCATTGTCGCAAGCGTGGGCGCACCTAATCTTTTCATTCTTTCAGTGTCTTTTTTCTTCTTCTTTTTTCCCCCCCTTTTTTCTCTCTTTTCCCCTGCATTTCCATCCCATCTTTGCATAGCGTTTGCGTATATGGAGTTGCATCGGCCTAGTCATATACCTCTTTAATCATGTCAGTAGAATAATAAATAGAGAATAATATCGATAGAACTTCACACTGCCCTCTTCGGATTAGGATGTGCAGACGTACATACCTCACAACCACGGTAACCACCGTACTTCGGCCGAAAAAAAAAAGGAAAATGTTTTCAAAGCGTCCCGTAATGGCTGACCATGCCGTGGCGCTCGTAGGAGACGGGACTAACAAGTACATCTGTCTTATGGTGGCATACCTTGAGAAGCACATTCTCACCTTGAGAGCTAAGCGACGATCTGGCCAAGGGGGAGCGAAGGAGTGTGGCTTGTGGCTAAGACAAATGTGAGATCTGCCCCTGGAGCTTGCAAACCAGGTCAAGCTGGTCTCATACGCATGGCTGGTAGGAGGTAGTCTCGTAGTGTGGCTTGCGAATGCCGACGACTATGCGTGATGTTACTTCTGCTGATTCTGGAGCTCTTGGCAGCCCACAGGCGTTTGTGTGTGGTCGCCTGGTTGGGTCGCACAGGACCTTGCGGGGCAGGAGCTAATTATTCGCCAGAGATGGCAGGTGCAGAGGGGCAATCGGCGCTTTGCTCACCATTTGTCAGGAACGACAAATGCGTTGAACGGACGCTGGTGGGGCCGCTGTTGCTAGGCAATTGGCCACTGAGCGCCAATCAGAGGTGGGTCTGGAACAGGACATCTTGGTGAGCACTTCTTCGCATCGGATTGCAAACACCCTTATGCGAGGTTCTGTCATCGCTGATTCATCTATTCATCAAGGCAAAGAGTCCCATTGCATGATTGTGACGACAAATGACGGCGTCGAAATGACAGCCGGGAGCGAGCTCCTTCTGTATTTCCATCTCTGTGCGAAGTCGGTACTTCCTTTGCTCCTTCCTGCGCTGAGCAGGAGGAGGTCAATGGGGCCTCACAAGAGGTGTCCAGTGTTTTGTGTGGAAAGAGCAGTTGGAAGCTAGTGGAGAAGCTCTTTCCCGTTGAGGGGCACAGTTTGGGTCCAAGCATTAAGATACATCGCGTGAGCTTTAGCACCTAAGAGGCAACATTGTCTTACAGAACGGCCAGGATCGCTCGTCTGCACGATATGCACGATGCGGCCGGACCACACAGTGACTCCGCAGGAAAACATGCATCGAATCGGCTGACAATTGGGCTTCTAAAGACGACAAATTCACAACTAAGAGATTGAAAACAACAAAAGCAACACCGTTCCTCCGTCCGGCGTCCGATGCCCACCGCGCTTGTAAGTAGGCCAGGCGGCCTTCTTGGCGAATAGGAAGAGGACAGCTTTGGCCGACAATAGCGCTCTCCGGAGGCGCGAGCTGCTGAATTGTCATCACGGCCGGCCATTTTGCAAATGTAGAGCGTTGGTGAGACGGGACATCGTGTCGTGGGGGCTTGGTTTGGCCAAGTACCTTTGCTCTTGATGTTGCAGGGCGAGGCAAGAGCAAGAACCCGTCATTGAGGACAAGCCTGAGCCATCCATGATTTCTGCTCGCCGCCTCTCACAAACACTCAATGAACTGACTGATGGGCTGCCTTAACCGCAAGACGAAAAACCTCAAGGCATTCCAGTGAACGTCTGGGAAAGGAGCAACCGGATATCGACCAAGAAGTGTACGTGTTGCTCGTCCCGAGAAACCGTGCTGGAGCTGTTTCTGTGTCTTGCGATTGAAGAATGCTAAGCTACCGTTGCGGGATGAGCTAAAGCAACTGTTGCAGGGGCAGCGATGCGGTTCCATGTGGAGAGATGCGCAAGTCATTCGCTAGAGAGGGGCTCTTACAAAGGCCAGATGGCGCCGTGCAGCTTTGATTTAGCATGCTTTGCAATTGATTACGGCATATCCCAGATGGCGTGCGCTATGCCCATGCGCTATGCGCCAAATCAGGAACCCGCAAAGTCGAGCCTCGCTCTTTCCCCTCCAAGGCCGGTCGCAGTTGCCCGCTCGACCAGCTGTTCTCAGAAATGCACGGTGGAATGGGCGGGAGCCGACCAAGGACAAAGCTCGCACGATAGCACAGGTCGCCCTGTGGCGTTCGGGGTATATAACGCGCCTTCCCGCTGCGTCCTTGGCCCGGCTGGCTCTTGCCTCTTCTTCTTTGTCTTCCAGAGCATCACCATCCGCTTTCCATCTCTTCAGTCAACAAAACCCACCCTTTTATATCAACACACATCGACACAATGGCCCCTAAGATCGCCATCGTCTTCGTGAGTAGCCCCTGCTCCCCACAGTGCACCCCAACGGCCTACGTGCATACGGCGGGAAGCTAACAGAGACGCTCGCCAGTACTCCCTCTACGGCCACATCCGCCAGCTGGCGGAGGCTGAGAAGGCCGGCATTGAGAAGGCCGGCGGCACTGCCGACCTGTACCAGGTTGAGGAGACGCTTTCCGAGGAGGTCCTGGCCAAGATGCACGCCCCGCCCAAGCCCACGGACATCCCTGTCCTGACCGACCCGGCCACCCTTCTCCAGTACGATGCCTTCCTCTTCGGCATCCCCACCCGTTACGGCAACTTCCCCGCCCAGTGGAAGGTACGTGAAGAATATGGTCACTGAGAGTTTCTTTTTTTTCTTTCTTTTTTTTTTTTTTTTTTTTTTTTTTTGGTAAAACTCTCTGACATCATAGACCTTCTGGGACAAGTCTGGTGGCATCTGGGCCAGCGGTGGCTACGCCGGCAAGTACGCCGGCTTGTTCGTCAGCAGTGCCGCCCACGGCGGTGGCCAGGAGTCCACGGCTCTGGCGTCCCTCAGCACGCTGGCGCACCACGGCATCATCTACGTGCCCCTGGGCTACTCCCACTCCTTCCCTCAGCTGGCCAACCTGGATGAGGTCCACGGCGGCTCCCCCTGGGGTGCCGGCACCTTCGCCGCCTCCGATGGCAGCCGCCAGCCCTCGGCTCTGGAGAAGGAGATTGCCACCATCCAGGGCGAGGCTTTCTACAAGATCGTCTCCAAGGTGGCATGACTGCATGGCAACGCCACAGACGGGCAGCAGGCAGTCCCTGCGGGACAGGCCAAGGCGGCTGCTGCACCCGCGGCACAGAACAGCGGCTCCGCCGCCACAGCCGCGGGCACCGGCGCGCCCAGCTCTTCCGCACCGGCTTCTGGCCCCCAGCAAGGGACTGGCTCCAAGGCCGGTCCTTGCGGACTCCCGGCAAAGTGTTCCATTCAATAAAACGTGAAAATACAAGACATAGTGCATTTAGGTAGTTGCATCGAAATTATACCACAGTACAATACAAATTTTAAGGTCAATCGAAGAAAATACTGAAATATTGAAATACTTTTGTGTCAAGTCGCCTTACGGAACGCGTGGTGATACCATGCCGTGTAAGCGTCGCCGTCAGCACTAACGTCTGTTGCGCTCCATTTTCCACGTCTTATAGCCGGATTCTATTGAACTTTTTTGCATTGCAATCAACATTACTTTCAGCCTTACAGCCTTCTGACGACGTCCTGGAATACTTCCTCGGTCTTGGCCGTGCCGCCCAGGTCGGGGCTGAGCAGCTTCCCCTCGGCCAGGTTGGCGTCGACGGCCGCGTAGATCTTGGCGGCGGCCGCCTCCTCGTTGAGAAACTCCAGCATCAGCGCCGTGCTGCGCAGCGTGGCGATGGGGTTGGCAATGCCCTGGCCCTGGATGTCGGGCGCACTGCCGTGGCAGGGCTCGCCAATGGCAAAGGTCTCGCCGACGTTGGCGCTGGGCACAAGCCCCAGCGAGCCGACGAGCGCCGCGGCGCCGTCGGACAGAATGTCGCCGTACAGGTTGGGCGCCACAATCACGTCGTAGTATTCGGGCTGGCGGAACAGCTTGTACACCATGGAGTCGACAATCTGCTCCTCCACGGTCACGCCGCTGCTGAAGCGCGGCGCCGCCAGCGCCGCGCGCGCCGTCGAGCGGAACAGGCCGTCGGTCTGCGACAGCACGTTGGACTTGTGCGTGATGGTGACCATGGGCCGCGCGTGGATGCTGGTCGTCCGCCCGCCGCTGGCGGCTTCCGCATCGCGGATCTTCTGACGGCGCAGCGCAATCTCGCCCGCCATCGTGGCAATGCGGTGCGACGCATGCTCGGAAATGCGCTTGATCGCCTCCGCCACCTTGCCGCCGCGCCCGCTGGCGTCGTCAAACGTGCGCTCCTCCTTCACGTACAGATCCTCCGTGTTCTCGCGCACAATGACCATGTCGACGGGCTTGACGCCCTTCTCGCCGGCCGCCGTCTTGACGGGCCGCACATTGGCGTACAGGTCGAGCTTCTTGCGCAGCGCCACAATGGGCGACGAGTAGCCCTTGACCGCGGTCGACGGCGAGGACACGGCGCCGAACAGGGCGCCGTCGCACTCCTTCTTGAGCGTCTCGACGGTGGCGTCGGGCAGCGCGGCGCCCGTCGTCTCAAACGTCTCGAAGCCGGCCTGCAGGTCGACAAACGAAAACTTGAGGCCCAGGCTGGCGGGCAGCGCCTCGAGGATGCGCCGGCCGGCCGGGATCACCTCTTTGCCGATGCCGTCACCGGGGATGAGGCCTATGAGCGGACACGGTTAGCAACGGGTGCTGCTACATTCGTCAGCAGCGGCACATGGACGCACCGATTCTCAGGGTTCTTCTGGCTGCCATGGCTGCGGTTCAATGGCTCAAAACAGGAACGTCAACGTCGTTCGTGGTGTTTTGGTCACGATTTCGATGGCGGCTGTTTTGGCACTCTCTGATGAATTTTTACAGCGTGCCGCCATCCGCTGTAAGTACATTCGAAAATGGTGCAATTGTTAGCAATGGCGGGGTACCGCCAGCTTGAGCGAACCGTTTTCGCCGCGACTATCGGAAGCACGCTAACTATCGCGCTGTTGCTGAAAGAGCGACAGGCGTGCCTCTGCCGCAAAGTGGGGCAAACCAATCGCGATTCTAGAAGGAGGAAAGTGCAGCAAGCGACTGGCAAGGTCCAAGCGGTTGCTCCCTTTGGTCAGGTACGAATTACGGTTTTCTTCTATTATTACCCCTATTTTTCATATTAAATACGGGGTATGGATTAGCGCACTTACCATTTCCTATCTAGCAGACACCCTCTACCGGAGTAAGTAGATAGTAAATATTTCGTACAACATTCAATATGCGGTGAGAGCTCAAGGAAGGTGTTTTGTGTCTGAATTTCCATCTCTTTCCTGGCCGAGTCTTCCTGCCGAGTCGCTCTTTCCAAATCTGACAAGAAACAATACGGCGTCCAGGGTACTGGGAACGGCCTGTCAGATCTCCGAAACGGTTGAAACGATTGGTTGGTAACACGCCTTGGAGGCTCCTTCCCATAAATCCCACAGAAAGGGGAAGGGAAAGGGGAAGGTTGCGTCAGGGGTTTAATGGGCAAGGGAAGTCACGTTCCTGGCGGCTCCGCCGCATAAACTGCCAACCGCCGCGTGGTACACCGCAGCATACGAAACGCCGTATGCATCAGTCGTCTGAGGCTTCCTCGAACGTGGCCGGCACGATGTATGAAGCTTCCATCTCGTTCGTTTCCTTCCTCTCCTTTGTAGCCGAGTGCCCCCGTAAACAAGCTCCTGGCCTCTCCTCTGACGTGCCGGAGTCGCCGCCTTTGCTCCTTCCGCTTCTCCGTTTGATCTTCCTGCCTGTTTTGCTTGCCGTTTTCCACGTTCGCGGTTGCCCTTTTACGTTTACATATAGCACCGTGCTTCGTACGCGATTACGGCGTGTCCTTTGCAAATACGGACATCCACCAAAAACGGTGCGCTGCATGCTCCCTGAAACAAGACGTTTCTAGCTTGGTCTGGCCCTCAGGGCCCAATAATTTAAAATCGGGTGCCACACAGCCATTGGCATGGCTCGCCTCGTTGGCCCGAGAAGTCCCACTCCAATGCCCTTTTGCTCTGGCATTCCTACACTCTGCTGCCTGTCAGACTACGAAATACATTCTCCAGCCACAAATGAAACCAGCCAAAATAAAACGGTGTGGCCAGGTTCGCGAGGAAAAGACAACCGTTGGTGCGAATTGAAAGCTGCCTCCTGTGGCCTCGTCTCGCAAACCCAGCATCGTGCCTTCCTGTACGAAGTACTGACCTCGACTCACGCTCTTGGATCCTTCCCTCTCAGTTTACACCCACTGCCTATTCCATAGCTCTCCTTTACATTAGCAGTCTATCCTCGCGCTCCCCCCTGACGCAGCAAGCCTCAGTATCCGTTCGACCAGGCGAGCTACTGCACTGCGTTCCGGTTTCTCCTTTTCTTCAATTCGACTCAACCTCCAAATCGACCGGTAGTCCGCTCACGACTACCTGTTTGCACATTGCCAATTCTCAGCTTTTTTACGTCTACCGTCGCGCCTTCCCTATCCGAACGACCTCGACCGTAGCGCCGACCAGCTCTTTCCTTCCCGAGCAACCTACTCGACTGCCTTGCGCCGAGGGCGCCTGCCGCCATAAATTAACCGTCTCGGGGCGTTCTTTCCCTCCCAGAAGTCACCTCGCCTCAATACCGGCATCATGAGTCAGGTTAAAAATCTTCGCGCCATGTTCGAGCAAAAGGGGGACTCGAGCCCCCCTGACCGCGGCCGGGAGGGTCTGCCTACTACGCGTACGACGTCCCTTTGCGCTACCCCCTACTTCCTTGTCGACTGCATGCTAACCTAGCCGTACATTAGCCACTGACTCCCCTCGGCCGCTCTCACGTGTGCGGACGAGCTTCGTCACGGTCGAAAAGGACGGCCGGGTCGGCCTCCAGCGCGATACGAGCAGCGACTCGGTTCCGACACTGTCGAGGACGCTCTCCGGTGGAACCGAATCCGACGTTGCCGTGCCGGGCGTGCCCCTTTCGCCGGCCCGAAGCAGGTCGCCCATCAAGTTGGAGGACTCCAAGCCGGCGCCCACGACACAGACACCTAAGCGGATGCCAGCGCCCATTCCGGAGGAGTCGACGCCAGTGACACCGACAAAGGCACCATTGCCTGTGTCTGTGGCAAAGCCGGTACGGGAAGCTACCCCAAAGCCCCAGCCACCGGCTAAGGCAAAGGTCTCAGCACCAACACCAGTGCAGACAAATAAAGACGAGACCATCAAGTCTCTGGATGCAAAGGCCGCTCCGAGAGACAAATCGCCAGCACCGACTCCCAGAAAGCTGTTTCCCAAGCCAGCCGACGGCGAGCCTGCATCGGGCACGCCCAAGAAAACACTGGATGCGCCCGCACCTGCGTCGAATGGCGTCAAGAAGGCTGCCAACGTGCCCAAGGGCGGTCTTTCGAGCCAAGCGGCGCCTCGGGCGGCGACCCGCACTAACGGTGCCGCCAACGGGGTGGCCAAGGATACACCTGTGACGGGCTCGTCGCGTTCGGCTGCCTCTACCTCCTCTCTCCCGCTGCATCCAAAGGTCACCAGCACAGGCCCCGGCGGCAAGGAGGCGCACAAGCCGATCGCTACAAGCGCTGGAAAGAGCGCCCCGAAGGCCATTGCGACGGTCAGGGATACTACGAAGCCCGCAGCGAAGTCGCCCGGTCTTGCTGTGAAGTCGCCCACGGTCAAGACGCCCAAGACACCTACCAGCCCAGCCAAGCCTACGACGGCCAAGACGACGGCGACGAAGGCGACGACGACAACGTCATCATCCAAACCTACGACGACGTCCAAGCTGCCCAGCAAGAAGCCAGCGTCCGCGACGACCACGGCAACGGCGCCTAAGCTGACGGCGGGCAGCAAATCCTCCTCGTCGGCGGCCGGGGCCAAAAAGCCCGCTGCGGTCCAGACGTTCCCACCCAACGGCATCGGTTTTGTGAAGCCCAAGGTCAAGTCGCCCACGCGGCCCGTGCAGCTACCGTCCAGCCTAACCACGCACACAGCGTCGTCGGCCACCAAGGCCGGCGTGCCGCGGCCGTCCCTGTCGCGGCAGTCTGGCAATTTCCTGACGCTGCACCAGCCGGCATCCTCCGCCTCGGCGGCGCGCTCGCCAAGCCGCACCAGCACGTCGTCTGCTGCTGCTGCTGCTGCTGCTGTTGGCCCAAGGACGCTTCGGCGGCAGAGCTCGACGGTCAGCCGGCCGCGGCCCAGCATCGGCCCGCCGCCCAAACAGACCGCCCGCGACCATCCGGTGACCCGAAAGGAGAAGGAGGTCGACGAGGGCTTTTTGGCGCGTATGATGCGGCCGACGCAGGCCTCGGCGCTCAAGACGGCCGACAAGGCGCAGCTGTCACCGCCACGGAAACAGCCGGTCGTGGCGCATGTGGCGGCGGTCCCCATCGCAACCAAGACGGCACGAAAGAGCTCGGCACCGCGGGAGAGCGTGGCTGCTACCGCCACGGGAAAGAAGGCCGTCCCGGAGCCACCATCGCTGGCCAACCGCCCGCCTGCGTGCATTACGCGCAACCCAGACTTCCCCCCGCCCACAAAGGTTGCCGAATCTGTGAAGGAGGAGGTGCCCAACTCTTATGCCGGTGCTGCAGCCAAGGAGACAGAGCCTGTCAAAGAGGGTCCCGAGGAGGAAGAAGAACTTGTCGAAGAGGATGTTGTCGAGGAAAAGCAAGCGGAGGAGGAAGCCGTCGAAGAAGAATCCATTGAGGAGGCAGCTGAAGAGGAGGACGCACCTGCCGTTGCTGAGGTGCCGGTTGAGGAGGATGGGGAGGCCGAGGACGAGAGCCACGTCGAGTCTGTGGAAGGGGCCGTCGTGGAAGAGGAAGCTACTGATGAGCCCGAGTCAGCACCTACCGATGAGGCTACTTCTGAAGTGGAGAAGGAGGAAGAAGAGGATGAGGACGGGGATGGGGAGGGGGAGGAGGAGGCAAAGGAGGCCGTCAAGGACAGCGACATGTCTGCCGTGGAGGCCAGTGTCGCCGAAAGCGTTATACCCGAGGCAAAGGCTGAGCACTGAGCACGAAGCCGAGCATCCCGACATCTATCCAGCACGTTGACTTTATTTACATGGCGCTATATATCTCTCCTGGGAATTTGACCCGTTGTTGAATACTATTTCCTGCATTTGCATTTGCATTTGCTTTTGCTTTTGCTTTTGACTCGCATGATATACCTCTTTTTTTACAGACATACGACATGCCAAAGCAGCAATCTACAACTCTTATAGTATGTATATACATCTTGTCCACTCGATATCAGACAGTGTTGCCAGGGTCCGGTGTGGGCGTGTGCGAAACCACCTTATGCACTCGAATGTAGCCGTCGGGGTCGGCCTGGAAGTCGTAGACGCTGTGGGAGAACCCCGGCCGCGCGGTTTTGAGCATTGTTTGCGCATCGTCGTCTTCTGGGCGTTTGAGTGTTGGCAGGGGTTTGTTGAGATCGAGCGGCGGTCGACTCGGCTTGGCGCTGCCGTTCTCACGAGCAATGAAGAGCATGGACCGCAGTGAGAAGAGAGAGCGGGTTCTGGAGGGCGCTGCTCCCGTCCGTTTTTCGGATCGACCGGGCCATGAATTTCGTTCTCTCGAAAGGCGAGACTGGGCCGCGGTGTAGCGGTCGGGAAGAAAACGGCAAAAGAACGGCTTCAGTGCCGGCAGCGAGGCCACGATCTGTGGAGTCAGCAGAGGGACACAGCAACTCATTCACAGTCAGACGGTCGGGGTCACGGACGAGAACGAACAATACCAATGTGGAGCTCGAGGGCGCTGGCCATCAACGCCGGTGCCGTGTTCCAAGTCAGGTCACCATCGGCGCTTGTCATGGATTTCCACGTAAATACAGTGCGAGCAGCCCCGGCGGCGACTACCAGGAGACCACCCACAAAGAGGCTGGTCACGATCGCCGGTGGCCGACAGAGACGAAGGCGTCTGCGCTTGGAGGGTGCCGGGCCCGTGATGACAACCCGCGTGCCGCGGATCAAAGGAGCAGACGACGCCGACGACGCGGGCAGCGACACTGCTGTTGTTTCTGATGAGGTGGACGATTCAGATTGGTTTCTGCTCCGACTATGGCCGCGCGTCCAGGGCATATCAGGCTGCTTGGCCGTGGGGGCACTCGCAGACGCGGATGCCGGTAGCGACACCGATACCGTTGCAGCGGTGGCCGTCGCGGTAGCCGTCGCGGTAGCCGTCGCCTTGGCTTTGTCGACAGCCGACCAATACTGGAAGGGAAACACGACCGCAATGATGAGGTCGGCCACCGTATTGATGATGCCTGCGGCCAGCAGATGGCTGGCCTGGTTGATGCAGTGGCGTGGGCCAGAGGAAGACAGGGACCAGTAGGCCGCGACGGGACGGCACTGAAAGACGTCGACGAGGAGAAAGACGACAATACTGGCCAGCACGACACCAGCAAGACACAAGGCCATGCGGCGGGCTGCGTGCTGGCCGCTGGCATGCGTGATGCGTATAAAGAGGGCCAGCATGGACAACTTGGTCAGGTTGGTCGCGCCGTCAAAGAGTACTTGCATCGCGAGGCTGGTGAAGAGTGAGCATACTGAAAAAAGAAGAAGGAGAAGAAGAAACTCACGTCAATTTCAGGCCCGGAACGATAGAACTCGGCATGAGGGCCCAAACGTGCTGACCCCATTGCAGCGTGAGTGCACCTGCAATACCGGCAGCAGAAAAGGCTACAGCAATCGTCTGGAGACGGTGTCAGTCAACGACCTGGCTCGAGATGAAGAGGAACAACAAAGTGGACTCACCAAGGAAAGGAGAATCAGCCCGTCGTCTGAGCCAAGTCCCCGGGTGATGCGGCACCGTGTGTAGATGCGGACACCAACGAGCAGTATTGTGACACCGATGAGGACGGACATGAGGATCATGATGGCCGGTCCGCGCGTGCCCGCGTCGGCTAAATGGAGCGACGGCCATGCCAGTCGCCGTGCAGGTGGACGTTCCATGGCAGCGGAGTTTGTGAAGAGGGAAAAGGATAGCAGGAGCGAGGACACTGGCGAACTAGGTCCTTGCTTTGTAGATGAGCAGACCAGAAGATCCGAACCAAGGATGGCGAGAAAGAGCAAGATATATACCACAAGATAATAATGCACAAGAGTCACGGCAAACTGCGGAGCGCCTCACGGACTGTAAGGGGGTAGACTTGCTTCGGGATGACAGAATGTCGGTTCGTTCGTATCACATCAGTCGTGATTTCGTTGTATTGAAGCATTTATTTATTTTACTTTTATTTTACTTGGAAGGCCTCCGTTTTCCTCATGCTTTATGATTTCCTGATGGGCATCGGATCGTCCTGCATGAACAGAGCCACTTCTGATGGCACGCCGTTTCTTTTTTTTTTTTTTTTTTTTTTTTTTTTTTTTTTGTCAAACCACGAGATACTAACAAATGGCAGGAGGATAATATCGATAAATTATGAAAGTAGTCCAAAAAGGGAAACAGAAAACGAAGTGGCAAACGTCTGCCTCAGCGCCACCATACTCACCAGTCTTGTTTTATTTTGTTTCGATGGTAGCCTCCGACGTTTTAAACAGAACATAGGGGGCATTTCTTGCTCTTCTGGGAGTTGTTGGTCCATCTTCAAACTCACCGTTGCATCATCGTTTTTGATATTCGAGATCTGACCACATGGATTGCCCGCTTGTTCCTTGGAGGACGCACTCGCTCGTTTATTTTTCCTGGTGTTCACACCGTGCATTTTACGGAGGGATGCGTATACCTTGTTACTTCTCCGGCAGCTAAGAGAGCCCAGTTCGATATGCCGAGTACGACTTACATCGTACACAGCCTCTTCGTGATGGACATGCATGGATTTCCGCGCTCGGGACTCTAACGCTCAGAGAAGATAATGATGCGATTGGTGCGGATCCGCGGCGATCCATGGCAAGGCTGAGAGACAGGGGCCCAGCGCCCATCTCCTGGTTGAGAGCACCTTCGTACAGGCAAAGAATCAGTGGTAAACGTTCTCAGTAGAATCAATGCAGCCGACATCCGCGCCTCGGAAAATTAACAACATAATTGTGCACGGCCGCTGAGGCCCGTGGGAGCCTCAAACAAGCAGGGTCCAGGCGACAGGAGTATTTCCAAACCATGTCTCACGGCACACCACCCGAGCCACCTTTCTCGGTGTGCACATAATTTTCACCACTGGTCCTGCCGTTTCAAAACGGCGTCGATCCGCCTTACAATGCTGCTTAAGCAGTGCCAATGCAGAAGGCAGATCGGCCACATATCGTTGTACAATGTTGTCACAAACTGGAGCTGCAGAGATAATGCTTGCTTTGTGTGATATCTGAGCTGCTGGTGGCTGCAACCTGTGTTCCTTTGGAGAAACACAGGCAGGATGCATTGGCCTGCAGTTGGTGAGGCAAACAGCGTTTCAGATTCCCAGCAAGCACAGATCCTACACATAAGCGGGGCATCAAATGCCACTTATCACAACTGATATGTGACTGGCACAAAAATATTCATGCTTTAATTCAATAGGCCAAGAAGGAGTGACAAGAGAGAAAAGAAGTCGGCATTTCTGACTGGCGTTGGTTCGGGGTCGGTTCGTGTAAGATACCAGCACCTGACTTATCACGTGCAAGATGACGCATTACGCCACGTGACATCGTCACTAGGGCATTTGCCAACGCCCACAATTCGGTACATGCATTTCTCGTTTTTAAAAAAGTGGGGCGAATTTTCTGTGCCCTCCCCTCCGTTCCACCTAAAAGTTTCTCGCCATCCATCTTCTCGTTCTGGCTTTCCGTCCTGCAACCCAAACATATTCCCACGCAATAATCCTCACCATTAGATTTTTCTGTTCTCTATTGGAAGACGGTCAATATGTCTAAGATCACCGTCGCCGGAGTGCGGTACGTTATGATGAACGACGAATAACGATGCTCTTGACGAGCGAAAAAAAGAAAAACGAAAAACGACAAAAAAAAAAGACAAATACTAACTTGTCCTCCAGTGCCAACGTCGCCGAGGTCCTCGAGTACTCGAACGAGACCAAGAAGCGCAACTTCCTCGAGACCGTCGAGCTCCAGATCGGCCTCAAGAACTATGATCCCCAGCGTGACAAGCGTTTCTCGGGCACCGTCCGCCTGCCGTCGGTCCCCCGCCCCAACATGGCCATCTGCATCCTGGGTGACCAGCACGACATTGACCGCGCCAAGCACGGCGGTGTCGACGCCATGTCGTCGGACGACCTGAAGAAGCTCAACAAGAACAAGAAGCTCGTCAAGAAGCTGGCCCGCAAGTACGACGCCTTCATCGCCTCCGAGACCCTGATCAAGACCATTCCCCGTATCCTGGGCCCTGGTCTGTCCAAGGCCGGCAAGTTCCCGACCCCCGTCTCGCACTCCGAGTCGCTGTCCGACAAGATCACCGACGTCAAGTCCACCATCAAGTTCCAGCTGAAGAAGGTGCTGTGCATGGGTGTCGCCGTCGGCAACGTCGGCATGGACCAGGAGCAGCTGGTGGCCAACATCATGCTGGCCATCAACTACCTAGTCTCCCTGCTCAAGAAGGGCTGGCAGAACGTCGGCAGCCTGACCATCAAGGCTTCCATGTCGCCGCCCCGCCGCGTCTACTAAGCGCATGTTTCGTACTGCATGCGGACGGTCGAAGTCATGTTCTTGAGAAGCCGTTTTGTGACAAGAAAAGACAAAACGGCAAATTCCTGTCTGTCTGCGTCCTTGACTGGGCCTGGACAAGGAGGAAGGGGCGAGTTCATAGTCTAGATAGTTCGCTACGAGACCTGCAATAAAAATTGCAAAAAAACAAAAGTTCCGCGATGCGACGTGATTCACTCCGCTCTACCATTATGGGCATATATGACAGAAGACACATTTGACGTCGTTTACCCTCGGGCGAGGCAACTGTAAAAGCAACAACTCTTTCATCTGATAAGATGTTTGCCAGCCATACTGTTTGATGCGTACGAGATAAAGCTTTCGACCGTCGTCGTCTGCTTTTGTTCTCGATGGACACCCTACGCGGCGCAAACGAACACTTACAAAACTACGGCGTACATACAGTACAAACACACATGCTCGAGATAATATGTCGAGACCGCCCCACAGCCATGAACCGAAGATGTCGTCCACGCCAACGTGTAAGGGAAAAGGCAATCACATTAGTTTAGGAGGCCGGGAACGGAGGAAAACCCATGGCGAAAAACGGATGCTTTTCAGAAAGAATAACCCTCAGCAAGCCACATTCGTGGAGCCGCCGATAAATGTAGTAAGGGTCTACGTCTTCACATGACGGTGTAGATTTCGTCCCTTGCTCGAGAAAAGAAAAAAGAAGAGGAAGCGAAGTCTCGAAAATGATTTGGCGGCTCGATATTTATGCGAGGAAAAATTCGGGGTGGGTCCTTCCTCTTTCTAGACTAGCGCCCTGTTTCCGCAAGTCAACGACGGAGCGATAAGAGGTCCCCGTCTTATCATCACGTGCATCCAAAGCCAGGCTGCACTTTCCCACAACGGCAGCAAAATCAACATACGAGGACGTTGTCAACAAACAGCAAACATTTCCAGCACCTTCAGGGACCAGAAATCACAGCACGGAAGAATGACATCCGAATCCATTGACGGGCTGCTGGCCCGGTACCTGGGCCTGCTCCACGAGTACACGGAGCTGCGCGGCCAGCTGTCCACCCACCAGGCCAGCATGTTTGGCAACTTGGCCCGCGCCAACTTTGCCGCCGAGCGCGGATTCCGCTACGGCCCAGACCACTTTGATGGGCGGATGCAAGCCCTTGTGCGGCTGAACATTGCGGAAGACAGCAAGGGCACCGAGCCAGCGGCCGCGTCGTTTGCAGTGGCGCGGCCCAGGAAGGGGGTCAAGGCCGACGTCACGGACGACAAGGAGAGCAAGGAAAGCCTTGACCTGGAGAGCGATGAGAAGAAGTATGAAGCAGAAGATGCAGACAACACGACGACAAGGCCAATGTCCAGGAAGAGCAACCAAACGAAGAAGCCTTCCGGCCCGCGAGACCCGCTGCAGTGGTTTGGCGTCTTGACGCCCATGGCCTTACGACAGGCCCAGCAGGAGGCCATTGAGGTCATTGACAATATCGTGCCACGGCTGGCGGCACTCAGTGCCGAAATGGCCGCTGTGGAGATCGAAGTGCGGCGAGCGCGCAAGAAGAGGGCGCGGGCGGTCGTCTCGCAGCAGAGGGATGACAAGAGCACCGAGACGGCGACGAAAACCGAGGCAACCGTTTCTGTTTGATCACATACGCATACTATGGAGTGCCTTTGAGCGAGATACAACACAACTGAAGCACTGGGCTCACGGCAATACGCCGCTTTTGCCTTTGCCTGCCCTATTTGAGCTGGCCAAACAGGTTGTTCAGCGACTCCGCCAGACTCGGGTGCGCCCACACAGCCTCCTCCAGATCCCACCAGCGCAGCCCGCCCATCATCGCCGTCTGCACCATCGCCATGACCTCGCCGCCCTCAATCCCCAAGCACGTGAAGCCCAGGATCTCGCCCGTCTCCACATTGACCGTCGCCTTCATCAGACCGCCCGTCTCGTCTGTCTCCAGAGCCCGCGCCACGTACGCCATGGGCATCGACACCGTCTTGACATGGCTGTAGTCGTTGCTGCTCAAGCTGGCAGCCGTCACATCACGCTCGTGGATGCCGACGTGGCCGAGCTGCGGGTCTGTGTACACCACGTACGGCACATAGTTGCGCGACTTGGACGAGGCCGTCGTGAGAAGGGGGTCCTTGTCGCCACGCCCGGGGATCTTGCTGGTGCGCGGTAGCAGGTTGGCTGTCAGGATGCGGTAGTCATCGTATGACATGTGCGTGAACGCCGGTCCGCCGTGCACGTCGCCCAGAGCGTAGATGCCGGATGCGGTGGTGGCCAGCTTGTCGTCGACCACAATGTGGCCCCGAGCGTTCGTCTTGACGCCGGCCACGTCGAGGCGAAGGTCCTCCGTGTTGGGCTTGCGCCCGGCTGCCAAGAGGATGTGGCTCACGCGGACATCCTTCTTGCTGACTTGCACGTGGTCCGGTCCGGCAACAGCAATCTCGGCGGCAATTGGGCGCTCGTCTTGGGTGTCCTCGCCACCCGAAGCGGCCACGGTGGTCACATCGGCCGACAGCAAGACCGTGATGCCCTCGTCCTGCAGAATCTTCGTCAATGCCTCGGCGACATCGCTGTCTTCGCGCGGCAGCACCTGCGGCCCATGCTGGACGACGGTGACCTCGGCACCGAGACGGCGGAAGAGCTGCGCAAACTCGATGCCAACATACCCGCCGCCCACGACGAGGAGGTGCGCCGGCACAGCGCCCAACTGCATGATGGACGTGGAGTCCAGCACACGCGCTGGCGGCACGGATTCGAGCCCCGGCAATCCCGGCCGAGCCGGACGCTCGCCCGTGTTGAGGAAAATGAGGTCGCCTTCAATCGTTTTACGAGGGCCGGCGGTCGTGGGCGTGATCTGCAGAGCCCTGGGCCCAGAAAAGGCCGCCGACCCGCGGTACACGTCCACGCCGGCACGCTCCAGCCGCCCCTCGCTGCCGCCGCGGAAGGAGGCCACAATGTCGCGCCCGCGCTGGCGCACTTTGACCATGTCGACGCTCAGTTCGGCGGGCGTCTTGTTTCTCGGTCCGACACCGTAGTCGGCAGCGCGGCCAGCGAGGTGCGCCACGCGGCCCGAGGCGACCAGCGTCTTGGTCGGCGTGCAGCCCACATTGACGCAGGTGCCGCCGATGGCGCTGCGCTCGACAATGGCCGTTTTGCGGCCGACAGCGGCAAAGGCAGAGGCCAGCGGCGTGCCCGACTGGCCCGAGCCGACGATGATGGCGTCGTAGTGGACGGCGGATGCCATGCTGTGGTGACTGCGGCGAGGATTGAGCAGCGTGGGGTACGAAATGTACGAGATGCGATACGCGATGCGATGCGAGATGCAGGATGTGTGCATCAATACAGTCGAAGCAGGTGACGGATGGGCCCAGTAGATGAATTATGATGAGTGTCAAGTCATGGTTGACGTGCAATTGATTTACAGTGTGTGTTGAACAAAGAGATATGCTGCCTTGAAAGCTTGTCTAGTATACGAGAGCTGCAGCAGACCCAACCAGTGATGTCCGGGTGCAAGCTGCTTCCCCTCACTTGGAAGCTGTGTGCGGCCGCGCCGTATGCTGGCTCACACATGAGTAATCAACCAACACCCAGTTCCTGGTGCTTGTAATTGCAGTTTGCGAATTTCCGTGCTAGTGGCTTGTTACATCTATTAAACGTTTATTGTATATTCTGTACGGAGTATATAGGATATATAGGATTAACGCGGTTTCGTTTCGTATGCCCATAGGAAGGGTTTGCTGACACCATCATCGACAGCATTAGAAGCCCGAGGGTTCAGGTTTCTCGGGGAACGCGGGCTTGCTCAGGTTGCTGCGGCACTCGTGTTTCCAATTCTTCGGCGTGTACTTGTCCACGATGGACTTGAAGGCCTCCTGCGTCAGTTGTTAGTATTTTGTGTCTTGTCTTCCTCTCTGTCGTTTCGTTTTCAATCGGTGTGACTTCACTAGGGGGCGACATACCAGCGTGCAAAACGACTCATCGCCGTCCAAGTGCTTGCCGGCCGGCTTGCAACCCGGGATCGGCACCACCTCGTCGTTGTAGCGGATGCGCACGTAGTAGCCGTCCATCTTGTGCTTGTCCACGTCGGTCAATGCTGACGTCGGCTTCCGGCCAATGTCCGCGGGGGCAGCAGCCTTCTTGGACGGCGACAGGAACGACGGCAAGTAGGCAGACCAGCCCGTGGCTACTGGTGCGGCTGGCGGGGCCGGCGGGAGCGTCGCGGTCGGCGAGGCATCGGATGCTGGTTTCTTGAACAGCTCCACGGCCAGGTGGCTCGTAAACGGCGGCCATGTGGGCATGGTGTGGCCCAGGCTGGTCAACACGGCCGCCAGCGTCGTGTCGTGGCAGCCGCTGAGGCCGAAGCGGAACAGGCCGTTCTGGCCGCTGGTGCCCGCGGACTTGGCCTGTGCCACCATGCGGTCCGTCAGGTCGCCCATGAGCCCGCCAATGCCGAGTGTGCGGTACTCGAGCGACTCGTGGTAGCCGGCAAACCACTCCTCGAGCGCCACCTTGTCAATGTTGCGCCGGACCTGCTCGTCGTAGAATTCCTTGGGCAGGCGCGTCTCGGGCCCGTGCGCCAGCGTCGCGTTGATGGTGTCCATGACGCCAGAGAGTCGTGGCCGTCCGTCCACGGCCACGCGCGGCGCGTCGGGGTCCATCCAGCGGCCAATCTTTTTGGTGACGTACGCCAGCTCGTCGGAGTCGTTCCACCGCTCGGCCGCGCGCTGCGCAAACGCCCGCGACAGGGCCGCAAAGCGCCGGCAGTTGCTGTCATTGGGGAACAGGGTCTCGTCGGCCGGGGCGCGCGAGACGATTGTGACGGGCGTCGTGCTGCGGTCGCGGTCGGGGTACAGGCCGGTAAACGCCTGCTGCATCGACTCGAGCGCGCGCGGAATGGGCGTAGCCCGCAAGTAGAACAGCCGGTCGGGGTCGTCGGGGCCCAGCTGCCGGGGCAAGTAGCCGAGACGCTCGACGTACAGCTGCCGCAGCCGCTGGCCCAGCCGCAGCGTCGTGGCACGGCCCGGGTCCGTCAGCATGCCCATGTCGCAGAGCGCGTCCAGCTCGCCCTTCTTGCCCGCGGCCAGGACGGCCGTGTCGTTGTCGCCAAACGTCTCGAGACGCCGCCTCCACGCGAGCGTCCCCAATGGCTTTGTGGCCGCGCCGCCGCCGCCCACGCCGACACCGGCGACGCCGGGGTCCTGGTCGTCCTCGAGGACGACGGCGCGGAACTGCTTGACGGCCGAGCAGTAGGGCCAGAAGGGGTGCAGGCCCGCATTCTGGAACCGCGGCGAGACAGGCGTGCGCTCGCCGTGGCGCATCAGGACTTGGACCAGCTGCAGCTCGAGGCCGGCCGGGTAGAGGCGGCGCAGCTCCTCGTCTGTGTACGGCGTGCGCGGTACGAGGGACGTCATGCTGGTGGTTGCGAGGGCGTGCGGCGAGGTCCAAGAAGCGAGAATGTCTGCAGGAGTGCGGCCTGGCCTTTGTCCAGGGGGCGTCAGGGGGGAAACAGGGAAACAGGACAATGGCAATTGGAATCGTGTTCAAGTGGAAAATGACTCGACCTTGGCTCGAGAGCACCTTCCTGTGCACGTCGTATCTGGCGGAGGGTCCTAAACAGGAAGGCGGGCTTGTTGGACACTGTTAGTCTACGCCTGCCATTGCTGGACAGCACTGCTCGTGGGCCTGTCACGACGCACTATTCGCTGTATTTCCGTGCCTCGCCGCCTGTCTTTGCCGGCTTTAGTGGGTAAACAGGCAGGAAAGCCGATAGCCGGACGGCCCCGTTTGGGCGTACTTGACGCCAGCCAAGCGCTGTAGCTCTGAATTTACAGGGGCCCTCGGGGACAATTTTGCCAGGCAATGGACAGCCCCACTTGTTTTTATTTTCCACCAAAAGCTTCATCTAGGCGAGACTCAAAGCAAAAAACAAAAGCCCAGCATCTGTCCTTGGACCACAACCGCATCGCCGCATCGACAATCCCCCCATTCTTTTGACCACGCACGGTCTGCCAGACGGAACCGATGAGGGAGTCGCGTGCCATCTGCATGCTCTGCCGAGCACGGCAGTCCGTCCAGGCGGCGGCACGTCAAGAAGCTCTCAGCAGCCAACCACGGCGACGATGGCACACGACAACAGCAACGGCGCACCCGAGGATCCCCCTGGTGGACGGAGTTATGGTCCATGACGGCTCGCGGACCGTGTACCGGAGGGCCGACATTTCTCGCAGGCCAGGAGGGTCCGCGGCGACAGCAGCTCGACTCACGTCTCGGTCACGAATTACAAAACGGCCGCCGGCCAACGATGCGGCACTGGCCGTCTTCCGGGACATTATCGAGAACCAGCAGGAGTCCGAGCACGAGCAGACAAGACGAGAACAGGAGGGACTTGCAGAGGCGGTGGCGGATGCAGTGCAGGACGGGGGCGACTTGGACAAACTGGCCCAGGAGCTCAGCAAGGCACATATCGACGAGTTTCAGGAGCAGCAGCAACAGCAACAGAAACAGCAACAGCAACAGCAGCATCAGGAGCAGCCGAGCGCAGGACGACCGGCAACGGCGAGCGTCGACCTGTACAAGCACCTGGTGAAGCTGACGCAGCTGCGGTCGCAGACAGACGCAACCACCGCCACGCTGTTCCACCACTTCGAGACAAACATGTATCCGCACATGACCGAATCGCCGCGCAGACTGCCTGCCATCTTCCGCTACACGGCCCACCAGCTCGTGCGTGAGGCTTCGACCGCCAAGATGGCCGACCCCTACGCCGAGAATCTCCCGAGCTTGGCCCGCATCACGCAGATCCGCCGGCAGCTCGACCTGCTCAACAAACCGGAGGCATGGGTGCCGCTTGTGCTGACGGCCGCGACGGAGATTGTTCATCCCGGCGGTGGCAGCAGCAGCAGCAGCAGCAGCAGCAGCAGCGGAAGCGAGGGTAGCAATGGCGTCGATAGCAGCAGCGGAAGCAACGTCGGCGACCCATCGTCGGCCGTCGAAAAGAGGACGGCCCTGCTGGCAGACCTCGTCGAGGCCTGGCGCATGTTCAACCTGCCAGATATTGTGGTCACGGACGAGGAGGCGCTCCAGAACATGCCAGTCACCGAGTTCCGCATGGCGTCGCCGGACCCGGCCCGCGCCGAAAAGTATGCCAGGCGGCGCAACATCCAACTGGGTCTGTCGCTGCTGTTCCCCCGCTACGCGCCGGAGCAACTGCGCGAGCTGGCACCAGCCGTGTTGGCCACGTATGCCATCCTCACCGACCCAGCCATCTGCACGCCCGAGATCAAGGACAGGGCGCACGAGTTTGTCGACGCAATCGAAAAGGTTGTGACGACGACAAACTTGAAGCGTCGCATCATCCCCGCCATGTACACGGAGCACCCGGCACTCGGCGCCTACGTCCTCTCGCGGCCAATCGTCGGCTCTCCCACCGTGACGAACAAGGCACATGCCCAGAATGCACTGCCGCGCGTCGCCACGAGCTCCAGGGACGCCCGGCGGGCCACGCTCGACAGCATCTACCAGCAGCTGGACCAGGCGCTGCGTGTGCGCAATACCGCGGCCTGCGAGGCCGCGTGGGACCGCTTTTGGTCGGCCGTGTCGGTTCCGGACGTCGAGGGCCCCGCGCGGCTGCGCGGCAGCAGCGACCTCCTCGACTACTTTATCATGGTGTTTACGACGCTGCGCATGTCGGACCGAGCCATTGCCGTTTGGAATCTGATGGCCATGGCCGGCATCAAGCCCACGCTGCGCACATGGACGTCCTTTATCGAGGGCTTCAAGCGGGCCAACAACCCAGCCGGTATCCACAACATCTGGGACCGCCTTGTGGCCTCGGGCATGCAAGTCGACACGGCCGTGTGGACGGCACGCATCTCCGGCTTGATCCAGTCGGGCGCCGCCGAGGCCGGCATGCAGGCGCTGGACGAGATGCAGCGCCTGTGGGAAGCGTCCCGGGAAGAGCACGTGCCTGGCAGTGGCGACAAGACGGACGGACGCCCACTCTCCAAGGCCGTCAAGCCGACCATCGAGCCGGTCAATGCCGCCATTGCCGGCATGCTGCGGCGCGGCGACCTGGCCGCCGCCAAGAAGGTCCTGGCCTGGGCAGGCCGCCACGGCATCGAGCCGGACGTCATCACCTTCAACACCATCCTGCGGCCGCTGGTGCGCGAAGGCGCGGCCGACGAGGTCGCCGGTCTGCTGGAGATGATGCGCCAGCGCGGCATCCGTCCCGACGAGGCCACCATTACGATCCTGCTCGACGACACCATTGGCGGCGGCGCCATGGCAGGCCGCAGTCCCCGCGAACGGGCCGAGCTGGTGAAGCAGGTGCTCGCCGACGTGGAGGCGGCCGGCCTCGACGCCAACCAGCAAAACTACGCCAAGATTATCTACCTGCTGCTGCAGGGCGGCGAGAAGGGCCGCCACAGCACGGGCGGCGACGCCATCAACGACCAGGCCGACGCGGCCGTGTCCGTCGTGTTCCAGCGCATGCGCCAGCGCGGGATCCCCATGTCGTCCCACATCTACACGATCCTGGCCGAGAACTACTTTATGCGCACTCCGCCCGACCTCGATGCCGTGCGGTACCTGGTCGAGCACGGCCAGCCCGGCGGCCCTGCCCGGTACGAGACGGGGCAGACCAGCCCGTCCGAGAGCCCGTCCGAGAGCACGCCCGATCCTCTTGACACGCCGCGACCGCCGCCCACGTTTGACCGCGTCTTCTGGGAGCGCATCGTGCGCGGCTTTTCGCAGGTCGGCGACACGGCCAGCGCGCTCAAGTACTTTGCGCACATTGCCGACTCGGTGTCCGTGACGTCGTCGACGCTCGAGGACCTGCTGCGCGCGCTGGTCCACAACAACGAGTGGGAGGCGGCGTCCCAGCTGGTGGCCAAGGTGCAGGCGCAAAAGATGGTGCGGGTGCAGAGCGGCATTGGAGGCGAGACGACGCGGCTGGTGGACGCGCGGCAGTTCCGGCACCGCTTCTGGCACCTGGCCGCCGAGCATGGTCTGTTGAAGGATTAGTGTCATGCCCGTCGTGTACACGACCATCGTAGAAGAGACACATTGAGCGCGTGTATAAAATAAAGACAGTTACGCCATCCATGACAACAAAAGCATTGTGTGTATACATTGTATCCAGCACATACAGAATAGACAGCTGGGACAATCAGCTGCCTGTACCATACTAAAGAGACAATGGAAGAAAATCGCAATCCGTTTTGCCAAAAATGGCCACCGCAACGCCAATCCCAAGTGCAGGCCAAAAATCCACGTGCCGTTCCCATACCCAGATCCAATTCATACAACGTTATCCAAACAAGCAAAGCAAACCGCTGTCGCCGTCGCATTCCTCATGACTCGTCCATTGTATCGTCTTCAGGCTGTGTCGTATCGCCGGTCGCAGCCTCTGCCTCTCTGCCGCCGTGGTTCTGCCGCAAAATGTTGAGGATGTTGGTGAGGGCCTCGGGCTCGACCGTCATGTTGTTTCCGCCATGTCCGCCGTCGTTGGCCTGGGACGAGCTGCCCTGCTCGCTGCGCATCTCGCCGTTGCGGCCGAGATTGAGGCCGCGTATCCGCTCGAGATGCTTGCGGGTGGACCCTTCAATGTACTCGAGCCGCTCGCGCCGCCAGGACTTGCTGTCGCCGGCTCGTCCACTACTACCACCACCACCACCACCACCACCACCAGCCTTCTCCTCTTCGTCGTCGAGCGCCACGGCTGCTGCGAGGCCTGGCGCCTTTTGCCGCAGCTCGCTCGACAGCTTGCGCAGGGCCGGCAGCTGCGACAGCGCAAAGGCCGTGGTGGTTGTGAGCGGTTGGGCGGCGTCGCTCTCGGTCAGCGGGCCGCGGTCGAGCAAGAACGCCAGCGACGCCCCAGACGATGCAGATGATGCAGACAAGGACGGGTCGGCCCCTTGCTCTTGGTCTGCTGCAGGTCCACGCCCCGTTCCCGCCAGCGTCCGCAGCCGCGCCAGCATCGTCTCGTTGCGCTGGGCTTCAACGTGCAGCAGGTGGCCCAGTTTGAGGGACGCCTGCAGCCGGCGGTGCAGGTGTGCAATGGACGCGTCGTCCGCGGCGCCGTCCCCGGCGCCGCCCTCGGCAGCAGTGGCAAAGTCCAGTCCCTCGTAGTGCGCCAGCCGCATCCAATCGCGGTCCTCGGGCTTCACGCACAAAATGTTGCGCATCGTGTACAGCTCAAACTTGTCAAAGTTGCGGTCGATGGAGGCGCACAGCAGCGTCTCGAGCTGGTGCGTGCCGTTCTCGACCTCGTGGCGGTGGGCGTCTTTGGCGGCGGCCTCGAGCGCGTCCGGCGACAGTTTCGCCTCGCCGCGTCCTCGCTGGAAGGCCGCCGGCTTGAAACCGAGGCTGGCGGGTGGTTGGCGGAGGAGCGCCTGTTCGACGCTGTTCAGCGCGCGCTCGGCGAGGATGTTGACGCTGTTGATGATGTCGTCGAGCAAGCTCTACATGCTGTCAGGCCTGGCTGCCGAGATGCAACGCGAGACAAACAATAAATAAGAGATAATAGATCGTCTCAAAGGCGACTTACCACCGGCGGATAGCCAAAGTGCTCTGTGAGCAGCTCCGTGTCTGCGGTGGCCGACGAGGCCATGGCGGTGATTGTTGAACGGCAAGGACGGGCCGTCCAATGCAGTCGGTGTGCTCGCGGGTGGTTGCGGCTGTCAATTGTGGCCGACGTTAATGTCGTTGTAGTTGATTCTCGTGCAAAAACCTATTTACTATGTGGTCTTCGTATCTTTCGCTGTAACGCGACGCGTCTGGTGCATTTAGAGGGGGCCTGCCAGAGGCCGTTGGTGGGGGAAGGAGGCAGTTGCGCTAAACAGCCGCCGACATACGATTTACATTCGCACCTTCCTGTCGCAAGCCCCCATGCCAATGGGCAACTGCAATAAGAGATTAGTCATATATCCTCATTCGGCAATAGCGCCATGGTGGGCGTTTTCTAGCGCATACGTCACTGTCTGCGGCTCAGCCTGGCTCTTTCTTTATCGAGGCATGCACGAATGTGGCAGTCCAAACCGCTTCATAGGCGGCCGAATAACGTACAACAAAGAAGACGATAAATACGGCTCTGCGTCTGTCGACTCACGTTCGCCTCCACCTCTCCTTCGGTGTCGTTTTTGCACATTTTCGTGTCCACACTTGGGAACGGAGGGCATACAAACCGCACAGCACCTGACCCACTATGTCGGGCTTTTCCAACGTCCTTAAAAACGGCTGGCATCCGGATAAAAATGCCGATTTCAAGAAACAGGTGGTGAGTGTAATGGGCCAGAACATGCTGCACTGATACGAGATGGCAGAAACTAACAGACCAGACGGGCATCTGGAAGAAGGACGACAGCCAATACCAGTCCGAGGCGCGCGCGAACCACGCATCACGGCCGCTGTCGAGCCTCCGCGATCCAGCGTCTTTTGGCCCTCCGCCACGCCATGTAGCCCTTGGAGGCGAGCCCAGCGCCAGCGGGACGGCCGTCAGCACGCACACCAGCACACATTCCAGCTCACCCCATGCACCGGCAGCAGCATCAGGTCCGCCTTCCCTGCCATCCCGGTCGCGCGCAGCGTCGTCCGCGGCCGAAGACGACGAGGAGCCCCGGGGACCACAGCCCTATCGCATGGACATGACCGGCCTCGACACGTCGCATCTGCCCCCACCACCCACACGCCGAGACGGCGGTGGCATCAGCCGCGGCCCCGTGCCTGCGCCGCCGTCGGGTCCTACCAAGCGACCAGCAGCCATCCGGCCTGGTCTGCCGCCCCGTCTCCCGCCTCGTTCGACGCCCTCACCGAATCCACCTAGCGGTGCTGGCAGCACCAAAGCACACCCGCCTCCGCCGTCACGATCGCCGGCCAGTGCACGACTCTCTCCTTCCGGCACAGGCAACTCCGGCAGCGACACGTACATCAACCAGGATGCCGTGAACCGGCTGGGCCGCGCAGGCATCTCTGTGCCCGGCCTCGGCATTGGGGGCGGTGCAGGCAGCGGCGATGCCCAGCAGCCGACGGCCCTCTCGGCGATCAATGCGCTAGCAGCAACGTCCTCGTCCTCACACGAGCCAGCGCAGACGGTGAACCATGCGCCGCCAGCGTCGCAGCTGGGTGAACTGCAGGCTCGGTTTGCCAAAATGGGGACCGGGGGCGGCGTGGGTGCAGCCAGCCGTACACCATCACGATCACCGGCTCGCCTTGGCGGAGCCAATGCCAATGCTCGCTCGTCTGCGGCAGTGTCTGGGTCGTCTACGCCGTCTCTGTCTACGGGCGCAGTTGCAGGTCTGGCTGCCGGGAAAAAGAAACCGCCGCCGCCGCCGCCAGCGAAGAAACCTGGGTTGGCAGCCGTAAAACCAAACACAACCCGGGGTGGCAGCGGGCACAAGACAGACGACGAGGATGACGCGCCGCCGCCGATTCCAATGGCAACACGGCCGCAAGGGTGGTGAGGGATACTGTTTTTGTCCAGCCAAGCAGGAGTTTGTGGTGAAAGGGGCGCGGGCATTGTTAAGAGGCATGATTTGAAACGCTGTAAAAGTCTAGGGCGCTTGCAAGGTTACTGGTCTGTGCTAAATTTGCATTTTTGTTTGTTCATTCGCATCGGTCAATGCACAAGTACGTCATGTGGGGGAGTCTGGGAAACATTAAATTGCCAAGTTAAATTGCCGACTTTTGATATCCATTTCTTTTCACTTAAAAGGAAGGCGTGATCATTGTCTTTTGCTAAAATGTGCAACAAGGTGACCAGCAATCCACCCCCAAAAAGTGAAAGGTGGAGAAAAGGTATAGAAAATCCGTCCGGCCAGAGTGCGCCCGATGTTACGACTGCATGTTCGGCGGTCTGGGCAATCCATGGCACCAAACATCGTATCCTTCCGTAACGGCAGAGACACTCCCCGGCACCGAGCCTCGCTCCAAAAGATGCAAAAAAGGACAGCAAAATTTACACCTTGATGGACTTCAGGCCGTGCTGCCAGACGGTGATATACGGCGTGGTGCCGTCCTCGCGGTAATTGAGGAGAACGACCCTGTGAAGTTAGAAAACAGTCCCAGAAAAGGAGAGAAAAAAATAAAGAAAAAAGAGGTATTTAATGAACATACAGGCCGTCGGGGTTCATTGACTCGCCCGTGTAAAACTCGTAGTCCTTGAAGTTGGGCAGCAGGGTCTCCTTGACAAACTTCTGGGCGCCCGTCTCAAAGGTCTTGATCTCCTCCTCGGACTTGCCAGCCTCCTGGAGAGCGGCCTTGACGGCCTTGAGGTAGCCCTTCAGGTACGCCAGGTAGCCCTTCTTGTCGAACGAGGTGTTCTGGAGACGGAACGAGTGGATAATGTTGTTGACACGGACAGCGGTGTCCTCGACGCCCTCGTCGGCCTCCTCAGCGGAAGCGTTGGCACCAGTGTCTGTGGGCAGGGGACAAGGTCAGCGGTGCGAGGCGCTCGAAAGGAACACGATATACGAACAGCAAAAGCAAAAGCCGTAGCCATGGCAAAAGGGAATGGCATATGATTACGTACCGACCGAGACGGCCTCCTCGGTGATCATGGCGCAGTCGGCCTCGAAAACGATGCCGTTAACATCCTTGAGGTCGTACGAGTCCGAGATGATCTCGTCGCCGGTGAGGATATCCTAGACGAGAGAGACCTGTTAGCATGGCGTCAAGCTGCGGTCAAATAAAGACAAGATATTCTGTCTAAAGGCAAAAATATCGGCGCTGGCCAAATTGCTCAATCGAATAAATTCCACCAAAAAATGCCACTGGGGGTCGCACGGTCTCGTTCTTACCGAGTAGATAAGCATCTTGACGGTGGTGTGTGAGGGTGAACCGTGCAAAGGGAGGGTTGTAAGGGCGGTTGTCGAGATGGGGGAAGCGAAGGGTGGTCTCGTAGGGATCGAAGAAGGGGAAGAAAAAAGACGTCGTCTACGAATATATTGATTTTTCCTCTCCTCTCTCCTCCTCCTTCCTCGAAAAAAGAGAGGGGCAAAAAAAATAAAGAAAAATGTATCTATACTTTTGGCGGGGTAGGTCACTGCTCACAGAAAATTGCGTGCAGAGTACAAGACCATTCCCATGCTTCGCTGGGACAACCAAAACTCAAGGCGCTAACCAGATTACGGGCCTAGCGCATTCAGTTCTCGACCAGACAGCCAATCAAATGCGTATGCCGTCTCAGGTACTGTGAGCGTGGGATGTTGCCTGAGGCAGAGAGGTACGACTCCGGCCTGATCCATCATACGTACTCACGTGACACGTCACGCTACTAAAATTTGCTACTCAACAACACCGATCGGCCGACGCGCTTGCTCCGAGGCTGCAGGGGTGAGGAATAGGAGGCAGACCCTGGCGTCAGACGCGTCAACTGAAGGAGTCGCGAATCGAATGAAACGGGCAGAACGAGATGCAAGGGAGAGCAACCAATTGCAGGCAGCACGCGTGCCAATGGCCGGAGAACAAGACAGAAAAGAAGCGGCTAGATGACCACAGCAGGCAAATGAGCCGGAGTGGCGTGGAAGGTCGAGAATCCTGATAGTCGGTCACAGAGGCCCAATCGGACGTTCGACTCCGTAATCAGATTGTAGAGAGCGGATGTCAGCGGCGGAGAAGGGCAAAAAATGGTGTCGAGAGAACAGGGGCAAATAAAATGAAGAACTAGAGGCACTTACACAGTAATTACAAGGCGCCTCCTGCCCTGTTGCCCTCTGCAAAAAAGTCTGCTAGTGTTCGGCATCCGCGGAGCGGCCGCTGGCCAAGCGAAATTGCCCCCTAAAACAGCTGCTAGGACCCTCAAAAACTGCCATGCTACAGCGCCAACCTAGTTCCTGCCCTGACATGATCGTCTTTGAACTCTTTCTTTTCTCAGCGTCGTTTCCGCTCCTGCCTGTATTGCCTGCCATTGCACCGAGCATTTTCACATCCTCGACTTAACCTTCTTTTGTCGTCCTTTTCTTCCTTCGTCTTCCTCCTCCCACGCTGTCCTCCCCGGCCATCGCTTTGCGTCCCCCCTCGCTCCCACGTCACTCCTTTCGCATCTGCCGCCGGCTGCACTTTCAATCCAACGCCATACGTTGTCCCTCGCCCACACCCTCTTACCACTCACGCGCCCACAGTCGCACGACAAATCTTCACTTCTTTTAATTAACGGTCGACGCCTGCTCCACTACCGAACGAGCCTCATCCGTCCTCTCCTGTTCCGGCTGTGCCTTTTTCCTTTTGCATCTAACCTCTCCAACTTTGCTTTTCTTCATTCTCTTTTATTGCTTCTCGACATATCGGCCGTACGTTCAATACAGCTTGCTTCGACGCCTTTCATTCTCGACGCGGCGCTTTGCGACGTTTCAACCCAGACTCACCTCCTTTTCGATCTTTCCGACCGCCTCTTCCTTTCGACACGTGGAAATTGGCTTCCCCCTCTCTCTGCATGGTCTCCGTCGACGCCATGGCCAATGCCACGTTCTCCGGCGACCTGCCGCCGCTGCCGGCCTATACTCTGGAGCCGATGCCGCGCCTACTGCCATTCGTCTCCGACTTTACCCTCTCCCTCGTCATGCCGCACATCGCATACTGGGTTGTGTCGGGCGTCTTCCACGTCATCGATACTCTCGATCTCTTCCCCGCATACCGCCTACACACTCCCGAGGAGATCTCCGCGCGCAACCACGCGTCGCGCAGCGAGGTCGCCCGCGATGTCGTCATTGAGCAAATCATCCAAATGATTACATCCGCCTTCTTATCCTACACCGAACCCGTGCAGATGACGGGCATGGAGGACTATGACGTCGCCGTTTGGGCCCAGCGCATCCGCCTGGCCCAGCGCGCACTGCCGACCGTGCTCGGCCTTGTTGGTCTCAATGCGGCCGCCCTTGCAAAGAACATGTCTGCGTCGCACCCGCTGCTGGCCGGCGCGCTCGCCGGTGGCCAGTACCCGTTCCTGACGACCGCGCTGTCCGGCAGCGGCAGCGGCAGCGGCAGCGGGTCGGCCGCCGCTGCGGTGCCCGCTTTTGCGTCTTGGGAGCTCATGCTGGCCAAGACCATCTACTGGGTTGTCGTTCCGCTGTTCCAGTTCTGGTTCGGCGTCATCTTCATGGATGCCTGGCAGTACTTCTGGCACCGCGCCATGCACGTCAACCGCTGGATGTACGTCCACTGGCACTCGCGCCACCACCGCCTGTACGTGCCGTACGCCTACGGCGCGCTGTACAACCACCCGGTCGAGGGCTTTGTGCTGGACACCGCCGGCGCCGGCTTGGCCTACAAGGTGTCGTTCATGACCCCCCGCATGGGCCTGTACTTTTTCGTCTTCAGCACCATCAAAACCGTCGACGACCACTGCGGCTACGCCTTGCCGTGGGACCCCCTGCAGCACATCACGAGCAACAACGCGGCCTACCACGACATCCACCACCAGAGCTGGGGCATCAAGTCCAACTTCTCCCAGCCCTTCTTCACCTTTTGGGACCGCCTCCTGGGCACGATGTGGCAGGGCGATACCTCGCTCAAGTACGCGCGCGACCGTAACACCGCTGCACGCAAGGCAGCCGCCGCTGCCAACGGCAATGCTAATGGCAGCGCCAATGGCAGCGCCAATGGCCGTGCTAACACCAAGCCATCGACACCGGCGAGACTGTCCACACCAACAATCGAGGACGACTCGGAGTCGACGACGGCGAGCGAAAAGGCGTCAAAGCCGCGCAGGTCGGCCCGCTCAGCAAAGAAGTCGCCCAAGCCCAAAGCCAAGACGGCCAAGGCTTAGGTGAGCGGACAAAAATGAGTCCAAGCCAGCCCATGAGTCCAAGCTTACAGCAATGCTGCGCGGAGAGGGCCCCATTGCCTCTCGACCCTCTCATTAATTTTTATTTTATTTTCTCTTCCTCTCTTCTTGATTCCTCTATACACCCCTTTTAATGATGATTTTGTAGCAACATTCCATCTTAACATTCGCTTCACATGTACCTAGCTTTTTCCCCTTCTCCTTTTCTCTCTCGGCCGCTTGAAGCCTCTCCTTTCACGGTACGCCTTTTTGTTTCTTTCTTTTCAGGAATAATTGTGTTATCGGAGGACAATCCGAGGCAAGCAAGGCCCTAGTATGCCTTCTCTGCCCAGACTTACTTTTTTTAAACTTTTATACTTCTTTACGTCTTTACCTTATTTTGTTATTCTTGTTTTGTTATCCTGGGCATCGGGCAGGCGTTTGACCTATTTTCTGTCGTTTGCTTTTCTTCTCTTTTGTTCTTTATATATTGCCGTCTACGAGTGAACTGGGCGGGCATGGATCGTTTTGACAGTCCATGATAAAGAGTATTAATGTCGTCGTTTCTACTCCTCTTCTTTCTTCTTATTTTTTCTTTCTTGTGTCTTATTTTTACTTCTGGTCTCTGCCTGGTCTTTGTGACCTTCGTCTGTTATATTCTGGATGCTGGGCCTTTTTTCAATTTGCCTGCCTTCTTTTCCTCCCTGTTTTGTACTTGGAACACATAAGAATGAGCATACACGAACAACCCACACACTAATATGATGTCCACGTCAAATACGGTACCTCTGCAGTGAATAAAACGTGAAGACCAAATGCAGTGCTATCCGAAGTGCTAGGGAGCGTGGTTACGTGCAACGGTCTCAGAGTAGACGATTCACCGAGAAACCAGTCGGTTTTAATAGAACGCAGTTTCGGACGGCTCAGACCCTGTCATGATTTGAGCACTTATTTTGAGTTTATATATGTCGTATACATTAGGGAAATTCTTAGTTTTATTCTCTTTAAATGAGACTTGTATATACGTGAATATATAATGAAGACGAGTGAATATAGCCCAAGAAGGGCTAAAGTCAAGACAAAGTGAATTATTACCTGCCCCCCCAAACCGACAAAACACATATACTCAAAACATGTAGAAGGTAGAAGGGACAGCAACGTTTCGTCCGTACTAGTGAAAATAGCCTCGCCTTCCCGTGCTGTCCCGTTATTTGACGTCGCCTCTGTTCGCACTTATTCTCGAACAACCAATTTTGAGCCGTTTAATGACATGGGCTGTTACAGTACGACGGGATCGCATATACCCCCGTGTCTTTACCCTGCCAGCAACAGACATGTCCTTGTACAGCCTGCAAAGCTACACCGTACGGTGTGCTACGAAGGACGAGCCGTCCACTCGACCCGGGTGGTTTTTCATACAATTTAATATCGGGCGCTGTAAAACGCAAGTTACAGACGTGGAGAGGTGGCGTGAGCCGTTGAGGGTCTTGTCTTTGCCTTCATTATTGATAAGCTATGAGCTGCGAGACTGAGAAAGATTTGTGGAGGAGTCCGTAATGCATCGGCCTAGTCGTAATCAGAGGTTACAGGTGCTGGTTGCCACAGTCAACTGTTTTTATATGTACGACATACGATAATGGCAAGGAAGATGCATCTCGCGACCTTGTTGAGGCTGAGTTTTGTCGCCTTGCACTTTCCCTACCCCACGACACGGTTGTCTCTTTCCGAAATAGAAAGTTGTGCCTTTTGGAGCGGGCTCGATCGTTCCTGCAGACAATTGTGCGTTAGCGTTGCGTTGAACATTGCCTGACCACCCGCTCTCCTTCCCCCTGGAGCTATTGGGGCAAAGCGCCTGCAGTCTAAAAGGCAGGAGTCGCCGCTATGCCGAACAGGGCTTAAGATTGACTGGGGATGAGAAAGGGAAAGAACGATGAACAGTGAATAGGGGACAATATGACGAGAAGCAAGCTGCAAAAGCGCAGACAGGAGCAAGGGAAGGAACGACTGGAAGACGGGAGTTTTGCGACACGTTGAGGAACAATTTCCTGCGTCGTTTCCAAAACGATGGCTTGCTTCTTGGTTTCTCTCGCAAAATGCAGCGACACCAAACACAACCTTTTGCTTCAATGCTCAAACATCCACCTCTACTTCCCCATCCTCCCTAGCCGGCATTGTCGTCACAGCAGACGGTTGCCGAGAGCCAATAGAGTCATTCGCCGGGCCCAAATCCGCTGTTGGCGATGCTACATCCTGTGTGACAGGCACAACAACACCGCTTTGCAAAAGGTACTGTGCAATTATTTTGCACTACAGACCTGATGCAGAGTTGAGGGCCCTGCAAATAAATCGTACATTGCATCGCCGTCCGTGAGTAAAGCTGCACGCCAAGACCGGCTACCCCTGTCAGCTACTTTGTCAGTGGTTCCGTCCAGGGCCCTGACTGGTCCTCATACATCCCCTTCCCCTTTCATTGCCGGTCTCAAGAGACTCATTGGCTATCGCTTTGTGTTCTCCTTTGTGTTTTTTACGTCGCTAACCTTGACAGTTTCAACACAAAAGCCACTCTGAAAAGGAGAACCAATGCTGGCAACGCGTCAGGACGAACAAGCCGACAAGCAGCCGCAACACCGAAGCTTGGGTACAAATCCACGGCCGTACTCAGCAGGCTCCTTTCATAGCCTTGTTTATTTCACACTGGTCCGGATTCCAGCTAAGACTCGGGGAAGAACAATGAGAATAGAGTGGGCTCCTGCCGAGATGTCCAAGCGAGCTGAACGATCGGCAAGAAAGTAGTAAAACCGGGTCTTTGTATATCACTGTGCCAGGACACCCCATGTGGTCATCCCACACAAGATCTGTGGACGAGAAAGAAAAGAAATGGAGAACAGTGCGCAAAAGAGCTAGGCTGCTGCAGAATAACGCATGGTGTCTCGCCTGTCCCTTTTGTGGAACAGGGAGAGACAACTGACCGACACCAGGCGTCATGGCACAGCAACTACCAGTCCGTGAGTGAATGCTACTGGGCGGCGAGAGATGCTTTATGTTGTGGCATGTCGTGTTATGTCGTGGATCTCATCGTCGTGGGCCCGTCAAGTCATTCTCTTCCTTTCTTTCCCAACTTGATATCTTGTGCCCCGACGAGACAGCCGTCGCCCAGCTAAGCGGCATTTAGTCCGCTGAGGCATCTCATTTGGAGACCGGACAGGAACTAATTAAATCGACCACTTTTCGTTCTGGCGCCCTCGTCATGACCTTATCCTTGTTCAGCAGCCTCGAACAGCCTTCGCCCCCTGTCCGTCTCAACTCAACGATTTGAAATTCCTCCTGGTCCCCCTCCTTTTCTTCCTCACAGGTTTTTGTTTTCTATCTTTCTCGTTTTTGCGCTTCCAACATCTTTTGGATATTTTCCCGTCCAGGGTCATCGAGATACCACGACTCGTTTTTCTCTCCTCTTCTTACACTTACTATTGAGTTTTTTTCCAGCGGCCCTGTCACAGCACCCCCTGATGCCTCCCTGGCAACGGTACGGTCTCTCTAAGCGCCCGCAACATCATCTCCCTTATTTGGCTGCCTCGTTATCCATCGTCCCTACCTATCGACAGCTCGCAACTTTTTGGATTTGGAGAGCGGCGCACATCTGTTTTATGAAACAATCAAAGTAGTGGAAAGGGAAACAGTCAATAGAACGACACCAGGACCAGCAACATCATTGGCCAATTCAACCAAGAGCTACATCCGTACCAATCTATCACGACCGCACGAACTCGTCTCCAGGAACGACCATGGTCTCGGGAACCGCCTGTACCTGCGTCAAGCTCCACACGACACCATGATTGCGAATTTTGGGAGGCCAACAGTAGTAACGACAATTCCCATTCAATTATCTCACTTCTCGATATCATCCTCGGCGCTTCAACCCTCGTCTCGCATTGTGTCTGTTGCCGCCATCATCCGCTTCGCTTTGCCGCTTCTCATCGTCCGATTCGTCCGGGCCTGGCACTTTGCACCATATCTCCTGTTACTGTGATTCCTTCTCTTCCACAAAACAGACGTACGAGAAATCGAGACTGCAGCCAGCCGCGCCTGGCCCCCTTCTTTGAGGCCCCCCAGAAAAATTAGACGCCGCCCTCCTCCTCTTTCTTGTCCTCACGAACCCCTTTCATCTCTTGGGTTTCCTGTTGTGTCTGTTTGATTGTCCCTTTTGCGACCTTTTTCTACCTCGACCTATCGCCTCTTCGTCGCCTATTGCGCGGATCCTTTCCCTTCGACCAGTTGCATCGGATCTCCACTCTGGGCGGAACAGGCCCCAAGCGCCTGGCGCTTAAGTCGACATTTTTGGCATCAACCCTAGGAACTTTGCGACAACGCAATCTTGTCAATCCTGAGCAATACAAGAGCGTTGGAGACCAGAGACGCCATGAATACCAAGGATGTGGAAAGCGTCAGCGGCTCCAAAGCATTCTTATATGCCATGGACCCGACCACGACGTTGTACACTTTTTTCCTGTGAGTGTTGCTTCCTTTCTTTCGTATTCATCCATTTTCTTTCCTTTTTTTGTTTTTATATCTGGGATATACTCCGTGGCTTCTTTTTCTTTTCCTTGGTCAAGTTTCTTTCGCCTCTGTCTTTCATTTCTATTGCTTAATTTCATTCTCTTCATCTTGCCTGGTTTATCTTGATCCTCTCTTTTGATTTTCATCTCCCGCTTTCTTGGTTATATATTCAGCTTGCGCCTGGTTGCCCAATGCCTGCTGATTTTATTTGTTTTCCTATTGCCTCCACCTTTCCGGCCTTTCAGCTTTCGATTGCTTTCGTGCTGTTGCTTTCCATTTCCCTTTTCGGACGACATCGACGCAATCGACTATTCTCGCCCTGGTAGTCCGAATTGCATATTTTTCCTCCTGCAACCTCATCTTTCCTTTTCAGCAGCTTTGGTGCTTCCCAGGCTTTTCTTGTCTTTCGGTTTTCTATTTTTTACGCGAGCCTTTCGTTCCCTTTCTCCCCGGTTTCGGTAATTACGTTGATCGCACTGCGAGGTCACTTTGTCGTATGTTACCACGTTTCTTTTTTTTCTGCATCTTTTCAGCCTGTCAGTCAACTATTGGACGCAGCAACACCATTCGACATCCCCGACAAACCCCATTTGCTGCACAAAACGTCTGTGCTTGAAAATCAGAGACGGAGGGCCATGGGCCCTCTGAAGCAAGACATCTCTATCCACGGAGTGTCATCTACTAGAAATACCGGCCATGCTTCGCTTATCCCGAAATGACAACAGACCCCTGGCAACAAACGACACAGCAACGCAGACAAGTGTTCGTGTTGACGTGTCCAAGGCGTTCAGGGCGCGAACGAGAGAGCGAGCTGCTTCATTCCGTCCGGCGTCCCCGTCAGCCCTAAACCTCCACTTTTGCACATCTGCACCCAATGGTTCCCCCAATCGTATTCACTTATTGCCCCAATTGCCCATTGCCTAACACTGGCCCAATCAGACCCCTGCAGACCCCTGCTTCATCTTCCTTTCAGGCCCTTGCAGCTGCGACGCTTGATAGGCCAATTGTCCAAGCTTTGTCATTTAAAAATAGGCTGAGGACATAGGGCAGATGAAAGGCAATCAGGGATACAAACGGGCAAAGTGGCTCTTGTTTCATCCTCGGTCTTGGTTGAGGCTTGTGCCCGTCCTTGGATGCTTTGTTGTCATCCTCTAACAAGTGATCTGCCACACTCCATCAATACGGCATCCCATATACGGCTTGGTCTCCGGCGAGACATCAGCGCCAGTGATGAGGTTGTGCTTCCGTCGGGTTTCGTTTTGGGCCGTGTCAGTCTCCCATTGCAAGCTCGTTCTTTTTTCTTCGCTTTTTTTTTTTCACTCTCATTCTTTGCTTCTTCAGCCTCATGGGCCTTGTTTGTTGCTCAGCTGCTCATCATTTCCTCTTTCGACTGGACTACGCATCCTTATCTCACCCAGCTCGTCGACATCATTCTTCCACATGTTCTTCTTAGTCTCACCTTGCTGTATTCACACTTTCCTCTTTCCCCTTTCGGCTTCGTTTTCCTTGTCTGCTTTCTCGTCATCGTCTTCATCCTTGCCGACCTTTCCGTCGTCCTTCTACCGTCTTCCATTACCCTTCTTCGTTTTTGGATAAAAATGGAGTACTGACCAGCTTCTCGTCACTTTCGTTCTCGCTTTCCAGACGAACCGATCCTTCCGTCAACATTGTCCGCCTACTTGGGTCGTGGGACAACTTCAGCATGACTTACGCTATGGACCGTGACAGCCGTCGGGAACGTGGCCAATGGCGAGGCTGCCACACCTTTTCCAATATTATCTGCGACGGCGACGCCCCTTCCAACAACGTACCCCGTTCTGGCGGGCTGAAAATGGGGCAGACCTATTATTACTATGTAAGTCTTATTATTTCCCTACGTCTTTCTTAATAATTTCCCTTAGTTCCCTTTCTTAGTCCGCATCTTATATCCTCATCGTTTGTTATTTTATAATTTACCTCCTCCCCCTTCCCTTCCTCTGGCCCCCTCTCTACCTTTCTCTCGCTCACTCTCTCTCTCTCTTCAACAACTAACATCACCAAGTACGAGGTCGACGGTTCCATCGAATCTCACGATCCGGCCGTCCCATCCACCACCGCCTGCCCGTACCTACCTGGTCAACGTGTCAACACCCTCTGGGTTCCCATCGAGCAGTCTTCCCGCCAGCGGAGTGCTTCTGTCAACTCCCTACACCAGAGCAACTTCCAGACCATGAACCCAGCCGACAAGTTTGTGACGCCCCGGCCGCCGCCTGCCACGCCGTCCGTCGTCAACACATTGCCGCCCCCAGCCTCCGCCATGGCCATTCCCAACGAGCGGATGCAGGTGGTGTCATCTGGTGGCAACAACATACGCCCAGAATCTCCACTGCCTTCGTCAAGATATCTTCTTCGCCACCAGCGCTCGGTTCGTTCTCTGTCGCCATCTGCATCACTCTCTATGTGGTCCCCACGGCGGCTGTTTGTCCGCCGCACCAGTCCCAGCCGGGAGGTGAAGACGGCCGATGAGCAAGAAGTGGAGGAGGAGGAGAAGGAGGGTCCTCCTTTTGTCCCCTCATCTTTCGGTAGCGAGAACGATACCCACCTGCACCGACCTGTCCTCTCGTCGAGACTCGCCTCTTCCTCGTCAGCATCATCCATCACATCTGTCTCGCGCCTGCGCCACGGTGCTCTAGCGCCTAAAGCATACTACCCACCATCTGCATCACAGGGCAGCCGGTCTCGGGATATCTCGCCCGAGTCTCTGCGGTGCTTCCTTGTCGACGACGCACCTCTCGAGAGCCTGACTGGCGACAACACTTCGACTGTGCCTGCCGTAGCTGTGGATACGAATATGGCCGGCCAAGGCTCGTCATTTTTCCTGTCGGAAACGGACGACGAGGACGAGGACGATGGCAAGGACGACGACAAGGATGATGACAACACTCAAGATTTTGATGACTTAATCGACGACGATGAGCACAACTTTGCCACATCGACCACGTCGGAGACCGCGCCGATGACCATCCTATCACCGCCGCCGTCACGCATCATTACGCCAAAGACACAGGAAAAGGAGAAGGTGGTCGATGTTGTGGCTGCTCGGCCTCTTCCTGAAGCGCCCACACGGGCGCCACCGGCCATCCCGAAGCCGATGGCAGAGCTGGCTGCTGCAGCTGCTGTGGGCGCCTCTGGGCTTCCCGTTGAGACCGCTGAAGAGGTCGCCGCCGAACCACCCACCGTCGAAGACACCATGCTGTTGGAGACGCTCGACCTTCCGCAGCTCAATCTCGATCTAGAATTCCCGCCCATGTTGGCACCGCCGTCGCCCATGTCGCTCTCGCCCATGTCCATGTCCATGTCCACGTCGTCGATGGGCGCCGCATCGTTCCAGTCACACGAGGACGACAGCGACGGGGTTGATGCTGCATCTTCAGCGCCATCGGCAAGAGGTCCGGATGCCCTGTTCCTTCCTCCGCTTGAGCTTCCATTCCAGGGCGAGAGAAGCAAGGCCGCTGCGTCCGAGTCGCAGCACCACCACCATGATCAGTATCACCACCGCCACCACCTGGTGGCCGCCGCTTTGACCGGCAGCACGGCGACCTTGGTTCCCGGCCATGGCCTCATCGGCGCCGGCTCCAGCAGCGGGCTGGACGACCTGGTTGACGAGCTTGGTTGGATGGCCACTGCGATCCAGGGCTGAGCCCTTTTCCTTTGTTTACTTCCTTTTTTGGTTCTTGCTCTATTATGTTTTAACTACCCTTTGTCGGCTGGTTTCAAAAAAATTTAGAGGCGCTGGGATTGTTGGGATTCTTTTTGGTTATTTCTTTGCATTGGGATAGCGACTGGGACTTTAGATGAGAGCCATCGGGATTACGGTCTCAAACAACGGGCTTACATTGGGAATTGGGTATCTGGTTGTTGTATTTTTTTTTTTTACGACTAATATGTCGCATGAGACGTTACAGACGACCTCCACCAACGGGGTCAAATCAGGGACGTCGTTACGGCGCTTCTTCCAATCAACACGACATGTGTCCTATTTTCGGCGCATGATTAATCGCGTCCTGCACGTCTTATATCCTCCGTATTCTGTGCACGCGAAATTTGTCATGAAATGGCGTCGATCTGCGCCTTGAGCCTCACGACCCAGGGCTGGATTGGTTGCTCGCCTCGCTGGCCAATTTGCCAACGCAGCCCGTTTTAACTTTTTCCGGGGCATCTGACACCCCAGCTAAGCCTTGCCAGGCAATTTTTCGCTTATGACAGAAGCTTAAATCGACGGTGCAGGGGAAGCATGACATATACGAGATCTCGGACGTAGACGTCTTTTACGCGTCTTAATCCGACGGGACCCGGGGCGGGTTGGCCGATTCTGGGCATTCCGGCGGGCCGTGGTTGAGCCTTTGATGCGTTGCGGCTTGCCGCTGCCGGGATGGTGGAGGGTTCTCCGCCACAGCCGAAAAACATGTCGGCCCACGAGTCAGTTCAACGTAAGTTTTAGTCGGTCTTCGGACGAAAATCCCGCCGACAAAGAAGTCCGAGACGACAGGGGCTATTCACTTGTGTAGAAAAGAGTGGGGTTCGCCCAAATACCGAATTTGAAGTGAGCATTGGCTGGCGACTGACTGGCTCAGCGATCGCCGGAGTTGCGGGCTTGCGATCGCCAGTACGGTGAGAGCAAAGGATTCTACAGCGTGTTTTGTGACGCGAGAAAAATGACAAACCTTGAATTTCAAAATGTGTCTCCTTTCTTTCCTGGTGTGAGAGAGGGCCGTCAGCAAATGGTTTTTGACAGCATTCAGTGTCGCTTGTTCTTCTTGTCTCGAAAATAAAAAGGCACGGTAGCCAAGGGGCATAACAAATGTGAAGAGGAAAACTCACCCAGGCGACTGTCAAAGAAAAGCAAGGCTCACTCTCATAAGCTTGATACGACAAGGCTGCAGGGGCAGATCCCGAGAAAGCACTGTCTAGAGACGACCAGGACTCTGAACAAACGACGGCGAAAGAATAAAAAGGAAAGGAGAAAGAAGCGAAACGACGACAATCTGCAAATGCGTTGCACCTTTCTTGCCTTTTAAAGAACTCCCCGGACCTTCGTTCGCATCCCAACGAAGAGGAGGGGCCTTCTTCATTCCCACTTTCGACATCTCGCTCCGGCCAGACACATACTCGCAGCCGTTCACCCCTCTTCGGCATTCCGAGCGTGTCCGAGGCCCTTTGGATATTGGCGAGTCTTACTCCATTCGCCCTCGAGACGCCAACTCACAACCCAGCACGCCCACACGCAGCCAGCTGTTGGGGTGTGCCCTTTGTGCCCTTTGTGCCCTTTGTACCCTTTGTACCCTTTTCCCTTTTTTGGTACCGACTGGCCACCATGGACGCGAACGACAGCACGTCCTCGGAGGACGACCTGCGGGACGAGTCCCCCGAG
Source organism: Sporothrix brasiliensis 5110 (assembly GCF_000820605.1). Taxonomy (NCBI): domain Eukaryota; kingdom Fungi; phylum Ascomycota; class Sordariomycetes; order Ophiostomatales; family Ophiostomataceae; genus Sporothrix; species Sporothrix brasiliensis. The sequence goes on along the minus strand of NW_024467137.1, from coordinate 3,238,018 downwards.
CCCCAACAGGCACTGGAGCCCTTGGCCTGTGTCGCCTGTCGCGCGCGTAAGCTCAAGTGCGATCGGACGAAGCCTGCATGCAGTCGCTGCACCAAGGCCACTGATGGCACTGTGTGTGTGTACCCGGAGTCGCGCCGCAAGCCCATGTTCAAGCGCCGTAATGTCAAGGACATTGAGGCTCGTTTAGGTATGTTCGTCCGGTCTCGATACCTTCCCTCCTTCTTCTCCCTTCTCTGCTTCCTACCCCTATTTGGCCACTCTTGTGAGTTTTGCTCCGCACTGACACGCCCGCAGCCCAGGTGGAAGGCTTGTTGAAGGAGGCACCTGGCCTCGACCGCAAGAGGACTGCTGCCGACGAGCACGACTTTGAATCTGCCAGTGGTTCGGCAGTCCGCAACGGCACCGGTCTTTTCTCAGTCATCACTGAAACTGAACTGGGCCGCGGACCCAATGATGGAGGTCCGGGTCCGGGCGGCGTCCCTGTTGGCGAGGGTGCCTTCTCCACGGAGCTCATGGACCTCGGCATGTCTGAAGCACCGCCCCCGTATGAGATCATTGAGGTCCTGTAAGTCTGCCTTTGTTGTTTCCTTCGTCGTATGTTGGTTTCTTCTGCACAACGTGCATTGTGCTGATCCGAACCGCGGTGGTAGACACACAGCCTACTTCCAGAACCAGCACATGTTCATTCCCATTGTGCACAAGGCTCGCTACCTCAAGGCGTTCCACTCGGCTCCGCACCTGCGGCCGCCCATGGGCCTGCAGTACGCCATCTGGGCCATGTCCTCGCAGGTGTACCGCAAGTATTCTGGCTTTCACGATGCTTTCTATCGTCGCGCCCGACAGTATCTCGAAAACGACGAGATGAAGGTAACAATGGAACCCCATCCACCCACTGAACCTCAAAACGTCACGTCAGTTGTCGCGATAGGTGCCATGTACTGACAGGCAAATAGGGCCATGGAGAGCATTTCATTACCATTGGCCATGCGCAGGCATGGGCGCTTCTGGCCGCATACGAAGCGCGTCGCCTCTTCTTCACGCGGGCGGCGATGAGCTGCTCGCGCTGTGTTCGTCTCGTCGGCATGATGGGCCTCAACCGCCTCGACGACGAAACCTCTGGAGACCGTATTGCGTCCACCCTGCAGCCTCCGGCGGACTGGACTGAGCTCGAGGAACGACGACGCGTGTACTGGGGAGCTTTCTGTGTCGACAGCCATGCCTCCATCTCGACCGGTTGGCCTACCCTGATCAATGCCAACGATGTAAGTGGATTTTGCCAGGATCGCTTCCACCATTTCCTCGCAGGCGTTGTAACTCACATGTTGTGTAGGCAACGACACACCTGCCAAGTTCCGAAGAGGCATTTGCGCAAGGCATCCCTCAAGTGTCTTGCACGATCGACAACATCTTTTCAGGGTCGACGTACTCGACATTTTCCACCGCCATCCTTGTGTGCCATCTGTTCAACTCAATCCTGCTTCATGTGCAGCTCAAGCCGAGCGACCGACCAGAGGATTTCGAGTACGGCCCCTTCTGGGAGCGCCACCGCAGCCTCGACACGAAGCTGTCGTCGGCGTTTGTGTTTCTGCCCGAGCGCTACCGCCTGCCAAGCAACTTCCACGACCCGGTCGCTGTGCACACCAACTTGAACTTGCACGCCGCGATCATTTGCCTGCACAACGCGGCCGTCGAACGGGCCGAGGCCCACAACATGCCGGAGGCGGTCGTCCAGAGCTGCTATGACCGCATGTCGACGGCTGCCCGGGAGATTGTCAACATTATCGAAAGAACGAGCCACATGGCGGGTAGCTATGTAAGTCAGCTGGCGGCTTTTAGAATGCCAAAGAAAGAGACTAGGGCGTGTTCCGTACTCATACTTTTGTTTGTGCTGTTTAGAAGAGTCCCCTCGCCTCCTTGTCGCTGTACTGCGCCACGTCGGTTTTCGTCTACCAGGCAATGATGCATGAAAAGAACCAGACGCAGGACACAGACGCGGCCGAAACCACGGCGGGCTACATTGCGTTCATTATGCGCTGCATGGACAATGGACGCGCCAACAAGGTCACGCGCCTGTTGCTGCACCAGGCCATCATGGACATTGACCGCAACGGTCTGGCCACGGCCAAGCACTTTTCCTGGTTCGCGCGGTACAGCAGCCGGACTGTCGATGACGGCCAGTATGTGCCTGTGCTGGCCCGCTCCGCCGTGTCGCGGCACTCGTGGCAGCAGCCGCCTATGGCCGGCCGGCTGCCGCTGATCAACGCCCACAACACCAAAATCATGAAGTCGCAGCAGTGCTGCCCCATCGGCTCCACCAATCTATGCGACTCGTGCCGCAAGAAGATGGAGGCAGACCAGGCGAGCCGGCATGCATCGACGACAATGACAACAACAACAACAACAACAACAACAACAACAACCACCGACATGAATGGCGGCGACCTGACAAAGAAGCGGCGACGGCTGCAATCCCCCGAAGCGGCCGAGATGCCACCCATCGACGTCTTCAGATCGCACTACGGCGGTGCATTTGTCGTCCTGCCACGCCGGGCAGCAAATGTGTCGCCCGCACCGTCCGACGACTCGTCGGACGAAGACGTCGGGTCGAGCGTGCACGCAGGGCCTCCGTCGTCGAGCACCGGCCACAGTAGCGGCAGCAGCGGCCGCAGCAGCTCGCGACCCTCGGCGTCGACGCAGGGGAGCCTGTCCCGGCTCGGTACATCTTCGCTGCCAGGCACCGTCCCACCTGGTGTAGGATCCTTGCCGGGCAGCATGTCTCTGCCAAAACCGCAGCAGCTGGCCCCTGCGGTCGACGACTTCTTCCCGACCGTTTCGCTGCCTGATCTTTGGACCGGAACCTCACCGTCCGTTGTCGGAAACGCTGGCCTTGGTGATACGGCCGCGTTCATGGGCCTGTCGAGCGCGTCCGGCGATGGACAACATGCACACCCGGGTGACGACGTGACGCTGTCGATGGACCCCCCGCTTTGCTTCACGCCACTGAACGAGACCGTCACAGCCGGACTGGACGAGGCCACGATCCAGGCTCTGCTGTCGGGTGACACAGGGACTGGCGGCCAATTGGAGGGTCCGGATCCATGGACGACGTTTTTGCAGGCGGGCGACTTTGACAACACGGACTGGAGCACGATCGACAACCAGTCATGATGTGCGAGAGATGATGAGTAAAGACAAGACGAATTGCTACGATATTGCGTTTGGGATGGGAGCCCCTTACGAGGCCGAGTCATTCGCTCCTACCTGATACAGAGCATCGTCGTGCCATTTGCGGCCGATGAAGAAGGCTCGATCAGTAGCGAAAGGAATGGAAAGCGGTTGCGGGCACAGAGGAAGGAACGATTGACCCAACACGACTCTATTAGATGAATACTTTTAGATACCAAGCACTTTTTTGTAACCATCGCTCGTGACACATTTATTGACCCTTTTTATAGAGAGAATGTGCTTTTTTACGCCGTGTGCCATAGTCGACAGCCGCGGGGCATTCCAATGGATCATAATGGCCGAGTCCAGTACAACGCGAAAACGCGTCAGAATCCGCCCTGTTTTTTTGGTGAGAACTAAGCGCAGGCACACGGACCGTCGTATTCGCCTAACGGGGCGTCCGGAGAGCACTTTCCGTTTCTTCCATAAGCCGCCTTCTGCTCTTTGTCGCCAGAAAGAGAAGGCCAAAACAAACGCCCATTTTTTGTTTTGTTTTGTTTTATTTTTGGCTTCGTCAAACCCCCCGGAATGTTTGGATATGCGGCCTTGGTCTGCTTGGCGGCAGTGCTTTTCTGGCTAGACCCCATTCTGCGGGTGGTGGCCCCCTCGGTGCTGGATGCGCCTGTGTTGCGCAAAACGCCACGGCCGCCGATCAACGAAGCGCTGTTGGCGCTGGAGGACGACTCTGTGGAGACGGAAGACTTGACATGTCCTGACGACGCTTATACGGTGCACATCTTCAGCAAGGCGCCGCTGGTGCTGTACGTCGAGAACTTTCTGTCGCTCGCCGAGCGGCGGCACCTCATTGAGATCAGGTAGGCACAGTGGGAGGGACGGAAGAGCTTGCCATGCAACTTACCCTTGGAGAAGCGTGTGCTAACTGATTCATAGCGCCCCCGTCTATGAGGCGTCGACGGTGACGCACGACGGCGGCGGGACCGTCCAGCGCAACGCCACGGTGCGCGACTCGGAGGTGGCCGTCGTGCCCCGCACAGACGTGGTGCGCTGCATCGAGGGACGGGCACGACGCCTGCAGGGCTGGCGCGACGACCTGTGGATCGAGCGGCTGCGCGTGCAGCGGTACCAGGCGCCGTCGGGGCACTACAGCTACCACTACGACTGGAGCCGATCAGGAGCGGCGACGGGGGGCTGGGGCCGGGTGTCCAGCCTGATGGTGTTTGTGGACGACGGGAGCCTGGACGACAGCGTGGGTGGCCGTGAAGCGGTTCCACTGCAAGGCGGCGGGACGGCGTTTCCACGTCTACCGCGGCGCAGCACCGACCGGCGGTGGTGCGCGTATATTGGGTGTGGACGCGGGCGTGGTACCGATACCGACAACACAGGCCACGGCGCGGATGACGCAGACTCAGACGATGCCGAACATACCAGCACGGACAACGCGACAGGCGTCGTCTTTTTGCCGGTGGTCGGCAATGCTGTATTCTGGGAGAACTTCCGGCCCGACGGTACAGGCCGAGCGTACGAAGAGACGTGGCACGCCGGACTGCGCGTGCGCCAGGGCGTTAAGGTCGGGTTGAACATCTGGAGCTGGGGACGAGTGGACTGAGCGTGGCCGAGTCGCCCGCGAGTCGCCTGCTGCAGCCGCAAAAGCAACGTCGCGATCGTTTCCTTCGGTTTTTCTTCTTCCTTTGTTTTTGTTCATTCTCCGCGCTGCCCAGCGTCTCTAGGCCTTGCTTTCCGGATTGAAAACGTTGTCCACATATTTTTGCTGTGGTTTTCAATGCCTCTTTTCTTCCTCGTTCACCGCTCTCGTTACACCATGCACGCAAGTCGTCCACGTTTGTGGCTTGTACCAGATGTCTCGTGCCGCACTGTCCCACCTGGCCGTTCTTGTTGGCCTTTGTACGCCGGCTTCTGTACTATTATGCAACCAAGATCGCAGCGACAGGGCCATGCAGCAGGCAGGGCGAGGCGAGACGCGATGGCAGTGGGCTGTGTGATGGGTGAGAAGTGACAGGGCCAGCTGCGAATCGGCAGTGTGGCCTAGAGGATCAGGCGGGCCACCTTCAAGCATTCACTGCCAATACGGTGCTCGCTTTCAGCTTCGAGAAGGCCGTCGTGGTACGAGACCCGCATACAGCATCAGTTGGCTGGCATGCAGACGCCACACAGGATGCGGGTCGCAGAGAACACAAAAAGGAGACAAAGAGCGAAGGGGTAAAGGGAAGAACCCTGGTCAATCAACAAGGAGCGGATGCAGTCCCATACGCTGAGGACGATATCTCAGCGGACAAGAAAGCAGGCTGCCGGCGCTCTGATGCAGGAAGAATGATGCATCGTTTCGGAGAAGAGGGTGTGCTGAGTTGTCGTTGTGGTCAGCTCATCGTCCAATGAGAAGAAGGTCTCGAGAAGAAAAGCCGCTCGGCATAACTTGACGACTTGACAATTTGACAATTTGACATCAGAGCATCGCATGGAGCGTCGCATGCAGATGGACCGTCGCCTTTTTGTTCAGATTTCGGTATCTTTATTTCACGGCATAGGCCTGCTCCATACGCATGTCTATACGATGTTTTCCCGAAACACCATCAGACCTCGAAGCAACCGTCCATCAACGTCCATTCTCGTACCAGCTGCCGAACAAGACCTGGGGCTTCCTTGCTGGCAGCCGCTGACAAAAAAAAAGCCAGGTGCAGACACGGGCACATTTGATGAACAGATTCTTTTGTTTGTCTCTGTGTTTGTGTATGCATGCAAAGCGGCGTTGCATTCCATTCTGCAAGTCCCCGTCTAGGACAACAATTCGCCCTCCTCGTTTGCCTTGACGGAGCTGTCAAGTCAGGCTCAACCGCGGATCGGCATGATTTACTGCCAGGCTCCCCCGGTTTCTCCTGAGTCTCGGATGTTTGAGACTGGGCCGGGCGATTATCCATCGATCCATCTCTCTCCCTCCCCTTTTTTGATCGTTCTCCATTCACGATACAACCCGCCAGTCATTCATCCGACAGAAAGAGTGGAGAGGTCCTAGCTATGGGTGGGGGACATAGGAAACGGGCGGACCAGATCTTTGCAGAGGACACGGCACGGCAGAAGGGAGATATTGTCTGTTCTGAAAACCTGAAAACCAGGCTGCCGGGATGTTGCGCAATTGTGCAGAGGCAATTTAATTGTGGGAGGACTCTGGCGTTCGATGTCTTTTTCCATTGACCCAGCCAGCCTATGTGGTCGTTTCAACCTCGTCAAGATGTTGCCGCCCGTACGACATGTCCCGCTGCCGAAACATCGTTGACAGCACTCCGATACAACTGCATGATCTTTGATCCCTCTTCCATCTGCTTGCCTTTTTTTATCGGTCGTCCTTTTCTCCCTTTTATCTTCAGTCTTGTCCCTGTCCAACCTACCCTGGTCCTGGCCATACACTAGCGATGGCAGCAATAGCGAGACGAGAGCGCATATCCAGTCGCCGCCCCTGGTCCGTTTTGCAATGCGGTTGCTTTATTTTCTATTTTGCATAGGTCGTACGACGTCCTTTTTTTCATGTAACCCACTACTGTAGCTGAAGTTTGTGCCGTTCCTTTCCTCTTGCATCTGGTCTTTTCGACCTAATTTTGGGGGCTCAAGCGCCTGCATGCATAAGACCTGCATGAAGAGAAGGGAGTGCATCTATTTTGTTATTTGGTGTACGGAGTACGCAGTATGTGCCACGTACGGAGTCCAGCTATAACTACTCAAGTGCGAGGTATATTGTGATCCAGGTATAATATGAGACAGATTTGTAAGGGCCCTGGACGAAACTGTGCTTTTCTTTCTTGTATCTGTTTTAGACAGTCTATGCGGGCAGTGTGCAGCCTCGATATGACAGACGACAAATGCACGTCCAACGCGGACACCACGTATATCTTACGGACGATATCATGCAGTTGGCAAAGCTCACGTTCTGTCTGCCAGGGGGCAGTCGTCTGTCGTCTATTGTTGACTGGCAGCAACCTCTCGTTTTAGTTCCTTTATGTTTCTTTGGTGCGTGCTAACTGACAGCGTGTCGTACAGACAATACAGTCAACAGCCACCGTATCTTGGCCTATGAAATTATCCAGACTGTGATACAGACGAGGTCCGTGTCTACCCCCGTAAAACGCCGGCTCGTTGTCTCGTTCAGCGACGCATTGTCCCGAGACAAAGACGACAATAGACAGCGGTGGACACAGACAACAGAGAAAACAAAGAAAGCAAAGAGAGGTCCTTGTTGACCTGGATCGAGCGTCTGTCTGGAGAGACAGGGCCATCGACTTTCGATGTATGTGTCCTCTGCGTTATGTACTCTGTACTTGGCCCCCATTGGCAGCGTTTCAGAGTCATTGTTCCGTTCGGTTAGACCTGGCTCGACAGCTGCAGTCCACCGGAAACGAAAGGAGAAAAAGAAGAAAAAATAGCGCAACAGACTCGATCTTGGACAGCGGAAAGATTAGCTGACACTTTGACAGGTGTCTTATTTCGGAAGGTCGAGAAACGTCCAAATACGACATGCGGCATATTTCATCAGGGTGTATGTCGTAGGACAAGTCCATTCACTAGTATGCAGTCATGCCAACCACCGGGAATGTCTGTATTGCATGCGGAGGAGGGTCCTGTGAGAGCGGCCAGGTGGCGGTCGAAGTGGAGAAGCATAGCTCGCAAGTGTCAAAAGTATGTCACTAAAAAGAAAACCCTCAAATATCACAAGTAATTCGCACGCAGCCTCGGATGTTCTCGCTGGGAGATTGGGACATTTGTCAACGGGAGTTTTGCAGGGCTTTTGTAGCGTTTGACTGTAAAAAGAAAGGGCCGTGGCGGAAACAAACAGCCTGCAGAAATGGAATTAATACATATGAATTCATAAAGCAGAACAGCGAAAACAAAAGAACAAAATCCAGACCAGGTTATCCAAGCCATCTACCTACGGGTAGCATTTTATATGAGACGCAGTAAGATGAACTGCTATTCATCCTACACGCACGACAAAGGCAGTCCATACAAACACGCTCTGGTCTGATTTTATTTATTTAATAATCGTGCTTTAGTTTATATTTTTATATGTCACGTCCTTCTCAATGCTTACAGCAAGATGACAGATGCGTGCGACAGGCCATCCCTTGCACAAAACAAAACAAACACGAGAGGCTCATTCTCGTACAGCACACGCGCACAGCACTTGACGTGTCCGAGACCCTACGACAAGAAGAGGGTTGGCTGCCTCTGTACAAGGCCATGCTGTGTACACGTTGACCCGTCACCGCTCTTTCAGGTGACAGGAAACGTTTCTTATGCGGTTCTACCCAGTATATGTTCTTTTCTTTTTCTTTTTCTTTTTTTTCTTTTCGTTTCATTGGGAGATGCAGGGGTGACTGTATGCGTCCTTGATAGAACGAACAACAACGCGACGCCGTCATCCCCAGGGCTGGTCAATCAGCAACATGGCTGTGCCCGTCATCCTTTGCTGCCACATGCCGATTGTTGGACCCTGACAACGCGCCGTCGGCTCCCGCTGCCTGGCCATGTGTTTCTCGATCCCATATGCCTGTCTTGCGTTTCGAGTTTTGTGTTTGTGTTTGTGTTTTGTGCATCGTCTTCTTGCATCTTGTGTCGTGCGCCGTTGTCTTGCGTCTTGACCGCCATGGTTTGTGTACACTGCAACCGGAGACATGTGCTTTGTCAACCATGACATATCTTGTGCCACAGAACACAGAACGTTGTCAGAAACCGATCTACAGCCAGTTCTCGGAGACACAATCTTGACCATCTGACGACTTGTCATTTTCCGTGAGGATTTCTGTGCAATGTACGGTGCGGTTTATGCTGGACAGGACATCGTCGAAGCACGGCGCATAGCGGAACGGATATGCCCAGAGGAAAGTAAAACTCTCCAAAGTACGCCGTATTAGTGGACAGAATATGACAATAGCTTCGCAAAGAGCTAATCATGAGAGGACGCAGATAGTATGTTTTAGAGAAAGAGAGGGAGAGAGTGTGTGCATGACAGGATAATACAAAACAACAGAAAGTGTGCTGGTCGAGATAGCTTCACACACAAACTCTTCAGGAGTCTATCCTTCTCTTGATTGGCTGTTGGCCTCTTTTGGCTTTTGAAAGTATTTCGGTCATCTGGGCATATACTACTGTCGTATTATGTATGTCGTACTCCGTACGATGCATGTTCTTTCCTCCGCATTCCAAGTGGTCCATCTTCCCGCCCCCTGTCTCCCCTTGTCTCTCTGCTCGGAAGCTGCCGGGGTGTGAGGCCAGGCCAAGTCGAGCAAGAATACGACGCTGGAGGAATTGAGGAATTGAGGAATTGAGGAATTTCTCCGTTTTGGGTGGTCTGGTTCTAACCAAATTGCAATGGCTGTCTCCAACGTACGGAGTATGTTGTATGTCGTTCGTTGCACAGAGAGACAGAAAGAGTATCATTATTGCCATTCTTCTGCTCTCGGGCACGGTATTCTTGTCGATTTTGATGAATGAGTCCGCGACGCCAGAAAACGAGAAGCATGGGCCGGTTTTCTTGTCCTGTTTTCCAATTGTACCTGTTTGGTATACAAAATAAAAACGGTTGGCTTTCCGTTACAACGTCGTTTTCCGACCTACAACGTATTGTATTATTTTTGTTCATGTACAGCGGTCTCTTGGGGGACGAGAGTCCGCTTTGGATGATATCCCCCATCGTATCGTCAGGAGATGATGGATGGACCAGGGGGAAGACCGCTCCATCTTGCTGTCAGGCAAGGCAAGCAGGGGAGGAGCAGGGGAGGAGCAGGGCAGTTAGGTCTTGGCCAGCGTGGTTTTCTTCTCTGAATTGCCTGTCCACTGGCGGAGCGTCTCTTTGCACTTGTTTCTGACATGCATTTGGGAATGCATTTTAGACAGGAAGACAAGAAAGGGGGCTCTCTTTTCTGTCACTACGATGTACGACTCATATTAGCCCATGCACATCCATACGTTGTATTTCCACGCACCCCCATCCCTATTCCCTAAGCCGTACATGTACATCGTTTCTAATAATAAAAAGAATCCCTTAGTTTCAAGAAGTTTAAGAAGAACGCAGCAAAGTAGCAGTGGCCTGGGCGACGTTGAGTAGGGCTGCTGCTGAGAATAACGCGAGCCCCCCAAATAAAAGGAAACGAAAACAGAAAAGACTCTCTGTACATACACCCAGATCCAAGCGACATTACATTGGCAATCAAAATAGAAATTCAGTGAGAGAATTGCCATTTCTTTTGTCTTCTCGTTTTACGCCACAAATGCGTCGTACTGAGGGTTAAATTTAGTTTTCCTTGCGATGCTTCCCGCCTTGTCTGAGCGTTCGCTGCAATGCCCCATCGTTTCAATTATTCCACAGAGAATACGATGTATATCCACCTTTTCTGCACCTTTCGACACTGCGGTAATATTCGCACACAAACACAAAAGTACAGAAAAGATGCAGACGGCGTGCGTCGAATACATGGTGACCTTGGCAGAGTCTAGCATGCGTTTTCCTTGCGTCCAACAGTCTCTATCAAACGTGGTGATTCGGATTTATTCTATTCGTAGTATATACCCTTGTGCTGTCCTGGCACCTTTTTGTCTGTTCATTATTAATAGTACTAGACCCGAAAACAAATATTTGACGGCCAATAGTGCCAGCCATCTGTGGACCAGAGAAGACACGGTCTTGGTGAGAAAAGAAGAATCAAGTGGCGAGGCCAGAGAAGGCGTTAGCCAGGATGGTGTCAAAAATTCCCCGATGCAGGCAACGAGAAAGAGATGGTTCAAGGGGTCTTGGTTTGCGGTTTGCAGGGGGATGGGTTATTCACCCCTCTCCCATGTTTCGAAACAAGTCTTCCTCGTCACTTTCATGAAAGTCTTCCTCTCTCCTGCTTCCCCCTTTCCCCTTTTCGGCGCCCTCTTCTGCCAGGACCTTGTACAGGACTCAACTTGGTCAGAGCCTGTCTTCGGTCCTTCTCCCCTGCAAAACATTTGACAAGAAGGACATATTCCTTCTCTTTGGCTCAGGCTATGCTGGAATGGGCGGACGTGGCGGAGCCGCGGTCTGTAACAGAGCGTCGAAACTCCACACATGTCAGTGACACTGCCTCTGTTGATTCGTTGCGGTCCCATACTACTTCGTATGCCACTTGGATTTCCCTTTTTGGGCTGTCTTTTGTTCGTCATTTGAAAATTATTATATCATGTCTAAAACGCATGTGCCTGTATATTCCGAGACGAGCGTGTATGGGGTATAGAAGTTTTTGACGCCTCGTTACAGCGTTTCATAATCGTCGTGGTACAAGAATGGTCCTACCAGCTTTCGCGCTCAATAGTCGTCGTCACTGGCCGGACTGATGTGGCGTGGGTCAACGAGGTGGTGGTGCTCATTGCCTGGGTAGAGAGATGGTGGCCGTGACTCCAATTGCCGGTCATACGATCCGTATATACGCTCCGGTGACGTGTACATCCGCTCATTAGGAAGCGCGTAACCCTTGTGCCGCATTTCTCCGGGACTCATGCCTGGAGCGTTGCTGGAGCTGCCGTGGCCACCATCAATGACGCCGCCCCTACCGCTCATACTCGAGCCCATGCCTCCGCCGCCAGCACTACGGCCGCCAGACATGGCACCGGACACAGCGCGGACGTTGTTGATCATGGCCGGCAAGTGGCGCCGCCGTGCATTGATAAACCAGTTGCTGATCTGGTCTGTAAATACGAAAAGACAAAAAGACCTGTTAGTTAACCGTTGCTGGTTCATGCCCAATCGCAAAAACCAAGCACAAAATTGGGAAAAAAAAAAAAAAAAAAAAAAAAGGAACCACAACCGTCCGAAACTAAAGCTCAAAGTTGACTTACTCATTTGAAGACCCGTCTGCTGCATGAGCTCCTGTTTTTCATCTTCAGACGGGTACGGGTGGTGGAGGTGTTCGGAGAACCAGGCCCGCAGCTTGTCGGTTGTCTCCTTGGGTAGGTTTCCACGCCGCTTTCGCTGCTTGTTGTTGTCGAGACGGCCACTGTTGACACCACCCAGCATTCCACCGTGGCTGCTCATGGCGCCCTGGCTGCTGGACATGCCGCGTCCACGGAACTCGTTGCTGCCGTAGTAGCCGTCTGGCTGATGACGGTGGTAGGAAGACATCGGTCTAGACGGGTGTCGGTCGAACGAGGAACTGGCACCGGACGACGAAGCGGACGGTGGGAATACAGCCCGGTCGAAACTGCCGATCGAGCCACCGGACAAAGACTGGGTGCGAGAAGGGTGTTGCTGGTACGGGCCAGGCACACTGCCGTGTGGATGATGCGGTGGGTGTGGCGCGTGCGGCTGGTGGTGCGGGTGGTCGTCCATCATGTGAGGGAGAGCGGGAAGCGCGGGGCGGCCGGAGCCCGAGAAGTGGCTGGCAGAGTCTGTATACCGTCTGGACGACCACGGCTCTCCGTCGGCCATAGCGCTATAGGCAGACGACGAAGGCGGCGACGATCCGACAGAGGTGGTGGCAGCTCCCTCCGTCATGCCAGACGACTCGCTGTGGTGGTACGACATGCCGCTGCTGTATCCTCTGGGGATCTGGTTGTAGCGTTCCTCGCGCTCCGCGTCGCCAACGGGTCTGCGCGTCTCCCGTTCGTTGTCGTTGGAGAGGACATAGATGTTGTCTCGCGATCCAGCGAGTGATTCGTTTGCTGATTTGGGCGAGTGAGACCGCCGGTGGGGCCCCGACGGCACCGACGTCGCCCTCGACGATGCTGTGGTGCTGTCCGACGGACCGGAATAGTAAAAGCTCAGTGCTTCGCGAATTGGCGGTAGAGAGAGAGGCGTCGACTCCGCGTATCGTCCAGCTGCTACTCCGGGGTACTGTGATGGTAGTTGGCTGCCGTTGCGCAATGCGTTTGGGCTGCTCGGCTCGAAGGCCGGGCGTGAAGTCGGGACACCTCGCATAATGGCAACGGTCATATCGGTCACTGACTGCGTGATGTATGGGTGTTGGCTTAGGTGCCTAGGTTATCAGGACGTTGTTCGATGCCGCAGGTGGTGCTACGCCATGCCCTCGAGGAAGGTCTGCGTGTGTGTCGGAGGCGAGCGGTCTGATGAGACGACAACGTCGAAGTAAAAAGAAGAAAGCAGCTGTTAGGAGGTGCGGAGCGGAAAGTAATTAAGAGATGCGGCAAACCAAGTCGAGACTATGACTATGTGGTTTTTGTAAAGGAGGTAGACTGTGTCCAGCACGTCCCGTGTTTGAGATATCGTATGCCCAAGAGCGGGTATTAATACAGTAGAGAGAAAAAAGGAGGACGACGTGGAGGGAGATGAAGAAATAGTGTTGTCAAAATTATATATGTCGAAGACGGTGAAAGCCGATAATCACGGTGGAGAGAGCCGAGACTAAGATGGAGAAAGAAGAGAAGAAAAGGTATCGATCGATCGTCCTCTAACCAGACCAGGAGAAACAAACAAGAAGTAATGGAAAATAATATCCCTTTATACGGAAAGACATAGAAAGGAGTAAGCAAGAGGAGAACCCTTTGAGAAAAAGTCCTGGTGCAAATGCCAGAAACAATGAAGACGAGGCAGAGGAATGAAAAGGGTGAGACCGGGGGCGGCAGGTTGGCAGACTATGTAGTGGCCGAGCATGGGTCGAGAACGGTGGAGGATGTGCTCTGTAGTGTAGGATGGGCCGGGAGTTGAAGTGAAGAGGAAGATGGAGAAAAGAAAAAGAATCTGGACAAGCGTGCGCGTAGTAATATAGGCCCACTATGACTTGCGCCCATCGGGGAGTGAAGACAGGAAGGTACGAGTAAACAAAACCCTGTCACGCTGAGGAAAGTAGTCACTGTTACTTGTGCAGAGGCAGGTGCTGGTGGACAGCTGGAAAGGGAAACAGGGCGTGTTAGTAGAGGAAGGAGCCACCGGGGAGAGGGGTGGCGTGCGAGTGACTGACGCCGTGCGAGGAAGCTTCGATGGGGTGACAGACCAGGCCGGGCCAGCCTGGGAAGGACAGACCCAAGAGGCGAATGGCGAATGGTAATTATCTCACAAGCAACAGGCAGGGGCGACCCAAGACTTGAACGCCAAAAGGGTGACATGTAAATAATCACCCAAAGGTACTACACTAAGAAAGAAGCACTAGAAAGGTTTAAACAACGGACAGTGTGCAGCCCTGGACAGCCCTTGTCGCGCTGTTCCTTGTCCTGTCCAGCCCTGGTCAGATCGCTCCAAGTAAGTGGGGGAAGTCAACTGGTCACTGATCGCCCTGCTAGGTAAGCTTAGCCTGTTGGAGCGATCGCGCATGAGTAGAACATGGCCAGAAGCCCAGAAGCCCAGAAGCCCAGAAGCCAAACAGAGTTCTGCCACTATGTCTCTTTTTCCTTTTCTGCTTCCTTTTTTCACATTTCCGAGTGCTTAGGCTCGTTTCTTCGGGCGCTTTACCCCTTTTTGACCTGTTTTCAGCTCGTTCTCCCAGAGATCTTCTGTGCTCGGAGCATATGTTTAGCTGCACATTCTCGGCTGCCTCGTCCCTGCGTAGGGCAGTCCGGTCCACGGCGTGCGGAGTGTCTGGGACGAATCGCGACGGCGGGACGGCGTGTGGACTGGGCCACCGACAGGCAAGGCCGTTCAATGACCGGTTGCTGGGCCATCGTCACTCTGTGTCTGGAAGGGCGCAGCGCGGCGATACATGATACATGAATCTTGACCAAGTATGTCGTATTACTCCGTACGACGTTCCTTGCTCGACACATGTCTGCACTGGGCTGCAAGTCTTGTGTTGGTGCTTGGGAATGGAGGGATCATTACGGAGTACGACACGCTAGGGGCTCCCCAAACAATAAGACATCCTAGACACTTACACAGGGCACGGACATGGGGCGACAGAAACAGAAACAACGGGTTGTAACGTGGATTTGCTGATCGACCAAGATGTAATTGGATTTGACATGCCAGGAGGAGCCGCCATGATCGACTCCGCTTGCGATTTGCACGACATGCACCGAGGAATCGACAACTACGGGTGGGGTTTAAGAAAAGCAGAAGGAGAAAAACAACAAGAAAAATAAAACAAGGGGAAACTGGAGAAAGTCGGCCTTTGGCAATGCAGAATGTCGAAACAGACCCAACAGAAAGGGGAACCGTGGGGGACGCATCCAGGCTCAGGGCACCCGGAACTGGGCAAGCATAGTTTCTCAAAGGGCAACACGAAAAAGCACAAACGCCGGCGGCAGCGTGTGGACTGAGCACAAAAAGGGTGGCTGCCAAGCAGAAGCCAAAACAGTCGCCGAGGCAAACGACTGGGAAACGAGGGAGTTGCTCGATGCTGATGCTGGTCAGCAAGGAGGTGGCGGACAATGCTGAAAAAGAAACTATCAAGCGTCAAGGTGCTCTGCTCAAAGAAAAGAAGAAAAATACAGAAAAGTGTGGAAAGGGTAACATGGACTTGCAGAGGCGAGATCTGACCAAAGCCTCTGGGCAGTGAGAACGAGGTGTAAGCATGAAGGCCAGAGCGCATTATTGTGCGTCATGCTATGACTCTCTTTACATCTGTGAAGAGATGCAGAGACATGCCAATCTCAAAGGCCAGAGGTAAACCTGCCACGGCCTCCTCATCACCCGCAGATCCATCACCTTCCTATTTGGTTATTCCCCTGGCCTCGCCGTACTTTCAGAGCATGGATGTCCCGTCCATCTCCAGCCGAGAGGACTTTGGTCAGAGATGGGAATCGTCCGATGGGGTTTCAGAACCTTCTGTCGTACTCCGTGGTTCTTTCTTCCCGGTTGCTCCGCTGGTCGTCAGGCCGTCTATCACCGCCAGCCTGCCTCAGCGTCGAACTTGACGTTGTCAGTCAGAAGAACCAGGTGTCACCAGTCCAGGCCCAGGGCAAGGTATGAAGTGAGCCATGTAAAAGGAGATGTGTTGCACGAGAATGAGAGAGAAAAATGCAGAAGAAAAGAGAAAGAAAAAAAAAAAAAAAAAAAAAAAAAAAAAAAAAAAAAAAAAAAGGCAAAACCACAGCCACATCATGATCATCCACGTTTCATTCTATTTGCACAGGCCAACAGGAGCGGCCAAGGGTTGAGAACGGGCGGATATAAGCATAACCAGCTCGCAGCTCGTTTTTAGCAGTCTAGTCTGGTGAATACAGTGGTGGGCGCTGGCCAGGCGTAGCTGCAAGCGAATGCATTTGCCAATTCAGAACAATACACAAGAACGACGTGGCAGATGGGACTCCCGAGACATCACCAGGATCTTGTCTCCCGTTGTGAGCGGAATATTTCGTAGACGTCCTCCACGACGTGCTCTGTACACGCCCTACATTTTGCATCTTACGAAGCCATGACATCTTACAGGCTTGGCTACGGGGCTGCAAGAAAGATGCTCTGCATACTCCGTATGGCCCCTGTCCTTGTCTGGTCGTTTTTGTTTGGACATGCCCCCTTTTTTGTACGTTTACGGAGTAGGCCTGAAAAAGCACAGGCTGGGAGTGGGTACGGAGTACTTCGTGCTGTGGCGGAAATGGCTGCAGCTCTGTGAGTATAATGCTTGTTGAGAAGGCCAGAGACTTTCGTCCCCGAGCAATGTATGTCGTACGACGTATTTTGAACAGTAAACAACAACCTCGACTCCACAGAAAAGGAAATCAAGAGTGAGATGCTGGAGTAGCATTTTATGTTGTCTTGGGTGTAATTAACATCGTAAGCAACGTCAAAGTGATTTACTGTCTCCTTTCCAAATACAGAAATAGAGAAACGGTTGAAGAGAGGTCCGAGGGACGGTCCGAAAGGGTTCACATGCGTGATGTTGACGTTTCGGTCGGCCTGCTCACCGACAAAAGTAAGCCCGACGATATGCACCAAAACGAGGTATATCCAATTGGCCGTGCAGAGCATGAAACAAGACCCGCACCTTCCCTCTATGGTTCTACCCTTGTCACTTTCTAAATAAAACACACTTTTGACAGTACGACGTGCAGGCCCTTCCCTGGAATCAGGCCAGGTAAGATATGCAGACAGGGGTTGGGAAGGTAGCAGCCAACACCGACGCAGCTCCGCTACAGTACCACTGTAATTTCAACGGTTTGAGCATTTGGAGAGTATGTGTAAAACAGAAAGAACGACTGGTGTGCGTGCCTTGCAGGGGCAGGCGCTAGCGGAACCAAATGTAAGCTTCAGCGAAAGACTTTGCCGGAGTAGGTGCGATACATGGCGTTGGCACCTGTTGTTGGAGGTGTCAATAGAGAGCTACGGCGTGGGAAGGAGCGGATGCATGACTTTGGGGGGTGTGCGCCAACAAGCTCCCAGTGACATGTGTGTGAATGTCGCCGTGTGCGCTTGCTGTTGGTGGCCCAACGCACCAAGCCCACCTGCCAAACCCAGATACACTAAAAAGACACCTCGAGCGCGGTTGCCCAATTCAATTCAAAACAGGGCAACTGCATTCGGCAGGTACGATGGGGAAGCTGTACAGAAGAAAGAAAGCCATACGACGGCCAGCCTAGAGCTGACTAGAAGCAAACGCTCATTTTGCTCCCACGAAAAAGAGAGAAAAGAAGAAAATACACATACCTCGGTCTAGGCCATCGACAATACGAAATCAAATGACGCGAGGGGAAACTGCTGTGTGTGCTTGACATTCGACGTGGCGTTGACCTCACCCCCACCAACCCTCTCACCTCATACGGTACAAAACATACGAGCCATTACACACACAAAGCCCTTTCCTGACAGTTTGACGGTCCTTTTGGCATTGTGGCATTTTGCCCTTTTGCCTGTGCGAGACGGACAAATGGGATTT
This sequence comes from Sporothrix brasiliensis 5110, assembly GCF_000820605.1. NCBI lineage: Eukaryota > Fungi > Ascomycota > Sordariomycetes > Ophiostomatales > Ophiostomataceae > Sporothrix > Sporothrix brasiliensis. The sequence goes on along the minus strand of NW_024467137.1, from coordinate 3,220,049 downwards.
TGCTGTCTTGGAGTCCGAGCAGGTGCCAGAGTTGAATCGCGCAGTTGGGGGCCGTGGAGGCGCATGCCAAAATGGCAGTGTGGGAAAAGAAACGAAGGAGGAGGAAAAGGAACACGACAAAAAGCACGTCAAACGAAACAGGGCTAGACAGCAAATTCGGGAGGAGGGGGCGGAAGACAAGGAACAGTGGACATGGGCAATGATACGGCTCAGAGAACTCGGAGAGCCCAGAGTCTCTCAGAGAGCCGGCCGACAAGAGACTACGCGTTACGGATGGCAAAGGTGCCGGAACCTGCCCATGATCGACAATGGCCATTTCGGTCAAAGCATGGAGAGAAACACCCGAAAGGCAAGCAACGACTTGAAGAGGCTCGAGTGGCAAGCAACAAATGGGCAAATATCTCTCCATCGGTGGAATTCGGTTTCTTCACGAGGCTGCCACGGCAGGGCTACCCTGCTAGTTTTGTTCGAGAAAGGCTGCTAAAAAGGACGGCCGGATAACGGCTGGATAACGGCTGGATAACGGTTGGGCCTGGCCTGGCTGGGCCTTTTGCATCTTCGCCTCGCCGTTGTACGCATCAGTTTGTTTCGGCCGCAGCACGCAGGGTTTTCAGCAACAAGGGCAGAATGCAAATAATATGACATGCTCCACGGTCCAGGGGCACCTAGGAAAACAAAATAGTGCATCACGCAAGAAACCCCGTTATACGGCAGCAACGAACATAACATAACCAAAACGGTTCAAGGAAGGGATAGAAGAGGCTGTTGTGGTGAGTACATGCATGCCAGGAGACAGAGACACGCAGGCACTAACACCACGCACAGAAAACATGCGAGACCAGCAACCCGTTTTCTCGCCACGGAGCACAAGTAGAAATGATCGTCTGTGGCCTCACACGTGTTGGGTTGGCCCTTTATTTCCTCTCCCCCGACTCCAATTCGGCAGCGTGGTTGTCACGCGAAAATTTCCGAGACATACCACAACGCACGAGCAATGAACAACAAAAGATGGCCCGACTATCAACCGTCTTTTTTTTTCCTGCCCACTCGTGCAAGAGACCACGCTTCTGCAAGGGGCTGATTTCGCCTGTTCCAAGGACAGCGCAGCGTGCTGCCCCTTGCGGGCTAGCGGCGGAGATGATCCTTTTTTGTCTGTCTTGCCCTGTTGACGGACAACCGAAGTGGGCAATGGAGAAAAAGAAAAAAAGAGACAAAATTCAGGCTGGAGAACAAGCCCCGAGAAGACAAATGATTCCACTAATACGGGCTACCTTTTGGCAATACCGGGGCACTTGGCTGTGAAACTGTCCGTAAGTCGCTCCCTTGTCGTCGTTTTCTTTCCTGTCCTTTTGACGTCTTTCGGCTGAGAGCTGAGAGCTGAGAGCTGCAACCGAAAGCCGACGACCAATACGACGTACATGTACTTCTGGCAGCTTGACAACGGAATCCTCCAACTCCCGAGCACTGGCAGGCCACCGGTTAGCGCCAGTGTCTAATCTGATCGACACTAGGAATGTCCTACCGCTGTTCCCCCATACGAACGACACCGTACGAAGAAAGGAGAATGATGGTGCGGAAATACGATACAACCGTGAAAGTTTTGACCACCTGTGGTGTGAGTGGGACCATTTTTACTCCGTGGAGTATGTACGAATACGGAGTATCTTTTACAGCTTCTCTCTTTCCTCTGTTGCTGTCCTTCTTTGTCCAGCGTGCCCAGCCCCAAGTGGATATTTCGTGGTGATTTGACAAGTTGCCCTAGCTGGGCACCCCCCGGTACCTACGACGTAATGAGAGAAAAAAGAAAGAAAAGGGGGAGAAGGGGGGGCGTGCGCAGGAGAAAATGATTGTGCAGTGGGCAGTGGAGTTCTTTTTCTCCTTCAACAGCAGGCCGGTAGACTAACACACACAAACAGCTCAGACACCGACAAGATACAAGATACAAAATACCCTACAAAGTATTTACGCCTTGGCACTTTGATTTCGGAGAACCAGAAGCCGTGCACGGGGCCACTGGATCGGTAATCTTCAGCAACACCCTGCCTGTGGGTCCAAACCAGGCCTGCAGTGACAGGCAGTCAGTCTCATGCTGATTCAACCGTCCTACGCAGGAGAGGGAGAAGGACGACGGCAGAGGACCAAGCACAATCACATGGTGCCTTTTCTACATTGATGCGCGTGCGTGAGACTGGGGAAATTGAAAAGACGTGGAGTGGTGCAAAGAAGGACAGTCCTACAAGGAAGAGGGGCGAAGTTACAAACTCCCACGATTCCTTCGCACGTCGCACACAGAAAGCAGACAGCAGAGGTCGACGGAGAATGACAAAGCAGGGTGACATCAGGGAACGACCCGCGATTGCAGGCCGAGCGGGTGTCAACCAAAGAACGAAAGACACACACCCACTGCGTCACTTCCAACAGACAAGACTCGCGTTGGCCTGCCGTCAGCCGTCAGTCAGACCCCAACCAACACCTCCCTTGGCTCCCTCCACAAGCCACAGAACATGGACAGAAGCGAGCTTCACAGGGAGACGAGACAGGGACCAAACTAGCCAACAGGAACGATGCAACCTAGTGCACGGCTACAGTACGCCACTGTCCCAAGATACGGACCTGTGGTGGTACTCGGTATTTACGGTGGAGGCTGGATGAAGAAAAGGCTGCCAAAATAAAGGTTGCCAAGACACCCACATTTTACGGGTACTCTGTGAGTCTGCTGGTGGAGTTGCGATTGGTCCCCCAGGTTGCCTGTCCGTACTCCACAGCCCCTTTTTGACGTCGTACTTGCATTTTAAAGGTGTATTTTCCTTGTTTCCTTATTTGCTCCTTTTGTTTCTTTTGTTTCTTCGTTTCTTCGTTTCTCTGTTTGTCTGTTTGTCTTTTGATTCTCCCACGTTGTGGAGATTTCAAGAGAACTGCACGTCAACCATCTCGCTCTCGTGTAAGGAGGCCGGCCGCTCAGCAGTTTATTCGACGGGATGCCTCTCCCTTACGTCTTATTTCTTATTCCTGTGCATGTGTCATTTATTGGCACTTCAGTTTCCTATTTGGAAATTTACGACATAATTACGGAGTACCACATACAAGCCAGCCACAGAAGAAGGAAAGAGAAAGGGAAAAAAAAAAAAAAAAAAAAAAAAAAAAAGAAAAAAAGAGAGAGAGAGAGAAGAAGAAGAAGACAATCCACCTGGAACTGGTGTCGGACCACCAATCGAGGCCCGAAACCCACCGACTATTTTGGGTCCTGTCTTTTTGACAGCGATCCTCCTCTATTTTCCCCCGTTTCTTGACGGCGTCCCGGGTCCCTTTTCGGACCCGCGCTGAAGGTGTGGTATCCATGCGCCTTGTCCGCAGCGTTTTTAGCTTTTTAGCTCGAGGTCTGACTCTGTCGTTTTATTTTGCCCTGTATTTTTTCTCCACTTTCGGGTCGTTTTTGTTCTTGGCATGGCAGTCGACACGGCTCCACATGTCAAAATCAGAAAGCGCAGCGACCTTTGTCCTTTTGACGTATTACGACGTAAAACGAAAGACACGAGAAACAGGCTCGGCAAAAGCCTAAAGAAGCTAAGCCAAAGCCGACTGTGATGACAGGCTAAGAAGCTAAAGACAACGACGGCACTGCCATATGCATATCCAGCGCATCCAGTGACCGCTGACCTAACCAATGGTCTCCGCATATTGGGAGAGACGTCTCTCGCTCGACAAATCATGTGGTAGCTGGCCACCTCTTCCGTACTTTATGGATACCATATACCAAGTGCATCTGGACGGCTGCCGTCTCGAGTTTCCGCGGTACGAGAAAAGCAACATATCTACAGCATCCGTTAGGGCAACGACAATGGCACATTGGGAGCGAGAGCAGACGAGGGACCTTTGTCGTCAAATGTAGTTGGTTTGGTTTATTTGGTACTTTTGTCGAGCAAGTTCCGTGACCACGTCTGCCATCAAAGAAGACAGTCATCGATCAGTCATACGTTGTGTCAGAAAGATGGAGAGGCTCCGAAGCGGTGACAGCCGGCCTCGGGCGCGTCCTCGTATTCTGACTCGCATCCTGCTGTGCGTGTGATTTGCACAGGGGGGTAAACAATTGAAGAAATAATTGGATAAGTAGAGGTAAAACATAGGTGCAAATAAAAAATGCCAGAAATAAATGCAAGAAATAAATGCAAGAAATAAATATAATGAAAAGAAACACATCCGACAAAGTGAAGACAAGACAAATCACCAGTCCGCCTGTCGTCAATTTGTCTGGACAAGATACGGTGTCGTTGCCAGATAGCCGCCGGTACACGTGTACATCGATACACCAATACACCGATACACCGATACACCGATACATCAATACGTCGAGACACTCAGACAAATTCTCGGCCAGGATGAAGAACTGGCGGTGTGCTTTGTGCTTTGTTTTTCTATACTCTGTGCATCGTGTGGTGCCCGTTATGTGGTGCACATCGCGTGGTATCCGGTGCGGTTTCGCTCGTGTTTCTGTCTTTGCGTCTGTGCTGCCTCGCCTGTCTCCGTCTGTTTCCACTGGTCCGTCGTTTTTCTGACCACGCTGTGCCGCCATGGTGCTGTGTTTCGTCAACATAGCAACAGAGACGCACCGTAGAGGCAAGGAGAGCCGACCCTGTCGTTTGCACCCCGTGGGATCCTTTCTCCGTCGACCTGCTCCCGTCTTCCGCGCCATGAGCATGGAAACGAGGTTTTCTCCCGGGACCGCGAGTCCACAGGCCGTGGTCCCGCGTGCTTGCGTGTCTGGGCTGCGGTAGTGTACCCGTGCATCATTGTACTCGGCTGCATACACCTCTGTACACCTCCCGAAGAAGCTTGTCGGCTGGGTCTGGTACGTCCCTCGTACACCGGCCACAACCTTCTACACTACGGACATTGGGACTACAAAGTGCCTTTGACACGATGGAAAGTACCACTGTGGCCAAGGTTGGGTCTAGCCGTGACGCGAAATAGAGAGCGTTACTTTGTTCTGTTGTGGCTTGTGCCTTGTTTTGGGTTTTTTTTTTTTTTTTTTTTTTTTTTTTTTTAGATTTAGTCTTGTGATTTTGCTTTGAATTTGTTTGATTTTAGTTTTAACAACTTAAACAAAATCAACGCTGATATAACGACGTATGAATCACACGTATAGCTCTTATTACGCGACTGAAACCAATTCACCTACCCCGAATGCCTTACCATCTACTCAAGATTAATTTATTATTAAAACATTGACATCCAACGTCGACCGTCCACGTGTCAGATTTCGTTTCCACTCCCGTTTCTGATCGACAGTGCTCCCGTCCACCCGTCCTTGCGGCGGTTCGACATATGTCATTTCCCGCGGAAATACGGTATACATTAAACGGCATCGAACGACGGACTGTATTCCACCCTTGAACATTCTCTCCAAGCTTTCGTGTCATGGAGTCTCTCCCTTCTAGGCACGTATGACTTTGCCTCCGTGGCCTGAGCTCAGATGCCTTGGCCGTCGTCTTGGTCATTACTCCGCATACTGTTTTTGTTCTCCTGTTTACATTTTATCCTTTCCTTTTGCCACGACGACCTTCCCCCAACCCATTTCCCTTCTCTCGTCCTTGTTTTTGCCTCGTTCCACCCCTTACCCTCCTCGCATGGTCTCGCATGGCCGCCTCGATGCCGACGTAGATTCCCGATACTCGACTCTGCATGCCGTCGTCAAGATCTGGAGCTAAACTAAGTCGCGGGGTGGAGCACGTCGTTATTGCTCCGTACAGTACACCGTATGGAATAGTGGAATCGCTGGTATGAGTGTCATACAAATATCATACCATAACTTTGAAGCGTAAAACGACGCCCGGGTTGCACTGTGACTGGAGTATGAAGGAGGATGCCAGAGTCTGGACCCGGTTCTGTCGCGTCCCTCTATCTCGCACTGACACGATGGGTGGCCCGAGCTTGTCAGAAGCCAAACGTCAAAAGTCAAAAGTCAAACCAACAGAGGTCAGAGTCGCATTGTATCAGGATGCCATTCAACGGTATTGGACAACCAAAAAAGTGACAAGGTGACACTCGTAATGTTTGCCGTTTCGAACGACATTGCACCTTTTTTTTTTTTCCTCTCTTTTTCTTTTTTTTGTCGTCTCGCCGCCGTTGTTTGGTTCGTCACTTTCCCCCTTTTTGGCAATATACCTGCTGCACAAAGACGTAGAGTCGTAAGTTTTGCTCCCGTACGACGTACAAAAGTACCAATTTGACTGGATCAAACCCCGACATTTCGAAAATGGAGCCATCGTATCACTTTCTTTATCGCTCCGGACAGCCGAGGCACCAGCCTTCGCCCCGGACACGGATTGCCTTTGCATAGATGCACAAGATTGCCGGTTCGTCGACGCATGGGTATGTCAAAGCTACCCTTGTGGGCCAGGGAGGGTCTTTCTAGCTTGTCCGTGTTGATTTACTTAGTTCCTGAATTCCGATAGGCATGGCCAGACGGACGGAAGGATAAAGGCCAGAGGAAGATTGCCTATTTAGGAACCGTCGTCACCAAAAGTCCCACGTTTTCAACAAGCTTCTGGAACAATTTTGCCTGACAGCGATTGGCTGTTGGTTCCCGGTAATGCGGCAGTTTAGTGTTTGGAAGCCAAATGCCTGTATCAAGTAGCTAGAGTATGTCGCGGACCCAGAGGAAGATGGAAGTTGAACGATGGCTAATCGGACACGGGAGACGATTCTGTACACGAAATGGATGGGAGAAGGCGAGGCTGTCAGGCTGTGCACCATCACACGACGTAAAACCATGAAACAGTGCGTATTGCTCGTTTTGTCGACTCGGCCTTTGGGGGTACTGTTTTTCTGTTTCGAAATGTCAATTGCGGACCCTCACATCTGTCACTGATGCAAAACCGAGAGCCAAGAAACCCCGACCGTACGAGAATGACGCATGTCTGGCGAGAGTTTTGCTGTTTGGAGTGCATGTCGTCCTCCTAAAGCACTTGGCGGTCGAGACCGTCGGGATTTGAAGGATGCTTTTTCTGCTTGACGAAAGCATGGACATTGTTTGATTGTCCTTTGTAGGCTGAGCCACGGAAAGAGTGACAAAGAGAGCTAGTGTACTGTCGATCCGCACGGTAACGGACAACGTCGATCTTGGAGTCGAGGGGACTTTTTGATAGGCTTGAAGATATGTATGTCATGAGGGGGAAAACGGTTGACGGGGACTTGGCGACCACCCTGATTCGTCACTTCCTCCTCCCCCCCTGTCCGGATCTGACGTGCTCCGTTCAATTCTCCACCTGTCCTGCTTGCCTGTTGTCAACTGTTCTGTTGTCAACTGGCTTGTTGTCAACTATCTTGTCAACTGTCCTGTTGTCAGCTGTCTCTGCAGTCGAGCAGTGGTGCAGTCGCGCAGTCGAGTAGTCGAGCGCAGTTTATGAGCCACGCCTGCCACAGCTACAGGTACTCACCGGCCCATGTGCGTTCCCCGAACAGGAATGGGACCTGTGTAAAGCGGCTGCACCAACTGCCCTCTCGATGATACATACCCCAGAGTAACGTGATGGGGCAGAGAGTCGGAAAGGGAAGAGAGAAACGATGTGAAACGCGACCTTGATAGGGGAAACAATAGGAAACCCCCACGGATTCCACAAAATTCCAGTGAAAATGAAGAATAAATGAAACGGCGAAGCCCTGGTTCTTGGAGAGTGGCACAATACGACGCAGCCAAACGTTGAGAACGGAGAAGCAAGAAAAGAGAAGAAAAAAAGGCAAAAGTTTACGAGGTGCAAATGTGACACTACAGAAACACTGAAGAGGGAAGGTCCAGAACAGATCGGCAGGCGGAAGGAGGAGGTGGAGTGGGGTGCAAGGCACCTTCCCCCTAAACCTGCTTGAACCAGCCCTCTGGAACAGGGCCAGGACAACTAAAATCGGTGCGAAAGGAAGGCAGGAAGGAGCCAGTAATTACACGGCAGGAGCTACTGGCCACATCGCTGGCGACAGCAGCAATGCCAATGCCAGGCGAACTGATGTATCGCGTCGGCAATGTATTGATGTGCTGGCAAGAGTCATGCTCAGCCGGCAAGGCGGCGTCATAGTGATGTTGGCACGTACGTCGTAAGTTGTACATAATTACGGATAAGCTCAGGTCAAGCCACAGAAGCCAAAGTAGCCAAAGTAGCCAAAGAAGCCAAAGTAGCCACAGAAGCCAAAGAAGCCAAAGAAGCTAAAGAAGCCAACGAACCAAAGCGGTCTGTTGGCACCGAATGCGCCAGTCGCTTCCGATTACTCAATATCTGTCCATGGCCGGTGTCACTGTACAGTGAGGCGTCTGTGTACACCGGTCGAAAAGCCCAGGGATGTCGATTCGTCTTCCGACGGCGTGATTCGTATATTGCCTCTTCCTTCCGTCTATGGCAATTTCATCTTTTGCTCTCCCTTTTTTCGTCTTCTTTCCTTTTTCTTCATGCACCATACACGCGACGCTTCGCTCCTTCCTCCCTGAGACATAGCGCATAACATGGGCGGAGAAAATCCGGTATACGACGTACTTTTTTTTCACGCTTCCTCACGACCTCGGTGGCAGGTTAGAGAATGTTTTTTTGTGTTTTTCAATTTCGTTTTTTTTTTCGTCTTTTTTATGGGGTCGTGGGCATATCGACACGGCGCAGGAATACGAGGACTTTTAAAGTACTCCGTGCCATGCATTTGTGAAGGATATGTCACAGACGTGTGGACGGCAGTAACTACCCTCTACGCCCCGGCCTCCCATACATTTTGATGTACATGGCAGGTGCCCTCCGGGTGGCCTCTGGATGTCCCTTCCATCCTTGCACAGAGCCACCAACGCCATGAGTACCGACTGCGACTTCCATTTCTGTCCGTTGCAGGGCATACCCAGGATCAGCAGGCGCCACTGAGCGCAAGCCCGGTCTGTGCGAACCTTCCTAGCAGAAAGTGCCTCGGATCACGGACCCTGGGAAGTCACGCTGCAGATGGTGTGGCCTGGGAGAGCTGTAATTATGGAGTATGACATACGGCGCAAAACAAAAAAGAAAATGGGGCATGTTTTGGTTTGCTCCTTGCGTTTATTCCTTTTATTCCCTTTTTTTTCTCCTTTGTTTTTGTCTTCTTTTCTTTTTCTTTTGTTCTCCATCTTTTCTCTTCTGTCCTTTACGGGATTTGTCTTTGTAATTTCCTCATTTCAAACGCAGGGTACTTTTTTTTTGTCCTGCATTGCCCCCTTGTTCCTCAGTCTCTCTCCACTTTGTCATTGCTTGTCATGGCTCAGCTCGTGTCAGTCCGTCGGTTCGGATACCGAGTTGGAGCACCGAGACGGCTGTCAAGACAAAAAAGTACAGTGTACACTTGCCACTCGACTAGTACAGTGTGCTGTGGCATATGATGAACCCATCCGGGCTCGGACGACAGCTGACAATCAAAAAGACATTGAGTGTGAATGCCAATCCAGCTAGCCGGCCCAGCCTAAAACGCCGTCCATTCGCGAGCTATGCATGTAGACGCAAAGCAAAGGACAAGTGCATGACGAAAAAGGAACCAAAACGCGCTGAGGGCGGTGTCGAAACTGGAAAGAAAAAAAATCCTCTCGTCTGTCTCGACGTATTCCGCCAGCCTGGCAGCCTGGCCACGAGCCTTGTCAGCCTGTCGATCATGTGTGTTGGGCCTTACTTTGCAAGTGCCCATAACAGGGTGCCACTCAGTAACGGCTCGAGGGACATGGTCACGCCGTTGTTCGGTAGGGGTGGATCATTGTACAGTGACAGCCGTCAATCGAGACGTGGTAGTCACTTGTTTGCACGAGTGGCGACTATGACGGTTGCTGTGTGTCGTGTCAGTGGACGAGTAGTTGTAGAGCACGGCGACAGGCGTTGCACTTGGTATGTGATGATGTTGGAATATTGTTGTGTAAGAGAATCGTCCGTGGTGCCTGAGACCTCGGGATTTTGTACATCCTGCTGGGAATGCGTCGTAGAAAAGAATGAAACAAAATACGAGAAAAGGGTGATTCGGGAAATAAAAAAGACAAGAACGAAACGAAACAACAGAGTATCAGAGCGCAGAGTCCAGAGTGCCAAAGCGCATGTCCGTCTCTCCGAGGTCCGGGTCAAAAACGGTCTCAGACAGTGCTCTGATCTTCAAGATCTTCCTTTCCGAAACCTTGTGTCGACATCACGTCCTTGATTGTCATGTCTACTCCGTAGGTCTTTTTTGTTGTCTTTTCTTACCCGGTGGAGTGCGTTCAAACATTGCGTTCATGCATTGTCACTGCATATTATTATTGCACGTCACTGCAGGCTTCTGCACTATCTGCCACTCAACTGCGTGCTACCCACCCACCTTTTTTCATGTCCTTCTGCATATCACTCCATCTCTTTGCAGATTGGGTCTAAATTCTGCAACATGCAGCCGCCCTAATTCAACGTTGCATGGTGGAATCAAGAGTGAACCAAAAGGGGCAGGAATGTGCAAAAATGAGCGGGAAAAAAAGGAAACACCCGTCACAAAATGACATGCAGCACTCACCATTGTTGTCTCAAGATGTTTTTATATTCCTTGTATATTCTTTTTTCTTTAAGGAGCCTATACTGGGTGGCACAAAATTATAAAGAGAACAAAAGCGACCTTTGCAAGGGTCCCAACTCGGCCCTTTTCCTCTCACCCTCGCCACCTCACCATACATCGAGGAAATGAGAACAATGTGACCGAAACACAACAGTGCAAGACGAGAGCTAGAACATCCGTAGGTGTTGCCGGCCCTGTCAGATATAAACTTGTCCATCCTTCCTTTTGTGCATCCCCTCTTGCGATTTCTCATGCATAACGGAATATACGTCCTGTCCGCTGTCCGATCGGATCTTTTCCGCTTAGCCATCTAGAGGAATACTCCGCCCCGTCCTTCTTTTTTCCCACCTTATTCGACTGGGGAGGGGACAGGGCGGAGGTGGTGATGCACATAAAGTACTGAGAGCAAATATGGTGCGGACGGAGAAAGACATGTGATACAACGAGGAACGAGCACCAAATTGCAGGGATTAAAAAGAAGAAAAAAAAGTCTCAAGCAAGGGGAGAGAAAAGGAGACGGTCAGAGCCCTCTCAGAACTGCGGCATTTTCAGACATTACTGTCCACGACGGTCGTCTACTAGTTTCCCTTTTCGTTTTTCGTTTTTCGTTTTTCGTTTTGGAACTCGTTGACAACCTGGCATCGCCAATCTTGCAGACGGCAACGGACATTTTCCTTTCGGGTACATGTGTGTAATGAACAAAGGGGAAAAAAGAAAAGAATAAAGGGGGGAAAGCGGAAAAAATACTTGAAACAGAGGCGAGAAAGGTAGTGGAATAAGAATACCCAGAAATGAAATGGTCACCTCGTGGCCACCAATCCGTTCAAACAATCCTGAAGCACGCCGACCTGCAACAACCTCTGTCGTGTGTTTTTTTTGTTCTTGAGTTTGTGTGTCTGTACGCCTGTCGACATATGAGAAAGAAAATGCTAATCAGAGCACATATGCAAGGGAGAAAGGAGCGGCGAGGAACGAACAGGGGGAAGAATAACAAACTTGGCGGGTAGGGATAGAGGAGGCTGTCGCGGCGCGTAGACGGGGTTCCCCTAAATGAGCGACAACAAAACAGCATACGTAGTCCATCGTTTGTTGTCAAAAGGGCAGACACAAAATGACAAGAACACAATAACTGCAGCAGATGCAGCAGCAGAGTGTCCTTGTACTCGTGCAGGTTCTTTACCATTGTGTCCAATTTGCCAGCAGCTCGAGCCTGCGTAAAGGAAGCAGTTTGAAATCTCTGCAAGAGAAGGAAGTATTGTACTGCATCCTTCGGGACATTTTGTCAAATTTAATGCATCCGTCGATAAATCCATTCATCTATCCATCCATTTGATCTATGGAGGGCAGACAAAGCTCGACTCAAGGCATCATCCCACAAACGTACTGTACGAGCCCCTGATGCTTGCTTCTTTCGCATTTTATGAGAGCACTTGGTACAAAACAAAACGTACATGTATGTGTGCGGAGTACGACGTACTCGTACCGTGTGTTTCTGTGTATCCCACTCCGGCATCCGAAGAACGCCTCCTGCATGCACAAAGGTACGCCAAAAACAAACGTTGGACGATTATCAACGTCTTTGTCAATACTAGAAAAGGACGGTAGGGGGTGGCTGCCAGCTGCCACCTGATGATGATGGCAGGAAGCAGAGACAACTGAAGGGGTAGAAAGAAAATATAAGTATATATATATATATATGAAAAGGCGGAGGTGAGATGGCTGGTAAGGAGGCAAGAATGACATTGACATGTCTTGTGTTTGAGTCACTTTTAAAAGGCGTCGGTTTATCGGAGAGTCGTAAAAAAAAAAAAAAAAAAAAACCCAATACCCAGGCCATACGGCCAGCTTCGCCGGGCCCGTCGAAGAAAACAGAAGCAAACATGAAGACGTCGTAAGCCCTGGAGCAGAGACCCGTCAGTCAGTTGTCTTGACGCTCGTGTCGTTGCGGAAAGACGTGCTCGATCCGAGAAACGAGACAAAATCCTGAATGTCAAATGACATGAGACCCTGTGACAGAGACCGGAAAAAAAAGAACAAAGGCAGGCGAGACAAACAAAGCCGGGGGACAATAATATATGTGACCATCATTGCCCCTTGTGGTCCTTGTGGTCCTTGAACTCGGCGATATCAATGGACCATATACGAACCATGGGTCCTTGCCCTCTGCCTCTCAAACAAATGGGCAAATGGGCAAATGGGCAAATGGGCAAATGGAGGAAGACACGCAGACACACAGACAGTAAGACACATAAGGATGCTGGTCTCGTCGATCGACATGACCGTCTGGCCGGCCACAACAAGGAAATGAGGGTGTGCCGAGGGGGTGGGCGATGCACCGTCTGTCTTCATCAGGTGGATGGATGAGTGGCTTGGAGGAAATGTGACGAGACACGAAACAAGATTCGAGTGTTTGAGCAAACACACTTTGAGCAACCACACTTTGGGCAACCACACGGCGACGGCTCTCGTCCAACAGCCAGCCGCGCCGTGTCCCCCTCCAACCGCACCCGATCCTCCTTGTGCTTCCTCTCTCCTGGCTCTCACCTCTTCACCTCTTCACCGCTCATCCCAAATACCGCGCGCCGACGCCCTGCTGCTGGCTGCTGGCTGCTGGCTGAACTCGGGGTTTGCGCTTTCGCAAAACCGGATATTCTACCAGGCAGACGAGCCGTCATGGCCAAGTCATCAGCCACCGGCGTGCGACCACAGATCGTAATAACCGCTTTACAATCATGAACAATCATAAGACAGGAACCATATATGCGTGCATGCGTGCATGCGTGTCTGTGCGACGTGGGATGTGGGATGTGAGTACAGCGTACTCCATAATATGCTCATGTTATTCAAAAAAAAAGAAGGCTTTTTACACCGCCATGCTAAGTATATCCTAAATTGCAGGGTTTCCAACCCGCAATCGCAAGCGAAATAAAGGAACAAGAGAACCAGATAAAAAGAGAACAAGATAACAAAAGATCAAAAGAACACACAGTCGGAGCTCGACCGAGAATGGGGCTATTTCCGCCAGAATAAAACCCCACACCTTCCTTGGGGGGCGTGCCGAAATGATGTCCGTACGCCTGTTTCACAAAATGATCGAAATATGGCAATGTCAAAAACGCAGAAGAGGAAGGAAAAGAAGACTCAAAGAAAAACATGGGGGCTAGAGTGACCAAGGCTCTGTCTTTGCCCTCTGTCTTTGCGGCAACTACCGCCAGCGTACGTTGTGCGCAACAGATTGCGTGGTCCTGCAGGATGCTCTCTCCCTACCGCCACGGGTAGCACACCGAGGAGGCACATGAAGTTGAATGGCGGTGGAAAAGGCCGGGCCGTTTATGAACAGCCGAATGATCTGCCTTTGGTGGCGCCGTTGTTTATTTGTTGACACGCAGGCGCTTCCAGAACGACTTCTCACGGCTGCGTGGAAGGTCGGCCGCATTCGAGCCGCCTCTGCCCGCGCCCGCGTCGTTACTGGAGCCACCCAGGCCAGCATGGCGGCCTGCCTTTTGGAAACCTGGGTCGTCCCGTAGCAGATCGTCTCGGGGATCCATCTCATCAAACTCATCAGACGCTGACGGGCGAGACGACGTTTCTGTAAGCTCGCCCAGCTTGTCGTAGCCTGGTGTGACTTGATGCGGCGAGTCGCTGTGGCCGAGGTAGCTTTGATCGTGGCTGTGCATCTTCTCGAGGCCGCGTGTCAGAGGGCCGACGAGCTCCGTCCGCAGGTTGTGTTCGAGGTACTTGTCACTGAAGCCACCCTTCGTCATGCCGTGCATGTTCGTCGTCGAGTAGCTCTTTTTCAGAGGCATCTGCCGCAGGCCCAACGCTTTCCGGTAGAGCACTGGGTTGCGGCGTTCAAGCTCCGCTTCGAGCTCAGCCTGGTGTTGGTCAACGGCTTGCCGCCGCTCGTCAAGGTGCGCAGTCGAGTCCGGCAGCGAGTTTCGGCTTTCATGCTCAACCAGTGCCTTCCACTCGGCGTAGCTATGCTCCGTACGCTCCTTGTCGGATTCCGAGAGGGGCGTCCGCTGCCGCAGGCTGTCGACGTAGTCCTTGGCCGCTTGTGACATCTTGTCGCCCGTGATGTACTTATCAAAGGACGCCGAGAACTCACGGTAATGGCCCTTGAGGACATAGTAGTCGCCCGTCCAGCCCTTGTGGGTGCGGAGTTGACCGATCAGAGAGTCCGCCATGGGACATTCCCAAGGAAACTCCAGAACTCGGTCGTAGAAGATGATGCACCGGGACGACGGTGCCCGCACAAAGTTCCTGCGACTTTGGTCGTCTGTGAAGACTTTGTCGAGGAGGTCGAACCCCTGCTCAATAAAGGAAACGGGAGTTCGCAAGTTGACGGCTCCATAGATGTGAGACTTGTCAAAGTCTGTCGGGGACCGAAGATCAACAAAGAGAAGATTGTTCGGAGGGAAGATGTCAAGCAGCTTGTTCAACTGTCCCGGGAGGATCATGTTGGCGCCGCTTCCATCGCCATAGTCAAACGATGGGTGGTCAACCATCTTCAGATTTTGCAGGTTCTGCGTCATCGACTCCTGTTGTCGCCGTCGATGGAACCAAAGCTGTTTTCAATGCTTAGCAAGCCGATCGTTAACATGAACAAAGCACAGGTGCCATAAAGTACTTACATCAATGTCCCGCTTTTCAACCCCGAGGTTGGAGGCGAAGAACTCGGCAATACCCACACTCGGATTGGGATGCTGCTGGAAATACTCCTCGAGGCGGTCGACGATATGTTGTGCGAGCTTCGGACCATCTGCCGCGCCCGCACGGTCAAACGTTGTTCGTCTCGCAATTCGTTGTTGGTTCACGATGGCGGTTCTTGACGACGACATACCACTCGGACGGACTTGGCTGGGGCTAACACTCCTAATCGATGACGTTTGATCGAAAGGAGTGGCAGGCCCACCGTGTCCGAAACCCTGCGACAGCGTGCGTTGAATGCCTCCTGGTGCAGGTCGTGAGATAAAGGAGGACGATGCAGACGTCACTGGCGGAGGCCGCAGCGGAGGGTATTGACGCTGGGAGATTGAGTCGCCGATACTGACGGCGGTGGTCGCAATGCTCATACGGACACTAGGCGCTGTTGGCGTGAATGTGGTACCCGAGATGACGGAGTTGGTGTATCCGTCGATGCTCTCAACGTCGCTCTCGTCCTCAGCGTCAACGTCGGCGGTCACAGTCTCGGCGGCATCGACCTTGGAGACATCGACATTGCTGATGCTGCCGCTTTCCGGTGCCTTTGCCGCAGCACTGTCTGTCGGCACTGGCACTGGTATTGCGGTCGAGACGCTCTCGGGGGTGGTGGATCGCTTCTCGGCAATGAGGTTGTTGGACCGAATGAAGGCCACAAAAGAACAAGCACGGTTCTCAGGAAGTAGGTCCCACACCATCACTGGCACGGAGAGGAGGAGGAGGGTAGAGTGGCTTTTGAAAACACCCTGTACCTTGACATATTTGGCAAGGGCAGGGAAGCTGGAAAGCCATTGCTCCCAAGCATTCAGATCGAGATTTTGGTCGTCCTCCAGTGCCAACGAAATCATGACATGCGGCTCATCCTCGTTCGGGTCGCTGACCGGCTCGCTGAGCGGTCCACGCCCGCCGGAAGGGCCTGGGAGATAGGGACCATAGTCTTGTTCTGCTGGCGGCGAAGGCAGCTGGCGGTTACGAGGGAGGATGCGACTGATCTCGATGCTCGGGGCTCTGTGGTTGGCCGTCATCATGAAATGCACTGGGGTGGAGCGAGCTTCGAAGAGCTTGCCGTTGATGGTGATGGGGCGAGGATGCTTTAACCGAGCAAGCACTTCGGCATGCAGCATAGCAGCCGAGAACGTACGCACACGCCACTCCTGGAGCACCTCGATGAGCGCGTTCGTGAAAGAGTACCGGCCCGGATCCGGGGCGATGGCGTCCCAACTGGAGGCGGAAATGGTCTCTGTGATGCTCTTCCCGTTGGGGAACGTGGCACTGGCGGCTCCGGCACAACAGTCGAGCAAGATCAGCGTGTCCGAGACGGAGCGCTCGAGGAGGGTCTGGATGGCTGACCACTGCAGCCAGGGTGAGTTTGGATTCCGTGTTGCGCACCAAGTGCTTTGCCTCGACTCGTCGATGCGCGCGTGTCCGCCGTAGTAGACAATAAATAGTGTGTCGGTTGCTTCGTGGTCCTTGATGAGGGCGCCAATGCGCATCATAAGCTCAAGATGAGCGTTCTCGGACGGGATAGGAAACGTGTCCGTCTCAAAGCCGTATTCCTCGCGCATGCACTTCTCTAGATCCTCCAGCTCGGGGAGGACAAACAAGTCGTCCGACTTCCAGTGCAGCAGCAAGGAGACGACCTTGGTGTACCGTTGATGAGAGCGCCCGCGGTTGGGGAATGCGCGGCTGGCTGAGTCCTCGAGTGTGCGGGCAAAGGAGTCGAGGTGCTTGACGTGGTAGTTGACGCGGCCGATATCGTGCGTGGTCGACGGCACAGTGAAATCGCTGTTTGCAGACGCATATGCCGAGTCGGTGCTTGTGAGGCTGTTCCGGTCGCCGCCGCTGCTGAGCGTCCGGATGGTCAGGTATGGGGGTTGAAGGTCGCCCATCTTGACCGATATATAAGGACGACGTGACGACTGACGGGAGAGCCGAAAGGAGGAAAGAAATAGGGGTGAAGAAATACGACAACAAGATGCAAGAGACGCGAGGGAAGAAAGGTCAATGTCAATAGGGACGTATGCCGGGAACGGACACCAAGCGTCGGCTGTTTTCCGGTCAACGCCAAGAAGAGGTGTGAAGGCCCTCGTAAAAGACTCCAATGGGCGGGTCGAGAAACCGGCTGTCACGAAAGCGTGACCGTGTGTCAGTCGCTCCGCGTGTACATGGCGTACATCTTATTCGTTAATAGCGTGGTGATGAGAACGGTGCCGGTGTACGTCGCAATGGCTGCGAGCAATGGTATTTGATGAGATGCGAGACGTGAGGATATGACTTGAAAAGAATATCTCAGGAGATGTTTTGGCCAACGAGAATACGGATCAGCGCCGAGAAAGGAAAGAGAGAGAAAGAAAACACGGTCTAAAAGAGGAGGAAAGAACGATAAACGGCAAATGCGCCGTCGGTGAGCATGAAAACGGAAACAGAAGTCACGACCATGTGCAAGATTGGCGATTTCGACCATCGGGCCTTCTGTAATCGTCGTTGTGGCGGGGCGGATTGCAGTGTCGTTCCTGCCCTTTTCTGCTTGGCCACAGAGCCTCGCAATACACAGTTTGGCTGCGGCTCGGGGCTATTGCCCACTTTCTTTACCATATTTTCCTCGCTGCTGGCACAACCCAATCAGAGGGCGCGCGCAGCCTTGGAAACGGGGATACCGACTCGGCCAGCCCAATTGAGAGGGCAGAGAGTTGTCGAGTCGGTAGCAGATTGGGTTTAGCGGCGGATCGTCCTGGGTCGGTCACCCAAATAAGGAAGTGATCCTGTCTGTCCGTTCCAGGGGGCTTTCGGGAGGAAGGTGGTCACAGGCGCTGTTGCTGCAGCCTATGGGCGACGTCATATGGGGAAAGAGCGACGTAGGGCCGCCAAAATGCCCAACGGGAAGGAGCTGTCGGTCGCTAGACTCGGCAGAAAGGGGTGAGAAACGCGTGCCAAACTACAAAGTACGACAGACGAAGAGCTGAAACTTCCATACCAAAACACACCAAACACACCAAACACGCCAACAAGCCAACAAGCCACCAGCCTCAACAGCCCAGCCGCATGCAACGTCTCTGCCAACCACTGGACGCTCTGCATGGCTACCCACACACCGCAACGAACGTCCCGAAAGCCACACCACCCGTTTCAATACCGAGCGGTGGTAATCTAGATCTCCCCTGGCAATACCCGGGCCGGTCACACACTAAGAGCTACTCGAAAGCTTATTTGGGAAGAGTGAGCAGGCGGTGCTCACCTGGTTTGCTGGTCTGCTTGTTTGGTGGTTTGCTGGGAGATTGGTCGTTGAGAGACGGGCGGGCAATATTACCGAGGACGACGCGGGACACCAGACGATAGTTCTTCGCCGCTTCCTTTACCGAGACACACCGCCATCATGCGTCAGCGCACAACGTTCTTCCATCGGCCAGAGAGCCCCGTGGACCCTGCGCTACTGCGTGTAGTGGACGCAACGCTGACGGGGCCGACAATCGAGGCGGCGCGCGAGGACCGCGTGACACTCGGCCTCGACGAACTGCCGGCCGCGCTGGCCCGTCTGCTTGCAGACAACGTGCATGCGTTGCACGTGCGTTGGGCTGCACGAACTGCCGGCGTCGAGCTTGTGAGCCCCTTGCTGTCGACCCTGTCTCCGGGTCTGCATGTGGTTTACACGCCGGCCCCCGGTGCGTCAGAGGAGAAGCAGTAGGTTGAACCCCCTTGGAGTGACAGTAAAGCTGACTGGAACTAACTGAGGCATCAAGAGACGCCGTCTGCTCATTATTAAAAAATGCTTTTGGACAGCACATAGATTGCCAGTCGATTGGTGTCCGTCTCCCCAATGTCTCTTTTTATCCCATATGAGTGCGCGTGTGGACTGACTTTTGTTTAGCAATCCTTCAACTACTTGGGTGACGACCGGCAGACGTACCAGTTCTACTCGGATGTGGCCGACTGTACCGCGTTCGCCGCGTATGTCAAGGCCGACTGGTGCCCGTCGACCGCTGACGATGGAGGCCTCTGCAGTCTACAAGCGGAGCAGCTTGACGGTGCCAGCGCGCTAGACCTATCGTACGACACATCTTCGCGCACGCTCAAAATCACGACACAGTGGCCGCTTGCCATGTGGCCATTGTATGTAGCGGCACAGCCGGGCACCACCCGGACAGAAGTCGGCATCATGGGCGCTGACATGCCATCTACTCTCGGCCCTCACGAGCTTGGCATGGCCGGGCAAGTGGCTGTCCTCGGCCAGGACGACCGCCCGAAGTCGGTCATGTTTGCGTTTCCCTCGCGGCACCGCACGGCAGCCGGCGGTGCGTCGTATTCTGCCACGTTTACGCAGCCCACGGGTCTGCACCCGACCTTGCAACTCCGCGTGGCCCCCGGCCCGCCGCCCCACCACCACAATCCCGACGACGGCAAGTTTGGCTCTTGCAAGCTTCACACGTACCTGACGCTCCCGCGCTACATATTTGCGGACCGGTACCAGCTGGGCGATGTCCTCTTTTTGGCATCAAAGAACCTGACGGCCTTGCACCACATGACGCAGCCCGTCGACCTCGAGGCGCCCGACTATGCCGTCCCTGTCTGGGGCTCGGCGGCCTTGATCGAGCTGGCGCCGCCGGTCGGCCTGACCGAGGAGCAGCAGCGGTCCTCGGAATGGACGGCCGAGATCCCGCTGCACCTGCGCTACCTCCTCCCCGCCGACGGCGGCTACCGGTCGGTCGAGGTCCCGTACCCCCTGGTGTTCTGGGCGTGCGAGGCGGACAAGGACGTCCAATTCACGACCAACCCGTTCGACCGTGTCCATGTCGGGTACGACGGACTCTTTGACGAGACGACGGAGTTTTGGCACCTGAAACCGGACCCGAGTCTGGGTGCAGCGTCTTCAGCGTCCTCTACGGACGCCCTGACCATCCCGATCCGTGTTCCCGTCTTGGACTCGAGCAAGGCACAATGGGTCAACGTCGGCACGTCGGCAGCAATCCTCCTCGGCTTCTCTTGGGTGCTCTGGAAGCTGTTGTCTGTTTACCTCCGGACAGGCTACGGCCGGACGGCACACGCAAAAGAGGCCGAGACGAAGAAAACACAGTAGCGTTGCTTATGCCGTTCACTATGTTTTTCTTCTTTTTTTCGTTTCGTTCCTTTACAAGTTTGGAACAATGGCGTCACATTGCATATATCCTCTGGGTAGCATTGATTTGTGCAACTGAAAAAGCAAACATTTGAATTATATGACTGTTAAAAAGTGTGCATTGTCGTGTAGGTTACGTTTTAGGAAGTATCGAAAAGTGGGTTCCAGTGATTACGAGGCAATTATAAGTTTCCCGTCGGTCTATGCGTGCGCCCGTTCGTGTCTATTTTTGTGTGTCGCGGTCGTAATACAGAGGTCATGTCGCGCCGCCTGTTAGGACACGACCCCCGGTGCAGGTCGCAAACGTCGTCACACCCATTGACAAGTGCGCGACGAGAGCAACTGCGAGGAGGAGATAAGGAGAAGCTGAGGAGCCAAAAGCTGGCCCTGATGTGAAGAGAAGGGCAAGGTCGGAGGGCAAGGTCCGACAACGAGGCCCGCTTAGAAAGCAAAGACCTGGTCGGCCAGCTTGCTGACGGGGCGCGCCTTCTCAAAGCCAAGGGCCTCGGCGGCCTTCTTCAGGCCGGAGACCATGGGCGGGGGACCGCAGAGCAGCAGCTTGACGTCGGCGGCCGGCTTGGGCAGCCACTTCTGGATCATGTCGCCGGTGACAAAGCCGACCCCGCCGGTCCAGCCCTCCTCGGGCTTGTCCAGGACGTAGTAGACGCGGATGTTAGGGTCCTCGGCGGTGACGGCATCGAGGTCCTCCTTGAGCAGAATGTCCTGGCGCGTGACGTTGGCAAAGATGAGGTCGACCTGGGTCGTGTCGCCGGCGGCGCGGCCGCGGACAATGGCGCGGATGATCTGCAGCATGGGGGTGATGCCCGTGCCACCGGCGATCATGCCGAAGCGGCGCACCATGTTGGGGGTGTAGACGAAAGCGCCCTTGGGACCCTTGACCTTGATGGTCTGGCCGACGGCGAGCGACGCCATGTGCTTGCTGATGTTGCCCTGGGGGTAGGACTTGATGAGCAGATCAAAGTAGCCGGGCTGGTGGTCGCCGCTGATGGGCGTGTACGAGCGCAGGACGGGGACGATCTGGCCGTTGGCGTCGGGCAGGTCGGCGGCAATGGAGATGTGCTGGCCGATCGGCAGGCCGAGGATGGAGCGGGGAGTCGGCAGGTTGAAACGGTAGCTGGGAGAGAGAGCACGTGTCAGCAGGCAGTGGCAACTGTTGTTTGGTGCGACACCAGCACAGCGGTACATGATATGTGAACGTACATGGCTACATTGTGGGAGATGACGGTCTTCTCCTTGAGCTCAAACTCGACGAGCGTGTTGGGGTCGGTGAGGACCTTCTTTGGCTCTGGGGCCAATGGACGCAGGTTAGCGAGCAGTCAATGGAGACCAAGCAAGGCCAATAAAGAGCCAATGGCAAGCTACTAGGGAAGGTGGCCACGTACGGAGGTTCAAGAACTTGACCGTGCCAAAGACGAGACCAAGAGCGGCAGCGTAGATTGTGTACTCGCGCTTGACGATCAAGGTGCCGACAATCAGCAACACGACAGGCACGTAGATGCCGTCAATGTACTTGCGTGAGAATGGGCTGTCAGACATGGTGGCGAGATGGAGCTCGAGGAGCCGTCTTCGCCTGGTAGACAGGGATAGGGAGGGCGTGCAAAAGGCTGGAGACGACGAGATCGCGAGATGCCAGCGGAATGTGAAATGTATGGGGAAGGAAGCGAGGACGACAAGAAGTGGCAGAAAAGGAAGGAGCCAGCGGCAGGATGGAGGAGGGGAGGGGCTGGCGGAAACCGAGAGGAAGACAGGTGCGAGAATGGTGTTGCTGAGACGAAGAGCGGTCGAGTTAGCTTCGGGGCGACGGCGGTGGGAATCCAATCGGCCGTGGTCTCCTTTTCCTTAGCTGGGGAAGCTTATGTCTCTCTTTCGTTGTCTTTTTTTCGTCGTTCCCTTTTTGCTCGGATCTGCAGCATTTTACCATTTTTCTTTGCAGCAGAAATAAATACAAAATTCATCTTAGCTCCCAAAAGGCATTCAAAGGTCGGAATGAATTCCAAGGTTTTGGTTAGGAAGGCGCTGACTGTGCGGCCGGGGCAGCCCCTCGGCACTTTCCTTGTTTCGTCTGGTCACAACCTTAGATGCCTGCCAGAGCGCTAGCCAAACCGCTACATGGCCCGGCTCTAGGCGGTTGCAGCACTGCTCTAGCAGGCGGAACAGAACGACAACGGCCTGTAAAACAACCGATTCAACCGCTGTACTCGCTGCTACGACCTGAAGCTTGCGCATAATCAATTCCGCCAACGTCACGGCAAATGGACGGCCGACCTTCGGCGAGAAAGTCCCGTTGCAGACAGTTGTCGCTAGATGTCGGCGAGGTGCTTCCTTCTGAGGCGCATTACTGTCGCGTTTCACACCGTGTTTATCGTGGGTATCGTGGATATCGAGGGCCGGTTTACGTTGTCTTGTTGAGAAAGCCTCTGAAGCAGTGACACGTGACATAACGGAGGATCTGGCGAGTTTGAGTTAAAAAAGGTGGTTTGAGAGTCGCAGCTTCCCATTTCTGTCGCAGTGCGCACCTCGGATGTTCCTGCATGTCGGTTCTGTCCGAGTGGACTGCTTTGCCTCATTACGACCTGTCAAGTTCTAGGAACTGCAGCCTTTTACTTCCACTCTACAACTCCATAGCAGCCACAGCATCAACCAAACAACACACCGGCAATGTCCTCCTTTGGCCCAACGTTCGTTGTCGAATCCCGCGATGGACACGTCCACGACCATACGGCCATCCTCCTCCACGGCCGTGGCAGCACCGGTGAGGAGTTTGCCGAGGAACTGTTTGCGACGACTCTGTCGGACGGCCAAAAACCCAGCCTCGCCGACCGCCTGCCTTCGTGGCGCTGGGTCTTCCCGTCATCACCCAGCACATGGAATGCCACATTTGAGGAGTGGATGCCCGCATGGTTCGAGGCACACTCGTTGGCAGACCCGACGGCGCGGCAGGATCTCCAGCAGAGTGGTCTACGCGCGTCCGCACAGCATGTCGAGACGATTGTCGAGGATGAGATTCGGCGGCTCCAGACGATCGAGGCCGGTGGTTCAGATGCCCATTCACGGGTTGTGCTCGGCGGCATCAGTCTCGGCGGTGCCGTTGCCTTGTGGACGTTGCTGAGCACAAAGCAGCCCGAACGGCCGCTGGGCGGATTTGCGGTAGTGAGCACATGGCTGCCATTTGCAAGCGAGATCACAAAGTACCTTGGTGACGAAGCTACCGCCGAGGTAAAGATTTCTCAGACAGACGACGGCAAGCCCGTTGAGCCACTTGTATTTGTACAAATTGCCATGGCGCCGCTGCGGAAACACATAAAAGAACGCCCAGCGGCCCTTGCGTTGGACCAAAACACAAGCACCATTCTCACTGCGCCGGTGTTCCTTGGCCATGGGCGAGACGACGCATACGTAGACATGGAGCTGGGGCGACAGGCACATAAACTGCTGGTGAATGTGGGATTCACTTCGGTAGAGTGGCACGACTACGAAGGGGCCGAGCAGGAGGGACATTGGCTGAAAGAGCCAGAGGAGATGGACGACCTTGCCCGCTTCCTCGAAGCAGTGCACAATCGAATACGTGATGGTGTTTTATGAGTGTGATGACGCTCAAGCGACATTCTAGCTCGATAAACGTTGTATGACGACCCTTCCTTTATTGACTGTTATTATACTTGACTGTTGTATACTCGTTTTCTCTCTCTGTTTGATAGACAGGACCAGCTTCACTTTCATGGAGTGCAGAATACGGGCTGTCGATGATATGTTACCCAAATTAAAGTATGCGCTAATCGGAGCTACCCCTCTCATTCGTCGCATAATGTGCGATGCTTGGTTCCTGGGCTGTCAGCAGAGGGGCACACGCGGGCCGCGACAAACTAGACACGAAGCGCGTTGGAGTTGAGCTGGCCAGTTCAACAGCGCAACGGTCACTAACACCCCCCATACTCACCGGCACACGGTCACAATGGGCAACATCGGCGAGGACCACCCGTTCCCATTGACGGACACCGACCGCTATGTTCTGTCTCTCACCGACGAGCAATATGTCAAGCACGACTGGGAGGATTTGAAGAATGTCATTGGTGGGTGGCTCTTGACCCAGATGCTTGCTTTTGTTGTTGTGTCTCGACTCTAAATTAACATTTCAACTCCACTAGAAACGAACAACCTCTCGGTCCTCAAGAGGAAGCCGTCCGACCTGCGGCGGTACATGAAGTGGACGTCCGAGACAAAGGCCGAGTACGGCTCCATCACCCGCTACTTGATCGTCCACCGCCTGCCCAAGGCCTGGGGCGACAGCCCGCCCTATGTGCCGGTGTCCAAGACACCCTTTGCCGACCCCAGCGACTACCGCGTCCTCGTCAACGACTGGCCGTACGGCCTCACGTCCGACATCACCCATATCGTCGTATGGACACGCACGCTGATCCCCACGGACCCCACCACGGGCGACATGACGGACGAGAGCCGCGCCGACGTGGCCGCGTTTGTGAAGCGGTACTTTGCCGACAGTCTGACGGAAGAGGACGGCGCCAGCGGCAACGGAGAAGAGCGGGTGCTGTGGTTTAAGAACTGGGTGCAGCTCCAGAGCGTGCGCGCTCTGGAGCACATCCACGTCCTTGTCCGCAACGCCAGCCCAGCCCTGCTGCAGAAATGGACGGAAGAGCTACCGTGTCACAAAATTGAGGCGGCGCCATGAGAGAAGCATCGAGGACAGAGGAAATAGATACCATTCACTAGCGCATAAATGATGCAGCATGTATGTACTTTTGTTTTTGTTTTTTTGTCGTCTTCCGCTTTCTCCTTTTCTCCGTCGCTTCGTAGTCTCTTTTCCGTTTGTGACCTTGCCTGCCCATCCAAGAATGCTCTCGATTAGGCTGCACGCCGTTGTCTCCGGTTGGGCGCGGGCGCCGCACCAGCGCCAGCATCGCCGCCGCCCATACCCTGCATAGCCGCCATCTGGCGGGCCGAGCCCAGCAGGCCGTAGCCCTTGTAGGCGCCGTACGCAGGCACAATCGCCCACAGGAACCACAGCTTGTTGCCAAACAGGATCACCAGCACGGACACGCCCCACGTGACCCAGACCACGTCGAACATGTACTCCGTCAGGCCCGCCGCCGCGAGGTCCTCGCCCGACGAGCGCAGCGCACCCGTCTGCGCATCGTAGCGCGGCCGGCCCGTGCGCTCCAGCATGAACTGGCACAGGAAGCTCGGCAGGGACACGACGACGTAGGCGACGAGCGACCGGGACCGGAAGACGAGGTAGAACAGCAAAAACGCGACGTTGACAACAAGCGAGCCCAGGTGCAGGTTCGTCAGCGTGGCCGCATTGGACTTGGCCCGGTCCTTCTTTGCCTTTTGCGCCATGGCGAAGGTGTGTCGGCAGGTGGAATTCCACTCAGCAAGAGCGGGAACGAAGCGAGGGTAGACGTATAGGAGATTAGAAATGTCCGCAGCAGCCGCGAGAATGCCGGGGCCAATGAGCTTCAGAAAAAGAGCGGTCGGAAGTACAGACAAAGACGCTCGGCCGGTTCTGCAGACGGTCGGGAAGAATCAGGTTGCGGAGGCAGTGAACGGAGCAGTGGTGGCGGTGGCAGAGGTTGAGGTTGAAGCCAAGGAAACGTGAGGAAACGCACAGAACAGCTAGCACGATGCAGTAAGATAGGTGGCCAGAGAAGGCAGGCGCGAGGTTGAATTCGAATGTACCTCTACACTTAATTTACGTGACAATGTACCTTCAGCCAGGAAGGCGTTTAGAGTGGGGTTGGGTTGCTGGGGTTGCTCTGGTAGGCGTTCGGCGGCAGGAGGTAGCACGCTGCAGCCAATCACAGCACGCCGTACGCAGACGCTCACAACATCGCGAGACAGAAGACCAGCTCACAACGCAGGCGCCGCCACCAACACCACCAAAGTCACTGGCCATCACGGCGAGTCTGGATCTTCATCGCCCGTGACGAGTGGCCCTTCCTTTGTTTCTCTGCCCACAGTCCGCATCCTGGCCGGCTTTTGGCACGCCGTTCACCGCTTCTCACGAGGCCCTCGACAGTCTCGTCGCAAACGCCTCGTTTTTGAGGGCGGTTTTCGTTGACGACGTGCATCTTCCCGCTCGCCGTCCGTTACAGGCTTGTCCCCTCCCTCCTCAACCAACCGTTTCTTCTTTTTGCCCGCTTGAGTTTACGCTTGGTCCTCTCGCCCTCCTCCGAGGCAAGGCTTCGTCTTGTCTATACATGCTACATATTGTGGTGGCGAAGTGAGGGAGGGCTGTGTGCGTTTCGTTTTCTTCCGCGGAGGAGCAACCAGAGAGCCATTTGCTGTCGTTTGTACTACGAGGGAACGAGACAGGCTTTCACCCGCGCCGAAAACACGTCCACCGTTTTCTACCAGAACAGATCGACGCGGCTTCCATGGAGCAACGACCGCAAAGACCCTAATCTGCGACACTTCCCGATCTTTGCCCTTCACGCTCCTCACAACAGCGCCGCACCGGTCCCACGATGGCACCAAACAGTGCGGCTGTGACGGGCCTCCTGCGACAGGCCGTCCACTACCATCTCGACAACGGCTCGTGGGACAACGCCCTCTTCTTTGCCGAGCGCCTCTCTGCCCACGACGCACGATCTAACGAATCCGCGCATCTCCTCGCCCTCAGCCACTTCCGACTCGGCGACTACCGGTCCGCATACGAGTTCAGCAAGCCACTTGGCTACCGGGGTCTGCACCTGGGCTGCGCCTTTGTGTTTGCCCAGAGCTGTCTGGCCCTCGAGCGGTTCCGTGATGGCGCCGTGGCCCTCGAAAAATCCAAGAACCTTTGGCTGCACAAGGCCACGATAGGCAAGCACACGGCGACGACCCGAGCGAATGGCCCGGATGCAGCCACCGTCAACTGCCTCCTTGGCAAGCTCTACCGCGGCATGGATGACCGGAAAAAGGCGGCAGCCTACTTTGAAGATGCTCTGCGGACAAACCCGCTTATGTGGGACGCCTTTACAGCCCTCTGTGATATTGGTCTGAACGTGCGGGTATCCAACACGTTTCGTATCAACGACGCCCTCGTTCGCTCCTTTGAGCCGGACGCCCTAGGCGACAGCCAGAATGTCGCGCCTGGGTACTTGACAGAACAGCAGCCGCAGCTCCCTCTGAAGCGTGCCGGCACGAACGCATCGACATTGTCGACGCGGCAGCCGGCAGCACACGAAATGAGCGACCCCTTTGACCACCAGCAGGCACCGAATCAGCCGCTTCAGCCGACGCGCTCTGGGGCCGGCGCCCAGGGGAGCACCTCGGCCGAGTCCGAGGAAAACGACTTTATGGCCAGGATCTTTGCCGCCCGGTCACGGGTTGCGGCGTCGGGCGGCCTCAGTGGCCAGCCGTCACCAGACACAATGGCCACGCCACCCGGCATGCAGCAGGACATGCCGCATGCGCCTGTGCGGCGCAGAGCCGGCGCACCCCTTCCAACCGTGGTGGCGGACCCCAGTTTGCCCGATAACGGGCTGCAGCAACAGCAGCAGCAGCCTGGCGCGCCATCCAAGATTATGTATCGGTTAGGTGCCTCCACACGGCGGGGCAGGACGGGGACGACGGACAGCAGTGGCAACGGCGATATATCCGCCGCA
Organism: Sporothrix brasiliensis 5110; assembly: GCF_000820605.1. Classification (NCBI taxonomy): domain Eukaryota; kingdom Fungi; phylum Ascomycota; class Sordariomycetes; order Ophiostomatales; family Ophiostomataceae; genus Sporothrix; species Sporothrix brasiliensis. The sequence continues at coordinate 3,192,062 of NW_024467137.1, read as the reverse complement.
GACCAGGCTTCGTCGCTGCTGCGGTCGACGGCGAGCGCAACGAACGGAGGCGCAGCGGGTGCGACGGGCATCGCACCGACAGGCGGAGGAGGCGTAGGCGGAGCAACAGCAGCAACAGCATCCTCTCTTTCTTCGTCGACCACAGAACGAAAGCGAACAGCATCGGGTCACCCGGTGGCACCGCGGCAGGCAGCAGCCCAGCAAGACGATTCGGGAGTGCCGCAGCGCCGCAGCGCGCGCCTGAACATGTTCAACAAGGCGTCCGCTGGTAGGACCAATGCGGGAGCGACAACTGCGATTGGTGCTTCAAATACGCGAGAGCTTAAAAAGGCCCGTCCTCCTATCTCGAGGATTGTCCGACCAGGCTCCAGCGGCTCCACCGTCGGCCGCGTGGTCAGTGGCAACAGAAAGCCCGTCGACGACGGCACTATGGACATGGATCCAATGGAAGGCCCTCGGGTCCGGGACCCCGTCATTGCCACGGCATCTGTGCCCCCGACACTCTCACAGCAGCAGCAACAACAACAGCAGCAGCAGCAGCAGCAGCAGCTACAGCAACAACAGCAACAACAGCAACAATCGTCGCTGCTCCACCAGCAGGGTGCCCAAAAGCAGGCCAGCGATGTCGACATGGCCAAAATAGAGGACGCTCTGCGCTGGGTCTTGGAGTTGATGAAGAAGCTGGGAGGCGGATACCTTTCTCTGGCGCAGTTCCAGTGCTCAGAGGTGCTTCAGATTGTCAACTCGCTTCCCCGCTCCCACATCGATACACCGTGGGTCCAAGCCCTACTGGGTCGTGCCCAATACGAGCTTGCGGCCTACGCCGAGGCGGAAGTGTGTTTCCGACGAGTGCGCGTCCTGTCGCCGACACGCCTGGAAGACATGGAGGTGTACTCGACGATCCTGTGGTTCCTCAAGCGCGAGACGGACCTGTCGTTTTTGGCCCACGAGCTCGTCGATGCGGCCTGGCAATCGCCACAGGCCTGGTGTGCTCTGGGCAATGCATGGTCTCTTGCGCAAGATCACGAGCAGGCGCTCCGCTGTTTCCGACGAGCCACACAGCTCAACCCCAAGTTTGCCTACGCCTACACGCTGCAAGGCCACGAGCATGTGCTGAACGAGGAGTACGACAAGGCGCTGACGGCGTATCGCCACGCGATCGCGGCCGACCGGCGGCACTACAATGCGTACTACGGCATCGGGCGCGTGTACGAGAAGCTGGGCAACTTTGACAAGGCATACCCGCACTACCACACGGCGTCGGCCATCCACCCCACCAACGCCGTCCTCATCTGCTGCATTGGTAAAGTACTCGAGCGGCAGAAGCAGATCCTGCCGGCCCTGCAGTTCTTCAGCAAGGCGACCGACCTGGCGCCGAAGGCTGCCCAGACCCGCTTCCGCAAAGCCCGCGCCCTTCTTGCCATCGGCCAACTGCAGGCAGCACAGCAGGAGCTCATGATCCTCAAGGACCTGGCCCCCGACGAGGCCCCCGTTCATTTCCTGCTCGGCAAACTCTACAAGACGCTCAACGACAAGAGCTCGGCGGTCCGCCACTTTACGATTGCACTGAGCCTTGATCCGAAGGTGAGTCAGCTGTCTTCCTCCTCCCCCGTCTCAAGTCGCCGCGAACGAAGCGAACTAACACACTCCCCCACAGGCAAGTCAGAAGATCAAACAAGCGATAGGAAGCCTAGAGGATGACGAGGACGAACTTGAAGACTACATGGTTGCCTGAGACACGATGCACGACGAGCGATTGAACAAAAGCTACACGGCGGCTCACGTGGTAGTGCCTCATTGCCTCATTGCTTCGTTTTGTCATTCGGTTCGGCGACATGAATGCAAAGGAGGCATGGCTTCACTTACTTATTTCACATAATAGCAAGGACTGGAAAGGACCTTTACGACGCCATGAGAATAGGACGGAAGGATTGTTTACTGCTTTGTCACACATTTGTGCTTTCTGCTTTCTTGCATGGGGCGGGCCGTTTTGCATCTCACTGGGTTTCTCGTTTCGCTTCATTTCTAGCTGGATGGCAAAGGGGCACGAGAACGCGACGACAGGTGAAAAGGCAAGGCATACGCATACATGGTCACGGCAGGGACTCGGTGGTAACGGGTACGCTAGAAGACCAAAGGCGCACGAGAGGAAGAGTTGAAATGGCAAAAGAGGACAAAGAGACGTCAAGATGAGAACGAGATGTCGGGGGCACTGGAACTTCTATATATCGTTGCTTCTCGGGTCTCTTTCGTCGTGGTCCACGCGAGCATTGCTATTTCGGTATTGTACGATAGATCGATACGTCGACACGGTAATGGACACGAAGTTGCGTCAACACAGCAAGGTGCCGGCGTCCACTACACAGTACGTTGCGGGTCGTTTGAGACCCGTTTTGGCTTCGTGATGGTTTCGCTTCGACGGTGGGTCTATTGTTTACATTTTCGTGCCTTCCATTGCATCGACGCGTCGCAAAGGCAGGTACACGTGTCGTCGCCAGATCCGGGTTTGCTGTACTGTTTGTTGGGCTGATTTGATCTGATGTTGACATTGAAGTCTGATCAGCCAATCATAAATTGCGCTGCTTTGATCAGCAATACCAGTGGAGCCTGTGTGCCGATTTTTCTGATTGGTCCGATGGAAATGGGCAACAGCTCTCCCAGCTCCGCTTATTTGTGGGGCCGCGTCCAGATGGGAAGTGCCTCATGCAGCAAGAACGGGTAGAACGAGCCCCGCTCGGGGCAAGCGCGACTGGGCGATGCAGCGGCAGTCTGTCCGTGTCAGTGTCTTGTTGTTTTGCGATCCCACTCTTTCCACAATCAGCAACCCAACAGACGGCAAGAGGACTCCACCCAGACCGTGCAAGCAGGGGAAAATACGTGACGAATGAAAAAATAACACCGCAACAGAAAAAGAAGAACAACGAATTTGCAGAAGGAGCGATCGCCCAAACAGGTCTAGCAGCCGCAACGGCCATAATATCTCTCTGCAATGCTGCAATCCACCCGCAAAATACGATTCGTACTTTGTAGGGAAAAAAGGCATCCTTGTCGCGCAGCCGTGCACCCCGCCGTAGTCGTCAAGCCCCGTGGTCTTTTCTTTGTTTCTGGTCTCTTCTTGCCCGGTGGAATCCCCCCAGATCAGCTCGCATCAGCCAACCGTCTGACACGCCGTGTTTTGGCCCTCTGGATTTGCATGTTTTCGCCCCTCTGTTGGCCCGTTTTTGGCGATTCCCCCCTGGCCCTTCGCGCTTTCCTTTTAGATCCGTCCCTCCCACCCTTCTTCCCGTTTCCTTTTAAATTCGCCCTCTCTTCCCCCTTCCCCTCTTCCTTTCCTCTCTTCTCTTCTCCATCATCACATCCGGCATTTCATCATCCATCATCGCCACGCGTCTATTCGCATCCACAACTGTTTACTTTTATTTTCTTCCAACCACTTTACCTTTTTATCAAAATGACTGGACGTAAGTTAACTATTTCTTCCAAGCATCGACACCTGGCACTTGAAGCATCACCGATTGGGCACAAGGCTCTACGATCTATCTGCTGCGATGGGTCTCAGCCTTGGGGTAAACATCGCGATGTGACTTGAAGCCTTTGTCAAGTTTACTTGACATGGACATCGTCTCGGAATGATGAATGCCTTCTCAACTTGATGTTAACATTGCTTTCTTCTAGGCGGCAAGGGCGGCAAGGGCCTCGGCAAGGGCGGTGCCAAGCGCCACCGGAAGATTCTTCGCGATAACATTCAGGGCATCACCAAGCCTGCCATCCGCCGTCTGGCGCGTCGTGGCGGTGTCAAGCGTATCTCTGGCAGTATGTTATCCTGTTCTCACAACACAAGACCAGCATTGTCCCAATACTAACAACCATCACAGTGATCTACGAGGAGACCCGCGGTGTTCTCAAGTCCTTCCTGGAGGGTGTCATCCGTGATGCCGTCACCTACACTGAGCACGCCAAGCGCAAGACTGTCACGTCGCTCGATGTCGTCTACGCTCTGAAGCGCCAGGGCCGTACCCTATACGGTTTCGGCGGTTGAACAACTTCGATACCCAACTGGTGGACGAAATGGGGGGCCTTGTGCCTCGAGTGTCTGTTTTGATTTTACGAATGGGGTACCAAGGGTTCAGGATCTGTGCGACCTTGTGTACTGGGCGTTACTTTGGGGAGGGCGTTTTGCAACGGATTTTAGTGCTAGATATGACGCGTGACGACGCTGTCGCTCTGCACGATGACACCAATCATAACATGGTACATATTTTCTCGCATTCTGGTTCTTTCACTGTGCTCATGACTGTTACTGCGCTGTAAACGTAAACAACGACCGCGTCTAGTTGGAACTGGTATCAATGGTGGGTGTCTATCATAATCCTCGTCAACCCCATCAAGCTGTCTAGGAGCGAGACTTGCTCCCTTCCATCCCTGTGCCCCATTTTGCCGCCTGAACCGTCCTATAAGTACTTCTTGCCAGCAGCGGCCACCCGCGCGCGGAACACCGGACTCCGTATCTCCATGTTGGCCTTGTAAAAGGGACTCATGGTCGTCTTGACCCAGTTCTCGTACACCTCGTTGAAGAAGTTCTTGATGGCCTCCTCGGTGGCAGCGCTCGTGGGGTTCGCCCCGATGGATGTCGACGCGCGGGACGAGGCAGCCGCCGTCACCGCAGACGATGCATTGTTGCCTGCGCCCAGGAGACCGCTGGCGCCCATCAGGGGCCCGCCTGCCGCGCCCATGCCGCCGGCCCCGGAGCCGTAGGCAAACGCATTGGACGCCGTCGTCGGCTGGTGCAGCAGCAGAAACTTGGCGTTGGAGCCCGTGATGAAGCACGACACGTAGTTGTGGAAGAACTTGTCTACGCACTTGAGGTACCTGGAACATGTGTCAGGGGGGAGACGCGCGACAACTGGACGACGGCAGGGTGTAAGTAGGTAGGGGTAGGGGGGGCACGCACATTTGGCCGTTGCCGCCCCATTGCACCTCCTCGACAACGTCGAGGCTGCTGTGGACGACAAACTGGTTCAGGTGGCGCGCCTGCTCGGCAAAGTGCGCCTGGCCATCGCCGCCCTGCTTCGACGTGCCAAACTCGTACTCAAACAACGGGTTGTCCTGCGTGCCGACAATGGCAAAGTAGTAGGACATGGCGGTCTGGGCGGTTTTGAAGCGGTCCTCTCCAACGGCCGACTGCAAGGGGAGAGAAGTGGAAACGGGGGTGAGACTGGATTTCCCGTCGTGTATCTCGCGTGCGTATACTCTCGTCGGTTTGCTGGCTGCTGTCGTTCGTCTGTCGTGGCCGTGCCTCTGTCTTCGGCTTGTATCGTCGTCACTTCGAGGCACGCTGTGCGTGATGCCCGTTGGCTGAAGATGCCCCTGTAACACAGTAGCTGCGGCAGCATGAAGCTGTATCTATTTTAGCGCCTTGGGGTTCAAGTCACGTGCTGTCGTAGTCGGCGACTTTCGTTCAATCTTAGACACAATCCAATTACAGTAGCTGTGTTGAACAAGAAATCTCGTTTAGGGAGTATCATCTACAATTCTTTAAATGCGAATTAATTATCAAACGACAACGTCGTGTATCTCTACGTGCTGCCGTGGAGAGTTGCTGTCCAGCGAGATACTGACGCGGCTGCCGCTGTTCAACTCAATGGCTTGATGTGATTGGCCAATAGCCTTACGGCTCCACCATGTCCACCTGTCGACAGCCTCGAAAAAAATCGACCGCCAAACTCTCGTCTCTCAAAGTCCACCTCACCTTACTCGGCCAAACCACAACTCCGGCGCCCTCACAATGTTTGGTCTCGGCCCCTTTCGCGCGACGAACCCGCTCAGCGGCGGTCTTCTATGGTACGAAGAGCAACATCCAGGCTGTCCGCCCTGCCGACTCTGGTCTAACTGTCCCCTCTCTGCAGGAAAATCCCATGGCGGCTGTCCCGGTTCCAGAAGTACCGCCAACGCAAGCGGCTGCAGGCCGTCGACACGGTCATCGGCACACTCGACACGGCGCTCGCGAAGCAGGGCCAGACGCTGAACGCGCTGGAGCGCTGGAAGGAGGAGATGCCCAAGGAGGAGGAGATGCAGGCACGCGACAAGTACACAATCTTTGACCGCAAGGCGAAGCGGTATCGGAAGGGTATTCACAGTACGTTCGGGCCCTCCACAGACGAAGGAGAGGATCGATGGGCCCATTGACTAACTGTTATTAGGACTACCGAAGTGGACAAGAGTGTCCCAGAGAATTAACCCGCCGGGTTACTAAGAACGACGTTGCGAAACGACGACGACGACAACGGAGACCTTGGCCCTCGTGTATTCTCCTTTTTACTTACCGCCAGCATATGGTCTGGCTTGTACGATATCCCACAAAACATCATGTGTATATAGAAATGAAAACGAACTGAACGTTTTGGGCGTTCCGCTTTAATACGAAAGTCGCAATTGCAAAAGGATGCTTACAAAAAAAAACAATGAACCTGATCAACCAATGATCCTCATTTGGCGCGTTGGCGTGCACTGCAGACACGACACGTTGGAAAGAACTGAATACAATAAACTCCCTAGAACCCGTAGTTTTTACCCTTGACGTGCAGACCATCTGCACCCCATCCTCTTTGGAGGGCTCACCGGACGTCATCAAAGTCGCCCTCCAGCGCTGCGTCGCGACCGCCCCCGTTGCGGTAATCGCGGTCATGGCCCCGGTTGTTGCGCCCGCCCCGGTCATACCGGTCGCGGTCACGGTCGCCCTCCCGCTCACGGTCGCGGTTGGCACGCCGCTCGCGCTCGCGCTCCCGTTCGCGCTCCTGTGCCGCGTCTCGCTCCATCTGCAGCGCCCGGCCCAGGCCGCCGCGGCCCTCGTCAAAGTCGTCGCGGTACTCGTCGCGCACCTGGCCACCCGACTTGCCGCGGCCGTACTGCCGGCCCTCCTGGAAGCCCGGGTCCAAATCTGTGCGGATGATGCGCTCGTCCAGCTTCGTGCCGCCAATGTACTTCATGCAGTCGAGGGCGTCCTGGTGCGTGTAGTACTCGACGAAGCAGAAGCCGCAGGGGGTCTTGTTGAACCGGTCGAGGCCCATGATCAAGCGCTTGATCTCGCCGCACTTGGAAAACAGCTCGTAGACTTGTTCTTCGGTTGTATAGAATGACCTGGAGGAAAGGATTGTTCGTCAGCTTCACAGCTCTCATTCGTCGAGGCCAATTGGAGCGCGAGAGCGCGCAGCGCAACCGTGCCAACCTACAAGTTGCCCACGTAGAGCGTCGTCGCATTGGCGAGGGGGTCTTCCGCAGGGGCCTCGGCCTCAATGTCGTCGCGGTGGCGATGGTTGTTCCGCCGTCTCTGGCCAAAGGGAGCGAACGTCAGCAAAAAGGACAAAAGGTCACGATGGAAGACGGTAACGTCAGTGCAAGGTCACATAGGCACACCCACCTTCGCATCAAAGTAGGCGCTCGGCCGATCCAGACGGTCGACCGTGCTCTGTTGTTCCTGTACGGGAGCCATGGTTGTGTTGTGCTGGAGGGCTCGTCGCAAAAGCCCAGTCGTCGAGCAGAGAGGCGCAGACAGAAAGAAAGTCGTAGACGCAAGGCCCCATACAGCACAGTTCACTTTTAGCGGCTGCAGGTCCGGCGCCAGTGAACAGTGGGGCGCCTGCCTTTCTTGGGCAAATGGGCCCATTGGGACAATTTGTGGCTGGTAAAGCTTGAGCCACAGCATCTGAGTCGCTCCTGCCATGCAAGCCGCAAAGAAACGACCGCCGCGCTTGCCATTTGCTGCAGCGACGCGCCCCCCAAAAAGTCAGGTCCCCAAAAGTGGTTGGCAGATAGACACAAAAAATCACCATCGTCAAAATGAGCCTCGTCTAAGCAAACTCCCTACTCCCTGGCCACGACTGCCACAACTATCCTCGTTGCGCACAGCCGGCATCCTTTGGCGAGATAGGCGGCCAGCATTTCGCCCAGAAGATTGATTGCGCTGCCACAAGTCCAGGCTTCTCGATCCAAGCTGCACAACAGAGGAGCGTCTTCTGCTTCGTTTCCGACGTCTGCTTTTGCACATTTGTCGTCTCCTCCTCAAACGTGCCTTTTCCTTCTCTCGCGACCCTCGTCCCCGTCTACAAGATCCTCGAAAAATGCCGAAAATTCGTTCGTTCACGCCGGCATGGCTGTCCACGGACTCAACCGACGGCCGCGGCCTGTTCGCATCCTCGGCAGCAACTGCACGCAAATCGTCCCTGGCCGCATCAACAGCCAGCCCACACTCAGCCTCCGCCTACGGTAGCCCCAAGAAGCAGGCATACATCCCGGGCCCCAAACGGACGATTGCCCGGCGGGGTACGGAGGTGTTTGTTGCGAATGGACGGGAAATCCGGTGGGCAGATCTCGTCTCGATGAAGGACGCGTGGGAAACCACACAAGACGGCTTCACCAAGAGCACGAGCAACACGGCTCCCTCGACACCAGCCTACCGGGTAAGCCTCCTTGTCCCTTGTCCTTTGCTGATGGGGTGTGGTGCGTAGTCCATGTCTCTACTAACACGCAAGCAGACACTCAAGCCGCCCGTCGCCAGCGACATCCGGCAGCTCGTCATCTCTCCGCAGGCCAACTACATGGCCATCCTCACCACGCACACCGTCCACATCTGTGTTCTGCCCGATCCGTCCCACCTCGTGGCTGCCCAAGACCCCGACGTCCCGCTCAAGACGCGCTACTTCACCCTGGGCCCGACCACCCACGTCACGACGCGCCAGCCCGTCGTTTCGGCCCTGTGGCATCCGCTGGGAGTGAATGGCTCCGCCATCGTCACCATCACGCGAGACGCCGTTGTCCGCCTCTGGGAGATCTCGCCTGTCGACCGGTGGTCTTTTGATGCGCCGTCCCTGTCGATCGATGTGAAGAAGCTTGCCGACGGCACGTGGCTTGACCAGGACTTTGGCGCGTCAGCCAACACCAACACCGGCTACTCGCCCGACTTCTTCGACATGGAGGTGGCAGCGGCCTGCTTTGGGCCGCGCAGCTCGGGTGGCTGGTCGTCCATGACGCTCTACTTGGCCATGCTGGGCGGTGACGTGTACGCGCTGTGTCCCCTGTTGCCCAAGCGCTTTGCGCCGCCCACGGCCTTGATCCCTTCTCTCTCTGTCGCCATCGTCTCGAACCTGGCCGCTGTCGAGGACGACCCGAACACCACCCCTCGCGCCAGACAACTCGCCCGCCAGCAACTGGACTGGATGACCCAGATCGACAACCAAGAGCCCACAATTGTCGACTCGGCCGCGCAGTCCGGCCACGAGCCACCCACTGAAATTTACACACGGCCTTCCAACCCGAGCATCGTTCCCCGATTGCAGGGCCCGCTGGAAGTCGATCTGGACGACGAGTCGGACGACGAGGGCGAGAGCCTGATCGGCGAGCTCTGCGACATTTTTGTCATCGGCGAACGGATCGACACCGAGTTCCTGACGGGCGACGACGACGAAGGCGACGAGTTGCAGTACGAAGATCTGATTGACAGAGAAGACCAAGAGGGCCTGTCTCTGCCCGTCATCTGCTTGGTTTCGACAACCGGCAAACTGCACATCTGTCTCGACCTCGTGGGCGTCGAGGCGCAGTGGCTACCACACCGCGGCCACCACGCCCACAAGAGCAGCCTGAGCGGCAGCATCCTGAACGGCCGGTCATCGAGTACAGCGTCGCTGGATACGGCACCCTCGTCTGCACGTCCTCTGCTGACATTCCAGGTTGTCGACGTCGTGCGGGGGTCGGAGCAGCGCCCCGGCGGCTGGTGCACATTCAGTCCCGACGTCACGTCGCGCTACTCGTTCTACATTACCCACCCCGGCGGCATCACCAACATCTCCCTGTCGTCGTGGGTGTTCCGCCTGGAGCAGGAGCTGCAAGAGAGCACGGACACGGGGGCTGATTTCCGGGTGCGGCAGCTCGTCACGGGAGAGAACACACAGCGGCAGCGGGTGTACACGCACAACCGCGACGAGGCCCTGGCGACGTGCACATCGCTTCTGGACCCTGATCTTGGCTACTTTCTGCTCTCTGCGACAGAGCACGCACCAGTGGCCATGTGCTTCGAATCCCCGGACGGTGAGGATGGCGGCTTTGGCGGCGCGGCCCCCGGATTCGAAAGCAGCAGCCAGAACAACAACAATACCAGCAACGCTGCTGCTTTTCAGACGACAGCGGCACGATCCGCCGCCGAAGAGGCCGAAGACAAGGCGGTGCTCGCTCTCGATTTCTGGAAGGCCCGGCCGGCGTTTGAGACGCCGCCCGAGCTGCTCGCCAAGTCGGAGCTGTCGCAGGCCAAGAACATGCTGTTTTCCAGCCGCTACCAGATGCTGCAGCACCAGGAGGTGCGTCTCTCACCGGCGACGCTGGCCATCTTCACCAACGCGCACAAGCTCGTGGGCAAGGAGACGGGCCGGCTGAACCACGCAGCGGCGCAAATGTTCACCAAACTCGAGGACCTGCCGATC